>NC_137152.1:38334972-38948344 GCF_951394435.1 Stenella coeruleoalba | reverse complement strand
AAAGATGCATTTAAAGACTGTCCTTGTTCTACCACCAGCTATATGACTCAGAGTGCCCAATACAAAAAGTGCAGAGGTAGCCAAAGTGTCAAGGCACTTTCAATGAAACATCTAGAATCTCGTGGAGCACCTGGATCATCCACCTCTCAAAAGGAGAATGAACACCTGGACTCCCAGAGGCTGGATATGTCAAACATCGTTCTGTCACTGATTCAAAAACTGCTTAGTGAGAGCTCCTTCAACTGTGGAGATCTATGTGAAGGTGAGAACAAACGTTCTGAGCCCAGGACAGACAAAGGAGCCTCCATGTCCAAGAGGCCTGACAAAGGGGAAGAAAAATGCCAGGACAATCAAGAACTTGACTTTATCAGTGGGATGAAGCAAGTGAGCCGACAATTTATAGATCAACTGGTAGAATCTGTGATGAAGCTGTGCCTTATCATGGCTAAGTATAGCAACAATGGGGCAGCCCTTGCTGAGTTGGAAGAATAAGCAGCCTTGGCCAACAACCCCAACTACCAGGCCGGTGGCCCCAGATGTAGTCATGATGCTGCGATGTCACAGAACTATCAAGACTCTCCTGGAACTGAAGTCATTGTCAATAATCAGTGCTCAACAAGTAGCTTGCAAAAGCAGCTCCAGGCTGTCCTGCAGTGGATTGCAGCCTCACAATTTAACATACCCATGCTCTACTTCATGGGAGATGATGCTGGACAACTGAAGAAGGTAAGCAATGCAACAAGGAACAAGAAGAAAGAGGGTTAGAATGGGTAGGGGCAGGGAGGCGGTATTGTACTTAGAGCCCAAGAAGCAGTCCATTTTTTTGAGTCTGTTCTTTATCATGTGACTCATGAATTACTCTCACCTCATAAAGACACAAAAGTGATGAACCATTAGTTACATGGGGCTCTGGACAACTCAAGTCCTGTGTACTTCCAAGAGGAGGAGAGTGAGATTAGCTCATTTTGTCAGTGATCCTTTCAACAAACTATTTGGTAAAACATCAGGGAGCAATTTTTAAGTCTTATGTTTTGCACACGTGTGCATGCACACACACACACACACACACACACACACACACCCCACAGCTGTGTTTCCTACATTAGATGGATTCCAGAGAAATAAAATACTGAACCAAATTATCCTCCCTATTTCCAATCTCATGTACTTTTTTTTAGGGAGGCAGGGGAATGGCAACCCCTAACCTTGACCTAGAAATCAGTACAGATTAACTGAAGGATCCCAGTACCTGATGAAAAGTATTAGTGAACACAATTGATTCCAGAGTTTGTTTTTTGAAGCTCAAAAAGAAAGGACCTTTGGCATTTTAATCTATGCCATTAGAGGAGGGTCCAGAAAAAAGGAAAGCCATGTCAGCAGCCTCCAGTCCTGGACCTGTGGCAGCCTTTAATCCTAGAATCATAGGCAGGAAGGTGGGTGGGGTATAGTAGACTTTCTCCGTCGGGGCCCTGGCTCCAAAAGCATCATGCGACTCAAGGTATCTGCTCTCTCCACAGCTTCCTGAAGTTTCAGCTAAAGCAGCAGAGAAGGGGTACAGGGTAGGAGATCTTCTTCAAGAGGTCATGAAGTTCACCAAGGAACAACCACTGGATGAAGCCGTGGGAAACATGGCTAGAAAACAACTGCTAGACTGGCTGCTCACTAACCTGTGAGCCAACAATTCTTTCTCCTCTCCGTTTACTCCCCACCCCCAGCAGCATTCTATCCCAGCTGGAGCATCCTCTACCATCAGACCAGTGAACTGCACGCTGCACGACTGTATTTTCCAATACATCTGAGCAGTTGGACTGTGCAAATACAGGGTGTCCAACAAACTGGGCAAGAACTTGAATAAAAAAACTTTTTTTAAATTGTGTCATTGTTTTCTTGGTCGGATATATCCGAGGCAAGGGAGGGGAATGCGTCCAATTTCAAGGACTGGTGATACAGTGTTGGACTTGTGTCCGGATCTCACCCTGGGTTATTTTCTAAGCACCCAAGACACAGGGATATAACCCATGTCCAAGTTCCTAAGTCATCCGGTTTATCCAAATCTCAGTTCACAAGCTATTTAGAGTTTTGCCACCTGTGGTCTCCCTGTTTCTCCCAGAATTTCACAGTTAACTTGATAATCCCCCTTCTAATCCCAAGGATGCAGCTTTCTTGATCACTTTTAAGAGTTTGTAGATGGGCTAGCTTAGATGAAAAACAAACTGAAGAAAGTATATTACCCACGGACACACATACACTCCCAGTGTTCACTGCACATGGTTAAACACTATCCAGAACTACAATGGGATCTGATCCTCCCCCACACATAATAAAGCTTCCTTATAAGTCATTTCCTCCAACTGATGAGATTTCCTTGTTTTCCAGCAGTCTGAGAGAAAAATTTGCAGAGAACAAAGCTACAGAATGGTAAATTCTTCACAGCCACCTTATGTGAATCCCAATGTCTCCTTTGAGACTAGCACTAAATTCCTAGATTTGCTCTATGCTTCTCAGAAGTCTATCACAATGCTATAATTCATTACAAATCAGATCAAGACAGTGGTTTCAGCCCTGTGGTCCTCTGTTAGCTAGTTTGCTGTGGCATTCCTTGGCACCTTTGAGGTGCTTGTGGCTTAGTAGAACAAGCACAGATGTGGCTTCCTTCTCGACTCAAAAGTTAAAGCTTCGGCCTCTTACTAGTTGCATGGCCTTAGAGTCACCTAGGTAGACTCTGAGCCTTTTCCTTTATCTGCAAAATGTAGACAAAAATTACCCTCTCTGTTTAGAGGTTAAACTAGAAGAATAGATGTAATGATGCTTTGCAAGGAGAATCTTGTTACAAATTAGATATGGGATTGAAGTTGTACCTCTCAAAGCCCATCCTAACACAGTTGCAAGTGCCCTTGATATATTTCCAAACTGAAAGCAAGATCCTCTGAGTGTGGGACCCAGAAAGGCACATTTTGGGGGAGATAAGAAGCATACAGACAAACTTTGACAACTTCTCTACAATGCCTGGACCAGTCAGATAGAAGTAAAGGTAGGCTCCTTCAAAGCCAGGATTTTAAAACTCCCCAGCCCTTCTAAAGCTAATCAAACCTTTTCTAGTCTCACCCCGACCCCATGAAAAGCTTTGGAGTTAAGCTACCACAGAACATTCTCTTTGTCCTTGAAGAAAATCCTTAATAAACAAATCCCGGGACCAGGTCTGCATTTCTGATGACTCAGTCCTCCCTGAGCACAGCTGGGTCCCATAGTACTTTACTTCCTTGATTAACTCGGCTCTTGACTTACTCCTGATTTTTATTATGAGGCGGCCTTGGGGATTCTTTGGAACGTGGAAATAGAGCAAAGGAAGTTATATGTTCTGTTAAATGAGGGCCATTGGGGCAAAATGGTCTCTAAGGGCCCTTCCAGCTCTGACATTTGAGGATTCTAAGAGTTTCTCTTCCATAATTTCTCAGGGAAACTTGTGTGGATGAGGTAAGATCAGGGTGAGGAAACTTGATTTTTGCCAGAGCTAACTGACAGACTCCAGCAGAGAAAGGAATGCTTTGGGCCAGACAGGGCCCTGACAAGGATCTGGAGGAGCTCAACAGGCCTTGGGGTTTATTCCTGGAGGGTGAGACCCTGACCTTTCACCCCTCTAAATGGGGAAGTGATCCCAGGCATCCTATTAGCAATGTGGCCACTGCCAGCAGCTAGAAATGGACAAAGGCTTCTGCTGAGCTGAAAGCCCCACATATAGGAAAGGGATGACAGGAGCAGAAGGAGAAGGAAAACAGGATTATCTCCTGGCAGGCAGTGTCACTGGTTTGATATCGCTGACAATTTTAGTCTTTCTGAACATCAGGCCTCCATTTCACAAGAAAGTTGTGAGCAGAACTCATCTGGGAGGTTACCACAGGGCCAGGCCTAGGCTGAGGTGAGGCAAGAGAGACATTTTCCTCAGAGGCAAAATTTAAGGGGGCAGCAGAAAAAACTTGGTAATCAAAATCAGTAGTTTTTTTTTAATTGAAGTATAGTTGATTTACAATGTTGTGTTAATTTTTGCTGTACAGCAAAGTGACTCTGTCATACATATATACTTTTTCATATGCTTTTCCATTATGGTTTATCACAGGATAATGAATATAGTTCCCTGTGCTATACAGTAGGACCTTGTTGTTTATTCATCCTATATCTATAATAGTTGGCACCTGCTAATCCCAAACTCCCCAAATCAATAGCTTTAATGTACCATTTAAGAAATCAAAATTAATGCAGAGTATCAAAGTGTCAAATATTGTAATAAAGAGGATTAGTAACAGTGCCAGGCCAAAACATAATGGAGCATAAGGTAAAAGGAAAAATTGGTAAGACCTTTTATGGGAGGACCACTTTACGGGAGATTGCCAAGGCAGTACTTAGAGAATGTATAGCCCTGAAAGCCTTCATCAGTACAAAAAAGCAACAATGAATTAAATCCCTGCCTAGAGAACTTCGGGAGGGAACAAATAACAAATCAAACAAGTTTAGGAAATGGGAAATAAAATTTAGAGCAAGGAAACAAAAGACAGAGAAAGCAAAGTTTCACTTAAACCTTAAAAAACAATCAGGGGTGAGGAGAGGGGTATTGCAGTGTTCTCTCTCTAGCTTAACTTAAGAGTATATCTTTCCAAAGAAAGCTCAGATTAATTCTCGTTAAAAACAGGAACCACACAAGATTGCCCCGGTTAAAATTCTACTTTACAATAGTTCTAATAATGGAAGAAGAAAAGTAAAAAGTAGAAATACAGGAGTAATAAAAATAAAAATGCCACCTTTGCAAATGATATATTTGTACGTCCATGAAAATCAAATCCCCAAATATGAGAGGTAGTGAATGAGCTTTGCAAAGGTATAGGATAGAATTTACTTGTCAGCTGTAAGAATTTGCCATCAACTATAAAACAATTGCAGCTACTTTCTCCTCACTGACTCAGAGACATGTAAAAAGTCCAGCAGTTCCACTGCACTGAGGTCTCTGTGGTGTCAGAACATGAAAAAAAATCTGGAAGAATTGATTGAATTTCTGTATCCTAGAGCCACCCAGCCAGAAAGAGGAGAGTCTAATTACCATAGTGACAATAATATTAAACACGTATGTATTAAGGAAGGCAAGAAATGACATTTACAGAGAACTTACTTAGTGCCAGACACTACCAGGTGCTTTAGTTCTTTTAAAAACCTTGTGAGATGGTTTGTTATTAGCTGCTTTTTACAGCTGTGAAATTAGATGGTCAGGTTTAAAGGCCTTTTTTAAAAGTTATACATCAGTAAGTGGGAGAGTTGGGATTCAAATCCAGGTTTGCCTCATGCCAAACACTATGCTTTTTCCATTCTATCACACTGTCTTCCCATTAATTCAGAATCCATGTTTATTAAACAACTATAACACATGAATGAGAAAAAGAAAAACAGGTAAATAGAAAAATAGACCATGCTCTTAACTAGTAAAACTAAGTAAAATAAAACACTTTCTAATTCAACATATAGGTTTCATATAAAGCCAATTTAAATCTTTATGGGGTGGTCTCAAAGTATCTCCCCCAAGATAGTTATTACTTACCAAGGGGAAAGAGTAACTTTACAATGGATGAGCCCACCAGTAACAACTTAATTATGTGATAAAGGTTAACACCATCAGTAAAGACACATTGGTATCATGTACCTCCTGATATAATATCAACAGAAGGGCATTCTTGCCAAAAACCCATGATCCCAGTCTAATCATGAGAAACTACCAGATAAACCTAAATTGAGGGACATTCTACAAAATAGCTGACCAGAATTGATTCCAAAGGGTCATGAAGGGAACATTTTAGAGTTGTGGAAATGGTAACTATGTATCTTGATAGGGGATATGTATACATTTAACATAGGTGTATACATTTCTCAAGACTGATCAAACTGTACACTTAAAATTAGTTAACATTATTCTATCTAAATTAGATCAATAAAGTTTAGTTTTAAATATATTTAAACTTAATACCTGTAGGGAAAAAAACCCTTCCACTGTTCACAAGTTTCTTTGCTCCTCTGTCTCTTTCCAGAAAGCCTCCAATTCAGCAAGTCTTTCTGACTTCAGGCTCTCAGCCACCTTTAACTTGCAGCCCTCCCTCCTGCCCCTTCCACTTGTTTGTGGTGGCCCAGAGCAGGACCCTGGGAACTCCCCCTTTATGAGAACTTCCCTCCCAGATCCCAGCTACGTATCCAAGGGGAAAAGGTTTTCAGCTCACCCCTCTTCTTGTCATAAAAGTCTCCTTCTCAGAAAAAACTTCCTTCATCACCCTATCTGCCACAGTTACTCTTTATTACATGACCCTGTTTTATTTTCATCACACTAACTGATACATCCTCTTTATCATAATTTACTTGCCTATTGACCGTCTCTTCCCTCTAGAATGGTAACTCCAGGAGCACAGGGACCTGCCTATCTTGTTCACTACTGTGTCCTCATTGCCCAGCACTGTGCCTGGTACATGGTAGCCATTCAATAAATATTTATTGAATGAATAACTATCCACCTATTTCAGTGTTCCCTGATGGGGACAAATAACATTAAATGGGGAATCAGAAAATTTGTCTTTAACCATGGCCACTTAATAACACTTCATCACTTGATATAGTAGCCAAGTATGTTTCCTCACCTCAAAAATCAGGATGCTAATCAATATCTTTCAATATCTACCTCTCTGGAGGTGTTGTGCAAAGAGGCAACAAGCAAGGTGAAAATGTTTAAAAATAGACCTAAATGTGCCCATTAAAACTTCAATGCAAAATAATAATAATAAATCTCTAACATTTACTGAGCTTTTACTATATGCCAGACATTCATCTAAGTGCTTTCCATTACTTTGTCCTTTAATCCTCCCAACAACTCTATGAGGTAGGTACTCTTTTTTTTTTTTTGAGGTAGGTACTCTTATTGTCCCACATTGTAGATAAGGCAACTGAGGCCCAGAGAGGCTGAGAAACTTGCACAGTGAGAAGTGGTAGAGTTGGTATTCAAACCCAGATAATCCTGGCTCCAAAGCTCCCACTCTGTGCTGCTTCATAGAATACCAGGGCCTTGTCCATAAAGTCACTTGTCAGGATAAGTCCTGGTGTAGTGCAGAATGGAGTGGACACATCTAGGAGGTGACAGGAACCTCTGGAGTGGGATGGATGGTTGGCTAGAAGGAATCCAGGCTGGTAGAAAAGCAGAGATTTCCAAAGGGTACTGCAGGCATAAGCCAGGGCCCAGAAGAAGGCCAAAAGCTACCCTCAAAGCAGCAGTCATCTCAACAAACAAGCAGATACAGCTCCTGGGACTCACGGAACAGGGAGTACCCCCAAGTTCAAGTACAGCTGATGCTCAAAATGCCTCCTCAGGGGACAAACTGGTAATTCACATTTGCTCACAGTTCCCAGGGCCACGACTGATGGAGGGTGGGTCCTGGGGGTTAGGGGGGAGGGGAACCAGAGTGAAAAAATACCTCCAGACAAGCTGGCAGGCATGTGCCCTGGGGGAATAAGGGTGGTCCCTGATGGTGTCCATTCAGTGTTCCCCAGAGCCAGACTGCACGAGGCAGAGGGGAAGGAGGCATTATGGAATACTTGGGGTGCTTAGGGCCTTTGTCAATGAGTATGAAAGTTGTTTCAATATTTTAACAGTCAGTAGGGTTGTACTGGTGCCTAAAGTCTGAATGCCAGCCCTAGGTTGGAAATTCTTTACTTTCTCCTATCTTTCTCAAGCCTCAGGGCCTGGCTAAAAACTGAATTTGAGGTGTCATCTGAGGTGCATCCAGCTGAGGAAAGGGTGGAAGGGAGGGACCCCACAAGTTGCTCCTTCTGGCTCACATAGCTCCATCCTCACTTTGATCACGCTGTATTATAACGTCCTGTTTACATGTCTGCCTTTCCTCTAGACTGGAAGTAGCATGTAATAAATGGATGTGACATATATATGGAATCTAAAGAAAAAAATGGTTCTGATGAACCTAGGGGCAGGACAGGAATAAAGACGCAGAAGTAGAGAATGGACTTGAGGACACGGGGAGGGGGAAGGGTAAGCTGGGACAAAGTGAGAGTGGCATGGACAATACACTACCAATTGTAAAATAGATAGCTAGTGGGAAGCAGCCTCATAGCACAGGGAGATCAGCTCAGTGCTTTGTGACCACCTAGAGGGGTGGGATAGGGAGGATGGGAGGCAGATGCAAGAGGGAGGAGATATGGGGATAGATGTATATGTATAACTGATTCACTTTGTTATACAGCAGAAATTAACACACCATTGTAAAGCAATTATACTCCAATAAAGATGTTAAATAAATAAATAAATAAATAAATGGATGGATGAATGGATGGATGGATGGATGCAAAGGGCCTCCCACCTACTGGGCAGCCAGCCAACCAATGTTTGTTGAGCAACAGCTAACGTGGATTGTGTGCTGATTCTGTGCCATGTCTCTCATCTGATCCTCACAGCACCCCTCTTGGTAGCCCCACTTTGCAACTGAAAAAATGAAAGCAAAAAAGATCAGAAACTTGCCCACAACTGGGATTAAGCCCAAGCAGCCTGATTCTGGAGTCTGTACTCTTAACTACTGTGCTTGATTTAAGTGGCTGGTGGGTGGCCATACGTGTGCAAAAGTTCAGAGATGAATAAAGTGTGGCTTGTTTAGGAAGCGGGGAGACATATGTAGCTGGAATGCAGAGTGTGTGAAGGGGAGGTGATGGGTGACAAAGCTAGAAAACTCAGCTGACATCCGATTGCAAAGGGCCTTGTATATCATGTTTAAAATTTTGGACTCACTTCTAAGGTCAATGAAAAACCATTTGAAAGGTTGGAAGCCCAGCAGTTTCAGGGTGAGATTTATGTTCTGGAATGTTCACTCGATCTGCTGTGGGACGGATAGATTGGAAGGAGTGCTGCTCAACTGTTATTTACTTCCTTTGTTTATTTCTGGTTTTTTCCTCCCTTTCATTTTTCATTTTTAAAATGCCAACCTCACTGGACTTTACTGACAGTTAAAAGGATTTATCCACATCAGGGCCAGCACATCTCTTGGAGGGCAGGTGGGGGGAGGTAAAGTTTGACTGTCAGGAAAACCCCAGCTGTTATGGAGCCAATTGGTAAAGGGGAGAGTGGTAGGTTTTCACTTGCCTTCCCTATGCCTGCACTTTGTCTCACCGCCTGTATTTCACACTCTCACTCTCACCAGATGCTAAGAACAGTCGACTCCAGATTCCATGTTCCCCCCAACCGCCAAATGACAAATGGATGTATTTTTTCTGACCCTGAAAGGGTTTCACACAACACCTCCCAGAAAATATAAATCCTTTTCCAGAACTCAGCAGGAGGCAGAAGCAAAGTCAAACAGCCTGACCTGCTAACCTTCCTCTTGGGGTTTGATAGCATCTGTCTCCCAGAAACCTTGCTTTTGAAAAAGAGATTTCTCCTGTCTGAGATTTCAGGTGCCTGTCAGCCAGCCCTGTGGCACAGACTATCTGCTGGAGGGAAGAGGGGGCTTGCCAGGGAAATCTCCTCTGGCAACGAAGGGCCCACTGCTGAACTGATATAGCAACTTACTTCTCATCCCGATGCAGCTTCTACACCAGGCACACCTAGAATGATTTGTCATATATCTTTATCTGCCTTTGAGTATACTCTTGGGGTTTCCATCCTACTTCCCTGGCCCTTCCTTCTCAGTCCCTCATGGAATCCTCTTTCTCTGCCCATCTGATAAATGTTGGAGTACCCCCAGATTCCAGGTCCTCTGCAGTGAAAGAGTGGAGTCCTAACCACTGGACCACCAGGGAATTCCCCCAGATCCTTTTCTGTTATAGGTTATTATAAGATATTGAATATAGTTCCCCGTGCTGTACAATAAATCTGTTGTTTATCTACTTTATATATAGTGGTGTGGATCTGTTAATCCCAGCCTCCTAATTTATTAAATTAGGAGTGATTGTCCCTATTTAATGGATCAGGGAACTGAAGCCCAGCGGGGTGGTAACTTGTTCAGGGTCACACAGCTAGTAAGTAGGGTCCCAGAATTTGAATCCAGGCAGTCCTGTCTCTAGAGCCTTCACTTTTTTTTTTCACTTTATTTTTAAAACTATTATTCAATAAAATTGACTTTTTCTTCGTTTGATTTTCAGTTCTAGGATACAGAACAGTTCCATCATCCCCCAAAACCGCCCTGGTGCTATCCTTTTATAGTCACCGCTCACCCCCTCCTGTGAAGAATGTTGTCATTTTTTGTTTTGCTCCTTCTGGAGGCTGTGTTTCCAATGTCAGGGTTTTTTAAATTGTGCACTGTTAAGCAGGTCTTTCCTATGCATTCGCCAACCAGTAGTCTGTTGCGTCCTCGCGAAGAACAGTTAGTTCAGTTTTCCATCTGCGTTATGCTAATTAGGAGCAGTTTAATGCACCCAGGGGTCAAGAGTAAACAGCTCTGTCGGGCGGCTTTCCTGAGCTCCTCATACTTCCTTATCTTTCCAGGACTTCCTCGTTCCCCAGGCTTCCATGTTTGGTTCTCTGGGCTAGAAAGAACCCATGTCAAGGATTGCGCTGGGACTGGGAGGGGACAAGTGGGAGGGGACAAGGAAGGGGGTGACAGAGACGCCTCTCCCTCTTAGAGCTGCAGGTGCATTGAAGAGAGAGGAAGGGTCTTCTCCTTCAGAGTTTTGGCTTCTGCCATTTCCCATACCCGGCTGTGGGACTACCTGGTGACCGGGGCGTGAGGGAACAGAACAAAGAGGAGGGAGAAGAAAGCACCAGTGTATTTTCTGCACTCTGTCTGGGGCTTAGGATTTCCCTTTGTTGCTCCTCCATCCAGAACTAGAGGCTTCCTCCTGGATCTCCTTTTGCACCTCTCTGCTCACTTCCAGTTTTCAGAATGTGTTGAGTTGGTGGTGGGAGATGCTGGAGGAACAAAAGTGGTAAACTTACCACCAGTTTGGTGTTACTTTTATTTCTAGTGTTCTCTGATTTGTCTGCTGATATATGCCGAGTTCTTAAAGAGTTGTTCATGCTTTCTGTACAAGTTTTAGAGTCAGGCTCAGTAGGCGATAAAGAGAGGTGTGTGTTTACTCGGTCATATCCAGAATCAAAAATCAACCCTCACTTTTAAACCCCATGCCATACTGCCTCTCCACACAAATGTCCCAGAGACACTATGAGCTCATAATGTGCCAAGCGGATTTCATTACCATTCATTCACCTAGTCTTACCTCTTCCAATGATCCCTATCTCAACCATCACACCATCATTTGCACAGTTGTCCAAGCCCAAATCCCAGGCATTGTCTTTGACCCCTCCCCCTCTATACTGTCCACATCCAATCATTCATTGATCCTTGCTTCTCTCTCCTTATTTCCATGATCTTAAATTATTCAGGTCTTTATTCTTTACCACCTGGATTATTGCTACAGTCAGCTAATTGGTGTGACAGGCTGATATTTTTATTTTTTTATTCAACTTTCTACTTTGTATTGGCTATATACACAAAAACACACAAAATTATAAGCCCAATATATTATTATTTTATGCATTTTTATGGAAGTATAGTTAATTTACAATGTTGTGTTAGTTTCAAGTGTACAGCAGTTATAAATATATATATATATATATTCTTTTTCAGGTTCTTTTCCATTATAGTTTATTACAAGATATTGACTATAGTTCCCTATGCTATATAGTAGGTCTTTATTGTTTACCTATTTTATATATAGTAGTGTGTATATGTTAATCTCAAACTCCTGAGTTATCTCCCCCCCTCCCTGCTATCCCCTTTGGTAACCATAAGTTTGTTTTCTATGTCTGTGAATCTATTCCTGTTCTGTAAATAAGTTCATTTGTATCATTTTTTTAGATTCCACATATAAGTGATATCATATGATATTTGTCTTCTCTGTCTGACTTACTTCACTTAATATATGATAATCTCTAGGTCCACCAATGTTGCTGCAAATGGCATTATTTCATTCTTTTTTATGGCTGAGTAACATTCCATTGTATATATGTACCGCATCTTTATCCACTCATCTGTTGATGGACATTTAGGTTGCTTCCATGTCTTAAGCCCAATATAGTATTGATAAATTACCACAAGCTGAACTTACTCTGGTCAAGAAACAGAACATTACCAGCATCCAAAAGGCCCTCTTTCCTGCTCCCTCTCGAATACTACCCCTTCCCTTCTCCCTGTAAGGTGACCGCTATACTGGCTCTCAACACCACAGCTAGTCTCTGCCATTTTAAAAACTTTATGTATAAATAGAATCACACTGTATGATTTTCTTGTGCCTAATTTCCTTAGCTCAACACTATGTTTGTGAGAATCAATCACGTTGTTGTGTGTTGTTTTATTCTCACTTCTGTATAATATTCCATTGTATGTTAAATCATATATTTTATGATGGATGGATATTTGGGTTATTTCCACTTTGGGCCTATTAAGAATAGTGCTGCTATGAGTACTCTTATACATGTCTTTTGGTGGCCATAAGCACTCATTTATACTTGATGTATACCTATAGATTATATTTCTGACATGCATATGTTCATCTTTAGCAGACACTGGTAAATTATTTTCCAGAGAGGTTGTACCAATTTATACCTCCACTAGTGGTGTACGAGAGTTCCTGTTGCTCTATAGTTGGATAATATTTTAGGAGATTAATATGCTTATATATATATTTTTTCACCCCATATATTCCTCCTTTTATTTTCTTCCATTAAGCAGGTTCTGGACCTCTTGGTCACCAGGAGGTTTGTAGAAGTGCAGAAAACTGACATTTCCCACAATACTTGCTGGCTTTTGTTCACAAGAGCCTTGAGCCCCAGAGGGAGGGAAAAATCTGCAGTAAAGAAAAAACATCTTGGAATAAATAGAAAGGGAAGAGGATTTTCCCAGATTAAAAAAGAGATTTCTCCAATATAAAGGAAGGAGAGAAAGAGCTCTGTGGATTCCAGAGTGGCAGAGCCTGGCCTGGCTTCTGGGCAGCGTATGCGGAAGGCCCTAGTGAGAAGTGGTGAGGTAGGGAATCTAGGAAGTTGAGACCAGAAGCAAAAGTTTTTCACAAAAGCATCACAGTGCTGCCAGACCTGAAGGGCCCTGCACAGGGGTCAATGTGTATGTCAACATTTACCAGTGTGAGCAGATGGCTTGATGACTAGAGGGCCATACTGCCATGTGTTTGTGCATATAGATTTCCAGAACCTAGGCACAACTCAGAGTCAGGGGTCCCAAGAATAACTTAGGTTGAGTTTCCCTCCAGACTTATGGGATTGGGAGCTCAAAATGGAATTAACTCTGATTTATAAAGAGCAGTGATATTTCTTATCCATTGGAGTTGTGGAATGAGGTTTGTACCTCCAACACTGACCTGGTATTCCCCAGGGCTACTGTTAGCACATATAGCATCTTTGTGAAAATTAGGAAACAGGCATTGCCTCTGGGCTAACCAGTTAAGGAAAGGCTCACTTTCCTCTGAGCTGGCAGTGTTGGGCCAGTACTTGGCATGATAAGTAGAATGTGGACTAGATTTCAGCCCCCTTTCATGCTTCTTGTACCATACAACCTGCGCAATTATACATAGCAATCCTGAGGAGTCCCTGTCGCAATCCATCCTTCCCATCATCACCAGAGTTCTTGCTCTGAAGCACACATCAGACCATGGCACTCCCTAGCTTGAAACCTTTCAGTGGCTCCCCATCACTTAGATCTGCACTAACAGATACGCTAGCCACTAGTCACATGTGGCTCTTAAGCATTTGAAGTGTGGCTAGTTCAAATTGAGATGCACTATAAATGTAAAATACATGCCAGATTTCAATGATTCAGTACTAAAAAAGAATGTAAAATATGTCATTAATAATTGTTTATATTGATTACATGTTGAAATGATATTTTTATATATTTGCTTAAATAAAACATAATATTAAAGTTGATATTGTCTGTTGCTTTTTTCTTTTTTAATGTGGCTATCAGACAATTTAAAACTGCATATGTGGCTCACATTATTATTTTTTCCTTCTAGTTTTATTGAGATATATTGGCATACAGAACTGTATAAGTTTAAGGTGTACAGCATGATTTGACTTACACACAGCATGAAATGATTACCACGATAAGTTTAGTGAACATCTATCATCTCATATAGATGCAAAATAAAAGAAAAAGAAAAAATTTTCCCTTGTGGTGAGAACTCTTAGGATTTACTCTCTTAACATACAGCAGTGTGAATTATCTTTATCATGTTGTACATTACATCCCTAGTACTTATTCATCTTATAACTGAAAGTTCGTACATTTGACCACCTTCATCCAATTCCCCCTACCCCCACCTCCCTCCTCTGGGAACCACAAATCTGATCTCTTTTTCTATGAGTTTGTTTGCTTGTTTGTTTTTGAAACATAATTGACCTACAACACTGTGTTAGTTCCTGGTACACAACATAGTGATTTGGTATTTCTATACATTTGAAAATGATCACCACTCACATTATATTTTTAATAGACAGTACTGGTCTAGGTAAAGTCCAAACTCCTGACTTTGACACAAAAGCACATCATATTCTCGTCTTTGCTTCTTCTATAGCCTTATATACCCTCCAGTCTTCCTCCTTTCTCCCCACCCCTCCAACACATGCATACACACACTCTTTCATCTGGCTTACAACCACTTTAAATACGTTTTCATTCCTTTTCCTACCTTTTGCTTTTGCACAAGCTTTTTCCTTTTCCTCAGATGCACTTGTCTCCCCTGGGTCTTAGGTTCCTCGTGTCTCAAATTTTAAGAGCCATAGATAATCTCTAGCATTCCTTCCAGGCCAGTGGTTCTGCAACTTGGCCTCAAAGTAGTACACAGCGGTATAGATAATTCAATAGTCATTGACATTTGCATTCAATGTAAGAAATAATAATATATACTGTGCACTAGAGGCCCACTGTGTTCCAGGCTCTGTTCCAATTGCTTTCCATACCACTTAACCTCATTAGCAATCCTATGAGATGAGTACCATCATTATTCCTGTTTTACACATGGGGAAAACCAGGTTCAGAGAAGTTAAGTTATTTGCCAAGGATACTGGAGACTTCAGAGTTTCTGCTCTTAACATCTATACTGTGTTTGAGAAGCTGGGAATTGATAGCAATTTCAGCTGAAGGAATCTACACAGTGAAAGAAATGATCAGGAAAAGATGACAAGCTGCCCAGATCTCTTATCCTGTTCTTGCTCTTTCAACATTCAGCTGCCTCGTCCTTCTCTAACACTGGAAGACTGGTGTCTCTACCTGTCACTGTCTGACTTTCCTTCCAGGTTTATATTCCCACAGAACCTCAATCATGGAGGCCCAGCCTACAGCTCAGGATGGCTGCCCATGTACACCATTGGACGCTTCCTCTCTGCCCTTGCTCAGCTGTCCCAAGAGTCCAAACGGTCTGGTCAGAAGGGGATTCTCAATATTTTTCAGGCCCCTCTCTTTAGGTTCAGGGATTTCCCTGAATTCTCTGGAATTAGGTTGCCTCATCAGCAAGAAATGCATTTATCGAATAATCCCACGAAGTCATAGGTAAACACAGAGGAAATGTGCAAATAAAAGAGCAGAAGCACATTCATCTAATCGGGTCTCTCTTCAACACACACTCACTCTTCTCACTCACACACACTTTTTAAAAAAATCGTTCTAAAAACAACCTAACAGCAACATTAAAGAGGAGTTGTGGGAGAAATCATCTGAAGTGATTTAATAGAAAGGCTGTGGAATGTGTCAGACCTGGGTTCTGCTCCTGGCTTTGCTATGTGACCTTCAGCAAGATAACCTCTGTCCGAGTCTTCTGATAAACTGTTGAGCCCCCTCCATCCCTTCAATCCCCCACCATGTATCCAACCATCTAGCCCTCCTGCTTTGGATTCTTCCACAAACCCAGGCATTCAGCTTGCTTTTCTCTCCTTCAGGAGCTGTCAGCCTTTGCTCTTTGTCTTGAGGTTCAGCTTTTGCAGGATTGACTGAGATGTGGAATCCAGGCCTGCAGTCCCCGCTTCTTTGCTGCCCCCAGAGACAAGGGGCCATGGCCGGGCACCTGGGAAACTTTTACTAATTTGATACTCATGATTTTCATTCAAAGGTTTTGCTGTCAGCCCCTTCAGGGAAACAGAGGGGTTAACAAAAATCACTAAAACTGGAATATTGACAAAATTTCCAGAATCTTAGAAAGTACTCCGAGTCCCTGTCCCTGTTGTTTTGTCCCTACGTCTCTTGCTAGATGCTTCCTTGAAGCCCCAGAAGCCTTCTGTTCAGTTTTATCTCTCAGGATAGAGCTCAGCAATCCTCTCATTTGTCGCTGACTAGCTGTGTGGTATTGAGCAGGTCATTTACCCTGAGCCTCAGGGGATGTAATATCTCCTACTAATATTTCCCCTTATGCTTTCTTCTTCTTTTGTTTTTCTTTTCTTTTTTTTTCTTTTTCTTCTTCTTTTTAATCTTTCTCTGTCTCATTGCTCCCCTCACCTGGAGCACTCTCCCCAACTCCCACCCAGGCTTTGTACTGCTGGCAGCTTAATCTTTAGGTCTCAGCTGAGGTAATGCCTCCTGAGACAGGCCTTCTCTGTATACCAAATCTAAAGTAGGCCCTCTGCTCATTATTTTCTCTTGATATTTCTTCTTCCTGTTAGTTATCACAATTTGAAATTATGTATTTACTTTTCTGCTTATTTATTATCTGTCTCATCCCTAGACTGGGAGCCTTAGGAAGGCTGGCACCGTATGCCTTGTTCCCTGTTTGGGTACCTATATAGAGATGGTAGTTATTCACGCAAAACTACTGTGGCTGAACTCTGGGAGGGCATTTTGTATTACCTGTGCTTTCTCTGGTTCTCACAAGCAATCCAGTTGCATCAAGGCTTTTATTTTTAAAAAATTAGAGGCGGAGAACAGAATCTACTGAAGATGTGGAGAAACTAAGGGAAGGGTCATATTTTCCTATCTCTCCCAAGCCCTGTCCTCTGTTTTCCCCACACTCTAAATTCCTCTCTGTCTACTATCAGAATTGCTCTCTCTCCTCTACCTTTGTCTCAGTTTGATGCCCTCAGGAGACTTTCTTTTTCTGCAGGTAATTAAATTATGTATAAAAGGACATTACTGAGAAGGTTGCTTTGTTGCTTCCCCCGGCCCCCATCCCATTTTTCCCAACACCCACTAGAAGCTAATGGTATTATGAATTTAACGTGTAAAGTTTTGATTCAAGATTGTGGTCTTCCTGAGGACAATGACCACTCTTTCATCCTCCAGATCCTCTGTCCCAAGCACAGGGCTCAGAACGTATTTGAGGAATGAAAGGAGGAGTGGACTTTCTGTTCTGTCTTGAACACTAATTATTGATTGACTTCCCAAGGAGAGGGAAGCTGCCCTGTGAGGGACACAAGGGCAGTGCCTACCCTTCAGGTACTTATGATCTGAATGAGGAGAGAAAAGAATGCATAAGATAGCATATTCTCCAGGTCAAATGAAGAAACCAACTAGCATTGTTGGAGTTCAGAGGAAAGACTACCCTGGAGGCCTCAGAGCTAAAGTAGGATTTAAGTTGGGTGTTAAAGAAAAGAAGGTCTTAATTAATCAGAGAGTGAGTGGGGAGAACATTAGGAGAAGAAAGCAACCCAAGTGAATCTGTGAGGTAAGGAAAATAAATACCTCCCTGGGCACACCAGTGTCTAGTAGGTTTCTTCCTGACATACCATCATCTACCATTAGCTGCCAGTCTGCAGCTGGAGTCCCCAGGGCAGCCTGTTATTCTAAAGCAGCTTCTCTGGTCACCTTTTGAGGATTTGTGAATGCCATCTTACAGGTTACTAGTTTCATAAGTAGCCCTAAATTATAATATGGATATGTTATATGAATCCAGTGGGTGTGCACTGAGGTATAAGATGGGCTGCTGCACTGGTAGGGCCTATACAGAAGTTTTCATAAGTATTACTTTATATTTTATTTAACAAACATATAGCATTTACTAGTGCTAGGCATTGTGCTAAGCAGTTTAAAATATTAACTCATTAACAGATACCAACCTCATATTGACCTATGAGGTAAGTGCTATTACTATCCTCATTTCAGAGATGAGTAAACTGAGGCACAGAGAGGTTAAGTCACTTACTCATGGTCACACAGCTGATAAGCAGCAGAGCTGGGATTCAATCCTTTCTCTTTTTTTTCTTTTTTGGTTTATACAGCAGCTTTTTTGAGATATAACTCATGTGACATACAATTCACCCCTTTCCAGTGAATAATTCAGTGGTTTTCAGTTCATTCACCAGGTTGTACAACCACCACCTAACTTCTTCACCACCTCAAAAAGAGACCCTGTCCCCATTAGCAATCACTCCCCATTCCCCGACCCCAGCCCCTGGCAACTGCTGATCTCTTTCTACCTCTTCTGGACGTTTCACATAAATGGAACCACACACTATTGTGAACTTTTGTGTCTGGCTTCTTTCACTCAGCATAAAGTTGTTTTTTTTTTTAACTGAAGTACAATTGATTTGCAATGTTTCGGGTGTACAGCAAAGTGATTCGGTTATATATATATGTATTCCTTTTTCAGATTCTTTTCCATTATAGGTTATTACAAGATATTGAATATAGTTCCCTGACAGTAGGGCCTTGTTAGCATAAAGTTTTTAAGGTTCATCCATATTGTAGCTTATGCCATAAATCTTCATTCCTTTTTATGGCTGAACAACAGTCCATTGTACATAGGGACCACATTTTGTTTCTCTAGTCATCATGGACGTTAGTTTTTCATAATCCTTGATTTGTCTATTTTTCTATACTAATCCACCTGTCTGTCCAATAGAACTTTCCAATGTTGGAACGTTCTAGATCTGCACTGTCTAATGTGGGAGCCACCAGCTACATGTGGCTACTGAGCACTTGAGATGTGGCTAGTGTGGCTGAAAAGCATCTTATTTAATTATACTTGAGTTTAATTACTTCAAACCCACAGTCTATAGCTGCAGAGGAGCTATGATAGATTGATCAGAATCAGAGGCTCGATTCACGAGTCACTCTGAGACTGTGCGGCCAAGAAAGGACACTCCAAGCAACCTGAAAAATAACCCCCCCAGCTCTAGGAGGTCTGCTCCCTGCACGGTCATGATGAAATACTGCACAGGGGTCTCGGCCCCTGGTCCAGCCAATCACAAAAGGGATCCAAATTCTGGAAGAAGTCACACATTGGCCCTAACCAGAAGGCTGAAACTACCTATCATGATGTTGCAATTGCTACAGAACTGAGTGGCTGAGGAGGAAGGGAAACAGAGGTAAAAAACTGCTGGATTACTTATGCCTGACTCCACGCCAGGCTCAGGAACAGTGGTGAGGAAATAGGAGGGCATTCCCTTGTGTGATGAGTTATTTACATCCATTCCCCCAACAGCAGCTGCCTGTGCTCCCACAGCACAGCAAGGGATCCTTGGCCTGAGAACAAGGTTGGTGGAGCTGGGACTTCTTGTTCCTCAGAGACAAAGCGAACCCAGAACTGACCAAAGTGAGGCACAGATGCGCACCTGAGGCCAGCACAGGGGACAGTCACGGCTCAGAGAAGACAGAACAAGCCCCTCGGTATGAAGTGCCCAGGGAGCCTGGCAGCTCTTCAAGGGGATACCCATCTGCAATCCAAGATCCAAAGGTTTTTACGCAAGTTGGCACTCAAGTTCACTTGGAGGCAAACCTGACCCACACCAGCGTGTGTGACTGTTACCGCTCTGACGCTAAAAGTCACTGAACGCAGGCTCTGACTCAGCCCTTGTCAACACCACATACCTAAAACCCAAAATTCTGAGTTCTGTAATGTACCCAGCCCCAAGGTTTTCAGGAAAGGGACTAGGCCAGTATCGGGTCCTCCCAGCTACATTCAAAGCTCTCCAAAAAGGGTTTATTTGTTTTTTTCAGGACAGCTCCTCCAGATACCAAGAAGGACTGCTGTTTCAATGGAAGGATTCGGGAAGGGGGTGTACTCCTAGGGTATCCTTGGCCTTCAGAGACTGCTGCAGGCAGACACCACAGAGAAGAACACAGGTGGAGCGCCTGCATATCAACCCTGGAAGATGCACCTGCGTGCCTCCCACAGGCCAGAGGAGGCATGGGAAGGCAATTCTTGGAACTCATAGGGTAGTGCTTCCAGGAACATCCGCCAATGCTAGGTTTACATGCAGGGTGGCTTTCTTTTCAGGATGATATGAATGATAAGCCTTGTGTTCTAAGTCAGGCCCCAGACACTCAATCTTCCTGAACTCCCATAAGGTGTACAGGATAAAAAGGATTTCACCTAAAAGGTATCAGTCACTAGATACAGTTCTTCATTCAACAAAAATATAAGGTGTGTACACTGTGTGCCAGGTACCAGGGCAGTCCTAGGACACGGTGAGTCCTAGACCCTGCACTCACAGGAATAGACAGATGGCAGAGGCCAGGAGCCATCATGGATGCAGTGAGAGCAGCAGCCGCACAGACAGTGCCCCCGCCCGGGGGCTGTGGGTGCAGGGTTTCCTCCCTGAGCCAGGACAGGGTGTGGAGGGGCAGCATGGAGCCTGAATGTGGGTTACTGGCTTGCA
Organism: Stenella coeruleoalba; assembly: GCF_951394435.1. Lineage (NCBI taxonomy): Eukaryota > Metazoa > Chordata > Mammalia > Artiodactyla > Delphinidae > Stenella > Stenella coeruleoalba. The sequence goes on along the minus strand of NC_137152.1, from coordinate 38,927,727 downwards.
ATCTTCTCTCTCCGGAGCTTTACTCTGCTCACCTGTCTTTTCCTTGATCTCACAGAGCACAATGAAGAGAGCAGGCTTTTCATCCCATGGCAATTCAGAGCATGCTTTCTGGCCCGCGCCTCCTCCAGGCTCCGGTCGGTGATGGCCATGATCTGCTGCAGGACGCCGCCCGTATCGGGGCGCGGCGGGGTCCCAGGTGCGCGGCGCGGGGCGGGGGACGGCGGCGCGGGGCGTGGCGGGCGCTTAACCTGGAGCCGCCGGGCCTGGAGAGCTCGAGCTGACGTCATAGACAACTGCCCCCATCTGTGCGGCGCGCCCTCAATCAATTCTTAACCATTATGCTCTAGTGCCTCTCTCTATAAAAATCCTGGATGGATGGTTGAATTAAGATCCTTTAAGTCTAGAAGCTGCAAAGATAGTACCAAAAATTCACCCTGTTTCCCCTTATATTAGCATGTTACGTAACTGTGGCCCTTGTGTCAAAATTAAGAAACCAACATTGTTACATTGCTGTAAACTAAACTACAGAATTTATTTGTATTATACCAGTTTTTCCACTTATGTTCTTTTCTGTTCCAGGCTTCAATACAGGCTACTATTTTGTATTTAGTTATCATGTCTTCTTAATCCCCTCTGGTATGTCAGTTTGTCATTCTCCTTGGTTCTCATGACCTTGACAGTTTTGAAGAGTACTGGACAGGTATTTTTGTAGAATGTCCCTCAATTTGGGTTTGCCTGATGTTTTCCTTATAAGTAGACTGGGGGTGACTGGTTTGGAGGAAGAACACCACCGAGGTGAAGTGCCCTTCTCATCTCATGGTATCAGGGAGGGCATGACATCCACATGACATCACTGGTGGTGTGAACTTTCATCACCTTTCTAGTTAGTGTCTACCAGATTTCTCCATCAGAAAGTTACTACGTTTCCATTTCTATACACATCTCTATTCTGTACACATACTGGTTAGAAGTGAGTTATTAAGTCCAGCCCATAGTCGAGGGGGAGGGTGTTAAGCTCCACCACCTAGAGGAAGGGAATACATATATTATTTGGAATCATTCTGTATGAAAGATTTTTTCCCTTCTCCTCTATTTATTTATTTGTTAAATCATTTATTTTTATCAGTATGGACTCGTGTGTTTCATACTTTGGGTTTTTATTTGGATTATTATTGACTATTTTTAAAATATATATCCTTCCTGTACCTTTAAAAGGTTATTGACTTGAAAATCCAGAATTCCTTATTGTGGATTTGTTTGAAGTAGGGACTATCTGAATTAAGTTTGAGGGAGTGTATGTGTGCATGCAGATGAGGAAATTAAGTGATGTTATGTAAATTGACCATGCTTATATAGTATGTGATGGAATCTCATACAGGAATGGTGTCTACAGAATCCTAATAGTAGGTCTCCATCCTCTGCTTAAGCACCTCTTGTGACATGAAGCTCATTACCTCATAAGACAGCTCTTTTGATGTTGAGTCTGCTCTACTCCTAGTGGGATTGCAGTCATCCAGGTAGTGGGATTGCAAGAGAGGAAGGGAAATGATGGCCATGGGAAGAGCAGAATATGACAGAGCAGTTGGCAAGAAAAGGGATTTGATTAGAGGAAGTGGTGACTGAGTCTAGGATGAAGCGGCTAAAAACTGATGTGTCTCGGGACTTCCCTGGTGGCACAGTGGTTAAGAATCCGCCTGCCAATGCAGGGGACACAGGTTTAATCCCTGGGCCAGGAGGATCCCACATGCCGTGGAGCCACTAAGCCTGTACACCACAGCTACTGAGCCTGTGCTCTAGAGCCCATGAGCCACAACTACTGAGCCTGCATCCCACAACTACTGAAGCCCGTGAGCCTAGAGCCCGTGCTCCACAACAAGAGAAGACACCCCAATGAGAAGCCCACGCACCGCAACGAAGAGTAGCCCCTGCTCGCCGCAACTAGAGAAAGCCTGCATGCAGCAACGAAGACCCAATGCAGCCAAAAATTAATTAATTAATTAATTTAAAAAAGACTGATGTGTCTCCCTGGATTTCAGGGAAGTATTGGACTGGCAAAAAAGTTCGTTCGGGTTTTCCATGTTACTTTTTGGCCAACCATTAGTTGTCTACCAGGCTGACAAAATATATACAGAGAGAACTTGTAGTGACTACTCCTCCACACCCCATGCCCATCTAGACCCTATTCTTCTCCCCCAGTGGACAACCTTCAGTTATTGTATTACTCCTTTGCCCATCCCCAATACATCCATTCTTAGATATAAACTATATTCGTTAATTCAACAAATATTTCTTGAGCACCTACTATATATGCCACAGGAAATATTCTAGGTACCACAGATGAGTTGGAAGGGTAGTGTGTGCGTGCATGTGTGTAGGAGGTGAAGCAAGCCCTTCTATTGCTCTCTTTTATTTGGATTAAATTATTTCTCATTCCTTCTATCCCTGATATGATTTTTTAAAATCTTTGAGATGTAATTCACGTGTCACATATCATACAATTCACCCATTTAAAGTGTATGTACAGGCAACTCAAGATGGCGGACGAGAGTGATACAGCAGTGAAGCCCCAGGCACCTCCAGTGCATTCCAGAAATGCAGCCAGAAATGCAATGGAAATGGCCATGAGCACTTCAGCGATTGCAAGAATGAGGAGGACAACAGCTACAACGAGGTGATTTGAGTCCAGCCAATGACACTGGAGCCAAAAAGAAGAAAAAGAAACAAAAAAAGACGAAAGAAAAAGGCCGTGAGACAGATTCAGCCCAGGATCAGCCTGTTAAGATGAACTCTTTGCCAGCAGAGAGGATCCAGGAAATACAGAAGGCCACTGAACTTTTTTTGGTGGCTCAAGGGACCTGCAAAAACCATGGAGGAGGCTAGCAAGTGAGGCTACCAGTTCTGGGACATGCAGCCCGTCCCCAAACTGGGAGAAGTTGTGAACATGCATGGTCCTGTGGAGCCTGACAAAGACAACATCCGCCAAGAGCCCTACACCCTGCCCCAGGGCTTCACCTGGGACGCCTTGGATCAGGGGGACCGTGGTGTGCTGAAAGAACTATACATCCTCCTGAACGAGAATTATGTGGAAGGTGATGACAACATGTTCCAATTTGATTATTCCCCAGAATTTCTTCTGTGGGCTCTCCGGCTGCCTGCCTGGCTCCCCCAGTGGCACTGTGGTGTTGTAGTGGTCTCAAGTCAGAAACTGGTTGGATTCATCATCGCCATCCCAGAAAACATCCGTATCTATGACACAGAGAAGAAGATGGTAGAGGTCAACTTCTTGTGTGTCCATAAGAAGCTGCACTCCAAGAGGGTGGCTCCAGTCCTGATGCGTGAGATAACCCAGAGGGTTCACCTGGAGGGCATCTTCCAAGCTGTTTACACTGCTGGGATGGTATTACCAAAGCCTGTTGGCACCTGCAGGTACTAGCATCGGTCCCTAAACCCACGGAAGCTGAATGAAGTGAAGTTCTCCCACTTGAGCAGAAATATGACCATGCAACACACCATGAAGTTCTACCAACTGCCAGAGATTCCCAAGACAGCTGGGCCACAACCAATGGGAAAAAAGGACGTTCCAGTAGTGTACCGGCTCCTCACCTGGTACCTGAAGCAGTTTCACCACATGCCAGTCAGGAGCCAGGAGGAGGTGGAACATTGGTTCTACCTCCAGGAGAATATCACTGACACTTTTGTGGTGGAGAGTGCAAACGGTGAGGTGACAGATGAGCGGAGCTTTTATACACTTCTGTCTACCATCATAAACCACCCAACCCACAAGAGTCTAAAGGCTGCTTATTCTTTCTACTATATTCATATCCAGACCCCTCCTCTAGACCTTATGAGCAATGCCCTCGATCTCACCAACATGAAAGGGTTTGACATGTTCAATGCAGTGGATCTTATGGAGAACAAAACCTTCCTGAAGAAGCTCAAGTTCAGCATAGGGGACAGCAACCTACAGTATTATCTTAACAATTGGAAGTGCCCAGCATGCGGGCAGAGAAGGTTGGGCTGGTGTTACAGTAACCAGTTGCCAGTGAGATTCTGGATAAAGCCACTGAGAATTCAAACCAGGAAATGGAGCCCCACCACTTGTTGGTCCAATTTTCACAAACGTGAGAATCTCTGGCAAGGGGAGCAGAACTGAACTGGCTTTACAAACCACCACTGAATTTGACAATTGTTTTGCAATGGCATAGGCTGTGTGATGTCACCTCTGGCCATGTCTCTGGTCTCCCTGTTTTTCAATTAATCACATCATTATGCAGCCGTGATCAAGGGAATGTAACTGCTGAAAACTAGCTCATGATTGGCATATTATGGAGTTAATGGGTTAATAATAAAAGTATATATATATATATATATAAAGTGTATGTACAGTTCAATGGTTTTTAGTATATTCACAGATATGTGTAAACATCACAGTTAATTTTAAAACATTTTCATCACATCAAGAAGAAACCATTTAGCTATCATCCCTCTATTTCCTCAGTCCCTCCTCCCAGCCCTAAGCATCTACTAATCTACTTTCTGTCTCTATATGTATCCCTTTTCTGAATTTTCATATGAGTGGAATCATATAGTATATAGTCTTTTGTGACTGGCTTCCTTTACTTAGCATAATGACTCCTGGTTCCTGGGGGTTGTTAGTTTCCTCTGAAGAGGGAACTTATTTCCCTTCTATAGGCAGAACCCAGGAAACAAGCCTACTTTCCTATAAGCTAACCTGAGTACTCTCCAAAGAAAGAAACTAGGTCTTCATTAATCACCAACTCCAGCTACCTCATCCCTCCCACCCCTTACAAATCAACAAACACAAAAACTTGAAACACTTGGCTCCTGGCCCAATGAGAACTTTGACCTTTTTATTTATTTATTTATTTATTTATTTGGCTGCGCCGGGTCTTAGTTGAGGCATTCAGGATGTTCGTTACTGCATGTGGGATCTTTTAGTTGTGGCACATGGAATCTTGTTTCCGGACTAGGGATCGAACCCAGGCCCCCTGCATTGGGAGTGCAGAGCCTTAGCCACTGGACTGCCAGGGAAGTCCCAAGAACTTTGATTTCTAAGGAGTGAAGAAACCTCTGACTCCGCTCCAGATTTGTTGAATAAATATCTAGTGATTCCCAAAGCAGAAGAAATAATTTTCAGAAGGAAGAGATCAAGAACAAGGGAGAACAGTGACCTTGTTTTCCCATCGCCACATTCCTCTCCATTTCTGAGCCCTCTCTACTACTCTTAGAAGGAGGTAGAGAATCTGCCTTTGACTACTGTAAGAATGGAGTCAACCAAAGTTCAGAGGTTAGCTCAGATGGAGAGTAACAGAATCCAAGCCTATAACCACTGAGTCCCATCTCCTGGTTTTATCCCCCTCACAACTAGGACTCTCCCTAAACAGAGGTATAAACTTGCCTCCTGAGATTACCAGCCAGCCAAATTTTAGTACACACTTCACCCTCCACCCTCACACTCTAGCTCAAAGCTGAATTAAGACTTCGGGAGCATAAGGACTAAAAAAGAAATTGTTTGGGGGAAATCAGCTATTTGTCAATCAAGTCTTTTGCATCTTTAAATTCATATATGGACTATTCACGTGTAACATGCCTATCATTTTTAAATCCTCTGAAACAAATTAGATGTCATAAACTTCTCTTTCTCAGGAAAAACGGTTCTAAAGCATGAGGTAATTTGAACTTGTGAAACTGAAGTTGGATTCCAGATAAGTTATAGTTTTATTAAAGAAATTGAGAAAGTCCTGTTTAATGTGGCTGCCCTTTTGGGGAACTTTTTTTAAAGTTATTTCAAAAACATGAGTCTTTTTTGCCATATGAATTTTTGTTGCAATGTACACATAACATCAAACAGCTCGGGTGCAGGGAGTTCACCCTTTTCTAGGCTTCATATGACCTCTTCAGAGATCTTCAAAGACATTTTCAGAGAAAGCGCAGATAAATTTATGTTTTATTATAATCCTTTTCTCCATTCACATTCTCAATGTCTTTCCAAATTAGAGAAGGACATAGTTCTTGTACTACACTTTGAAATTATGATGTTATGACAGGCTGACATTTTAGCACCTTTTCTATGGCCAGCAATAATGATAGGCATCTTGTAGGCACATGTCTAAGGATGCTGCCTCCTTCCATTTCTATAAACTAAGAAATCTCATTATGTGCTTCTGCATGTTTTGAGGAAGTTGAAAATGACCCCAAACTTTCATTATCAAAGCTCTAATTTCACAGGTAAGCAAAACACACTCCTTTTAAGCAGCATTGTGTACAAGGTGTGCAGGACATTTAACGGGCAAAATATTTTCATTTTCTTTAGTACGTTTATAGACTGAATGGAATTTTCAAAATTTATGTGTGTACTGTCTGCTGAATATGCAGATAGATGAGCAAAATCTAGTTTGTATTGTTCTGCTTTCTGTGGTTTCATTAACATCTTCATAGGTATCAAGAAAGCAATATGAAACTCTACCTTTTTTAAAAAAAATTGAAGTACCTAATAACTAAGTTTTTTCTTGCTGAGATCAGACTCATCATTTGACACACCGTAAAAAGCATGATCATTGGTAAGATATGACAGAATCAGATCTATGCTATAAGGGACCTACATATCTGTTATCAAAATTTCCCCCTTTTGTTTGCCTAGATTTGCAACCTCGTAATCAGGATATGTAACTTTAGTCAGTTTCATAGAGTAATCAAAGGAATAACATGATAATGCATGTTCATTTGTGTGGTATGCCCAAGGTAATTCAGTGGCTGTTATTTTCAACCGAGCAGTGGCGTCTTTTGTGGAGACTTTTGATTGATTTAGAAGTACTTGCCAGTCTTATCCAGGACTTGTAAGATTCAGTCTCTATATGTGCTTTCACATACCGTTCTTCACCATGCCCAATCCCAAATTCTTTATATTGTGTAATAGGTCCTGTTTGGGTTATTTACCTCCCTAATCCAGTTGTATATGGTCTTCACCTGTCTAAAATAACACAGTAGTTTAGCCTTCTTTTTCAATGATGCTAGTATTGGTATTGTAATCGTTCTCATTTTCATTATCTGCATTCTTGCAGAACATGGTGTTATGGGCTGAACTGTGTCCCTCCAAAATTCATATGTTGAAGCCCCAACCCGCAGTATCAAAGAATGTGGCTCTATTTGGAGATAGGGCCTTTAAAGAGGTGATTTAAGGCTGTTAGGGTGGGCCCTGATCCAATCTGACTGTGTCCTTATAAGAAGAGGAAATTTGGACACACAGGGAGACACAAGGAGTGCACGCTATGCAGTGGAAAGACCATGTGAGGACACAGGGAGAAGGCAGCAATCTACAAGCCAGGAGAGAGGCATCCAAAGAAACTAAACCTGCCAACCTCTTGATCTTCGACTTCCTAGGCTCCAGAATTGTGAGAAATAAATTTCTGTTGTTTAAGCCACCCAGTCTATGGTATTTTGTTACTGCCGCCTAAGCAGACTAAGACACATGGTGACAATATTTACAATGTTAAAGGTTAAACTAGCACTATTTCAATACAATTACTGCAAAGTATAGGCAAAGTCACAGACTGTTAATGCTCATGATTACAATACACTTAAGTTGCACACTGAAGTGGCATCATTCAGAGTGATGCAACAATGAATCATCCATTATTCATTCAGAATGATGCAATAATGAATGATCCATTACTGTGAACCAAAATCATGGTTGTCAATATCAGTATCCAGGGGAAAAAACAGCTACAACAACTGCAGAAGGCAGATAATCTATACCATACTTGTTTCACACTAAAAACTGTGTTGTTTTCACCCCCTATTTTGGGGGCCACCATACAGGTTTTATACTCCCCCCTCAACAATATTTAGCACCCACCAGTGAAAATTAAGACTTTTGATATCCCAGGAAGGGGTTTCCTGGGATTCAGGACTTTCAGTGCTAAAACTGTAATAGTTCAAGGCAAACCAAGACAGTTGGCCATCCTAAGTGGTGCTCCTGGGATGCCACTGGCTATGTTCTATTTCTTGCCTGGGTGATGGTCACATGATGTACTTTATAATAACTTTTAGCTGTACATTTATGTTTTATGCATTTTTATGTTAGTGTATTTGTTTTTCAATATATTTTAGAAAAAGTTACGCCCCCTCGCTTCCCATCCCATATGTAATTCAAAATAAAATGATACTAAATCATAAAACAGAACAAAATCTAACCAATTTCTGATTTTTCCATGGTATATATATAATGTAAAATTGATTCCACTTTTTGTGATGCCCTACTTTGCTGGTGTCTTAGGTACCTGTTTATTTAAACAACCTGGTATTGCCCTCAATGAATGACATCACATTACCAGACACAACATTGGCAGGCCTTCTGACACTAGCCCCATGTGACCTTTTGCTTTTTATCACTCTTTCAGGTAGAGTTAATGGTTCCTTTCCACTGCACTTTGTGTCAGTGCTGATCACAATTAATTGAAATTAGGTGTTTATTATGTGTCTGCCAACATTACACTGAACTCCTTGAGAGAAGAATGGTGCCTTGTTCATTTCTGCATCATCAGTGCTTTGTGATTGGTACTTGGTGACATTTTTTGAATGAATGATGGGATTTTATTAGGGCCAGCTATTAAAGTCTTCCCTCCCTGGTGCCCTTGTACTACAACTGCATTATAAGCCTGCCTATGTTGGCTAAATCCCAAACTGGCTCTGTCCAACTGACAGCATTTATTTTCTGAGCACCCCCATTACCCTAGAATATAGAGCTGGTATAAAATTCATTTATATAAGATACATTTATTGACTATATCAATAAATACAGTCAATAAATGTACCCTGACCTGTGCCTGCAGTACAAAGAGGCAAAATCTAAATTGAAAAGATACAAAAAAAATTAAATAAAATAAATGGAAAGCGTAATCAAATGCTGAATTATGGCAGGGAAAACCGGTCTACATGAATCATTTACTGAGCCTTCTACATTGATGGCTCCTGGAAATAACTGTTTGACATCATCTTCTAGAGGTGCCAAACAGTTACTTCCAAAAACCCAAGGGGTTTTTGATCATTTTTCCAAGTTTTAGTATTGATTTTTTGGGGGGGAGTGTGTCTTCCAAGCTCCTCACTCAGCCATTCTGAAAATCCCCACAATTATTTATTAATTGTTGTACAACATTCTCTATCCATGAGAATAGATACTATAAATAGCCCAAGATAAAGAGGCATTGCTGTCTTGAAACATAAGGCAAAGATAGCTTCTTCACTGCCCAAAAGCACAAAACAAAGCAAAATCTGTCAAAATCATTTTTAATATTCAACTCATAAAATAACATATATTAGGTAATCTGATGGCCCTTGGCCATTATGAGGTACTTTTGTTTTCCTGTTTTGTCTTAGAGGTATTTTGTGCTTTTGATGCAATCAAATTTATTTACTTGTATCTCTATGTTTTATGCCTACCCTACCCTATATTTCCTTTTATAATTTTATATTTTATGTTCAGGGCTTTTATATGAAATTTACTTTCATTAAAGTTGTGAACCAAAGATCTAACTTTATTTATCCTAAGTGGATAACAAGTGTTCCTAAGACCATTTACTGAGTACTTTATCCTTTTTTTTTTTTTTGCTGTACACGGGCCTCTCACTGCGTGGTCTCTCCCGTTGCGGAGCACAGGCTCCAGACAGGCAGGCTCAGCGGCCATGGCTCACGGGCCTAGCTGCTCCGCAGCATGTGGGATCTTCCTGGACCGGGGCACGAACCCGCGTCCCCTGCATCAGCAGGCGGACTCTCAACCACTGCGCCACCAGGGAAGCCCCCTATCCTTTCTCCTTTGTCAAAAACTGAATTCCCTTATACAGTTGGATCTGTTTTGGACTCTTCATTCTGATCCATTGATTCATTTGTCAGTGTTTCTTCCATTACCACATCATTTTAATTACTACACCTCTATGGTGTGTTTTGATATTTGATAGGGCAAGTTAAGTCTCAACCCACTGTTCTTTTTCAAAATTGTCTGGGCTATTTTTGCACTTTTTCTCTTCCAAGTGATTTTTAGAATCAATTTGTTGAGTTCTGTAAAACTTTTCACTAGGATTTTGATTGGGATTAAATTTATAGACTTTTATAGGTCATTGACATCTTTACAATATTGAGTTTTACCATAGTGAAATACAACATATCTATCACTTCACTCAGATATTCTTCCATTTCCATCTGTAAAGTTTGGGGTTTTTTCATCTAGATTTTGTACATTTATTATAGATTTTTTTCCCCTGGGTAATTTATAGTTCTGGGAGTTGTTGTGACTGGGATCTTTTTAAAATCTATTACAATGCCCAGTAGATTATTGTTGGTGTATGAAAATATTATTGCTTTTTGTATGTTGCTCTTGTATTTTGCCACTTTGCTAAATTATTTGTACTGGTTCTAATGGTTTCTCGATTGACTGTCTTGGATTTTTTATGTAGACAATTATATTGCTTACAAATAATGATAGTCATATTTCCCTTTTTATTATTTATATCTCTTTTGCCAAAGTTAATTCATTCATTCAATTAATATTTGGCAGCTGTTTATGTGCCAGGGCAGCTGCCATGTGCCAGGCATTGTTCTACACTTGGGGGATACAGTAATGGACAAAACAGACAGGTTTATGCCCTCTAGTGCTTATATTCTATTCAGGAGACATTGACAATTTAGGAAAGGCATAAAAAGGTCAGTCACCTAGCTGCATGTAAATCAAGGAAGTTAGAACACTCCCTAACAGCATACACAAAAATAAACTCAAAATGGCTTAAAGATTTAAATATACAACATGATACCATAAAACTCCTAGAAGAGAACATAGGCAAAACATTCTTTGACATAAATCGTAGCAATGTTTTCTTAGATCGGTCTCCCAAGAAAAAAGAAATAAAAGCAAAAATAAACAAATGAGACCTAATGAAACTTATAAGCTTTGCACAACAAAGGAAACCATAAACAAAATGAAAAGAAAACCTATAGACTGGGAGTAGATATTCGCAAATGATGCAACCAACAAGGGCTTAATTTCCAAAATATACGAACAGCCCATACAACTCAATATTAAAAAAACAAACAACCCAATCAAAAAATGGGGAGAAGATCTAAATAGACCTTTCTCCAAAGAAGACATACAGATGGGCAATGGGCACATGAAAAGATGCTCCTCATTGGTAATTATTAGAGAAAGGCAAATCAAAACTACAATGAGGTATCACCTCACACTGGTCAGAATGGCTATCATTAAAAAGTCTACAGATAACAAATTCTGGAGAGGGTGTGGAGAAAATGGAACCCTCCTACACTGTTGGTGGGAATGTAAATTTGGTGCGGCCACTATGGAGAAAACTAAAAATAGAGTTGCCATACAATCCAGCAATCCCACTCCTGGACGTATATCCAGACAAAACTATAATTCGAAAAGATACATGCACCCCAATGTTCATAGCAGCACTATTCACAATAGCCAAGACATGGAAACAGCCTAAATGTCCACTGACAGACAAATGGATAAAGAAGATGTGGTTTATGTATACAATGTATTATTACTCGGCCATAAAAAGAATGAAATAAAGCCATTTGCAGCTACATGGATGGACCTAGAGATTATCATACTAAGCGAAGTCCGTCAGAAAGAGAAAGACAAATATCATATGATATCACTTATTTGTGGAACCTAAAAAAGAATACAAATGAACTTATTTACAAAACAGAAACAGACTCATGGACATAGAAAACAATCTTATGGTTACCAAAGGGGAAGGGGGTGGAGGGATAAACTAAGAGTTTGGGATTAACAGATACGCACTACTATATATAAAATAGATAAACAACAAGGACCTACTGTATAGCACAGGGAAGTATATTCAGTAACTTATAATAACCTATAATGGAAAATAATATGAAAAGGAATGAATATATACATGTATATAAATATACATATATATATATATATATATATATATATCTGAATAACTTTGCTGCACACCTGAAACTAACACAACATTGTAAATCAACTACACTTCAATAATAAAAAAAAAAAGTCAGTCATCACTGGCAAAATATCCCCAAACTTAGTGGCTTAAAATAACAATAAAGGGGAAGGGATAATTTAGGAGGTTGGAATTAGCAGATACACACTACTATATATAAAATAAATAACAACTATATATAAAATAAGATAAACAATGGGGACCTACTGTATAGCACAGGGAACTAACTATATTCAATATTTTGTAATAAACTATAAGGGAAAGGAATCTGAAAAAGAATATATATATATATAACTAATTATATATATATATATATATAACTAATTATATATATATATATATATATATATATATATATATGAATCACTGTGCTGTACACCTGAAACTAACACAATGTAAATCAACCATACTCCAATTCTTTTAAAAAAGGCATAGGCTCTGAAATCAGAAAGAAAAAACAATAAATATTTATCTCACACAGTTGATACTGGTCGTGAATCTGGTAATAGCTTGTTGATGACTCGGGGTCTTTCTTGAGATTGTAGTCAAGATGTCAGCTGGGCTTGCCATCATCTGAAGATTTGGCTGGGACAGGAGGATTCATTACCAAGATAGCTTACTTACATGGCTGGCAAGGTTCTGGTTGTTGGCGGGAGGCCTCAGTTCCTCATCTCCATAGGGCCGCTTAAGTGTCCTCATCATGTGGCAGCAGGCTGTTCCCAGGAAGAGTCATCCAAGATGGAGAGACAGGCAGAAGCTGTAAAGTCATTTATGACCTAGCCTTAACAGTATTCCATCATTTTCACAATATACTATTGATTACACAGGTCAACCTTATTCAGTGTGGGAGGGGACTACACAAAGGTATGAATACCAGCAGGCAGGGATCACTGGGGGCCATCTTTATTTATTTTTATTGGAGTATAGTTGATTTACAATATTGTGTTAGTTTCAGGTATACAGCAAAGTGAATCCATTATACATATACATATATCAACTTTTTTTTAGATTCTTTCCCCATATAGGCCATTACAGAGTACTGAGTAGAGTTCCCTATGCTGTACTGTAGGTCCCTATTAGTTTTCTGTTTTATATATAGTAGTGTGTACATGTCAGTCCCAATCTCTCAATTCATCCCTCCCTCCCCTTACCCCATCAGGGGCCATCTTGAAGGTTGGATACCACAAACTATACAGGAATTTTGAGGGAATTTTAAAGCATGAAAGTAGAGGATGTCAGCTGTGAAGCATAGATAACTTGAAGCCAGGAGACAGGCTCATGAACAAGAATTGAGGATTATTAAAAAATGAATCTCTAAGATAGTTATTCTCGACCACCAAACTCAATAATGACTTTATAACAAATATTTTGTAATACCCTTTTATTTTCCTGAAATGGAGTTTGTGGATAAGTAATTTACCTATATACCTAATTTGAAAAGATGAGCATAATGTCCTAACTGTAATATTAAGGACATAAAATTATATTTTTTAACAAAATAAAACATATTTCAATATCTAAATGCTTAATCATGATTATACTGGAAGACATAATGAAGTCAGTGACCTCCACCTGAAAATGCTAACTGATACAGGTGTGTTGTATTGGTCACTCAAATACCACAGATGGCATTGCCATAGTGATGTTGAAATGGAGCAGAACCCTATGGTCCTCCCCACAATGTCCTCTGCCTGCCTTTTGTCTGTGGAAAAACTTTTCTTAAAGAATAAATTTAATCAGAGAGTGAGAAAATTCAGAAACAAAGGAAAACAGTCCAAGACTAAATAATAATAGTCACTAAGCATAATCAAGGACCTTTAGTTCCTCTTCATGGGCTATAGGTAATATTCTGAGCCATATCCTGTGAGCTATCTTGTAGATATTGAAACCCCCACCAGGTAGAAGAAGTTAACTACAGGATGACCAGACTATAACCATGACATAAGCGGCCACAATTCTGAGAATTGGGCTCAAGGAAATGGGAACAAACCGACCCTGGAACTGAAGATTAACTGTACTTAAAACAATCAAGATGATGCTGGTCAGACCACCACATGACCAATTTCAAGAGGACTGTCAGAGCTGACTCTTGCTTCTGCATGTAGCCCCCTCCCTCTGTCTATAAAAGCTCTTGCACACTGGTTGTTGGGGGTCGGGGGTAGCTGGCCTTTGGACAGGAGTTCGCCCTCCTCCCGGGTTGCCAGCATCCAAAATAAAGCAAATTTTCCTTTCCACCAACTTGCCTCTTTATTGGCTTTTGAGAGGCGAGCAGCTGGACCTTACTTTTGGTTACAATGTGGTTTTCCAAATGATGAACAACTCTTGGTAAAATTCTGAATAAAACAACGCACAATCTTCCCTTGATTTACATGATTGTTGCATTTTTGAAAACTTCAGTGTTAATTTAAACTGTTTAAAAATACTTGGTGTTTTTGTTTAATATGGAGTTGGGCTATAAGCTTGGATAATCGTAAACAGTCTTTTCACCTACATGAATGTCTAGCAGACATTCAAAAGTTACATGAGATAAGACCATCATGTGCACTGCAGGACTTTAGCAACCCTGAACCCTGCCCACCCTCCGCCCCCCCCCCCCGGTTGTTGTGACAACCAAAAGTACCACCGTATATTTCCCAAAATGCCTTCTAGGGAGCAATATGGACCCCCACCCTCACTCCCACCCCCACTGAGGACCACTTACCGAAGAGAGGGAAGGTATGTGTAGGCAGTGGAAGGAAATGAGAAGTGGAGGGGTATGGTTGTGAGGGGTACTTGAGAACAGGAAATGAGGCAATCTGAATCTTGGGGCTTCCATCGCCATACATATTTATTGATGGAATGAAGGTCTCAGAACCAAACACAACCTTACACCAGGGACAAGAGGGAAGATGGAGAGGGGGGTAGAAGAAAAGGCCAGGACTTGTGGACTCTGAGCTAATAGGACTTAGGACTACTATTGCACTTTTGCTGAAGTCACCTTACCATTTTAGACACTACCTCATACCTTTCTTTCTTTCCCTTTCTTTGAGCCCAGACTAACTGGAGCTTCTAAAATGCTGAAAGACATCTCTATTTTACATATGAGAAGACCGAGGCCCAGAGAGATGAAATGCCTTACAGGAGGTCCCCACAGCAAGTTGATGGCTGAGCTGGGGGAGGTGAGGATCTTTCCACAAGAGTACTTTTTCTTTTCTTTTTGAGGATACAAAGAATTTATTTTGGCGTGTCTCTTTCCTGACTGTCTTCTGTGGTTTGTCTGTGAGAACTGCTGATAGCAGTATGTCTTCAGGAAATGCCAAAATTGGGCACAATGCCCCCCAGTTCAAAGCAACTGCTGTAATGCCAGATGGTCAGTTCAAAGATATCAGTCTATCTGACTACAAAGGAAAATATGCTGTGTTCTTCTTTTACCCTCTTGATTTCACCTTTGTGTGCCCCACAGAGATCATTGCTTTCAGAGATAGGGCAGAAGAATTTAAGAAACTCAACTGCCAAGTGATTGGTGCTTCTGTGGATTCTCACTTCTGTCTCCTGGCATGGATCAACACACCCAAGAAACAAGGAGGACTGGGACCCATGAACATTCCCTTGATATCAGACCCCAAGCACACCATTGCTCAGGAATATGGGGTCTTAAAGGCCCATGAAGGCATCTCATTCAGGGGCCTTTTTATTATTGATGATAAAGGTATCATTCAACAGATCACCATAAATGACCTTCCTGTTGGCCGTTCTGTGGATGAGACACTGAGACTAGTTCAGGCCTTCCAGTTTACTGACAAACATGGGGAAGTGTGCCCAGCTGGCTGGAAGCCTGGCAGTGATACCATCAAGCCTGATGTCCAGAAGAGCAAAGAATATTTCTCTAAGCAGAAGTGAGCACTGGGCCATTTTAGGGCCAGGTTGCAGTAGGTGGCCATGAGAACAAAACTATTGTATTTTGTACTATTGTAATGCTTAAAACACAGGACCTTACACTCAGCCCAGATGTGGTGTGGAACAGGACAGGCCTTTCCTGCAGGGGTTGGGGAGGCCAGCCTTTCTTCCTCTGGAGGGAATGGCCTGAGCTGTATTATGCGGCAGGCAAACTGATGTGTATAGTACTAGGTTATCGCTTTTGGTCTTTTGTAGTTTTATTAAACTTGAGCTGAGACCTTGTTGATTCTTCATTTTAGGGAGGCATTAGCCTTTGAGTGTAAGAGAAATTTACTTTTTGCTTTCCCTCTTTAGGGGAAAATGAGGTGTGAGAGCTGCCTCAGAATCAGGAAATTATATTGAGGGGAAATGCAAGGAGATACAGGGAATGGACCTGAAGCAAGGTGTTTCATTTCACCATATCTGGAGAAGAGCAAGACCTACTACACTATTGGCCAAGGCACTGCAATTTATGCTATAGGCTGGGTTGCAGGTTAAGGGCCCAATGAGATTACTGACATTTACTTTTACACTACTGGGAGGGCTATATGAAAACCTGAGGCTTGGCCTCTTCTGATAAATGCCTGGTACTGGTTCTGTAAAAGATCAGAGTTAGAGGCTTCAGTACCTTTGGAACTAAAAGGGAGAGGGGGACACAAACACAAGCACTGGTGTTCATAGGGTAGGGCTTTCTGTGTCAAAAGCACAGTGCTGGGCACCTCTTGGCTTCCCTGGGTTTCTATCCTTGATTTAAGGGTAGTTCTTTCTTGCCCTCATATCATTGTCCTGAGGGAGGGTTGTCAGTGGGGCAAAGGTGGATTCCTCCTGGGCTCTTGAGGCTAGGGCAGATTCAGGACTGAGAATCCTTCTGTATATCATGTGGTGCCCTTCTAGACACCTTCCAGACACGGCTACCCCAGCCTACCTACTCCTCCAGTATTCAGACAAACAAGAACTATGAGCGACAGTATAGGATTCCTGGGGCCTTTAATAATAGCTTATTATATGCCAGGTAGTATTTATTCAGTCTCCATAAGAATCCTCTGAGGCAGGTACCATTATTTAGGGGATAGTTGCTTCTTAAGCCCTGTAACAAGTAGCATTTTGAAGCACTGCAGAGAAATGGTAACAGGTAGTAATCCCATATTCCAAGGCAGGTGGCAAGTCTGGATCTGCTTTGGTCTTTTGACCAAACTTCTTTGAGCTTTGTTATCTTCATTTAAGATCTTTACTATAATTCTTTATCAAAAATGATCATCTTGGGGCTTCCCTGGTGGCGCAGTGGTTGAGAGTCTGCCTGCCAATGCAGGGGACATGGGTTCATGCCCCGGTCCAGGAAGATCCCACATGCCGCGGAGCAGCTGGGCCCGTGAGCCATGGCCGCTGAGCCTGCGCGTCCGGAGCCTGAGAGGCCACAACAGTGAGAGGCCCACGTACTGCAAAAAAAAAAAAAAAAAGATCATCTTGTACGCAATAAAAGTCTTGCCCAGCCAAATTTTAAAAAAAAGAATTTATTTTAATAATAGGCATCTGGTCAGTTTCTAGTGCTGGACCAAGGACTCTAGGCCTGGACCTACTTCAAATTGATCTGGTTTAAATGGATCACACTCTACATTCCAGATTATAACTGCCACTTGGTGAGTAGACATAAGGTTCGCCTCAAAGCTAACAAGAAAATGTAAAAATATATTTATTTATCAGTAATAAATAAATGTTATACATATGACTTTTTTCAGGTTAAAGCTTGAAATACACTCAAGGATGTTAAGCACTGATTTTTTTTCTCTTTCTTTTTTTAATTGAAGTAAAATTGACCTATAACACTATGCTAGTTCCAGGTACACAACATGGTGATTCAATATTTCTACATATTACAAAATGATCATCATGATGAATCTTCCACTTTTAAAAGGGAATTAGACCTGACTAGAAAGTGTAACTAGTGAACGGGCCTCTCTTTCCTCTTCAGGTTCCTTTGGAACAAGGTCAGGGACAGATAACACTGTTGTAATTCAGGCTCAGCTTCCTACCATCTGGAAGGTTAAGTCATCGGTTTGTTATGTTTTCTCTTAAAGAGCCAACCACTTGGAAGTCCTGAAGAATTGAAATACTTACAGTTGCTCAAGGGCCTGCCAGTGTCCCCTGACTTCTGACCAGATGTGCCTCAAGCTGGCTGACAGTATTAAGAAATATGTGTCCTCAGTGAGCGAGTGAGAAGGTTGACAGGCTGTCCAGTGACGACAGCCTCCTCCTTCTAGCCTCTGTCCTCTGCCCCTAATGTGGGAATGGGGTGGGGCGTACCAGAAGTTGGTCTTCTCAGAGTTGTCTAGCTTTCCTTCAAGGGACTGATAATATTCTCTAGCACAGTATCCAGAAACGTCAGTTGCTTCCCCAGGGACCCAGGAAGGACTTTTGAGAAAGATAGGTTCATATTTCCTGGGGGTCCTAATTATCTATGGCTGTGTAACAAGCCTCCCCAGAACTTAATGCCTGACATAAAAAAGAATGAAATATGGACTTCCCTGGTGGCGCAGTGGTTAAGAATCCGCCTGCCAATGCAGGGGACATGGGTTTGATCCCTGGTCCAGGAAGATCCCACATGCCGTGGAGCAACTAAGCCCGTGCACCACAGCTACTGAGCCTGCACTCTAGAGCCCACGAGCCACAATTACTGAGCCCACGTGCTACAACTACTGAAGCCTGTGTGCCTAGAGCCCATGCTCCGCAACAAGTGAAGCCACCACAATGAGAAGCCCACTCACCTCAACGAAGAATAGCCCCTGCCCACCGTAACTAGAGAAAGCCTGTGTGCAGCAACGAAGACCCAATGCAGCCAAAAAATTAAATAAGTAAATAATAAGAATGAAATAATGCCATTTGCAGCAACATGGATGGCCTAGAGATTATCATACTAAGAGAGTCAGACAAAGACAGATACCATGTGATATTGTTTATATGTGGAATCAAAAAAGTGATACAAATGAACATACTTACAAAACAGAAATAGAGTCATAGATGTAGAAAACAAACTTATGGTTACCAGGGGGGAAAGGGAGGGAAGGATAAAATTGGGAGATTGGGATTGACATATACACACTACTGTATATAAAATACATAACTAATAAGAACCTGCTGTGTAGCACAGGGAACTCTAGTCAGTACTCTGTAATGACCTATATGGGAAAAGAATCTAAAAAAGAGTGGGTATATGTATATGTATAACCGATTCACTTTGCTGTACACCTGAAACTAACACAACATTGTAAATCAACTATACCCCAATAAAATTTTAAAAAAGAACTCAGTGGATTAAAACAACCATTTTCTTATATCTCATAATTGTGTGAGTCAGGAATTCCATCAGGGTTTGGCTGGATGATTCTTGTGTCCCACATGACTGAGATTGCTCTCAGCTGGTGGACTGGGATGGTCTGGAGCGTCCAAGATGGCTTCACTCATATATCTGGCACCTTAGTAGGGGTGACTGGAAGGCTGGGCTCAGATGACACTGTTGTGCAAGGTGCCTACATGGGAACTCTGTGGCGTGACAGTCTCAGGGTAGTTGGATTTCTTACATGGCAGCTTAAGGCTTCCAGAGTGAGTGTTATAAGAAACCTGTGTGAAAGCTACAAGACTTATGACTTAACTTCAGAAGTTCCAGAATGTCAGTTTTGCTGAATTCTTTTGGCAAAGCAAATCACTGAGTCTAGCCCAGATTTAAGGCAAGGGGAATTAGACTCTACCTCTCAGGGAGAAGGGTAGCAAAAGATTTGCTATTAACCTTAATCTGCCATACCAGTCTTATAGAAACATTCATTCATTCACTCAACAAATATTTATTGAATGTCTACTACATGCATACCCTAGTCACTAAAGACAATAGTGGGAAATAAAGCAGACACAAAAATTCCTGCACTTGTGGAGCTTACATCTTCCCAGGGGAGGTAAACAACAAATAAGAAATTAGTAAAATAGGGGCTTCCCTGGTGGCGCAGTGGTTGAGAATCTGCCTGCTAATGCAGGGGACACAGGTTCGAGCCCTGGTCTGGGAGGATCCCACATGCCGCGGAGCAACTAGGACCGTGAGCCACAACTACTGAGTCTGCGCGTGTGGAGCCTGTGCTCCACAACAAGAGAGGCCACGATAGTGAGAGGCCTGTGCACCGCGATGAAGAGTGGCCCCCGCTTACCACAACTAGAGAAAGCCCTCACACAGAAATGAAGACCCAACACAGCAAAAATAAATTAATTAATTAATAAACACCTATCCCCAACAGCAACAAAAAAAAGAAATTAGTAAAATATATAGTATGTTAGATTCTTGCAAGTTTTAAGGAGAGAAAACAGGGTAGGGGAATAAGAAGCATTGGAATGGAGGTAGTGTGGCTAGAGAAAGCCTCATTAAGAAGACGACCTTTGGGACTTCCCTGGTGGCACAGTGGTTAAGAATCTGCCTGCCAATGCAGGGGACACGGGTTCGAGCCCTGGTCCGGGAAGATCCCGCATGCCGCGGAGCAACTAAGCCCGTGTGCCACAACTACTGAGCCTGCGTTCTAGAGCCCACGTGCCACAATTACTGAGCCCACGTGCCACAACTACTGAAGCCTGCGCACCTAGAGCCCGTGCTCTGCAACAAGAGAAGCCACCACAATAAGCCCACGCACCGCAACAAAGAGTAGCCCCCGCTCTCCACAACTAGAGAAAGCCCACGCACAGCAATGAAGACCAACGCAGCCTAATTAGTTGATTTCTTTAAAAAACAGCAGCTGTTATTATTTTTAAAAAGAAGAAGAAAAAGACTTTTGGGTAAAGAGCTGAAGAAAGTGAGGGAAATAGCCATTCACCTCTCTGGGGGCAAACACTCCAGGCAAAGAAAAAAGCAAGTGAGAAGGGCCTGAGAAGAGAGGGTGCCTGGTGCCTGGTGCCTGGAATACTTGAGGAACAGTGAGGAGGCCAATGAGGCTGGAGGGGAGCGAATGAGGAGAGAGAGTAATAAAGTAAGACTAACTATGGAGATTGGTGGGTGAGCGGAGCACCAGATCCCCTATGTTCTTGGGATCCATGGTTAGCAGTTTGGCTTTTCTTCTGAATGAGACAGGAAGCCATTGGAGGGTTTTGAGCAGAGAAGTGATATGACCTGACTTATGTGATGTCTATTTTAAAAGGAACATTCTGGCTGCTCTATGGAGAAAGAAAGATTTAAGGGAGTCTAAGGCAGAACAGGAAGTCCAGTTGGCAGACTCTTGCAATCATGTTAAAGGTGATTCCTGGCGGCTTGCACCAGAATGATGGCAGTGGGCATGGTGAAAAGTGGTTGCATTCTGGATAAATATCTCCAAGGTCAAACCACCAGGATGTGCTGACAGACTAGATGTAGAGTATAAGGGAGAGAATAAGCAGGCACAAAAATACGGCCTCTTCTATAAGTTCACTAAAATCTCAGATCCCTTTAGATTCCCTGTTAGTGCTTTTCATGTGACATCGTTTTGTTGTATTTTTTCCCCCAGAGGTTCTATTTTATTTTGGTAATTGTGTGTGTACGTGTGTTTTACTTACTTCCAGTATGAAAAAGAAAATTCACATCCTACTTATCTTAATTGAAAAAGTTATCTCTGTGTTTACTGTTTTAATTTTTGTCAACCTTGACTTTCAACATTTTTGGTTAGATCTGAGAAAAAGAATTTAATATAAATGTAAATGAATGTATCATGCTGATGATTGTTGGTTTTGAAAAGATGGGCCAGTAATATACAGCCCATATTGAACACTGTAGGCGTTTAGAAAATGTTGATTGACCTGAATTGGTACCTTCATCTAAGAGGCTAGAGAAACTGAGAATCTGTAGTCTTTATGAAAATTCTGTTAAACTGAGTTTCAGGATCATGTGTTATTTCATGCAGACACTTAGGATGATGGAGACTAAGAGTTTCCCTTCTGTTGTGTGGTGTTCATAGAAAATATACTACTTCTAACAGGTGTTTCCAGAGGCAGTGTCGCTAATTCCAAGGGGTAACTCACCTGTAAGGTCAGACTTAAGACTGGTTTGCTTTCTCATTCAACAAATATTCTCAAGGTATTCTACATGCCAGATTGTGTCCTGGACACTGGGGCTACATCAGTGAACAAAACAGCTGTGAATATCCTGGACTTTACTGATGGCTTGGATCTGGAGGACTATGGGCAGGAAGTTGTTTGTGGTCGTCATATGTTGTCTCCTTTGTGGAAGCGCTGCTATCTGTGGGCAACATGGTGAGATGCTGCTGGCTACTGTTGCTTCTACTCCCAGCAAGACACCAGTTCATATACAGGGAAGAAGGTGGCTGCAAGAAAAGAGTTCTAGAGGCTGAAAGTCCAAGATCAAGGTGCTAACAGATTCAGTGTCTGGTGAGGACTGCTTCCTGGTTCATAGATAGCTGTCTTTTTGCTGTGTCCTCCTGTAGCAGAAGGAGGCAAAGGACATGTCACATCTTTTAATGGTAGGATTCAGGTGACAAATGCTGCAGTAAGCCTCAGAACACTGGACCAGTTGGGACTTGCAAGCCTAGAGGCACCATTCCACAGGAATTATGCTACTGGGCTGGCTAAATTCTTGTAGCCTGTACATAAGAGGTGGGAGAGCCTGTGTATTTCTAGCCAGTCTACATGTCTTGAGCAGCATTCATTTCACCAATGAAAAACTCATTTCTAATTTGCATTATGCTATTTCACAATCTCTGGTATCAACTGGAGAAAACTTAAGTATTGGTGACAGCC
The DNA here is from genome assembly GCF_951394435.1 of Stenella coeruleoalba. Lineage (NCBI taxonomy): Eukaryota > Metazoa > Chordata > Mammalia > Artiodactyla > Delphinidae > Stenella > Stenella coeruleoalba. Next base: position 38,905,042 of record NC_137152.1, on the reverse strand, counting down.
CTCTGGAGTGTGGGCTTCTTCAAATGAAAACTAACACATGGCTTGTGCATTTCTAATTAAGATACTTCAAATGTTAACCAAAAGCTCCTAGGATGTTGATCAACACTAACCAGATACACACACATGGATCCCACTCTCTTTGTTAAGTATTTAAAAGTAAATTTCCAGAAATTTTAACTCTAATTGGTCTCAGCTCTGTGGCCCAGAAGCACTTGGTCTATGGACCTTGAGAACTTAGATTCTTATTGGGATGGTGTGGGCTAATTAACTGGAGTGGCCTGCAATCCCTTCCCTCTGTGTCAATCTAAGGACACAGAGGTCTCAGAAATTTCAAATGGTGTTTTTCTGCACCACTGTCCCACCTCTGTCCCATGCTCTTTACCAACGAGGCTTATTTTTCCACTTCCCCAACAAGAGCCAGGATGGACACTGCCAGTGCATCTGAGGGGCAGCTGACCACCCCTTCCTCACTCACCTCTGCTCACCTCACTCTGTTGCCCTGCAGCTCTGCCTCCTGGATGGATGGGAATGTGAAGGATGGGCTGGATTTGCTTAGGCAGAGAGGAGAGTGATGACAATCTGAGCTGGGGAAGAGCATGATCAAAGACATAGAAGTGGAAGCACACATGGACAGGACGAGGAGACAGGAATTTATCCCATGCAATTGGAGCTGAAAGCCACAATAGAGAAGTGGTAGGAGACCAAGTCTGAAACACAGGTTAGGGCCATGTAATAGAGGGGCTTGAAAATTTAGCTAATTCATTTGGTCTTCCTTTCAGTAATAAGAGTAATAACTTCTGTTTGTTGAACGTCCCCTATGTGCCAAACTGTCCCAGGTACTTTTCCTACATTGTCTAATATAATCTCCACATTAAAGTAGAAAATATTTACCCTGTTTTACGTTTTGAGGAAGTGGAGTCTTAGAGAAGTTAAAATCCCTTGCTCAAGGTTACCTGGCTAGTTAGTGGTATAGCCCAGCCGCAAACCTAGGTCTGTGGCTCTTTAGACAATTTAAACAAGTTGCTCTCCCATTTAAAAAACCTTCAGGTCCTTTGGAAGGCTGGGATAGAGGTGAGTTGAGTCCGAAGAGCTGATGGAACTCTAAGCTGAAGGTCTCCTTCATCCTTAACAGCCACCCGCTACTCTTTTCCTTCCAGAAACTCCAATCCATCCTGAGGAGCTGCCCCAGTCATCACTCCTACACAACTGGAAGCCCTGAGATCTGCTGTCTTCCCTGCACAACCTCACCTACCAGGCAGAGGCACTTTGGCTCAGTCAGGGTGGCAAGTACCATGTGTACACCTAGGTCTACCTTTGCTTCAGTAACAGGGCTAAAGACAAGGAGCCCTTCCTCACAATCCAGTACTGATACAAGGTATCAACTGCTACACTGATTACCACCATCCCATTCTGCTCCTCAAGGGTATGGCCACCAAGTGCTGGTCACTCAAGATCAAGTGTAGCCTACAGGCTCTATTCTAGCTGGGCATCTTTGAGTTGAGGAGTAGGGAGAGCTCTTTGTGTCTTATCATCCCTCTCTGTAGATTACACTGACAGGACACCCAATTATTTGGGGACTTTCCATCTGGCCATGTGACCAAGCTCGTGGCCTGGAGTTAGGGAGTAGCTAGACTAGATCACACATTTTTCTTGACTTGTGAACCCTCAGCATGAGAACTAAAAATAACCAGATACTCAGATGCCAGTACTGTGGCCAAGCAGCTAGGGCTGGCCTTTTGGGTCCCCTTCCCCCTCTCCTTCTCAAGAACCTAGTCCATGAGATGCCTGAAGGCCTGACATCATCCCCTCTGCCTATGTAGAGCCTGATGGCCAAAGTGAACAAGGCTGAGGAGAGAGCTGAGGATGAAGAGAAGCAGGAGACCTTTTCAGAGGAAAACAGCAGTTGCCCACCTCCGTGGCATCACCCTTGGGGCTGGCAGAGTATAGCCAGGGACTGAGAGCTGAATTCTCTGAGAGTGGCTTATGAGACAGTGACTCCACTGAGCACTTCCTGACGGCTCTTGTTAGGACAAGCAGCACCTACTTTTTCTTCAGAGCATGAAGGAAGTGGGGAAGGCTAACCTACTGGATAAAAATGCTGTTGCTGAAGGAAGGAGAGAAGTAGGTTCTTGCTGCCCCTGAACTTGAGAATTGTGCAGTCCCTTGTGTTTATATCTGTTCCTGTTGATTATTTCTATTAAATAAATATGTAAGGCTGCTAAAGAGGCTTTTTGTCATCCGTCACTTCCTTCTCCTTATTCTAGTCTTTCCTAGTACACCTGAGACTGGCCTCCAAGTTGTAACCATTCCTATTTCTTTCCTTTCTTTTTTCTGTAATTCTCTCCAGGCTCCAGGTATCAACTAGCTACAAAGGCCCAGTCTTTTGCCTCAGTTTCTCCTCTCAAAACTCTAGCAATTTGTTGGGATTGGGGTCCTCTTGGAACTTCACACAGGCCTTTGAGTTTGTCATTGACCCTCTGCCTGGCTCTGATCAAATTCTTCCTTAATGGGAAGACTCCTGCTTGTATTTTCCCTGGGCTCTCCTGTGAATGGACCAATTATTCAAAATCCCAAGTCCACCAGGATAGTTGCTTCATGGGATTTTCATGTACGAAAACCATGGTAAGAGACATCTAAGAGTAAAAGAATGAAAAGATGGTTGATGACTTGAGCACAATGTCTGAAGGACATACTCCAATGATATGATGTCTCTCTGAAATTTGTAGTATGGACTATGTTGGGGGACTTTGAGACCATCTGGAAGAGAACAGGGATACCATGAACTTTTCCTCCCTCTGCTACAGAAAAGGGAGTGAAATCAGAGTGTTGTGCAGTGTCCTAGTATGACATTATCATAGATCCTAAGCCCTGTGGCTTGGGCAGGTTCACATGGAGATTCTCCAGTGGGTCCTGGATTATGGAGTCAAACAGACCTGTGTTGAAGCTCCGCCTCTACTACTTACTAGCTTTGGACCCTTAGGCAAGTCACTTGTCCTTCTGTACCTGCTTCTTCATCTTTAAATTGGGACTAATGATAGAGTTGTGAGGATTAAATGAGAATTCAAAAATGGTAGCTGTTACTCATAACAAGAAGACAAAGCTGAACTGAGTCTGTTGATCAAAGGAGAAAGCGTATAAGTTATACTGCATTTCAAGGAAGACAGAGGGACCAGAGAGTGAACCCCTCTGACCTGGTTGTCCCCCATTGCTGTTCCCCATTGGTAAGGTAACCATACAATGTATCATCCAAGCTGGGACACTTTTGAAAGTAAAAAGATGCTATTCATTATTATACCATGAATACAGGTATAAACTGGGACTGGCCCAGGGCAAACCAAGTTGTATGGTCACTCTACCCACAAGGAACATGGTATAACATAAGATAAAGGCCCCAACATTGTAAAGATAAAATCCATATGGTTTGAATCCATAAATCCATGCTCTTGTCTCCTGGGACCTTGGGAAAATCATTTTGCCTTTCTGAGATTTAATTCACACATCTTTAATTGCAGACCGAAAAATCCACTTCACAGAATTGTGGGTGAGGATTAAGTTCCTTGAAATTTTATGTAAAGTAACTGACAGCTCCAGGTGGCTAACAAATGCTAGTTCCCTTACTCCTATTTTCCCTATGCCCTCAGGACAGGGCCCCAGTACCACTGTCTCTCCAAGCCCCAGTCTCAACTCAAAATGCCCAACTGGCCTCCAGCCTCATAACTCTGGGCCCAAGTCCTGCCCATTCAGAAAGCTCAGCTGTTAGCAACCCAGTCTCCTTTTGCCTGGCCAAACTCAAAGGATCTGAGGCTAATTATCATGATCCTATCTGCCCATATGTGCTTCCAGTCTTGCAAAATATTTTCTCATCCAACATTTCATCACTATATGTCCATGCCACTCTCTCACTTCGTCCCAGCTCGATGCTTTGTGACCACCTAAAGGGGTGGAGAGGGAGGGTAGGAGGGAGACGCAAGAGGGAGGAGAGATGGGGATATATGTATATGTATCACTGATTCACTTTGTTATAAACCAGAAACTAACACACCATTGTAAAGCAATTATACTCCAATAAAGATGTTAAATTTTTTTTCATTAAAATTAAATCAGTATTCCTACCCTTAACTCACCATGATACTCAAGAATGGTCTTAAATAGGGACATCTGAAACCATCAAAAAGAATACATGTTACTGCCTATCAGCATGACTACAAAATCCTGGGCCAGTATTTCACAGGATTCCTGGGAGAAAGTGATGAAATGTTGGATAAGAAAATATTTTGCAAGACTGGAAGCACATATGTGCAGATAGGATCATGATAATTAGCCTCAGATCCTTTGAGTTTGGCCAGGCAAAAGGAGACTCGGTTGCCTTTTCTCCACACCCTCTCCAGCATTTACTGTTTCTAGATTTTTTTATGATGACCATTCTGACTGGTGTAAGGTGATACCTCATTGTAGTTTTGATTTGCATTTCTCTAATGATTAGTGATGTTGAACATCCTTTCATGTGTTTGTTGGTAATCTGTATATCTTCTTTGGAGAAATGTCTAGTTAGGTCTTCTGCCCATTTTTGGATTGGGTTGTTTGTTTTTTTGATATTGAGCTGCATGAGCTGCTTGTATATTTTGGAGATTAATCCTTTGTCAGTTGCTTCATTTGCAAATATTTTCCCCATTCTGAGGGTTGTCATTTCATCTTGTTTATGGTTTCCTTTGCTGTGAAGAGCTTTTAAGTTTCATTAGGTCCCATTTGTTTATTTTTGTTTTTATTTCCATTTCTCTAGGGGGTGGGTCAAAAAGGATCTTGCTGTGATTTATGTCATAGAGTGTTCTGCCTATGTTTTCCTCTAAGAGTTTTATAGTGTCTGGCCTTACATTTAGGTCTTTAATCCATTTTGAGTTTATTTTTGTATATGGTGTTAGGAAGTGTTCTAATTTCATTCTTTTCCAGGTAGCTGTCCAGTTTTCCCAGCACCACTTATTGAAGAGGCTGACTTTTCTCCATTGTATATCCTTGCCTCCTTTATCAAAGATAAGGTGACTGTATGTGTGTGGGTATATCTCTGGGCTTTATATCCTGTTCCATTGACCTATATTTCTGTTTTTGTGCCAGTACCATACTGTCTTGATTACTGTAGCTTTGTAGTATAGTCTGAAGTCAGGGAGCCTGATTGCTCCAGCTCCATTTTTCTTTCTCAAGATTGCTTTGGCTATTCGGGGTCTTTTGTGTTTCCGTATAAATTGTGAAAATTTTTTGTTCTAGTTCTGTGAAACATGCCATTGGTAATTTGATAGGGATTGCATTGAATCTGTAGATTGCTTTGGGTCATTTTCACAATGTTGATTCTTCCAATCCAATAACATGGTATATCTCTCTCTCTGTTTGTATCATATTTAATTTCTTTCATCAGTGTCTTATAGTTTTCTGCATGCAGCTCTTTTGTCTCCATAGGTAGGTTTATTAATTTTAATGAAATTTGATGTGTCATATTCTGATTGTCAAAGAAATATATGCTTCATTGTAGGATACTTGGAAAATACAGAACAGTGTAAGGAAGAAAATTAAAAATCCCCTGAAAGCCACCATTCAGACACAGCACTGTTTCCTTCCAGACTTTTCTAGTAGTGTGAATAATAGAGTAATAACTAGTAATATTTAGTGAGTACTTACTATGTGCAAGCACTATACTAAGGGTTTTGTATTTATTATCTCATTTCAGTATTCACAACAACCCTATGAGGTACATAATAAACTGAGGCACAGAGAGTCTACTTACTTGGCCAAAGTTACCACAACAATTAACTATTGACACTGTAGTTTGAATGCAGAAATTCTGCCTCTGGAGTCCAGCGCCTACCCCTATGCTATGTGGCCTTGTATGTTAGATATTTCCTACCTAATGCTTCCTGCAAGAAGGCAGACAGAACATGCAAATAGTAACTTGAAACTTTTCACTCACCTTTCTCTGCCACATCTGTTCCTTTTCACCAGAGCTGTTCCCCTTCTAGGAGATGGGCTAGAAGCCACAAACTGGTCCAATACCATGCAACAGGAGGAAAACAGAGGAAGAAAATGAAGGTCTGGATGAGGTGGCCTGCAAGTTGAAGGAAGCCAGCATCAGACGGAGTAAACCACAAGAAGCCTATCCTCTGTGAGTTCACACTCTGTGACAGACACTTTTGGCAGGCATTCTCCTATCTTTTTGCTAACAGAACCCCAACACTGATCAAGTCTCCAACAGAGAACTCTTGACCTCAGGGAGGGGTGGGCCAGCACTAGGAGATGAGCCCATGATTGGTTTATGACAGTTACAGCAACACTCTTTGCCTTGACCAGTGATTGGTGCCAGCAGAATCCATTAAAAATAGATACATTAAACTTTTTTATTTTTTAAAAAAATATACACACACACACATCCAATGGGTCTTTAATTGAAGGAACTTAAGAGATATTTTTTTTAAGTCTCCTATTGTATTCCCATCATTTTAAAACTTTTTTTAAATTAAAACTTTTTATCGGTGGGAAAACCTTGTTAAAAGAATGACAAGACAAGCCATCAACTGTGAGAAAATATTTGCAAATCCCAGGTCCAACAAGAAACTTGTACACGGAATATATAAATATATAAAGAACGCTCTAAAATTGAACAATAAGAAAACAAAGAATCTGATTCAAAAATTGGCAAAAGACTTGAACAGACACTTTACCAAAGAAGACGATATGGATCTAAAAACACATGAAAACATGTTCAACATCACTAGCCATTAGTGAAATGCAAAGTAAAATCATAATGAAATATCACTACACACCTATTAGAATGGCTAACATGAAGAATACTGAAGATACTAAGTGCTGACCAGAATGGAGTTATTTGAACTCTCATAACATTCCTGGTGGGAACAAAAACTGGTAAAGCTACCCTGGAAAACACTCTGGCAATTTTGTACTATGGGATTCAACAATTGCACTCGTGGGTATTTATCCTAGAGAAATGTAAACTTATGTTCACACAAAAAAACGTGTACATGAATATTCAAAGCAGCTTTATGTGTAATTACACAAAACTGGAAACAACCCTAACATCCTTCAGTGGGTGAACGATTAAACAAATTGTAATACATCCACCCAATGAATTACAACTCAGTAATAAAGAGAAACAAGCTGCTGATACAGGCAGCAACAGGGATGGATCCCCCGGGGCTTACGCTGAGTGAAAGAAAGCTAATCCCTTGTGATTCCATTCCCTTCTGAGAATATAAAATTCTCAAAAAATGACAATATTATATATAGAGATGGAGAACAGCTAAGAACATATAGGGAATGAGAGGAAATATATAATTATAAAGTAGCAACATTGGGAGTTCCTTTGTTGTGACAGAACACTTCTGTCTCTTGATTGTGGTGAGGGTTATATCCAAGTGCACGTGTGATGAAATGTAATAGAATTATACACAAAGACATACCCCAAAAATGAGTGCATGCAAAAACTAGTAAAATCTGAGTAAGAGCTAAGTCTAGATAATTGTATTGAACCAGTTAATTTCCTGTTTTTGATATGCACTTTAATTATGTGAGATGTTACTGCTAGGGGAAACTGGGTAAGGGGACACAGGACCTCTCTGTGTTGTTGCAATTTCTTGTGAGTTTATAATAATTAAGAAATGAAAAGTTTTTTTAAAAGAAAGAAACCTAGAGTTGGTAGTTAAAGCTATGCCCTAATTTTCTAACACTCACATGGCCCTTGTTTGCTAAAGACTATTTGCCCAGGGGTGACTTTCCAGGATATAAACCTTGCCACCAGTGTCTCTATAGAGCCCTTGATCTTGGGGAACTACCAGACTGAAGAGCTGGAACATTAAATATTTGGGCAGGCTCTTTCCTCTAAAACAAATGTTCTTAACCTGGAGTCCATGGACCAAGCTTTTCAAGTCTGTCAGTGCCCTCTTTGATATTTTAGAATGGTATTTTTGTTTCTTTAGAAGCTATACACACATGATAAAATATTTGTAATGTACGAATAGTTAAAATCTTAGATTAAAAGCTCTCCAGGGGACTTCCCTGGTAGTCCTGTGGTTAAGACTCCACGCTTACAATGCAGGGGGCATGGGTTCGATCCCTGGTCAGGGAACTAAGATCCTACATGCCATGGGGCATGGCCAAAAAAACCCAACTCTCCAGCCTCAGAACCCTAGTCCTTCTATCCAAATGTAATTTTACTTTTGACAATTTTGTGTATTCTTCCAGGAAAAAGAAAGATACAAGTGGTAGCATACTATAGTCACAGTTCCTACTTTTCACACTTAAGAACAAATCATTGAGATAATTCCACATCATTGTAAACTTGTACAGCCACTATGGAACCAGTATGGAGTTTCCTCAAAAAACTAAAAGCAGAGTTGCCATATGATCCTGCAATCACACTCTTGGGCATATATCCAGACAAAACTCTGATACGAAAAGATACATGCACCCCTATGTTCATAGTAGCACTATTTACAATAGCCAAGACATGGAAGCAACCTAAATGTCCATCGACAGATGAATAGATAAAGAAGATGTGGTACGTATACACAATGGAATATTACTCAGCCATTAAAAAGAATAAAATAATGACCTTTGTAGCAACATAGATGGACCTAGAGATTATCATACTAAGTGAAGTAAGTCAGACAGAGAAAGACAAATACCATATTATGTCACTTATATGTGGAATCTAATGAACACAAATGAATTTATCTATGAAACAGAAACAGACTTGTGGTTGCCAAGGGGGGAGTGGGGAAGGGATGGATTGGGAGTTTGGGATTAGCAGGTGCAAACTATTATATAGAGAAAGAGAGAACAATAAGGTCCTACTGTATAGCACAGGGAACTATATTCGATATCCTGTGATAAACCATAATGGAAAAGAATATGAAAAGGAATTAATATATCTGTATAACTGAATCACTTTGCTGTACAGTAGGAATTAACACATTGTAAATAAACTATACTTCAAAAAAATAAATTTTTAAAAAAGATCATTCCACATCAGCACTACAGCTCTACCTCCTGGTTTTACATAGCTGCTTAATGTTCTCAGAATTAATAGATGAACCACAGTTTATTTAACCAAACTTCAATGATGGACACTTTGTGTTTTGCCATTATGAAAAATTCTGCAGTATCTTTATATACTTACACCATGACATGCTTTTGAGTATATATACATATGGTAAATTCTTAGCAGTAGTCTTGCTGGGTCAAAGATACATAAATGGTAAATGCTGATGCACGCTGCAAAATTGCCTCCAGAGAACCTGTACCAATCATCCATCAACAGTGGAGGGTAGCACCTATTTCCCCTTATGCTTGCTGACCATGAGCATTATCAAACTTTAAAATATTTGTTGTCATTCTGATAGACCACAAATGGCATCACTTGTTTATTCCTGGAGATAACTAGCTTTGGATGATTATGATTCTTCTTCAGTCTTTCTCCGAACTTCCCTCTTTGTCTGTTGTCCTTTATTTTTAATTAAATAATTGTATCTCTTTTTGTTAGACAAGTACTAAATAACATTCATTGTATAAAGACAAATCAAACAATAAAGAAGTATAGAGAGTAAAAGGGAAAATCCCTTTTCTCCTCCCCAACCCCATCAGTCCCACTCTGTCCTCAGAGCTGCAGAGACACTGCTGTGTGCCCATGAGTTTCACTCTGCTAGATGCCAATGCACCAGCACTCATTCTGAGTCCTCTCATTTGGGACTGGAATGCTTGTGCCGGGGCATGGCTGAGGTTCAGCTTTATAATATCCAGAAAGAAGGGGGGGTGCTGAGCACTTCAATACTAATAAAGACTGCAGAGAATGGCTAAACAATGTATGTGAACAAAATGGCTTAAAAGTCCTTCAAAAGCTTTAGAGGCACCATTTCCCTACAGCAAACCATAAATAATGTGTTCATGAAAGCAGAATCCAGAAGCACTTCAAGGAACCAAAGCTTAGTTAATTTATTTCCTATATGCTTTGAAAGTAGTGAGATGGTTATTTAAACAGAGAGGGAGAGAGGGGGGGAATTAGTAAGAAAAGACAAAGGCATAGTCTACATGTATAGAGACAGACTGGGGTAAATTATTTGACCCTTAATTTCCTCACATCCGATGGGAATAATTAGAAAATATCTAGCTCATAGGGCTATTATAGTAAATAATAATCTATGTAAAGTGCCTAGCACAGAGTTAGGCATAGAGTAAGTACTCAATAAATTGTAGCGACACTTAGCTATTCCTAAAACCTTTCCTGGAAGGGGGAAGGTATTGTGGATAGGAAGCACGGAGTGAATCAAAGCTTGGATTCAGTAATGCGGATAATGTTCTTAGGACAATGATGAGACCTGACCAGAAGTGGAAAATTTGTGCAGGAAAGGAATGATTGGGGAGGAAAAGTATTAAAGCAGTGGGGAAAATGGAGACATTTTAGGCAAAAATCACTGTGAGAAGTGGGCAGAACAATTTGGGATGGGGAAGTCAATGGAGCGGGGGTGCAGTAGGAGGCTGTGGCAGTACAGGAGACAGGTCAGGGATATACTAACACAGGAGGAACCAGATGGCAGAAATGTTGTGAATTAAGATGAATGGACAAAGAAAATGTGGTATATACATACAACAGAATACTATTCAGCCTTAAAAAAGAAGGGAATCCTGTCACTTGCAACAACATGGATGAAACTTGAGGACATTATGCTAAATGAAATTAGCCACTCACAGAAAGACAAAAATAAGTGCATGATTCCACTTATATGAGGTATCTAAAATAGTCAAATTGATAAAGAGCGGAATGGTGGTTGTCAGGGGCTGGGGGGATGAGGAAATGGGGAGCTATTAATCAGGCATAAAATTTCAGTTAAGTAAGATGAATAGGCTGTAGAGATCTGCTGTACAACATTGTACCTATAGTCAACAATACATACATACATTACAACAATATCATACACTTGAAAATTTATGAGTAGCTATCATGTTACATGCTATCACAATAAGTTTTTAAAAATAAAATTTAAGAAAAGAAAGAATCCCCAGACCCTGATGCCTAACTATTTAAGGTATTAGGAAAGAAGGGAGAAGAGAAAACTATACTTGTTTGCTGAATGGCTAGAGGGCTGGTTTTACTCTAGGTGGAGAACTGAGGCCAGCAGTCTGTTTCCTTCATATTGGGTATGTGTGCAGTGACTGCAGAAGACTCCAATTAGTAAGGTTTACCTAGAGGTAAAATCAACAAGGCCAAGGTCTTCAGATCTCCTTTCTGAAATTTCTGGCCTCTAAACAGTTCCAATTCAGAATGGCTGACACGACTATTACATGTAACCAAGGTTGCTAATTTAGAAACACTCACTATCCTCCTCAGACATTGTTTTTCACCTGCAGATTTCAGCACTATTCCAAAACCTCAGTCCCAGGCCTGGTGGACCAGGGGTTTGCTACATCAAGAAGGCTGCTTTGAGGCCTGACTCCAAAATGGTGCCCATTCCAACCTATGGTTTCTCTGGCCTCAGACTGGTTATGGTCCAGAGATCTAGACCCTTGCTATTTCAAGTGTGATCCAAGGACCAGCAGCAATGGTATTACCTGGGAGCTCATTAGAACTGTAGAATCTCAGGCTCCACCCCAGACCTGCTGAATCAGAATCTGCATTTTAACAAGGTCCCCACATGAAAGTCTGAGAAACACTGACCTAGAGCATGGTTTTGGGAGTCTGACAGGTTTTGGATTCTTTTGGGGCAGGATGGGGAGAAAATGACTTTGAATGCAAATGTAAAACAATGGTGTGATGAGTCCCAATTTCAGAAATTTGAAAAAGATACCAATTCATAGAATTGAGGAAATGTGGTAGTTATATATTCAATAAATATATTATTACTTCTGTAACCCAGCTAGATGATGATATTAGCAGTTAACATTAACTTTCATTGAGCACTTACCTTGTTTTAGGTACTATTCTAAGTAATTTCCAGATAGCTTCTCATTTAACCTTCAAAATAATTTTATGCCTCACAACAAACCTATGAGACAGGTACTGTTATCATCCCCATTTAACAGATGAGGAAACTGAAGTACAGGGTATTTAATTGACTTGCCCGAGTTCACATAGCTAATTAGTATTGGAGCCACATTTTCAAACCAGTATGTCTGACTCCAGAGGCCACAGGCTTAAATTCCATATGTCAGTTGACAAATTTTCCCCTATCCCAGACCTGGGAGTTCGACTGTCTCTCCAAGATGTCTATATTCTCAATGTCACTTGATCACTTTTGGCTCGAAGAACCCACTGTTACTGAAGTACTCTGCATCTCACTTGTATCTTACCTCCTGTGGCTGATCTCTTCTTTCTCTGAAGCAACCACTCCATGAGACTCAGTCCCTTTTCCTTAATTTCCTCCAAAATCACTCACAAAAGACATCTGTGTATGTAGCAGACTTTACTGAAAGCTCCGTTCTTCACTTTTGGTATTGATCATTGGCTCATTATTAACCTTGGGTCTTACTTATCACCCAGTGCCCATTTGCATTCTCTTGCTCCCATGCCACAAATCATAGCCTATGGCTCTCGTGCTATTGCTGTGCTTTAGTAAAAAAGGGCTTGAATCTGTGACTTAAGGGAGTCACAGATTCTGGTTCACTCCTTCTACCTGTTCCCAGAGCTGCCATTTCTCATTTTCCCCAGTGAGGTTGCAGGTGAAAACATAGTTATTGAACAGTCATATGACCTGAGGCAAGTCCACAGGGGGCAAACTTCCTTTGGGCTTGGAGCCAGAGCCTGAAACAGGCTGAAGCTGGCTCAGAATAGGCTGGAGAACAGGAAGTCAAAAGCCCAGGAGAGAGATCATTCTGGAGGAAAAGACATCTGTGAAAAGCAATCTGCTCTAATAAATATTAAATGGGAGAAAGAAATATAAGGCACTATGAATCAGCATCACTCTAATTCTGTGTGTGTATGTACAAACTGTAATATATAGAACAAATACTAAAAATAAATTCACTAAAACCTTAACAGTGGTATCTCAGAGAGAAGGAATTATAGGTAATTTTACTTTCTTCACTATGATTTTCTGTATTTTTTGACAATGATCCTACATTTTATAATCAGAGAAAATGGAACATTATAGTTTTAAAAAGCAGACTGTTGCTTTTCACATGTCCCAGTGTCATCTGTTGAGCAGTTGGGAACTGAGGGAGGTGGGTTCTGATCGCTAGATTCTAAGAACTTTACCCAAGGAAGGTGTATTAGTCAGCTCAGGCAGCCATAACAAAAAATACCATAGAATGGGTGGCCTAAACAAGAGAAATTTATTTTCTCATTGTTCTAGAGGCTGAAGTATGCGATCAGGGTGCCAACATGGTCAGTTTCTGATGAAAGCTCCCTTCCTGGTTTGTAGACAACCACCTTCTCATTGTGTCCTCACATGGATGGCCTTTCCTCAGTAAGTACACACAGAGGGAGCAAGAGAGGGTGAGCTCTCTGGTGTCTCTTCTTAAAGGGACACTAATCCTATTGGGTTGGGTCCGGGCCCCACCCTTGCAACCTTATTTAACTCATTACGTCCTTATTCCAATTACAGCCATACTGGGGGGTCTAGGGCTTCAGCATATGAATTTTAGAGGGACACAAATAGTCAGTCCATAACAGAAGTAAAGGGAAGGGGTCTACATAACTACTAAAGACCAGGCAGTTTAACAAATAATCTTACGAAATTCTCACAACAATCTTGGAAGACAAGTGTTGTTTTTCCTCTTGTATATGTAACAATAACAACAGTAAAATTTATTAAGCATTTACCGTGTGACAGGCACAGGGTTATGGGGGAATCCCTGTTAAGTAGTGGAAAAAAAGCTTATTGAAATTGTTGCCTGAAGTTAATGTGGAAAGTAGAACACGAAAGTGATAAATTTGCATATTTACTCAACAAGACTTCCAAGCAAAGTGTTGAAGGTGTGGCCTGGTATTTTCTTGCTACCCATAATAAAATGTGAGGGGAGAAATAAATTAAGGAAAAAAACTGTTAAAACTAGAAGAAACCAGTACATGATTGATTCTCAGCCGCTCCAGAGGCAGAAGATGCAAAAATTAAGAAATGGCAGACTTCCCTAGTGGTCCAGTGGTTAGGACTCAGCACTTTCACTGCTGTGGCCCCAGGTTCAGTCCCTGGTCGGGGAAGATCCACAAGCCACGCGGTGTGGCGAAAAAAAAGAAAGAAAGAAAGAAAGAAGGAAATGGCTTCCAAGCACTCTTAAGAAAGCATGGCATTGAGAAAAGGCTGAGAGAGTGGCTGTACAACCTTCTGTTAAAACCTCAGAAAGATCAAAGGATCAGAGTGGTATTCACTCATACAATGGGCCCTTTCAAGAGATTAAGGGTATGCCTCCCGGAACCTTTCAAACAATAGGGCCTCTAGGAAGCTTAAGAGCTATGTACCTAGCCATCTCAGGAGTCCAAGGTAGAGAAGAGCTTATCTTGAACAGATCTGTGTGTATGTATTTTTTCTAATGGAGTGAACCTCAATTAAATCCACTGAAGACTCCTAAAGTTTTTGAGAAAGTTATTTCAGCAGAGACACTGTTAGCTTGGACTGAGACAGAGAGTAAAAAATTAAAGAAATTTTGGACCCCCCAAAATTCTATTGGCAGGAAGCAGGCTGATAAAACTACTCAGCTGCAAACTTGTGCCACCTTTCATGAAAAAGGAAGGATAAGTCAGAGGGCAGAACCAAGTGATTCAGAACTAATCAGGGAATATTTAACATTTGCCTAGCTGGATTTCAAAATTGCCATGGACTCTTCGATGCCTCCCAAGACCCCCTGCACCCTTTTCAAATGGAAATGTCTATAGTGGGTATTCTATGCCTCCCCACCATTTTCTGTTGGTTGTATAGGGGTAGATTATTTGTCTCTTTAGTTTTATAGATCATCATATTGAGAGGAATTATACTTAAAGGACCACATCCACATCTGGACCTGATTTAAGTGATGATACTCTGGACTTTAAGTAGATACTATAATGGGACGAGACCTCGGGGAATTTTGGGAGGGAGTGAATGTATTTTGAATGTGTGAGGGATGTGAATCATTGGAAGTCAAGAGGTGGACTGTGGCAGAAAGGCTCTAACATGGCCCCCAGAACCCCCATCATCACCATCCCTTTGAATGCGGGCAGGACCTGTGACTTTCTTCTAACAGAATATGGCACTAGTAGCAGGTTAGCACTTCTGTGGTTATGTTGCATAATCTTGTAAGGACCTTCCTGCTAGGACACTCTCTTCCTTACTGGCTTTGATGAAGCAAGTGGTCATGTTGGGGAGGCCCACAATGGCAAGTGTAATGGTTAGTTTTAAGTGTCAACTTGGCTGGACCATGGTGCCCAGATATTTGGTCAAACATTATTCTGGATGTTTCTGGTGGTTTTGTATGAGATTAATATTTAAATTGATGCCTTTGAGCAAGGCAGATTGCCCTCCATACTGTGGGTGGGCTCCATCCAATCAGCTGAAGGCCTGAGTAGAACAAACGACTGACCTCCCCAGAGCAATAGGGAATTCCTGGACTTAAACTACAACATTGGCTCTTCCCTGGGTCTTCAGCCTGCTGGCCCACCCTGTGGACTTTGAATTTGCCACCTCCCTTATCACATGAGCAAATTCCTCATAACCTCCTCTCTCTCTCTCCCCCGCCTCCCTCTCACTCTCCATATCTGTACACACACACACACACAATTGGTTTTGTTTCTGTGGCAAACCCTAACTAATACAGCAAAGAAGCAAGAGTGACCTCTGGCTGACACTAAGCTAGGAACTGATGCCTTCAGTGGGGCAGCCCACAAGGAATTGAATGTTACCAATAATCATGTGAGCTTGGATGTGGATTCTTCCCCAGGTGAGCCTCAGATGAGAGCACAGCCCTGGCCAATACCTTGATTTCAGCCTTGCAAACAACCCAGCTAAGCTTTGCCAAGACTCCTGATCCACAGAAACTGTGAGATAATAAATGTGTATTGTTTGAAGCCACTAAGTCTGTGGTAATAGTGTTACACAGCAATAGACAACTAATAAAAGAAGGTATGGAAACTTGGAGATTCCTTTCTATTTAATGTCCTATTTTTTCTTTCAAGAGTTCTCCTAGGGGCTTCCCTGGTGGCGCAGTAGTTGAGAGTCTGCCTGCCGATGCAGGGGACGCGGGTTCGTGCCCCGGTCTGGGAAGATCCCACATGCCGCGGAGCAGCTGGGCCCGTGAGCCATGGCCGCTGAGCCTGAGTGTCCAGAGCCTGTGCTCCGCAACGGGAGAGGCCACAACGGTGAGAGGCGCATGTACAGAAAAAAAAAAAAAGAGCTCTCCTAGCTTTCAGTAAGTCAGTCCTGTGTAATGCTTCCTTAGCAAAAATAGCCAATAGCCTATGGAAATATTGAAGCGTCGTGGTATTATAGAAAGAGGCTCGGGAGTCATACAGACCTGGACTTGAATTCCACCTCCACCACTTCCTAACTGTATAACCTAGGACAAGTCACTTCACCCTCCCACCAGCATGAGCATCCCTTTCCTCAGCTGACATAGGGTATAATAACAGTATCTGTTTCTCAAGGTTGTTGTGGGGATTAAACAAAATAATAGATGTAAAGCATGGAATCTACCACTTCAAACAAAGCAAGCACTCAATACGTGGAAATTTTGTAAATGCTAATTTGTGGAGGGTTCCTAAGCCTGCAAAACCCCAAGGATGAACACCATTGCCTATGGCTGCCCCAGATCCAGGGCTACTTGGTCATCTCGGGTAACAACTGGTAGTGGCATGATGTCACCATTCTCTCTAGATAGCAAAAGCCTGGAAGTACCAGGCCCAATAAATATTTGCTGAAAGAGTACAAGGAAAAGAAACAAAAAGCCTCTACTAGCCTGTAAGCCCTGTGAAGACAAGGACCATGTCTGTGTTGTTGGCCGCTGTACATCCAGCACTCAACACAGTGCTTGGGACAGAATTGATGTTCAATAAATAGTTGTTGAATGAATGAACGAACGAATGAATGAATGAATGACTACCTCATAATGGGGCATGAAGGGAAGTAGGTTGGGTGTTTATTTCCAACATGTGTCTTCTCCACTTGAATGGCTCCCCGGAGATCCCTGATACAAGTACTGGGGCCATCCAGGGACTCCCTTTAGACCAAATTATTTCTACTACTGTCTTGGGGAATAGTTAATTTCCCCCAAAGGGAGGCAAATAACTGTGAGCAGAAGGGCCCTGGTTATTTAATTAGAGCGAAATAGAAGTAGAATGCCTTTTTTTTTTTTTTTTGCGGTACGCGGGCCTCTCACTGTTGTGGCCTCTCCTGTTGCAGAGCACAGGCTCCGGACGCGCAGGCTCAGCGGCCATGGCTCACGGGCCCAGCCGCTCCGCAGCATGTGGGATCTTCCCGGACCAGGACACAAACCCGTGTCCCCTGCATCGGCAGGCGGACTCTCAACCACTGCGCCACCAGGGAAGCCCCTAGAGTGCCATTTTTTAAAGCATTTACCAGGCACTGCTGAGGTTTTTACACACATTATCTGTCTCATTTATTTCTTACCACAAGTCTCTAGGTTAGGTATTAACATTATCCCCCTTTGGCAGAAAAGATTACCGAGGTACAGAGAGGTTAGGTGCCTTGCCCAGGATCACACAGCTAGTAACTGAGAGTTAGGACATGAACTTAGGCCTGTCAGACTCCAAAGCCTATGCTCTTTCTACTACAGCAGTATTGGGATCTGGCAGTAGCCACAGACGTTTAGAAAGACAGCGGGCAGGGACCCTATCTTATTTGCCTTTGTGCCTCGAGTTCTGTCAGAGTGGCTGTCAAGTAGTAGAGATTCAATAAATGCTTAATAAACAAATCTATCAGTGAAGAACTCTTCTCATTCATTCGATCATTCATTCAATAAATATTTATTGAGTGCCTATAGTGTGCCAGGTACGTCTAGGTAGAAGCTGGGCATATAGTGGTGGACAAAAATCCCTATGGAACTTACATTCTAATTGGGGAAAATATACTATAAACACATAACTGAGAAAACCTCAGATGACGATGACTACTCTGAAGAAAAAAGAGCATGAAGTAATTAAGAATGACTGGGAGGTGAGGGAAGGCTTCTATAAGAGAGGTCATTTAAACTGATAATAAGAAGGTACTAATCATGCAAAAGTCTGAGGGAGGTACATCTGAGGAAAATTAAACAGCTAGTGCAAAGATCCTGAGGCAGGAATAAACTGGGTGTGTGAGGAACTGAAGAAAAAAAAAGGGAGTGTGCTGGTAGCAAGTGAGAGAGAGGCTGAACACTAAGAGATGAGGTGTATTAGGTTGTTGGGGCTGCCATAACAAAGTGCCACAAACCAGGTGGTTTAAACAAGAGAAATGTTTATTGCCTCAGTTCTGGAGGCTAGAAGTCCAAGATTAAGGTGTTGGCAGGGTTGGTTCCTTCTATGGGTGTGAGGGAGAATCTGTTTGTGCCTCTCTCCTAGATTCTGGTGGTTTGCTGGCAAACTTTGGTCTTCCTTGGCTTGTAGACACATCACCTCAATCTCCACCTTCATCTTTACCTGGCATTCTGTGTGTGTGTGTGTGTGTGTGTGCGCGTGCGCGCGCACTTGCTTCTAAATTTCTCCTTCTTATAAGGACATCAGTCATATTGGATTAAGGCCCGACCTACTCCAGTATGACCTCATCCTAATTTAATCACATCTGCAAGGGCCCTATTTCCAAATAAGGTCACATTCTGGGGGTTAGGACTTTAACACATGAATTTTAGGTGGACACAATTCAACGCATAACATGAGGTTAGCAAGATAGGCCAGATGAAGGTCATGGAAGGCCTCAGAGGCCAGGGTAGGGGGTTTGGGTTTGCTCTGGATGTAATGGGAAGCTACCAAAGGGTTTCAAATCAGGCAACTGACATGATCTATCTTTGAAAAGGATCATTCTGTCTGCTGTGTTAGAATATGAAAGAAAACAGCCCCTGTGCCTGCATGAGTCATATGGCTCCCCTACTGGGGATGGGAATTCTCATCATAACAACCATCTACTGGACCTGAGGCTTTAATTTTCTTTATTTATCATTAGTTTGCAAGAAAAACAAATTTAGCTTCCAACTGATGAGATAAACACATATTTATAGCCACATATAAAAATATTGTTTTCTTTCCTGGATGTTTACTTTTAAAAAAATATAAAAGTGACATATGCTCCCGGTAAAAACTTCAAATAATACGAAGGGAAGTCAATTAGTAAATACAGGCCCCCCAGACACTGCTCCCCAACCCCAATCCATCCCCACTTCTCACTTTTCTACACAAGCACATTTTAAAAAAAATCTCCTTGGCGATCCCCTTCCTAGGATTGCTTCTGATCACCTCTACACGCCTCTATACAGATTCTTACCCACAGTAAATTTTTAACACTAGGCCAACTGCCCAACCAGGCAGGCTCCTGTTACTCTCTTCCCATAAACTGGCCTAGAAACAGTCAGGATCAACAGGAGCACATAGCCATAAGATTAGTCTGGATCTGGGGTCAAAAACACTGAGTTCCAGCTTCTGTTACAACACTTCCTGCCTCTGAGATACTGAGCAAATCACAAACAAGTCTTAGTCTTAGTATCCTCATATTTTGCCTATCTCACGGGGTTGATGTGAAGTTCAAGGGTATTTGTGCAACAAAATATTTCTAAGTATATTGCTGCTAGCGTAGACAACCCTCCTCTCCACTCCCCATATTCACACAGCCGCATCTGTTGGTATTCACCCACATACGAGGGAGTAACTAGAACTAGAAAGAGAAGCTATGCTGGAGGACAGGCAAGAAAGGAAAGGGTACAATCGATTTTCTCAGGCTGGGTGATACCTGGGGTAGGGAAGGGTTCTCTGAGTGGCTTTGCAGGCTTCAGCTGTGGTCAAGTGGGGGCTGGAGCTAGAGGGAAAAAATATAGGTGCATCCCTCTTGACAACCATAGCTGACAGATTGGTTTGAGTGTAGCTGGGATGCCCTGATTCCAGAGTCTCAGAGGCAGAAATAATTGGAAAACATTTTGGTGGGAGAGGAGGTGCCAAGATTCTGCTAATACTCAGCAGAGGCTGCTAAGCCCACAGATATCGGACTTGGAAAAAAATCTCTTTGTCATTAGAACAGACTGCTGGTTGATGCCACTCTTAATTGACTGTGTTTTGGATTGTCATCTCGGGAATGGGTCTATTTTTTCCTTTCATTGAATCTCCATTGCCTAGTGGTGCTCAATAAATACTGGTTGAGCGAACTGACTATTCTCATACATTACCTCCTTTAGCCCTCAGGACCAAATGAATAACAATGATGTTTGCATAGCCAACTTGTAAAACCCTGTTTTCTTACCTAGTTTCATTCATTTCAACAGTCCAATTAGCAGGTTTTATCATCATTACTACTTTACAGATGAGGTTACTGAGGTCACAGAGGTTGAATCACATGGTGAATAAGTAGCAGAGCCTGAAATAAACATGCTCTTCCTCACTTACAAAGGTTGTATGAGATGGTGCTTATCAGGTTGTGACTTGTAGTATAAATTATAAGAATTGCTTGGGGGTGGGTAAGCCTGGTGTCCCTGGAAGGTGGTATACATCTAGGGAAGAGACACATCTTCAGGCAGGCAACAGGAACTAAGAAGGCAAGTTTTACACAGGCTGCTATTCTACCAGTACTGCATTTTCAGAGGTCTTGCTCTGTGCTGGGCGCTCTATCTGGCACTTGGGATACAAGAGTGAACAAGAGGAGGGACAATGAATTCTCCCAGGTGGTACTAAGTTGATGCCCACCACGTAGAAGTCTGATAAAGCTTCAGGGCAGGGTGAAGCCTGTAATATCCCCCATATGGTTTTTCAAATACTAGTCCAAGACCTGGCACCAAACCACCAAGAATCTATATTTTAATACCCATTTCAGATGATTCTGCTGCACAGTCAGGGTCAGCCCGATGAGCTCATTGCACATCACGATGGCTTCATTTTCCCCAAACTTTTAAATTAAAATTTCTACCTCCATCTCAGCTGTGCTATAGAGGCACTTTCAGACTAGAATATTAAAAAGGAGTGATCTCCACTACACCCCAAGGCCAGTGAGGTAACCAGAAAGATTGTCTCAGCAGGAAGGAGAATCTTATGGAACACACAGCTGCACTGTGTGGTCCAGGAGCCCCTTTTCAAGAGAAGACTCTTCCTCCAAGGCCAATCTCAGAGATCCTGAGTTTTGTTTGATGGAGAAAGGTAGCAATTCCTTTATAGGAAGCCTCAAGTCCAGGCCCCCTGGCTCCAAATTCTATGCTTTTTCCATTCTCTCCGTCTTCTATTCTATCTGCAGCCTCCTGAATCAAGATCCTAAAATGTCTACTTAGAGACACTAGCAGTGGGCAATGTATAGACACAGAACTTCCTCAACCCAACAGCTTGAGGAGGCCTAAGGGAACCCAAAAGCCATAAGTGTCTTTCTCTTACCCTGAATGTTGCTCTCTGCTCAGAGTCCTATTATTATTTTTGAGAATAAAATTTTTTTGTGGTTGTCTGAACACCTCTCTACCCCATGTCCCAGTAGCAGTTAAGATGAGATTGCTTATTATGAAGGAGGGAAGAGAGGCCAGGAGAGGGGCTTTGGGAGCTCAAGGGAAGGGCAGAACCTTTGATCCTAGGGAAGGAACTTAGGAGCCCTGGAGCTAGAGTCCAAAGGACAGGAGCTGGAGATCCCTCAGGAAGAGCGGTTGACCACACTTCTTGGTTTGCCAGTGTTATCGACTGGATGTTTGTGTCACTCCCAAATTCATACATTGAAATCCTAACTCTCAATGTATTTGGAGGTAGGGCCTTTGGGAGGTGATGAAGTCAGGAAGGTGGAGCCTGAACATGAACAGGATTAGTGCCCTGATAAAAAGGACCCCAGAGAGCGCTCTAGCTCTCTTTCTGCCATGTGAGGATACAACAATTCTGTAGTCTGCAACCTGGGAGAGGGGCTCTCACCAGAACCCCACCATGCTGGCACCCTGATCTCAGACTTGCAGCCTCCAGAACTGTGAGAAATCAATTTCTTTTGTTTATAAGCCACTCTGTCTACGGTCATTTGTTATAGCAGCCTGAGCTGACTAACACACCTGGGATAGTCCCAGTTTGTGCCTGTTGTCCCTGGGTAATTATTAACACCACCATCCCACTGTCAGAAGTGTCTTAGTCACACAATAAATTATATGGCGATCCTAATGAAGGAAGAACTGGAGTCCTTTCCTCATTGTTTTTATCTGAGGCACTGCTTCTAAAAAGAAACTACAACTTTCAGACACCAGGACGATAGGCTCCTTAAAGGCAGGGACTGCCATGTGATTGACTTGTTTTAACAATAAGAAAAACACAGTTTATTATATACGTTAAAAAGAGAATATCTGATCAACTAAGAGATACCTTGTGATTGAACTTTGTATTCCCAGCATCTAGCTGTACGTATGAATTAACGCTTTTTGCCCTGCCTACTACCCTCAGACAGTTTTTTTCTGACCAAACCAGAGCTATACCAGTATTTTAATGATTGCACTGACATCTGGTGGTCATTTCCAGGTTCTTCTCTGGGCAGCTCCTGTACTAGATGATGGATTAATCTGTACCCCATACTCCATCAAAGCCATTTTTATCTGAGCCCTACAGCAACTAGACATGATACTCTAATTCTTCGCAAGTTGTTGAGAGCTGGTAACAGCTAGATGCAGTGTTTTTTTTCTTAGAAGGTATTTAGATTAGAGGCAGGGATGATGATAAGTGTGGAAGGGGTCCAGTAAAATGATAAATAACATCAAAAACTGAAGTTTCCTTGTGGAATTTCAGGCTTATGAGGGAGTTATTTATACATAGAGGTGTCCTTCTTGAAATGATACCAAGTAGGCCAAAGTCATTAAAGTTCTTGGTAGCAACAAGGTATCAAGTCAACACCAGTGCAGATGTAATCAAATGTCAACGGGAGAAACTCTTAAATGAAAACTTGGACACACAGTAAACTGCCTTCCTGGTGGTCTGGCTAACAGAGAGAGGGAGGGAGAGGGGAGGAGGAATCAGATACAGGAAAAATAGAGTGAGAAAGTAGGAAAACCATACTTCAAAGTATAGCTTTCCTTTGTTTTCTGGGTTCCAGAGAGGTGTGAAATGGAAATGTTTGCATATTCAACCACTTCCCCGAAAAGCCCCACTCCTCAGTTACTTCAAAGGGTTTCCCACAGAAAACATTTTAATCCCAACCCACCATAGCGAGGATACTACTAGCCCTACTATTCATTGGAGGAACATTTCCATCACCCATCCTACTCCTTGTAAGAACTGACTATAGGCAAGAGGCCTGTCAAAGCCCATAATCTTACATCATTAAAAGCTTAAAAAGAGAGGGAAAAAACACAGCTCCAGCTAATCCTCATTTCATCAGGAAAGGATCACCAATGTATGAGACAGGAACATTTAAGTAGCCATAATGAATGAGGTATCTGGAATCTCTCAGAAAATACAAGGTGCTCCTCATTTGTCTCCTTATGGTAAAAAGTATTACTCGATCTGTAAAACTAATTAAGTCTTTAATAAATCATTTTAAGAAGTGAGCCTACTAGCAGGAATTTGCAGGTACCTTTTACACTACCCTCCCCCAACCTCCACACCGAGCTTTTATGATCAGAAATCAATAGCTACAAAATTGAGAGTCTTCAGAAACACACCAGACACCAAGTTGGATAAGGCTGTGCTTTATTACATGCATAATTACAAATCTGTGCTAAGTGAAAAATGTATAAAGCAATGGCGACCTGGGTTTAAGCCACACAGAGAAAGGGCTGGACAATCCCATTAACCTTTCTGCCAAAGTCCATTCCATTGCCTTTAACGTGATTGTTTCCTTTTCTTACAATTTGCATAGCACTTACTTGTCAAAGTACTTTCCTTTCATTGTCTCAGTTTATCCTCACAACAACCCTGTGAGGTAGGTAGGGCAATTAACACTATCCCCATTTTGCAGATGGGAACACTGAGGCACAGAGCGGTTAAGATCTCGAGGCTAGTTAGTAGAAGCATAGGGAATAGAAACCAGGTCTCCTAACTCCCCAGCCCACATCTTCCTTTTTGGACTATGTTCCTATGCTTGACCAGGGAGCAGAATGAACTGTGCAGTGAGCCACAGCTTTGGTACAGGCTGTGCCTATGAACAGGGACCAATGTCTCTAAAAGTTAGAATAAAGCTAAGAAAGCGTGACTAAAGGGTTGGCAACACTCAGATAAATAATTGCTCTGAACAGCTCAGCACCAAGTTTCCTGTGGAAACTCTATTAGCTTCAGTTGACTCTAGTTTCTGGACGCCTAGCTACTGCTAATGTCTATACCTTAGCTTCGGTTGAACTTTTACCAACTCTCAGGAACTAAAATGTCGAGTCAGACAGGTTTTCTTTGGCTACTGCAGTTGGAGCCGGCCCTACAAATGAGCTTATTACAGAGACATTCATATAGTGGTCCACGGGCTGGAACCGGCCCCTCTGATCCTCCTGGCCTCACTGGCTCACCTGACAGGTGGTATTTTTCCCACAGCCAGAAATGAATGGACAGAGGTAAGAGCAGGAGGCTGGCCTTGGTCAAATGAAGAAGAGTCACCATCATTACATCAATGGCATCCTTAGGTGACATGACCAGGGTGCTGTCCGTCAAGCCCAACTCCTTTCTGGCCTGTACCTGGTTAGCAGCATAGCTTCAAAAGACAGTTTAAAAGAACAAAATATTAAACACATCATTTTTTTTTACCTAGAATGAAATTAATTCTTAATCATTACATAGTCCCAAGGGACCAAATATATAATAAAAAGTAAATATTTATTAAAATCTGAGTGCTAAAAAGGTGGGACAATGGGAAAGAGAGAGAAGGCATAAAGTGAAATGGAGGAGGGAAAAGGAACACTCTTGAAGGACCATATATTTGAGGTACACTCAATAAGATAATGAGGCTAAACATTCCTACCCTGACAAAACCATCTCGGGCCATTCCCTTATCTCCATTCTGCCAGGTGGCATTTCACTCATCAAACCCTAGACCGCCTCTGACTTTCAACAGATTTGGACTAGTAGATGATAACAAGGTTTAGCAATGAATACTTCACATGTCTGCATTAAGATGCTAAAGCCCTGGACACTGCCAACAGATACCATTGGCTTTAGCCCCTACAGTGGAGCAAAGCCCCACTGGTTCCATCAACTCAGAAGTATCTTCCATTCTCTACTCTCAGAATGATCCTCTCCCTCCCCAAGGTCCACATTCAAAATAATACACTTAGAGTAACTGAGAAAATTTTTTGAATTCAGGGTATTGGGGTGAGGAGAGACAGAGAGACAGGGGTGGGGAGGAAAGAGGAGGAGAGCCAGAGATCATTTATTTAAACCCTCATATTTTTATACCATCACACACTTTCTTCCCCTTAAAAGGCCAAACTTTAAGCAAGGCATTCATTCAACGAGTGTGCACCCAGAGGCTGAAGACCCTTTGGCAGGAACTTAGAGGTAGGAATTTAAGACTGCGGGATTGGGCTGGATGACCTGATAGGTCCCATCCAAGAAACGCAAACTCCGCACATCATAGACCTTCTTTCTTTCTTGGGTGATTTGGCAAAATCAGACTACAAGGTGGAAAAACCGATTTTGCTCCCTACGTCACTTCAAAACTTTGCCGAGATGCAGATGTTTAGAAATGAGACTGTGACCAGCAAACATTTAGGGAGTAACTTGAAGTTGCTAACACCTACTAGTCCAGGAACTCTTCCCCTTGGGGCAAGCAACCAAAATTGAGGCTGAGCACAGCTCAGTGGTTACCACAGGTCAAATTTACACAGCTCCCTGAGCTCTGAGAAAGCCTCACCTTTTTCTTTTTAATCTACAATAAGTACATACCAGGGAGGCTAACAATATAGATTTTTTAAATATTTTGCTATCAAAATTCAAGATAAGCTACCTAAAGCTTATCACTTAGGCAATGGCAGTAGACGCTGCCCTCCTCCGCAAGAGGGTCTGGTCTTGGGTCAGCCCTCTCCACAAAAGTAGACTGCCTCCACCAAATGCTGCTTTGAGCCTCTTGGTTGCTTGGAAAGCCTGGTCTTTGGTAGACTACTAATTTTTTCTCTCCTTGAGGCACATGATCAAGCAGTTTATAAATGTCGGGGTGTTTGGCTTGGGGCATGGAATGGCCTTCCTCCCACCATCTTACAAGAACTCGTATACTTGCTTACTAGGCTTTTTCCACTGCCATAACTTTCCATTCTCTCTCCAAAGGGAATCCAGGTTATCCCAGAGGTGGTTAAAAAAAAAAATCAAGGTCGTCGGACACTGAAGTTCAGACCACATATTTAGACACCTTTTTTTTAAGGACTCAATATTTCACCTCCCCTTTACTTTCTGAACTCCTCATTTTTTCTCAGAGTTTTTAAGAGCTCAATACTCTATGCACCACCATGAAAGATGCTCTCCTGCTTTCTCTGAACAGATGAGTGGCCTGCGTTTGGCTCTGATCCAGTGAAAGTAAACCGATTCCTCACAATACAATGTGGTCAGTCATCAGTAAGTACTCTGGCAATATAAAACACACTGGTCATGTCAAATTTTCAACTGTCTTCACTATCATTTATTAAAAACTCAACTTCAAAAACTGCACTCCTTGTGATTTATTAAAAAATAAAACCAAAAGATACTGTGGGGTAACAAGTACACCTTCCTACTCATCACCTAACTAAACAAATCAAGGTCAGGATCCAACCGGGACAGGTGATCCAAATACTTAAAACATACAGCAGTGATTACATTCCCTGATCGACTCTCTTGCACGCTGTTTTGAAAAACACATTTGCTCCCCCGACACCTGAATGGGTTCATAAATTCATAGTTAAGAATTACTTCACAGCCTTAGACCACCCAAAGTCCCCATTACTTTATCATTCTTGTGTTCAAGCACAACTGAAGACTTGCTAGAGACATTTATGCTTCTTCTCTGCTCTTCCTGTAAAGGGTTCAGATTCAGCCTCTGGTGCCAAAACAACGGAACTGCTTTGCAGTTCCATCAGCAAATTAATCGACTGCTCTGCCAGCTGGCAAATCCAAAGTACCATCAATGTCAGATTATCCACCAGAGGATATCTGCTCTGTGGATTATACCACCTCTACTCCACAGCTGGGCTGAGCCTGAAGGACACCAGAGCCAGAAAAGAGGGGGAGTGTCTGAACGTACATCCAAATAGAAGTGATCTTAAAAGTGGCCATTATTTTGCTTGTTCAGTCCCCTGCTTCTGGCAGTGGCGTAACTAATCATGCCTTAACTATTTCGGCTTCTTTAATTCTTTACATCACAGATCTGAAGATACAAAATATAGCAGTTAGACTTTTACAAATCCATAGACTCTCATTCCTTTCGTGGCCTGGATGCCTACCAGATATTTTGGCTTGGAAAGCCCTAACTCTCTCGAAGCACTTATTGGCATTCTTTTGTAAATCCTTTCCGTGTGTCGGGAAACCTTCTTTCTTATTACCAGAATCGACTGGTCTCGGCTCATACTAATTTTTACATCACAGATTATCCAGTCTTTTGCCATTGAGGTATGTGGCCATTTGAGACTACTGACAGACCCCCCTATATCAGCTTTGTTGGTTTAAGTATGTCCAACTGCTGAATTGGCAATGGCAGAAAGAACATTTTCCTTTGCCTCAAGACAAGAAACTCTGAGTGTTAAGGTGCTGAGCTAGCAGTCTAGCAGAGAGCTCTACCACAATTAGCCAAACTTGGAGCCAAACCATCGGACTGGACATATAATGGATACCATACACTACAGCTACTTCTAGCATATGAGTTACAAGGATTCCTGAGAAGCTGAGGTTAATGAATGAGATTTATCAGGAGTGAGGTATCAAAGGGATATTATTCTCTGGAGGGCCAATCGGTGCTTAGTATCTAGAAAGTATACCTTGGCACAGTGTTATCTGATTTCTTGAATTTATTCTCTGAAGTAGCACCTGAACACTGGCTCATCTGTCTCAAATCAAAAACAGAGCCTAGAAGAAACACAAAGGCAAACTTAGACACTCTCCATATCACTGCTGTACTATGAAATGCGACCAAACCTTTCACCATCACCAAATACCAGAGATACTAACATTTCCTGTTTTGCAAACTTTAGTTGGACGGCTGATAAGAAAAGACAGGTAGTGAACCAGAAGTACACACATAAGAACTTTGATTTGCGCACAACAGACGCGGTGGTCAGGCAAATAGCCTCATCTCGTGTGAGGGAATCAGTGGTACAGAAGGGACAAAAGACGTGAAGTTACTGAGTCGTGACTATAATATAATATAACCTAGGGAGGTTTTTGTCTTTTTCATTAAAATGCTAGAGTGATATACTTAAGAGGAGAAACTCTGGTGACTGCCTTGATATTTTAAAGATAAAAATCAAAATAAGCCTTGGCTCCCCAGTTCTAGGCAATAAAAGAATTTCAGATTTTGGAAAGATAAGAAACTAGGGGTAAAAAATCCTAGAATCAGAGATAGACAACTTTTAAAATGAGGTATGCTGAGGTGCTTGGAGTGGGAGGAGAGGCTGTGCCGAGTGACTGCTGATTCTAGGCTAGAAGCATGGTGGGAAGCGCTGGGAACAGACTTGTAAAATGGGAAAGGCTCAACTCCCACCCCTAGCATTTGAGTCTCACTGCTGTGGGCGTCAGCATGGAAATGGAGCTACTGGGCTATAAAGCAAAGCAAATGGTTGTGCGTCACCTCTCGTCCATGGGCTGTAAGATTGTAGAGGCTGGGTTTACAATTTAACTAGCCCTGGGAGTTACTTTTTTGTAACAGGAATGATTAACCGGGCACACTACTCAATCCCAAAGACAGGACTCAGGACTGAGGCGTGGGAAAGGGAGAATGGAGGGGGAACAACAGCACGTGGGTAAAACTGTAGAAAACGAAACAGTAGTCGGAATGATGATGGTGGCTCTGTAACTCCACCAGGTGTCCCTAGAGTGTGATATTTTCTACTGCAGTAAAGGTGGTAGGAAATTGAGACAGGCACCTTTTCAATTGTATACAAGCACCTTTGGTGTCACCAGGCCTTGTCCACACCCCTGGGTCTCAGGAAGGTTCTGCATTTTATTTAGAATTCTAAGGAGCCTCAAGAGAGTCACAGCTGCCTATCCTGTTCCAATGCCTTGAATATACCTGAAAGTACCCCAAGTCTAAATTCACGATCACGGGGACAACACTGGCCTGTTATATATATGTACTTAACACTGGGAGGAGGCATGAGTGCCCAGTCATTTTAGTACTGGTGGTTGTTATGAAGGAATGCATGAGAACGCAGATACAGTTCGGGATCTTCCCTGGTTTACCAGTATGCAGTCTAGACTTGGTTCCCTTTACTATTCTTACATATTCCAGAAGCTAAAAGCACCATCACTCATGGAGGTGGCATCTGGGTAAGAGTTGGGACCTCACAAAAATGTGAAAGTCCTGGTTATTGACTTTGCTTAGAACTTTACTAATCATTCGTTTCAAGGAAGATGGAGAAATCATTCCTTGCTACTAACAAATTCGTGGCAAAGTCCTTGTCTACTAGCTAACAAAGGCCATCTGGAAAATTACCCTTTTTGCAGACAAGGAGAAAATTCTATAACTTATCTTTTGTGCACTTCAAAAGAGTACCAGGAACAAGCAAGCTATAAAAGTCAACCTCTCTACATTCATTTAGAGGAGATTAACCAAAGCAGCATTGTCTTATAATCAGGTATTAAAATTAACATACACATACACACACATAAACTAATAATGCTAAATATTGTAACAAGAACAAGATAACATTTGAACTGAATTCACAGTCTGGAAAATACCATTCCTATTTTCCTTCTGGTTTTCCTTTCTGTGGTTGGAAAAGCAAAGTCCCTGGTTTACACTTCATCTTCCACCAATGACAGAGTCCAAAAAAGTGACTTTTTCATGAGCTTCCTGCAGGCTATAGGTCAGGACGGTTGGAATTTTTCTTGCATAGTTTTCAGTGATTGCATATTGGCTAATACTTATGTTTTAAATTAAAAAAATCTTTAGAAAAAGAATTAAACCATAGCAATCTTGTTTACTCTTTCATGAAATCTTCCTAATGCAATATCACAGAAGCCTAACTGAATTTTCTCCTAAAGAGAAGATTAATTTCCAGAGATTATGTAGTGCAACTGGTTAACTTGTAGGAAAGAGACAACACACAAATATAACTTCACCATCCAAATGTGGGAAATGTTTTTTGGGTACCCAGTTAATAAAATATATCCATGGTCTGCAATGTCCTTCCTGTTTTATATCCAGTACAACCCTGTGATTCTAGTTGAAGAGAATGGAATCAGGATCTTGGTTCGCCATCTGTGCTATATGCTTTAGCACATCCTTTTTGGTAATGATTCCAAGCAATCGCCTAAAAGATAAAACAAGACAAAAATTAATCTGTAGTTAAAATAACATTCTCAAAGGTGACACTTTTTGTGGTCCTTTTCATCTTTGTCTTTGAATACTATCTGTACTTACAGAACGATGACAGGACTAGATTACATGTACCAGGTAAATGGGACAATGCATGGGTCCCGAAGCATGCTCTAAGCACTTCTTCCTCTAGGTCTTAAATCCTGCTATTTGCTGTGGTTTAAATATTCTTCTCTCTATATACAAATCTTACCTTTTGCAACCCAGTTCAAATGTCCCTCTTCCAGAACACCTTCCCTGATCCTACGAGCCAGTAATAACTGTGCCCTCCTCCTGGGAACAGCATGTTCTGTGCACACCTCTTCCGTAGCATTTGTCCAATTTGCTGTGTTCTCAGCTTCCCTATAAACACTGTATGCTCCTTGAGGGCAGAGAAGGGTCTCATTGCTTTTTGCCTCTCCCCAGAATCTAGTGGAATGCCTTCTTACATGAAGTACAGATTCAGTAAAGGTTGAATGGATCAGTTAGGAAAAGTCCCCTAACTGATCTCAATCCTGCAAGACATCTGCTACGCTATTCAGAAACTGTAGAGGGCGAAATTCTTATATAATCATTAGATTAACATACCAGGGTCAAAAACAACAACAACAAAAACAAAAACACGCACCCTTCTCCTCAACCTCCTTTCTTTTCCAATAAAAATAGCATGGCTTCCTTTACTGGATAAGAAATATCCCAGAAAGAAAGAGCCTTAGCCTTGGAAGTCAGAAGACTTGTGTTTAGGGAGTTCCCTGGTGGCCTAATGGTTAGGATTCCGGGCTTCCATTGCATGTCCTGGGTTCAATCCCTGGTCTGGGAACTGAGATCCCGCAAACTGTGTGGCGAGACCAAAATAAATAAATAAATAAAGGCTACCACTACTAGACAGTAACTGAGGGTCCTTGTGCAAATCTTTAAACCTCACTGGAACTTGGTTTTCTCACCCTCAAATAATAACAACAAAGGTATCGTAAGCACCAAATACTATACATATACTACCTAATACCATTATAATTTCAGTGCTGCCTGTTCATGAGAACATAGTTGTTTCCTTTGTGGGGGAGGAACTGAGTTATTTATAATGTACAACCAGCAGTTCGCATCTCTCAAACCCACTATCTTCCCCAAACTCCTTTTCTATTAATTATGACAAAAAAAGAAACACATTCATCTTCATCTCAGAGCTTCAAAAAGGTCTATAAATGCTACAAATATTCATGTGAGTTGGGTTCTTCTTTCTTTATCTCTCTACATTCTCTTTTCCTCCCAAATCCAATTTGCCTTCACCAAAGAGCTCTCACCCATTGTGTGTAACCAGGCACTGCCGCAGTCCCAGCTTGCGGAAGATATCTACCACGATCTCCATGGGTGTAAGGTCAGTCACAGTGAAGGGGCTGAGATCCAGGATGTTCCGAAGCTTGAGGGTAGGTGGGGTGTATGGTGGCACTGGAGGAGAATGCTCGGTGAAATAAATGACAGAAGTGCTCACAACTCCATCCTGTTTTTTTCGAGCATTTTCTATTTGAAAAGTAGAAAACAAAAGGTTGAAAAAGGAATGACTACTTCTAAACTTCTGGCCCCTAACCAGTCCCCTCTCCACTCTGTCCTTCCCCTTTTCACGCATGCATGCATGCTTAGTGATTGATTGTATAGTTGATTTACAATGTTGTGTTAGTTTCAGGTATACAGCAAAGTGATTCAGTTTTATATATGTATATATACATATAATTATATATATATATTGATATATATAAACATTCTTTTTCAGATTCTTTCCCATTACAGGTTATTACAAGATACTGAATATACTTCCCTGTGCCATACAGTAGCCTTGTTGCTTATCTATTTTATATATAGTAGTCTGTACCTGTTAACCCCAAACTCCTAATTTATCCCTCCCTTCCCCTCATGCATATTTATTTATTTCCATAGTGGATTCCCTTATCCCATTTCTGAAATCCTTACCAATTGAAATAATGAGGTCTCTTCGGAGGACAAAACCCACAAGTCTTTGGGACTCCCGGGACACCACAACTGGGAAGCCACTGTAAGTGGTTTCACTGATTATGGTCTCTACGTCTTCCACGGTCATACTGTCCTGAGTAAGGACAGTCAACAAAGGATCATTTCTCCGGGGTTTCATCACATCCATTGCCAGGGTCTTGTGAGCAAACTCTTCTTTGGCTTCAAGAAAGGGGTATCCATTGAGACGGATGTGGGCATCATAGATGCCCTCCCGCCCAAGAGCATCTGCCACCCACTTGCTTGTCATGGCTGCGGCCATCAGAGGCACAATGTATTCCAAGCCACCAGTTAGTTCAAACATTATGACAACAAGAGAAACAGTCATCCGAGTCACCCCGCCTGCAAAAAACAGACACAGGCTACTTACTGAAGGGAGCAAAAGTATAGGATTCATTACAGTTATGGGCCTGTCACAGGCCCCATCCAGAAAAAGCTACTAACCAGAAACATCACTAAAAGGAGGCCTCACCTATAGACCCCTGCAACTGCATTCAAGCAAGTTTACAGTGAACATGAGTCAGACTTCTAAAAATAATCTCTACAAAAGTACAAGATACCTCCTTCATTCTTCGTCTTTTTTTCATTTGTCTGTTGCTCCCCACCCCCCAATTATATAAGTAATTGCATAAGATCTCTATGATTTGTGTAACACTACAGATACGAGAGGTTCTCTGGGATGTGCAGGCCCACGGTGGAAAGATAAGAAAATACATATATTTTTAAAGTATATAAAAGAAAGCCATTATCCATAAGCTCACTGTCTAGAAATATGCTGAGTAAAAATTTCAAATGACTTTTTTCAAAAACGTATGTTTTTATACAGATGAACTCATATTATACGTTTAAATTCCCCACCATGCTTTTTCTCCTAACTTTATATTAGGAATACTTTGTATATTAGTACAAATGTATTTAACATTGTATTTAAAGATATTAAACCTATTAGCATCACATTCAGTGGCTGTATGGTATGGCATTATATGGATGTACTATACCATAATTTATTTAACCAGTCCCTTATTGTGCTTTTAGGTTGATTCCAGTTATTTGCTATTACACATAATACCATGATGCACATTCTTGTGCAGATCATCTTTGCCCAAATTTCTGATTATTTCCTCAATATGACGGAATTTGAGAGAAGAATTACTCTCAAAGGGGAGGAATGGAGATATATGGTAAAGAATGCTTTCTTAAAGCACTTGAAAATGGCAAGCCCAACAAGAAATGGAGAGTCATCTTTAAAAAAATCTACAGTCGGGCTTCCCTGGTGGCGCAGTGGTTGAGAGTCCGCCTGCCGATGCAGGGGACACGGGTTCGTGCCCCGGTCCGGGAAGATCCCACGTGCCGCGGAGCGGCTAGTACCCGTGAGGCATGGCCGCTGAGCCTGCACGTCCGGAGCCTGTGCTCCGCAACGGGAGAGGCCACAACAGTGAGAGGCCCACGTACCGCAAAAAAAAAAAAAAATCTACAGTCAATTGTGTTTAATATCACTCGTCTTTATAATGCCACCTGGGTAGCAATCTCTTTGGAATCAATGCAAACAGTACTCACCCAAGCAGGCTGCAGCCCCAACCATCGCATAAAGGCCAGGGGTGATACAATCCGCTCCTTGACTGCACCAGCTATTGAAGATGGCCCAGTCATGGTGGTAATAAGCCAGTTGTTCCATCCCTACTCCCAAAAGCCGACCCGCTATAGCACCAACAGCCATGCTAGGGATAAAGAGGCCAGAAGGGATCTGCAAAGAGAAAGCAAAAGATGGTCAGTGAGAAGTGATGTGATCGTCCGGCACATGGTAAGGGCTAGAGGACTGACCCTCTGCGAAGCGAACAGGCCAATGACAATTTAACTATGCACTACGCTAGCAAGTGGCCGCAAAGATTTGTGTAACACTACAGGGACTAGAGGTTCTCTGGAACGTGCAGGCAAGGACGACTGCAAAGACGCTTACCCTGATTCGGGGTCCATCAGGCAAGAGCCTGAACTCTCCAGACCAACACAGAACTGGAGGCAGAAATTAAGCCTTTCCCAAAGAAAAAGGAAAATAGATGGAGTTTCTCATATATGCAGACATTTTCCCCAATTTTGAATTCTAATCAACAACAATTACCCTTTATTGACTATCTACAATGTTCAATGCTGGATGCTCTATGGACCAGATTTCATGGGTTCTTTACAACCACCCCAGGAGGCAGGTGTTATAATTCCCAACTCGCAAAGGACCTAAGGTGCAGAGAGGTTAAGGAACTCACCCAAGGCCAAGATTTAGTAAACGCTGGTACTGCGGTTTAAATGCAATGCTTGTAACCACTCTCATGTATTGAATCTTGACCCATTACTCACACAAAAAGGATGGCACATGAGGTTTCAGTTTATTTTAACAGTATAAAGAAAGAATAAATGATTAAGTTTTCTTAATGAGATAGTGACTATGGTTGCATGACTGTCCCAAAAAGGAACCCCCATCTGTCTCCCCATTCTTTTTTTTTTAACACCTTTATTGGAGTATAATTGCTTTACAATGGTGTGTTAGTTTCTGCTTTATAACAAAGTGAATCAGTTATACATATACATATGTTCCCATATCTCTTCCCTCTTGCGTCTCCCTCCCTCCCACCCTCCCTATCCCACCCCTCTAGGTGGTCACAAAGCACCGAGCCAATATCCCTGTGCCATGCGGCTGCTTCCCACTAGCTATCTATTTTACGTTTGGTAGTGTATATATGTCCATGCCACTGGAAGCAACCTAAGTGTCCATCATCGGATGAATGGATAAAGAAGATGTGGCACATATATACAATGGAATATTACTCAGCCATAAAAAGAAATGAAATTGAGTTATTTGTAGTGAGGTGGATGGACCTAGAGTCTGTCATACAGAGTGAAGTAAGTCAGAAAGAGAAAAACAAATACCATATGCTAACACATATATATGGAATCTAAGAAAAAAAAAAAAGGTCATGAAGAACCTAGGGGTAAGATGGGAATAAAGACACAGACCTACTAGAGAATGGACTTGAGGATATGGGGAGGGGGAAGGGTAAGCTGTCCCCACTCTTTTTTTGACTCCTAGGATACAATAGTGCATTCTCAATTTTCTGTGCTAAGAGAGGGAAAATGATGACAGAGATAATCCAAACAGCAGATTATTTTAAAATAGCTTGTATTCAATTCTGGAATATATTTGAATCAGGGTGGGTCTGATGGTCTGCAAATTCACTTTAGATGAAAGAATGAAGCCACGAGGTAAAAAGTAACTCAAGAAGCACTGAAAATCTGTCCAGGGTGTTGAGGAGGATGCATATCAATTCAGAGATTACAGTACTGCCTAAACCGACTTGCTGGCTCTTATTTTCTGGTTTGAATCTCCATTTCCCTAGAGAAGAGGAAATACCTTGGTAGCTGAGTGCTAAAAAAAGAAACAAACAAATGAAAACCAAGGAAGAGAAGGAAAATACTTTACAAATTTTCCTTCCTGGTTTCTTCTGACACACGGAAATGATAATGGGTACTGAAAATAAAAGATGCTGGCCTAATACCAGCTGTTGATAATCTAAATACTAATTTAGGATCACCTGTGAAGTTCTTGCTAATTGGACACTGATAACTGTAAAAAATACATTTAGCTACCTATTGGGTTGAGCCATATGAAATTGCTATTTTAGTGGTCAAAATGGTCGGCAACTTCTTTTGGTTCAACCTACTATCTTGCTTTATTCGTAACTCTAAAGCCACTTTATAAGGACCAAAAATGTGTTGGTCAGATATTGTTTTGATATAAAATGCACTGGAATAAATACCTCAGCATCCTTTTTGAGAGGCAAAATATGTTTTCCACAGAAAAGGAGAAAATCTTTCTACTTGAAATCTCATCACTGAGGTTTGCATTTGGCCTAAAACTGGGCTTGCACAGTTTTAGATAGAGGTACAATCATCTAAGAAGTTATGAGAACACGTGGGGGTAAAAAGGGATTTGGGTCTTTGAAGTTGGATGCCCCACACGAACTATGAGAATCGTACAATATCTTGGCTTTGCCCTCCAAACTTACAGCCACACAAATATCCACCAAGGACCAAAAGAATCTCCTCACCTTCATGCCAAAAGTGAATATAGTGATGACAATTTTCAGTATGAGTGTCAAGGCCAGCTGCCACATTGCGCTGTAGACTCCCACACCAGCTGGTCTGTCGGGCAGCTCACCCGCCTTG
The DNA here is from genome assembly GCF_951394435.1 of Stenella coeruleoalba. NCBI lineage: Eukaryota > Metazoa > Chordata > Mammalia > Artiodactyla > Delphinidae > Stenella > Stenella coeruleoalba. The sequence continues at coordinate 38,868,251 of NC_137152.1, read as the reverse complement.
CTTGTGTTGAAACGGTTCTCATAATCACAGAGCTTAGAGGAGTCCAGAAGGCCACAGTCATTGAACAGCTCAGAAATGAGCTCACTTGTGCTCATACGGGTGTACTCATTGGGGAAAGCCAGGATGGCAGTGATGGCCGTCATGACGAGTACCTCTATGACAGGATACTTGCCCAACTGGGTGGTCTTACGCTTCCGACACCAGGCAATATTGGTGCGGATAAACAAAGCTCCCCACAGACCACCAAATATGCCCAACAGAATGAAGGGCACGAGCTCAAAGAGATGCCATGGGGTGTGAAACTCCACATAAAATAGAACCAGGCGGCTGTTCCCAAACGGATTGATGGAGCGTAGAGTGAATGCTGCCACTAAAGCAGCAAAAAACGAACGCCACAGTGTTTTGAGGGGAAAGTAGTAGCTGACCTATAAGAGAGAAAATGAGAAAGTAAGCTCAGATAACGTGCATAAACTGGGGTGAAAACTGGTGCTGCAGGAATTAGAGTTGAGGATGAAAATGGCCTGGAGATCTCTGGCCCCGTGGCAAAGCACTGGAGTTGGGCAGAGCACTTTGGGACTGCAATGTACACAGACAATGGCCAGAATTCCTGGCACAAAATCATGTGCGTGGCTCTACAGACAGATAAAAGTATTACCTCTTCTAGGCTGAATAATACTCCGCCAATAGGTGCCCCAAAGGCTACAGATACACCGGCTGCAGCTGCAGCTGACAAGACCTATGATGCAAAACCCAAAATTAGTGAATAGATCAAGGCCACTTTCCTACCTTCAATCACATTTTAAAAAGGAATGTTAGTGGTTACTAAATAAAAAAACAATTTTATATGCTCCATATCCAGTTTATCAAAAATGAAGTTCAATGTATATTTACTTTGAGAGCAAACACTGTATGCTGAATTTTGAACACATGGTTCACATGCTGGTACATGTAGAGGGCCTTCCTTCGTAATTAATTTAGGCATGTACTTGATCCCAAATTATGCCCCCATCCCCAACACTCCCAATTCCGTAACTGATTTTGAGTCTGCAGACCTATTTATCACCTAAATGAGATACTTCCAGTGATGTATTTACATAGCACTTTCTTTATAAAGGAAAGCTTTTAAAATGAGATTTTAAAGGTTCTAATGATACAAAACTGAAGTAATGATTGGCTCACAGCTAGTCAGAAGTTGAAAATATTCAGACAATAAGTATTTAGAGTTTCCTGTACTATGTGCCCTACTCCATGCCTAGTGACCTATGGAAACAGAAGTAGGGGGGCGACTAGAGGCAAAATTGGGGATAGATTTTGAAAGGAAGAGAAGACCTAAATGTGTTTAGGTGTGGCAAGGAAAAGGGTGAGGAGGGAGGGGAAGAGGAAGAAGCTGTGAGAGAGAAATTAAAAGGGACAAGGAGATGGGGAAAGAGAGCAAGTGATATTTCGAGAGCACCATCTTTGTATGTCATAGGCATTGGCGTGTGTATGTAAAAGGTGCATGACAAACACACCAGAATTAATAGAAGCATAAAGTCCTTTCATTGGATTCTGGTTGCTGTGGGGTGGTATATAATTTGTGGTAGTGAGGAACTATTTTTAAAAGGAAGTTGAATAAAATTAAGAGTTTTTGAAGAAAAAATGGTTCTTGGCAAAAAGAAATAGGCAGGTTTCTCTGGGAGTGCAGGATGGCCAAAGAAAATGAAGGGGGTGGGGGGGAAGAGTGATCTCTGGTGCTAGCTGGGGAGGACTTTGAAATTCAAGGCTAGAATGACTTTCATCTGAGAAGGATGAGGACATTTAACATGGAACTTGAGAAAGGGGATTTCAGTGACTTTGTTTAGGTTGAATTATGAGGGAGAAGAAAGAATCGAAGTGGCCTATTTGCCTTAATATTATGTTGTAGAGTAGGGTCTATCTACACCCTACCTTCTCAAATCTCTATTTTACTCTCAACCATCTGGCCACTTTGACAAGGCCCTGGGACATAAAAGGGTTACTGCTGATGGTGAGAACAACAGGAAAAAATAACTGCAAAGTCTGAATAAGCAACAGGAAGTGAATGACATTCAAATATTCATGAGTTTAGTTAGAAATATATATGACATCTGTACAGAGAACCAGCCAAATGAAACTCCTCTCTTATTTTATAAAGAACTATTTGAACAAAAATGCCAATTTTTATGGAATGAAAGTAACCAGCAATCTACAGTTTCAAAGTTACCTCTACCTATGCAAAACCAGCAACAATCAACACTTTACTCTTGACAGTTAAAATGTTTTTTTTTTCATGTCTTTAGCTTCTGTTATACATTATTCCTGTCTAACAACCTCACTAATTTAATACTGCCTTTATGTCCCTCTACATTTGACAGATAGCTAAACAACCTACTCAGATTTCCCCCTCTCTCTCCTGCTAGCCTACCTCTCCTGCCAGGAACTTTCCCCCTTGAACTATCAAAATGTATTCCATATTTGAAATTTCAACATGTTTGAGTTTCCTTCCGAGTGTTATGGTGAATTTTGTTTTGTTTTGTTTTGTTTTCAGAACAAATCATTAGGTTCCAATTTTGTGAAAAATCCTTTCCAATGAAATGACCTTGGTCTTGACCCATTCCATATGTGATTTCTTTGTAATTCAAGGAAAATAGAGCAAGAACCATTTTCTTAAATCCTTAATTATAGCAGGACAAAAGTAACCAATGACTTGGAACTTTTAAAAAAATGTTCTTCCTCCTCAAAATGACATACATTAACAACTGTATAAACACGAGAACAACTATAGAGATGCTGCAGCGGGGTTAATTTAGCGGGGTTGAGTCAGAAGACAAGGGAGAGAGAGATCCAATACAGAGAGAAACCAATGCAGCGTCCTGTTAGGTAGAAATAAAAGATGGAAAAGCTGGCATCTTAAACACATGCTGAATTTTATATTCTTTCACAGGGATAAACAACTTTCTTTTAAAATAATCTTCCATTAGTTTTGTACTTATTTTGTAATAGAAATAGCACATGCTTGTATAGAATTATTCATAATAAAAAGTTGACATCCTTACTTCTCCCTCACTTTCCCCCTCACCAGAGGTAGACATTTTTTAACAGTTTGGGGTGAAACCACTTTCCAGTCATTTTCTTTCTAGGTGCATATATACATACTTTTCAAAAACATTAACTGATTTTTACTATACACATTATTCTGAGATTGGCTTCTAAAAGTTTAATGGTATTTTATAGCCATCATTCCATGTGAGTATACATAGCATTATCTCATTCTTTTTAACAGTTGCACAGTATTCTAGAGTATGGACAGAATATTGTTTAATCAGTCCCCCATTGATGGACATTTTGATTGCTTCAGTTTTTCACGATGTTGACAGATGCTTCACTGTCCATCCCTATACATCTTTGTGCACACATGGTAGGATGTCTGTAGGATACATTTCTAGAAGTGGAACTTCTGGGTCAAAGGGCATTTGCATTAACACTGGTAGAATCTCCCAACTCTCATCCCTAAGGTTGTACCATTTATGCTCTCACCAAAAAAGAGACTATTAAGGCCGTTTGTTATTACCTCTCTGCGTTTGGCTTCATTCTTCCTGTATTTGTTGAAGCAGTGGCACAGGATGTTCCCACAGCAGCAAGCCACGTGCACTAGGGGGCCCTCTTTGCCCAAGCTCAGGCCAGATGACACTGCCAGCACCAGTGTTATGGTTTTGATAATCAGGGTCCACTTACCCAGATAGCCCCTAATAATGAAACCACTCAAGATAGTTTTTATCTGCAGGTCAAACACAGAGAGATTGAATACAGACTAAGTAAGGAAACAAGGCTAAGAAGCTATAAATCTGGTCCTCGTTATAGAAACTGCACCTTTTGAAAACAACTGATATATAAATGCTTGACCCACAGTGATCCCAGTTTGGGAGGGAGCCCAGCAGCCCAAGAAAGTGAGAAATGTTCTTTAAACTTTCATGTTCCTTTTTTTCTTTTTGGCCATGTGATAGCTGGGCAAGGTAGTATTGTAAGTATGAGAGTGCATTGTATGGAGAAGGGGCGGCAGAGAGGGAGGGTGTTTCCCTTACTTAATCCTTACAGGCTAGTATAGCCCTGATTCTCTACCAAGGAATCTGTAACTATGACTTGGTCAGGAAACAGAGAGGGGGCAAGGTCATCCAGGTAACCTAAAATCTCTGTGGTTTCAGTCACTGTCAAGCAATCTAAACCAAAAGTACTTAGAAATAGGGTTTTAGTCACCCTCCTTCTAGCCCAAATCATATTGCAGGAAATGTAGCAAAACAGTTTTATTTCTTCTGCTCTAACAAAGTTAACAATACCACTATTTTTTCAGACCAGAAGCCTGGGATCTACCCTAGGAGCTTCTTGGTTAGGGAGTCGGGGAGGTCTTCAGGGGCCTGGTTCACCAGGAACCCGGAGGAGGCTAGGAATCAACTCCTTTATTTATTTTTAAAATATTTATTTATTTATGGCTGTGTAGGGTCTTTGTTGCTGTGCTCAGGCTTTCTCTAGTTGCAGCGAGCAGGGGCTACTCTTTGTTGCGGTGCACAGGCTTCGCATTGTAGTGGCTTCTCTTGCTGCAGAGCACGGGCTCTAGGCGTGCAGGCTTCAGTAGTTGTGGCTCTCAGGCTCTAGAATGCAGGCTCAGTAGTTGTGGCACACGGGCTTAGTTACTCCGTGGCATGTGGGATCTTCCCGGACCAGGGATCAAACCCGTGTCCCCTGCATTGGCAGGCGGATTTTTAACCACTGCCCCACCAGGAAGTCCCTCAACTCCCTTTAATGTCCAGGTAGCCCAGCCTGGGAGGAGACTGAAGGGAAGATCTAGAGAGGCCCTAGATTGCCTCGTGATCTGATCCTGCTTGATATTCAACTGTGGTATATGCTGGAATACATACTAAATCGTTTTAACTAAAAAGGATTCATTATTGTTACCATTTATAAACCATTTTAGAGACTCACCTCAGGGATTCCGGAGCCACAGGCGTACGGTGCAAACACCTTGACAAGAGATACGGCAAGGAAGGCAAATAGGAGAGCCCAGAGGACATACATGAAGTAATTGACTATGTAAGCAAAGGCTCCCTGGAACAGGGGAAAAAGAAAGACGCTTGTTTTAGCCCAGACAGCCCCAGTGAGGCATGCATCTCTTCTGAGGAATGGGTTTTCAGGAGCGGAGGTCAGAAAGAAAAAAAAAACAACATTAAATTGCTCAAGATGTTCCTTCCCAGACTGTCAGCAAAGCAACTGTCAGCCCACTTGCTACTGAAAATGAGAGCCTTTGTTACACCCAGAGGACACTGACAATCCCTTCTAAGGATGGACAAGAACGAAGAAGCAAATTCACTTTCTATATGAGTGCTTTGATAGATTTTGTAGTCAAATATATATGATACTATGTCAATTTCATTAAGAGTCTTAACAGCCCTTTTATTGGAATGGCTGAACCTTGACTACACATTTGAAGTGAAGACTGGCTCCAGAGTTCCATTAAATTCATCCTTGCCTACTACCTACCTTGGTGTCAAATTCTCATAGGTTAGAGTATCTAAAATTCTTTGGTATTTTTCTTAAAATAAGCAATGACATTCTGTAGAGACCACCACATCTTTGAGAGAATTTTGCCACTGTCGTAGCAAAGGTGTAGTTGCTGACTGGCAACAAGAAAATGCAGTAGAAAGTTTTGGGCTCTGACCATCAAACAAAATCAGTGAGATGCCAGATATCCCAAAGAATAAAACAGCAACAGCTATTTTTAAAAATGGAGAGAATATATTTATGAGACTATCCCCCTATTATAATGAAATCTGCCAGAAATCTAATTTTGACCACTAGCAAGCATTCACCAACATTAAAGGGCTCGCAAAATAGCTATGCCTTACAAAAAAAGATATTTTGAACACTACCAGATGATGCTTGCTCATAGAAACATTTGAAGTTGAAACTCACTCAAATTACATGAAACACAAAACTCAAGGGACTTTCGACTTTTTAAAACCTAAAACACTATCAAAATAATTCATTGACCTAGACAAGGAGAACCAAAATGCTCAGGTTTTTTCTGAGTTATAATTTTGACACAGGTTTCCCATTATTTTAGTCCCTCAGAGGAACAAATAATTGCTCTCTTGGCCTTTAGAATGTAGCTAGGGAGGAAGAATACTCTAGAAGTAGGAGACAAAGAGGAAAAGGGAGGGAAAGAGGAAGTAGCTGAAACTGACTAGAGGCAGAGACCAGGAGGTCAAGTTCTTGGCAGGAGAACTCTTCTTAAAACCTAGAAGACTCTTTCCCCAGGCAAGAATTTCATTCATTAAAAGGAGGGCCAGAGAAAGTTGTCACTTGTGCAAATCTCTGGCTCCAGTTTGAAAGTTATGGTTGGAACACTTAAACGCATGCACACAGCTCTCAAGGAGTAGCATGGGGGAGCCTTGTTGTGATGGAACAGTAGTTCTACATCTTGATTGTGGTGGTGGCTACACAAATCTACACATGTGCTAAAACTGTGGAGAACTATACACACACACACACACACACACACACACACACACACACACACACACACACAGACTCACCCTAAATCCGGAGCTTCTCAAACTTTTCAACCCAAGTACATACTCCTAATCTAGGAGAGAGGATAGGGGGTGGGGTACCCAGAGCAGAGCTGAAATAGATATTCTGTTTTATCTTAAACATAGGACTTTTGCATTCCTTTTTAATGATTGTTTACATTTAATTTTTGAAAAAAATTTTCTTCCAAATACTGATCAGGAAAAACTGATATTCTGGGAAAGCACATAGCATGTATCCTGAGGTTTCACATACCCTCTGGTACGCTGACCTAACCCCAGTCTGAGAAGCACAGACTTAAACCCTCTCACACATATAGTATGTAGCTAACCCAAGCCAATATGCACAGTCAGATATATGTACATAAACACTCTTATTTCTGACTTTATTATTTTCTTATCCTTCTCTTACCTTCACTGAATCTGTGGGGGTGTGTGCCATTTCAAATTGTTTGTGGACCAAGATAGGTACGAAAATAAATTTTAAAAGTACAAACAAACATCCTAGTCTTGTCCCCCTCACTTTACCAACAGAGTAGATGAGGAGTGAGCTGAGATAGTACCTGTTTTAGTTGGTGGAAGCCAGAGTGGAATTGGGAGTTGAGAGTTGTTTTGTGTGCTTTCGTGTTTAGTAGGAGAGATCTAACATACAAACCAAATGGTAAGAGAAAGGTAAGGAACCAAAAAACAAAATTACTTTTACATCCAAAAAGATACGCTAAAAGACAATGACAAATGAACATTTTAATCTCAAAACGTATGGGCAATTTTATCCCTGGGTTTCTGTTACTTTGCTATGGAATGTATCATAATTTTTTTAATGTTCTAATGCAATGCTCAGGGAAAAATCGCTTAAACACATTTTTAACCCATTCCATCCTTTGTTAGAAATTATAGCTTACCTGTTGGCTGACTCTGACATTTCTACGGAAATAGCTAGAGAAAGATTCAGTCACACGGTGTACTAACAACTAAGAAGAAACATCAGGCTTGTTTAAAACAAGCAAAACATTTTAAGTTGTTGTGTAAGCATCAAAAAACTCCACATGTCAGAAGAGATAGAAATAGGACTGCACTAAACCACAGAGAAAGGCAGCTGGCACTGGTTCCCCTTTTCATGAAAAGGAAAATAAAGGAAGCTTCCACATTTGCCACAGGGACAGTATAAGAAATGAAGTAAATGTAAGAATAATTAAATCAGTGGTTCAGAAATCGTCACTACGTGTTACCTCATTCGTGCTGATGATAAGCTGGGACCAGCTATTCCACTCTGGGCATTTGTCTCTGTCTTCAAAGGTGACGTGCTGGGAGTTCCAGCAACAGTGTTCATGGTTAAACCAGATTCCCCCTGTGCATATACCTTCTTTTAAGTCTGTCATCCAATGAGCAGAGATGTCTATCAAGCCAGCTAGGGAACCTGATTTGAGGGGAGGGAAGGAAAGGCCACAGTTGTCAGAGAAAATAAGGGAAAAGGAATCAAAATAATGGACAAGTATATACTTTCTCATTCCATCTGCAACCTCCTTCTGATTGTCTGTCTGCTTGCTTTTCACCTTTTATCTCTAATGGATTTTACCTGTTATTAAATGCCTGTTCAAGAGGGGAAAAAATAACAACAACAACATTGTCTGCATTAAACACTGTGTGTGCAGGATCTTTATTGTATATGGGAAACTTAGAGGAGAGCAAAGTGGTGGGGTGGGAGCAGGGGGCGAGTGGATTTGACTTTTAGCTGCTTCCCCGGCAAAGACTCTGCTTTGACTTAGAGTTGATGAATACTGATCCATAAAGACGGTCAAGTTTCTTAAAGTTTATTTTATTCTCACTTTATACATAAAACTGAGAAAATGTGAATTGCCCACGTTGAAGAATATTATATGATATTTATTTGAGATGGCTTGCCAAGGGCAGTTGATGAACACTATGAGGAAAAGGGCTCAGTCTCCACACCGATTTGGCTCCAGCAGCGAGGGAATTTGAGTGGTGGCAGGAAGGCATTCTAGGCTAAGGGAACTGAAGTTATAAAAGCACAAACTGTGATGTACATGGAAGATTAGATGAAGCTGTAGGTAGGTTGAAGCCTCCTGAGCCTAGGATGTGAACATTCTGAAGTTTTCTTAGTGACAAGGAACAAATAATATTTTATACAGAACGTTCCTCAAAGAAAATTATGAGAAAATGAATGGGGACTAATGCACTGCGGCTAATAGACTGATAGGGTTAAGATAGTTATAGTACTTTCAATTCTGCCCTTCTCATCATTTCTGCTGTCCAGATGAAGAAACGCTGGCATAAAGAAATTAAATGGTCTAGAATCGTGCTTTAGGGAAATAGCAAAGACATCATAAAATTCACAGCCCCTGAATTCCCAGACTGTTCCTGCATTCTGACACACTGCTTCTATTGTTGCTCTCCAATGCTTAAAAACAAAATACCCTGTGTGTATGAGGGAAAGAAAAATATTCACTGACCACCTAGTGACAAGATATACATTAAAAAGTTGAGGATATTACGCCTACGTTCCAACAGGCTGGAGGCCATGTCATGTGTATGTTTTGGTAGGCGCTAAGAGTGTTAACACACTCTCTTAGTTATTTACATATTTGAATAACCTAGTCAAATCTAACAAATTGTTTGACACCTACTCTTGGCCACTCCAGTTCCCGCTGTCTCTTCCTTCTAACTCCTATTGCACTTATTGCCTGGATTCAGAAAACTAACACGATGTTAAAGAGTTTGGTTAATTCTCTGGTTGTTTCACGTGTGCATGTCTTATTCTACCTAACACTGGTACCCTTCATCCTATCTTCCCGTCTACATCTCCTTCTCCTTCTTTTCCCAATTGGCTCTTTCCTCCCTGGTTACAAATATTAGCAGGTTTCCCCTACCCTAAAGAATGAAATGCTTCCCCTTGTCTATGCTACCATTTCAAGCTTCTGTCCCTTCTCTCCTTCCAGTGACTACCCAGTATCCCCAAAACTTCTACAATGGTTGCCTTCCCTTGCAATCTGGTTCCTGGGTACTCCCTGGTGATCCAGTGGTTAGGACTCAGTGCTTTCACTGCAGGGGCCTGGGTTCGATCCCTGGTAGGGGAACTAAGATTCTGTAAGCCGCGTAGCGCAGCCAAGAAAAAAAAAAAAAGAAATCTGGCTCCTAATATTTATCTGAGATGCTTTTTCAAGGTCACTGGTATCCTCCTAACTGCTAAACTACATAACCTTTTCTCAGTCCCCTTCCTTCTTGGCAGCTTCTGTGCAATACTCGACATTACAGACCACTCAGTCTATTATGAGCCAGCTCTAAATTGTCCAGACCACGTCTCTCTTCTGTGCGAGCCAGAAAAGGGACAGCATTAACACCCTAGACCATGGGTTGGCAAACTATGGCCCGAGGGTCAAATCTGCCTCTGTGTTTTTAAATAGAGTTTTTCTTGGTCACAGTCCAGCGAGTTTATTTTCCTACTTTCTATGGCTACATTCTTTCTATACAGACAATTTGGCCCACAAATCCTAAAATATTTACTATCTGGCCCTTTACAGAAAAGGCTTGCTGACCCCTGGCCCAGATAATCTTAGAAAACTCTGCTATGGATGAACCATTTCTCATTTGCTGCGATCATTTTATACTCCATGGCTCATGAATTATCTCTAGGTAACAGCAGCATTGTGAACAACTGGGCGCTGTGTTGAGTGCTGTATCGCTGTATTTCATTCAATTCTTGCAACAAACTTGTAATATAGGTACTCTTATCCCCATTTTACAAGTCAGTAAACTAAAACTTCCAAGGGTTAAGAAACTTGCCTGAAGTCACAAAACTAGCAAGCGGTGGGGCTGGGATTCAAATCCAGGTAGCCATAAACTAGAGCCTGTGCTATTAACTACCATTCCATCCCAACCGCCATCCAATTTCCCACCTTTTATTTTAGCTCAATATACTAAATCTTCCTAGGCCCATCTTCTAATGCCACAAGGATATAAGTCTCAGCATCTCTGCCTGGTATTCTTGGCTTTCTGCTTTCCCCATGGGAGGGGAAGCCTGCTTGGGAACCTGCTTTAAAGCTGTATTGCATAGCAAGTGTGCTATTCGTGTTTAAGATTATATATTATTTGGAGTGGCTTAGAAGGTTGATGGAGAAGATAGGAAAAGGTGGTACCATCCCAGTCCTCGGTCACCATGAAAGAGTAAGAATTTAGGCCCCCTAAGGGTATGAGCCATATCTTACATGCTTTTCTTTACTCCCAAATGAGAGAGCAGATATTTAAGAAATAGCTACAAAAATCTCTCAGGAAGTCCTCTTCTACATGTTCTTTCCTAAACCCCATGCTTACTAACATGTTAAAAAAAAAAGGGGGGGAATTCTCTGGCTGTCCAGTGGTTAGGACTCAGTGCTTTCACTGCTAGGGCACGGGTTCAATCCCTGGTCGGGGATCAAGATTCTGCAAGCCACGCAGCACGGCAAAAAAACAAAAACAAAAAACAAAAAAAGAAAACCCTGTCTCTAATAGAAAGGTTCTTCCTCAAGACAAGCACCAAAAGGCAGTACTAACAGCACCTTTAAATGGATACAATATTTTATAGCATACAAATGCACTTAAATGCATTTCCTCATTTAACCTCATTTATTTAAGGAAGGAGATGAGGTATTACTACCTCTTTATAGACGGGGACATCAAGCTTCCCAAAGGTCCACAAACAATTCCGTTCATGTAGGAAAACAGTAAAGCACAGTATTCAATTCAGTTCATGACTTGGGAGAGGGGCACACCACAATTTTAGGAGATTTGTTTAGAAAGCTCACATGGTTTACCATACCTGATAAAAGCCCAATAAGTAGCATCAACAACCAGCCAGAAAAAGCATCGCTCACACTGTGAATTAAGGCCCATGTTGACTCCTTGCTTTTATTGGTAATCTAGGGAGAGATGAGAAAACATTGATACATTCTACACACACTCTTGCTTTTTTACCTCAAAATGTGCGATAAAGAAACACAAAGACAAACCTATTCATTGGAAATAGATTCCAATTTAGAGTTACTTCTCAAATCTTTGGCTGAACCAACGCCACCGCGAACTTTGAGCTTTATTGAACCCTGTCTTACTGAACCCACCTTCATCTCCAGTATTGCAATGTCTGCAAGTACCTTATTCAGGACTTCCCTATTAGCTGCTAAATTCTTATAACATCAATCTGTTTTGCTTATTGCAGCGGTCTCTTTCTAGCCTGGACATCAGATAGTCCAAAGATGGTCTCTTGACTCACAGCAAATAGTTTGATTGTTTTTCAAAGAATAAACAAACACGGGCTTATTTGAGGGGTTAAAAGTACAATTTGTGGTTTTCTACCTGGGGCTGTGCTTCAGGTCAGGCAAATTCCAAGACTTGATACCACAAACCTCTTACTGTACAGTGATCACAGATGTTAAATGATATCAGGGATGATCTCTTTCATTTTCAAAAACCTGCTGGGAATATCTGCAGCTTTCAAGAGGTGCAGAAACTTTTACCTTTTAGGTCCTAGCCTTGTTAATTTAACCCTTCAGTGCCCACACTTCAAAACCAAGCATTCTAACAGCTTTGTCATTAGTGCTTCCCCCTTCTCTGTACCTGTTTCTTTTTTTTCTTTTTCTTTTTTTTTTTTTTTGGCGGTACGTGGGCCTCTCACTGTTGTGGCCTCTCCCCTTGCGGAGCACAGGCTCCGGACGCGCAGGATCAGCAGCCATGGGCTCCGGACGCACAGGCTCATGGGCCCAGCTGCTCCGCGGCATGTGGGATCTTCCTGGACTGGGGCTCGAACCCATGTCCCCTGCATTGGCAGGTGGACTCTCAACCACTGCGCCACCAGGGAAGCCCTGTACCTCTATTTCTTATCTTTGAAAGTGTAAGTTAGCTACCCATCTTGATCTGCAGTAACATCACAAGTAATAAATTACTATAAAATTTTAAAAGCAGTTTAAAATTTCATTTTGACTTATGACTTTAAGTTTCCAATTTAAGTGCTGAAAGTAGATGAGGTGATACTTTTCCCTATGACACTGTTTCCATTCAGATGATGAACAGTTAATGCTAAAAAAGGTCACCTTTGAACATTTGAGAAACACATTTTAATTGATTTTAAATTATTATTAGCTGATATAATGTGCCTCAGATGCAACCATTTTGATATAACGGGAAATGTGCCCTTGTCATATCACAGGTGGCTTTCACAATCTGAGTAACATGTTGAATAAGCAAATGGTGACAAACTGAACTCTGAATACAGATAGCAAAAATTCTAAAGCCGTAAGATTCTATATTTTAAAGGCTGCCTGATGAATTGATATAACAGAAAGCATATGTGTGTATGTTCCCAAATAGCAGGAATCTTATAAAAAAAAACGAATGTTTTACAGAGATCACCTTTTTGAGTTAGGAGAAGAAAACTCTATGGGATTATGACAAATCCAAGGACTACAAAGAAATTTCTCAAAACCTGTACCTGGGACAACCTGACTCCTGGGTTTAGGTGGTCTTGAGAAAGCCAGTCAGGAGCTCGGAAAGGAATGAAAAGTGATCTGAACCTGACTGCTCAGGAGATTCACTCAGGTCTAAGAGGAGGAAATCATGAATTTAGGAGAGAATGGAGTCAACTTAAAAATCGAATTTTAAATTTGGAATCAAAGCAGAAATAGTAAGGAAGAAAAAATAATCATACTTACTGTTGGCTGAAGAAATGTTCCCTACTGAATCAGGATGACTGGGGCTGGGGCCCTACCTTTTGAATAAGCGCTCTATGTGCTCCTGACACAAACTAGAAATTGTGATTCCCTGATTTAAATGATACACAGCAATAAGTTAAAGGCAAATGACCTTGGTGGACTGCTCTGAAAAGTTTTCACAGTACTTTGAAAAGAGAAAAGTAGGGAGACTCTCTTGTCATATTCAAAACAAACTGGGCCATAGCTATAAGTACCATCTATCACCTATCATATTAATGTCATTGATTTGAATTTGATTGGTCTTGTGGTTTTGTGTGAGTTGAATGCGTAAATTTGCTTTGGTTTTATGGTTGTACAAGAGCTATAATCACGGGTTTACCCTGTAAGCTTCAGTAAACACTACAGCTCTGAGATTTTTTTTCTTTTATTCCTTTAAAAAGAGCCCATTTACTTTTCTTAGGTGTAAAAATCCTGCTTCAAGGGAAAACCATAAAAGAGAGATGAGATGGGGAAGGAAGATCTTTGAAATTTAATTTGGTTCCTCCCACCAACTTTGTTTTCACCTCTCTGCACAGGCATTTATACCCAAGGATCCTTTTCAACCACTTACTATCGGGAGATAAATCACCATTAAATATAAATTCTTTTCAAAATCATATACAAGATACCTTAAAAATAAAAATATATTAAAAATAAAACCCTACAAGTCCAACAGAAAACAGATTCAGCCACATCCAGTGTTGAGGGAAAGAATACATATAAAGAATCTATATCTTCAACTTCTTCTCCTGAAGTTTCCTAACACTCACTCACAAAGCATCCTTTCGTCTTACCTCTCGGTGCCTATCCCGGTCTCGAGACTTCTCTCTCACCCAATCAATTGTATTGAAATCATCATAGGTCCCCACACCAGGGATTGGCTCCTCCAAGAAGTCCATCATCCTATTTGAAGAACCTATTCCTCCACCATTGTATGACTTGTCCTCTGGATTGAACAGAAAACAGACATTAGTACTTCAGACACTCTGGACATTTTTAATACCTCTTTTCTGAGCACCAAGAGGTGAGCCCTTAAACTATCAGATGACTGCTGTTAGGGTGTGCTGATAAAGCAGAATAATCACCTGGTCGGAACATCCATCACATTCAGAAGTTTCTGTGGCTTAGGCACAAAACGATGAGCATCTCGAGGCAGTGTGAATGGAAAGGGACGTATGAGAGCCACAGTACAAAGGGAGAATTGACAGGGGTTGAAGTTCAGTGGGAAAGGATTTGTGAAACAAAAAACAGGAGCTTGCAGCAGCTTAGGTATTTCAGTTTCTGTTCTAGGATGAAGACAAAAGGGTCAAAGGTCTTTGCAGACAAATCAAGTCAGAAACCATTTTACATTTATAAGGCAGTAATTCCATCCTCAGAGGTGGCTTTTGCCTGAGTGGGGACTCCAAAGAAAGCACGTAGGTCTCTTCTAGAGTTAAGCTGGCTGGAATGTACATATTTCCCTTCCATAGTTATAAGACTTTGATTCCTGATGCCATGGGTTTGTGGAAACTTTTACTGAGTATACCAGGACAGTCTAAGATTTCCAAGTAGAGATTTTTAAAAAAGTGCATGGCTCAGAGATGACACGTCCCTCCCTGATCCTTCAACTGGAAGAAACATATCCTTTTGGCCAACAATCACAGTCCTTCACCTGCTTCGTTTTTAGCACTTCTACTACAATTACTTAAGCAAATGCTTTATCTTCTTTTCTAGACTATAAGCTCTTTGAGGGTAGCCCTATTATCTGATTTACCATTGCCTTCTCCAGTGTCTAGCACATGGCTACGACCCAATAAATATCAGCTGAACCCATGTTTGTTTGATGAACAGTTGGGATGAGGGAGGAGTGTTCAAACTCAGAAGTTGCACTTACACAAGGTTCCTTAGTATTACTTAACAAACTTCTTCAAAATATTTCCACAATCCTCTGGTGAAACAAGATTTCACTATTAAACACAAAATGTAAAACCGTATTCAGGAATGCATGCAAATGCACAATGAGGAAAAATGCAGAGTAATGCCATCAATGAACTCAACCAGCCACAGCTCACATTTGCAGCATCAACCTTGGCAGGGACAAAGTTCTAGCGAGACTGTTTGGTGATGAATCCCTCTGTGAAGAAGGCCAAAGTGGGCCTGAGCTGACCCCCTCTTCCCCCATCCATACCCCCACCTTCACTCTAAACTCCTAATAGACAAACTTGAGCACCCTCAAAGGATAAGTTTGAATTAACACCCAAGTTGCACCTGGTTTACAAAGTCTAAGTCTCCTGAATACCTAGTTCAGCGTACCTTTCCCAAGCAACACACACACATGAAAGGAAAAGCTCTGCAGAATCCAAATCATAATAAGGGTGGGGGTGGGGTGAGGGTGGAGTGGAGGAGATGAACAAGTTAATCTTAAAACCCCTAACCAAAGTCCTTTCCATATCTTCAAGCATACCTGGCCATAAAATGGTTGGCTGCATTTCCTATCATGTCAGTGGCATACTGATAAAGATTAATGCTGGTGCGTTGTTTGAGAGCTTGGAGGGAAACAGCCAACCGGGAAATGAGGGCAGAAAGAGACTAAAGTATGTGGGGCAGGGGGGAACCAAGCTGTTTCAATTCTCAAGACAAACGCTGACATGAACACAGGACACCAACCAACCAGAAACTGACTTTTTAAAGCAGGTTAATGCTTCAATTGAATTTGGTCTGGTTTAAGTGTGCTCCTTTCAGGAGAAATTTTCAAAGGATTTTGTGAAACTGATTTTTAAAAGCACCCAATAGTTACCTAACGTTACGCTGTATATCAAATGAGGCCCCCAGCTGGAAGAATATTAAGACAAAATGAAGATCTGCAACAAGCTTCCTAACAGGAAAGAAAAAACCCTATTACATCACTAGGTAACATGAGCACTGCATCATCCTTCTTTGTAGATAGTCTCCTATTATAAATGCAAATTGTCAGGCAGCTCTAAAAGAGCAGGCAGTGATTAGAATCCGACAACAGACTGCTTGTGATTCTCCAGATCCCCTTCTCCCTGGGGTCACGCTTCGGTCCTTGGCCAGGCTCAAGTCTGCTTACCTTCAATCACAGCTTTCTTTTTTTCTGCCTCAAGGAAGAAATAACCTTGGCAGCCCGCATTTGCTCATTTAGGTTGAGGAGCTTTTACAGAAGGAGCCCCTGTCTGAACTGCTTTAGAAGGGCACTTGCTGCATTCTCTGCCTTTCACAGGAACAAACGCCACCTAAAGAACCACCAGTGTTCCCTGGCGGTCAGAATGTGATGTCACCGTTGGAATCACGTGACCAGACCCTTGGACCAGCCTTGGAGAAAGGAAGATTTTTAACCGAGCACAGAAGCCTTAAAGATGTAGTCTCATCTAAACAAATGTCATCAAACTTGGGGCAGTCAGGTCAGTTCAGAAAACTGGGATCCAGAAGTTTTAGTTTTCAGACCTCATTTAGCAGGAAATCTATGAAGGCAAAGTAGAAATATCGGAAAGCATTTAGAGTTACAGAGACCCTAAGTTTAAAAAAAAAAAAACGAGGCAGGGGAGACAGGCAAATATAGAAAGGCTTTTTAAAAAAGGGCACTGGATACCAATAACAGATAAAATCTCACAAATGTAACAAGCTAAATAAGTGAAATGAGTGACAGATGCTGGACACAAGAGAGCACATAATATGATTCTATTCATGTAAATTCAAAGTCAGCCAAACCTAAATTATATCATTTTAGGACACAAATGTAAGTGACTACATTCCAAAGAGAAGCAAGAAAATGACAGAAGTAAAGACAATAAAGCCAGAAGTAAAACCAGAGGAGAGAGGGGGTCGCCATCTGGATGGAGCACATGATGAGGGTGGGGCTTCTGGAAGGCTGGCAATTTTTCTTAATCCGGGCAGGGGTTACCTGAGTATTCACATTATAATTATTCTTTAAACTGTACACACATGTTTTATGTCTTTCTCTGCACACATCATAGAGAAAATTATGAAAAACTGAACCACATATGAACTTACTATACAAAGTCAGTTCTTTAATACCACCTAGTAACTTTGAAAACTCAGAAAGCAGTCGAGAAAATGAGGCGTGTTAGTGGTAGTGCTCTACCTAGAAAGCAACATCAAGTCTGATCTCATTAATCCAACCTGAGTAAAAGTAGCTATTTCAGCCATGAAAATTAATTCACTACTACAGTTGCATTGTTTCAAAGGCTTTCCCTTCTCTTGTCTTATTCCAAAGGCTATTTTTAAGCAGGTTTTAATAAACTGTGCAGTAAGGCTAGTCCAGTAAAGAAGAATGAAATTGCCATCTCTCACTATACCTACCACTGCTGTATGATATATAGGAAAGTTGTTAAGAGAGTAAATCCTAAGAGTTCTCATCACAAGGAGAAAACTTTTTCCTTTTTTCTTTTCTTTCTTTTCCTTTTATTGTATCTATATGAGAAGATGGATGTTAGCTGAACCTACTGTGGTAATCATTTCACAATATATGTAAATCAAAGCATCCTGCTGTATGCCTTAAACTTATACAGTGATGTATGTCAATTATTTCTCAATAGAACTGGAAAAAAGAAAAGAAAAAACCTGCCATCTCCGAACTCCTTACGTGAATCCACAGAACAGCCACTGTTGAACATTAATCTAGTCAGTGTGCTCCAATAATCAGACCTGAATGTAGGGCTTTCAAATGTTGTGATTACTCTCATCAGTTCTTAACGCCCAATGCATCCTGAAATGTCAGTACAACAAAACCTTAGGAAATGTGAGGCGCTTCATGGAACCTGTATGCTTTTGGTCCGTCCATCATATATCACCATATATGATGACATCTCAGTCTCTTGATGAACTAACCTAGCACTAATGAGAAGTAAAATGAAGTGGCAATGGAAAGTATTGTGGCAAAGAACTAAAAAGCTTAAAAAGCAAAACCTATGGCCCAAGTGTGACTGTCTTATACAATTACACTTTTAGAAAAGTATGTATATCTTACTTAGAGAGGATGACAGGGCCAACCTCACAAGCCTCCTTCAAAGTTATTCTTTACTCAATAGGATTCTGCCTATAGTATCTGAAGACCACTACAGAATTAACTTACTTTAATAAGATTTACATTATCTTTTTAGATTATTTTATACTTTAAGATACTATCTTTTTGGTACTTAAAAAGTGTGTAGTTCTTCAATGTACAGTGATTGGATTGCATAACCAGTACCATGTCAATAACTTCTGATGAAAGTTCATGTGTTTTTCAAATACTCCATCAGTGCTTCTAGGGGAGGAACTTTTTTATTCCATGTAAATTTACCTCTTTTGAAAATTAGAGGGCTGATAGCCATGACACAGTCCTCATACTAAAATGAGATTTAATTACAATTCAGATTAAGAAATGAGGCACTGGATTTGTAGCAACGTGGGTGGACCTAGAGATTATCAGACTAAGTGAAGTAACTCAGAGAAAGACAAATAGCATATGATATCACTTATATGTGGAATCTAAAAAATGATACAAATGAATTTATTTACAAAATTAAAACAGACTCACAGACATAGAAAACAAACTTATGGTTACTAAAGGGGAAGGAGAGGGGGATAAATTAGGAGTTTGGGATTAGCAGATACACATTACTATATATAAAATTGATAACCAACACGGACTTACTGTGTAGCACAGGGAACTATACTCAATATTTTGTAATAACCTATAAGGGAAAAGAATCTGAAAAGGAATACACACACACACACACACACACACACACACACACACACACACTAAAATTACAATGAGAATTGTTGTATTTTTTTGGCTGTAATTTATGCAATTGCTTTTTGTGATTTTTTAGAAAAGGAGGCACCTGTGTTACTTCATTATTGTAAAATTTTCTTAACCAAAATTTGGTGAATTTTAGTAGTCAGTCTACCTCACTTTTTGCTTATGATTCTAAATTGTTTTAAGTTGTGTTTACAGTATGTTCTTGTCCTTTAACTTGGTGAATGTAGTAAAATTCTCTCCCATCCCCCCCAAAATATATATGAATCACTTTGCTGTACACTAGAAACTAACACAACATCGTAAATCAACTATACTTCAATTTAAAAAAAAAAGAAATGAGGCACTGGTATTCAGAATTTGACATACTTCTTTTACTCTTTTCTACCCCTCTATTCCCTTCTCTGCCAAATTTGTAATCTCTAGCACATGTTTCTTTATACAGACTGCCAGGTCAACATATTATTATGGAAATAAGAGAAAGAAATGCTTACCAATTTTTAATGCATCCTATGATAAAACCACAATGATAAAGTTAATATTTGGGGACAAACAGAGTTATCTTTGTGGAACACAGATCTGATCAGATCATTTTCTGTTTCTAACACGTTAGTGGCTCGTACAACAATGTTTTTAAAACTTTCAACATAGGAAGACCACTTAATGAGCATTTGGCACAAGTGTGGACTAGGAATTGTAAGATATTCATTATAATTTTTAGAATAGGAAAAAATTATTTTATTTTTTTAAATAAGTAAATTTTTACAAAAGAGAGCAGTGTTGTTTAAAAAAAAGATTTTGAAATATTTTTCCAACCACTTTGGAAAAAAATATTTTTAAATGTATAATAAGGATGATGACAATGACACTGCTAATTTTTTAAGGTTTTACCAATGAGAGGGATGAAACTGTTTGCACTCTTTCACAGAGGTATCTATATCTGACTTGATGACAAACAGCTTAAGCTGTGGGTCTTATTCCACATCCAATTGGTTTCTTTTCTTAGCATTTTTATTACTTAGCAGAAAGAAATATTAATGTCATAAAACTAAGTTGTCAGGAATGGCAGTAGAGATTATTCCATTCAGGACCAACTACTGAGGTACAAAGAGAGTAGTAAAACACAAAAGGCGGGCTTCCCTGGTGGCGCAGTGGTTGAGAGTCCGCCTGCCGATGCAGGGGACACGGGTTTGTGCCCCTGTCCGGGAAGATCCCACATGCCACGGAGCGGCTGGACCCGTGAGACATGGCCGCTGAGCCTGCGCTCCGCAAAGGGAGAGGCCACAACAGTGAGAGGCCCGCGTACCAAAAAAAAAAAAAAAAAGGAATTAAAAGATTTAAGCTTCTGGTGTGTAAATACTCTACCAAGGGAAGAAGAGTAAAATTAAACAACGACCCTAAATATCAGATTGGGGTGCTTATTAGGCAACTCTAGATTCTTGCCTCTATACAAAAAAAAAAAAAGTAAAACTTAGGTTTTTGAAGGCATAGTGTGCCCTTCAAAGTAAGTTATATTTAAAATGATTTAATGCTCTAGCAGGAAAATGATTCAGGTTAAAGTACATCTAGCTCTTAAATGATAAAAGTCACCCAAGAGCTAACCTGGATTGCTTGAGTCTGGGAAAAAACGTACAAAAAACAAGTCAGAAAAATAAGTCAACCTTGAAACAGCTTTCCCGGTAAGTTACACTTAGGTCTAAAAACTTAATTAATGGGTGTTTAAAAGCACACTGCTTGAATGAGGAGGCATATAAATGAATGTATTTAGCTCATTTTCCTTTATGGAAACCACTTTCTAATTTTTTTCTAAAAATCACATGATGCTTAAAACTGGAAAACCCCTTAAAATACAAGAAAAGAAACTCCAATTTGAGAATAATGTTTATTTCAATCCCTAACCAATATGCCATTAGACATTTCCCTGGGGACCTGAACAGTAACTGATTAAGTGAATTAGTTAAACACTAACAAAGACACAAGGGGAAAGAGGATAGAAGGAAACCTCGTGCACCCTGAAGTACTGCTTTAGCAATAACCACAGCTGCATGAGGGCTCACTTATTGGCAGCAGCCTAAAGAAAGAAATAAGCACTCAAAGAAATGGAGCAGGGCTATTGGTACGTATCACAGGACTTGAAAATAGTTCCATTTTTAGAATGTATTTCAGTTTTTACAGGGATATATTGTATTTTTGCAAGGCTAAAAGCACGTGTACAAAAAAGTCAACACTCGACCTAGCACACATCAGCAGATATTCATCCTGCAATCTTTTAAACTGTACCTTCATTCAACAGCAAGTACTAAGGGTCTATTATGAGCCACTTCTCACTTCCATACCTGCACCCTTTTCCCTTCTTGTACTGGTTCATCCATTCCAGATCTCCCAATAAGCCATGAACCCTTTCACATTCCATTCATCTCTACGTTTGAGAATACATTACAGTTGAAGCCCCAATAATTAGTCAACATTTTTAGGACCTTTCTATATATCAACTTGTGCCTCCATTTTGCTTCCCCACTTACCGAAACCCAGTGGCTGAAAAGCAAATGCTTTCCCCCCCCTCCCCCCCGCCCCGGCCACACCGCCCTGCGGCTTACAGTATTGAACCCAGGACCACAGCAATGAAATAACAGAGTCCTGACCACTGGACCGCCAGGGGATTGCCCTGAAAAGCAAATGTCTTCCTATGTAAGCCCTGGAGAATGTCACAGGACCATGTTATGTTTTAATATACTACCTTAGTTCGGCCCCAGGACACTTATTCAGGGTGACTATTCCATTGATACACATCTGTACAGCCATACTGGTTGTTAAACAGTGAAATACCTGTGGCTGTAGATAAGTAACTACTCTTTCCCAAGGACTCTCCTCCCCCACAACCATCCCCCCCAAGGCTCCTGAACTTTCCCATGATGCAGCAGCTGGAACACTAGGAGGCTCCAGAACACTACCCGCAGCTATATCTGACATCCAATCTGACGGGTCAGTGCCTGTGTTGTTTTGACTGTCACCCTGCACCCATTTCATTTAAGGACTGACTGCTTGGTTCCTGCTCACAGCACGTTAAAATGTGAAGCTAAGAGGCAGGAAGGACAACAAAGAGGAAACTCTCTATCCCAGCTCTGCTGAGCTAGACAATCAGAGAGGTGGTGAGAGAGGTGGGGAACGGGACTGCAAAAACAATAATGAATCTATGATATGTACTATTAAAATGAAGTGTGAGGGCCATGAGAAGTATATAGGAAGGTGGGGCATGGGAGAAAGGGATAGGGAAAAGGCTTTCAAGATATGCGTGAATCTAGATTCTTATACCACCTTCAGACTCCTTGGTTCCCATTGGATACAGCTCTGCCCCCACTGGGTTGTAGACATTTGCTTGACAGTGTACCTTTTGTGCCTTCTATTCCCAGCATCTACTCTAATGCGGAAGTTCCCCACCCAAATCACTTTCATTACCAGTGGAGCCAGGGTGCTAATTGCCAGAGTTACCAGTGTTAGGAAAAATAGCTTGAGGAGTATGGCTTGATATCTGCAGACCCCCACTGTACAAAATCAATGTAGAAATAGAAGTAGAGGGGATAGGTTTGACAATGTTGCTGAGAGGGTTGTCCACATAAAGAAAATAGCCCTCTGTTCCATTACTTGTTTTTCATTCCTTCCTTCTCAGATTTATACATAAAAGGGACTGACAAGAAGACTGGTAAATGTAATGGGTAGGGAAACCCTGCTCTAAAATGCACATTCCATACCAGAGTATTGAGAAAGCTTTTGGCTAGCACGATCCTGTGTGACTACTTGTGCTTATTATTTTAGAAGCAGCATTTCTCCAGTTCTTCTATATTGAGTCTGCATTGGTTTCTCTCTATTAATCTCCAAAAGGAAGTTGGGGAAAAAAGATTAGCAACTATTCTTTAGCAGGAGAAAAAACTTCAAGAGAGGAAATACCAAGTAGGAGATTCTTCTTGGATTCATGGGAATAGTGTGATGTCATGGACAAAAAAAAAAACAAAACAGTTAAACACACACACACACACACACACACACACACACACACACACACATAACCTAGGAATTGCTCTTAAGGAAACACTTGTACCTGTGCACACCAATGTATGTATGCTATTCACTGCAGCACTGGAAACAATGAAAGAGTCCAGTAATGGGGGAATAGCATAAGGATAGAAGTAGACTGATGTGTACTGAAATAGAAAAATCTCCCAAACTTACTATGTGATAAAAGCAAGTTACAAAATAATAAGTAGATTTTTTAAAAAAATTAAAGTGTGTGTCTCTGTGTTAACTTGATAGAAAAAGAATTGAAAGGGTCATAACTGAGTTATTTTGAAGGGTTATCTCTGGAGTGGGAAGTAGTGAGGGAACTTTCACATTTTATATACATGTGTATTGTTTGAATCTTTAACAGTGACGTGTATTTATGTGTTATATAAGTGTTTCTAAAAATAAAAATAATGATAATGCAGCTAGAAGAGTAGAGACAAGACATTGCAAAGGGAAGACTTCCATTCTGAGAGGCAGACCACTGGGGTATTTAGAAACAAAGCAGGTGACAGTTTCTGTAGAACACTAGGAGGAAAGCACCAAGAGGAAGATGACTTAACTAAATTTTTACATGGAAGTCAATGGGAGGACTTCCCTGGTGACACAGTGCGGTTAAGAATCCTCCTGCCAATGCAAGGGACACAGGTTCCATCCCTGGTCTGGGAAAATCCCACATGCCATGGAGCAACTAAGCCCGTGCGCCACAACTACTGAGCCTGTGCTCTAGAGCCTGTGAGCCACCACTACTGAGCCCACGTGCCACAACTGCTTAAGCCCACACACCTAGAGCCTGTGCTCCGCAACAAGAGAAGCCACCGCAATGAGAAGCCCGCACACTGCAACGAAGAGTAGCCCCCACTTGCCGTAACTAGAGAAAGCCCACGCACAGCAATGAAGACCCAATGCAGAAAGGAAAGAAAGAGGGGAGGGGAGGGGAGGGAAGGGAAGGGAAGGGAAGGAAGGAAGGAAGGAAGGAAGGAAGTCTTTGTGATCAGATCCATTGTCCAGCAGTGAGAAGATACAGATTCCAACCCTAGCTCCATAACTCACTAACTGTGTCACCCTGGGCAACTGTCTTGATCTCTGTGGGTTTCAGGTTCCCCATCGCAAAAATGAGGGCATATCAGCATGTATGATTTTTACGGTCCTTTCCAACTCTCGTACTCTATAATTTTAGCAATGATTATTTGTGGGTTATTCGTACATTGTGTTGAATGACTTCTGAGAAGACATTAGCTTTGAGGAATTCCAAATGGTATTTTGATTGCAGAGTTATCACAGAATACCCTTCTGGCAAGATCAATAAATGGTACTACCAATCCTTAGGAAAGTAAGATTCAGCTGAGAGATGAAGTAGAGCACAACCTGGGACCCAACACTTCCAGTCTGTGCCTAACTAGAACTATACCAACATGGCCACGGTACCTCTGGAGTACCTGCTAGCCACAGACCCCGGAAACACCCAGCACACACTCCTGAAACATCACAGCAACCCTCTCATCTACCACATAATGCCATAAATTGGAAGAAGGTGAGGTTCATAATAATCCACTCAGGATTTATTAGAGGCCAAACGCCCTCTAATTTTTTTCTCCCTTTGAGAGGGGACCAAAGTGGTCTCACTAATTAGAAAATAAACGGGGAGCTTCCAGATTCAGCTCTGGCAAGTAAAAAGCTCAGAAATTGTCTTGCTGTATACTTGAAACTAATACAACATTATAAATTAACTATACTTCAATTAAAAAAACAAAAAAGTTGTTGCTCCCATTCGTACAGCAAGAAAAAGCTAGACAAACTAAAAAATCAATAACTTTTCTTGGACCCACCGGAGAATTGCTGCAAGGGAAACTCTGACCCCCAAATCTGAAGAGACAGGCTTATCCAAAAAGACACAGAGAGATCTGCTTACCTGGAGTAGAAACTGCTAGAACCATAACTGGTAGGGCTACTTAAAGGCAACTTTGATGAATTGCTGAAGGCTGTGTGTGGACTTGTGTGAGAGTAAGGATCTCCTGAGCCTATACTTCGGTGGCTTTTATCTCCAGGAACCCTACCAAGTTCTCAAAATGAAGAGCTAAGAAACATGTCCTCCTAGCTCAGAGAAGAAGTGAAGAGCTATCATTGTGAAATAGGCCAGACCTGTCTCTGTAACAAAGGCCTATGCTCCAGGGGAAAATACTTTGCCTGAGCCTTATCCCAGTTGGGGGAAGGGCATTCTTCCCTCTCCAGCCGTAACCCGTCTCACTTAAGGGAAAAAAAGCAAAGTCAGTAGGGGTCTGGGCTTCCTGGAAATGGGCTGGGAATGCTGAGGTCAGAGACAGGAGTAGGGGGCAGGGAGAACAAAAAGCTATAACACCGGATTACACTTTGTGAAGGTTAAAGACACAAGACACAGGTCCAACAGACAATGCAATTTAATCAGAAGATTATAAAATAACCTGCTCCCCCATACCATACAACCACACCAATGGGGCTCCCATATCTTAATAACAGTGGATTACAGCTGCAAGACACAGAATCTCTTTCAAGGAATTGTACTTAAGGAAACTCAAAATCAAGAGAGAAGACAAAAACAAGGACACTACAGGAATTTAACCCCTGGCACTAATAATTACACCAAACATTAAACAAAGCCCAACTCCTAGCCAGTTTAACATAAATCTTAACACAAGGGAATTAAACTAGAAACCAGTAACAGAAAAATAGCTGGAAAATGACTAAATACCTGGAAATTAAGCAACATACTTCCAAATAACCCATGGGTCAAAGAAGTCTGAAGACAAATTTTAAAACATTTTGAAGTAAATGAAAATGAAAATACAACATAACAAAATTTGTGGGATACAGCAAAAAGCAGTACTTAGAAATTTATAATATTAAATGTGTATATTAGAAAAGAAGAGCTAAAATCAAAAGATCTGAACATCACCAGAGAAAACATACAGATGGCAAATAGCAAATGAAAAGATGCTCAACATCATCTGTCATTAGGGTAATGCAAATTAACAACAAGTTCCCACTACACACCTATTAGAATGGCTAAAACCTAAAACACTGACAATACCAATTGCTCACAAGGATGTGGAATTACAGGAACTCTCATTCATTGCTGCTGGGAATACAAGATGGTACAGCCACTTTAGAAGACAGTTAGGCAATTTCTTATAAAACCAAACATAGTCTTACCATATAATCCAGAAATTGCATTTATATATTTACCCAACTGACTTGAAAACTTAACGCCCACAGGAAAAACTACACACAGATGTTTGTAGCATCTTTAGTCATAATTGCCAAAAGTTGGAAGAAACCAAGATGTCCTATAGTAGGTAGGTGAATGAATAGACAAACTGTGGTATATCCAGACAATGGAATATTATTTAGGGATGAAAAGGAACGAGCTATCAATCCACACAAAGACATGAAAGAACCTTAAATGCATACTGCTAAGTGAAGGAAGCCAATCTGAAAAGTCTATGTACTGTATGATTCCATTTATAAAGACATTCTGGAAAAGACAAATTTATAAAGATGAAAACGGATCAATGGTTGCCAGGGACTCAGAAGAAAGGATGCTGAATAGGTAAGACACAGGAGATTTTTTAGGGCAGTGAAACTATTCTGCATGATACTGTAATAGTGGATACATGTCACTATGCATTTGCCAAAATCTATAGAGTTTTACAGCACAAAGAGTGAACCTTAATGTATGCAATTAAAAAGAAAATCTCAGGATGGAATGCAGAATGTGGCAAAAGAATCCAATTATATCACAAATTTGTGAAACAGCCTCACTAAAGGAAAAAGATGCTGACCCAAGTAACTGGAAATGAGTGGAGTTTGTAAGACTAAAGGTAAAAGAATTTTGTATAAGCACTTTACTGTAGTTGATAAAGTAGTTTCCCACGGAGGGTATGGGTTAACAATTTGAAACCATGCACATACACTGGAAATGAACAGTTAAATATTGGATGGTGGATGGTGGGAGCCACGTTTCTCACTACCTGGAGGGGAAGGTTACAGACAAGCAAGGGGAGGAGGCAAGAATGATCCCTGTGGTAACGGATTACAGTTAGAGACACCAGTATGATCTCATGTTTAGCTTAATATAGATGCAGATAGTTACATACAGATAATCTATTTACAGGTATGTGTAAATACATGGGTCAGAATACACATATATTTATATTTCCTTACTGAGAGGACCTAGAAGCAACAACGCCCCAACAGAAAAAAGCACACCTCCTGCCCAGATCTTGCTTTCTAATACCAATCTCCGCTGAAAGGAACTAGGGCTCCTTGGAGAAATGGCTGATTCTAGGACTGAGGCAGGAAGTATATAACATGGGCCTGGAGCATATTGTAGTACCAGAAAGTAAATAAGTGCTTAAGAAACCTGCACAGTGACAGGGATACATCAAAGGGAGACAGAGCCAATTGAAAGAGCTCCAAATGCAAAGTTAGAAAAATTTGAATAAAATAAAGTAATAATGGATTATAGCCCAAAGTATTAAACAGATGAGTCCCTACTGATATAAATAAGTGAATGAATAAATAACTGAGAATAGAGAAATCTCCGATGAAGAACAATTCCAAATAGTGTTTGTAGATACTTCACCCTCAAGGAGGTAGAGAATAACTTCCTTATTCTTAAGTGTCAGCTACGCAGTGACTTCCTTAATCAAAGAACACATTATGGAAAGGATGAAAAAAGAGTAACTTCACAGGGGAGAAAACTGACAAACACTACCTCAGCCACGTGATCAAGGTGAACATCAGCAGTGATGAGTCATATTGATGGTATATACCTTTGATATGATGTGGTAAGAATGACACTTTACCTCTAGTCTTCCCCCAAGCCCCAGTCCAATTATGAGAAAAACATCAAACAAATCCCAACTTAGCAACATTCTACAAATACCTGGCCAGTAATCCTCAAAACTGTCAAAGGTCACCAAATACAAAGAAAGTCTTAAGAAACCAACACAGCCAAGAGGAGCCCGAGGAGACACGACAACTAAATGTAATGCGGTGTCCTGGATGGGACATTCGGTAAAAACTCAGTAGACCTGAATAAAACATATACTTAAGACAAAAATATAAATATATAAATGGGGGAGAGATTAGAGGGCATACATTCTGAAATCTGACCGGGTATTTTCCCATTAAAGAACCTAAAGGAAGCCTTTAAAGCCTATGGACCATAACCATAGGCCTCATTTTATGGGGTCAGCATATTAAAACAGGTGAGGTTTATGGCCCCACGGAGCTTTTGATAAGGGCTACTTTTTCTTTTTTTCAAGCTCAAAAAGCAGCGATAACAATTGCCATTCTCCTAGGCTAAGCGTTTAGGGAAGTTTGAATATTATGAGGGTGACGGTTCCCAAATTCCCTTTCCTTCTCCTCCTGGCACCATCCACACAAATGAGTCAGTTTGGGAGAGCCTAACTGAGATGATGAAGGGAGGATTCTCCATGAGCTGAAGCCTAAGATGTTTTCTGTTTCTCTCTGAAGGAATACTATGATCTTTCTTTACAGCGGGGCAGAACAAACAGAACTGTTTCACAGCTTCCATGGTGGATTTCATGCACCGTCATGTTTTTCATTTTAAAAGATTTTTCCCTTCCCTGGGACATCGGGAGGTTATGCTGAGGCTGGCAGGGGTGGTCTGGGCATGTTCTCACACGTG
The DNA here is from genome assembly GCF_951394435.1 of Stenella coeruleoalba. Classification (NCBI taxonomy): domain Eukaryota; kingdom Metazoa; phylum Chordata; class Mammalia; order Artiodactyla; family Delphinidae; genus Stenella; species Stenella coeruleoalba. The sequence continues at coordinate 38,839,424 of NC_137152.1, read as the reverse complement.
AGAGGGAAATGGCCTGCTCATGCTCCACCTGGGCTTTGAAGTCATCTGTGTCTCTTCTGGTTTATTCTCCATGTCTAATTGGTCCTATTGATCCCCACTCTGAAATTTCTCCAGAACTTATTCTTTCCCCCTCTCCATTTCCTGCTGTCCTAATTCAGGCCTTTGCTCTTTTGCCTAGATTGTTCAAAACTAACAGTTTAACTGGTCTTCCAGTCTCCAGCATACTCTTCCCCTGAACCTATCTTCCACACTGCCATAATTCTCTAAAACACCAATCTGATCACATCATTCCTCTGCTTTTAAATCATTTGGTGACTCCTTGGTTACAAGATGAGGTCCAAAAGCACAGACAATCTGGACCCCACCTAGATTTCTAACTAGATCACCCAGCCTATATCCTGCTCCAACTCTCACCATCCCCACCCTTGGAGTCTCAGGCCTCAGACATACAGACTCTGTTTCTTGAGCAGAGGACGCTCTCTCATGCTGCTATGTGCCTTTACCTGTGCTGCTCTTTCTGCCAGGAATGTCTCCTCATTCTACAGTTAGGGAGTAGCAGCAAGGCATGCTAGGTAGAAAGACAAGGAAGCGAGGGGGAAAAGAGAATCGAAGAACGTTACCAAAACAACACAGTTCGTATCTGGGTGTTCCATAAATGAATGAATCGCTGAATTGCTGACCAGGAGTTCCAGGCTGCGGAGGCAGGCAAGTGAGAACAGATGGACTATGAGAATAGCTCTGAATTTCTTCCTGTTACTCAAACCCTTTTTCTATTTGCCTCCTCCTCCCCTTCTTTCAGATCTCTGTGTTTATGTTTCTTCTAATTTACAGACTACTATAACACTACCTCAGATGCATTTAACCATGACATGCATAATTTATTTATTCATTACTCATAAATCAATCCCTCCAGCCATCTGGAAAACAAGGACCACTTCTACTGCCTTTCAAGCTCCTTTTAACTAATCTTTTTAGTACGTGCCATTGTGCCTGGTACAAAGTGTAATATTTTATGCACAGTTTCACCACCAAATACCAAGGACTTTATGACCTTTTTTTTCTGTTGTTGTGTTCACTAGGAAATCCCATGTGAAAACATTAAATAAAATAAGAACAATTAAAAAGCAAAGCAAGAAAATTATAACACTACGGAGTATTGTAAGTGGACTGATTTTTGTGTGTGGCTCATGGAAAACAGCCTCATTATTATACGGTCAGACGTTGGAAGCCACAAGTAGTAATTCTCCTGTAAAGGCTAGTGATAAGTGATGAAGGACTACTCACCTAAAACTATATTCCACAATCATAAGCAATGTCAAAATCTTGTCTGCCTCAGTTTTCTAGTTTATTAAATAGGAATAATGGATACTTGCCCCAATCACCTACCCAGAGCAACGTGAACACAGAAAAACTACTTTGGTCATACAGATGCCATATGAAATCATTTTTCATTAGAAGCAATGATGGTAACTATGCTAAACCACTCTGGTTTAGCCAGAAGGCTTAAGTAGAGGTAGCCAGTTTAAGCTAATGGATACCCTAACTGACCACTTCACTAGAGCCAGTAATTGGTATGACTGACTCACTGTGGTTGTAAGTACTCATAAATGGACATGACACACACATGTCCCTTTTATATTAGTAGGCAAATAGGAAAACCCACTAAATACCAAACCATGAGTACCTTTCTTTTATGAACTTTAAATTCAGGGGCTCTCTTCTACTGTCACTGCCCTGAGGTACCTTTACCAGGCAAATTTCTTGTTATCCTTTTGAACCTGTGGTTTTCTTACCTGTATATTCATCCCAAGTTGGGCACCTCCCCTCAGAGGAGCCTTCCCTGACCTTTCCAACTATTGTGGTATTCCCCAGTTATCATCTATTATCATTCAGTTTATTTCCATCCTCAAACTTATCACAATGTGTAATTAACTAGAGAATCTGTTTATTTACCCAACTAGATCTAAATTCCAGATCAGCTTGCATCTTATCTATGTTAATCCTGCCACTGTATTCCCAGTGCCTATAGCAGTACCTGGTTCATACCAGGTGCTCGAAAAGTATTTGTTGAATGAGTATGTGAAGGAGTTTTGTCCTCACAGTGACAATAAGGTTAATTCAAACTTCTCAGCATGACATTCAGGCCCCAATTTACTTATTTGGGCTTATATTCTGTCTTTTTATACCTCTGTATATTATGCCTGTTGCTATCTCTGTAAAAGCTTGCTTTCTGCCTCAAATGCTCTTCCTCCTACCAAATAATTTACCTTTCAAGGCCCTTCTCAAACACACCTTTTCTGTGAAATTTTTTCCAATCCTACACACACACACACACACACACACACACACACACACACAGAGAGAGAGAGAGAGAGAGAGAGAGAGAGAGAGAGAATGCATCCTCTGCTAAGTCCTTGTAATATAGGGTTATAATAGACATAATAATGCTGATGATTATGATAGCTAACATTTTATTGAGCATTAACTCTATGCTGGGTACATAAGCACTTTATATGTTATTATCTCATTTAATCCTGAAAACAACTCTTAAGAGGTAGGTAGGTAGGTAGGTACTATCATAAGTACTTATGTGTCTGTTAGGCTAGCTAGAATCAACTTCATGAAGGCAGGGATGGTGCCTTAAAGCCTTGCTAATTCCCAGAACCTAGCAAAATATCTGTAATGTCATAGGCCCTTAATACAAATTTGCTAAATAATGAATTCTGACAGTAGTTTCTTGTCCCCTGATTTCACTTTGAGAATGGCAATCCCAATCACTTAAAGAACCAGACAATAAAGTATATAAATTTAATCTTAAAGTGATACAGTCCTTTCTAATTACAACAAGAAACTCAGAAGTCATAAAAGGGTTATATACCTAGCTATACAAAAATTTTAAAATATTTGTAGATTAAAAAAAAACAAAGTTAACAAAAGCAAACCAGAAATAGAAAATATACATATTCAACCTACATTAGACAAAAGATTAATAATAATAATATAAAGGGCTCTTATAAAAAAATAAGAAAAGGGCTTCCCTGGTGGCACAGTGGTTGAGCGTCCACCTGCCGATGCAGGGGACACGGGTTCGTGCCCCGGTCCGGGAAGATCCCACATGCCGTGGAGCGGCTGGGCCCGTGAGCCATGGCCGCTGAGCCTGCGCATCCGGAGCCTGTGCTCTGCAATGGTAGAGGCCACAACAGTGAGAGGCCTGCATACCGCAACAACAAAAAAAAAAGTGTGAGAGAAAATAAGAAAAGATAATCAGCCCATTAGAAAAATAGGAACATCATATGAACAGGAAACTTCCAGAAAAAGAATTTTTTTTGGCCATACCGCACAGCTTGTGGGGTTTTAGTTCCCTGACCAGGGATTGAACTCAAGCCCTCGGCAGTGACAGTGCAAAGTCCTAACCACTGGACCACCAGGGAATTCCCCAGAAAAAGAAATTTAAATGGTTAATAAACATGAAAATATGCTCAAGCTCATTAATTTTAAAAATTGAAAATTAAAACAATAATAGGGATGTATTTATTTATTTATCATATTGTAAAGATGAAAAAAGAATTATAATATTTAGCACCAGCAAGGCTGGTGAAAGGGGAAATAAGCACTCTTACACACTCATGCTACAGAAATGCTCTCATACACTTAAAAGACACACACACACACACACACACACACACACACACACACGCACATGGTTGTCCATTGTGGCATTGTTTGTAATAGCAAGAGATTGGAAGCAACTGAAATGTGCAACAATAGAAGCTTGGTTAAGTAAACTATGGTACAGCTATACCATGAAATTGTATGCAGCCAATGAAGAGAATGATGTTACTGCATAACCAAATAATAGATAAGGGGAATTCTCATTTTATAAATATATTCCAGATAATAAGAAAACAATTATAAAAAGGGGAAAGGATTTGAACAGACACTTCATCGAAGAGGATATAAGGTTGGCAGATGAGCACATGAAATGATGTTCAACATCATAAACCGTTAGGGAAATGAAATTAAAACCATGATGAGATAACACTACATAGCTGTTAGAACGGTTAAAATTAAAATTACTGAAAATACTAAGAGCAGAACAAGTGGAAGAACTACCATACATGGCTAGTTCAGATGCAAAATGGTACAGCCACTCTGAAAAATGGTTTGGCAGTTACTTACAAAGTTCAGCATACATTTATCACACAATCCAGTGATCCCACTCCGGGGTATACTACTCAGCAAGAGAAAGGAATGAACAACTTAAATGAATCTCCAAGGCATTAAGCTGAGTGAATGAAGTCAGTCTCAAAAGTTGAAACTATGTGACTCCATGTATATGACATTCTCAGAAAGGAAAAACTATGGGACAGAGAACAAATCAGTGGTTACCAGGGCTTGGGGGTCAGGGAGGACTGACTGCAAAGGGTAATAAGAAGGAATGCTTTGGGGGTGTTGAACTGTTCTTATCCTGTCAGTGGTGGTGATTACAAGTATCTACACATGTGTTAAAATTCATAGGACTGTGTGCCAGGAGATAAATAAATGTTATTGTATGTACATTGGAAATAACTTTTAAAAAGATAAATTGTCATCAGCAGTAATGATACCTTCTATTTCTCCATCTAAGGGAGGAACATCATCTCTCATGGAGAAATCCATAGCTGTCCCTGGTATGTCCATCAAGTCCTCATCACTGGAGCTGCTCTGGAAGCTATTGAAACTCCCCTGCTGAAAGCCTCTGTTATCCATGGCTCCTGTACAGAAAAAAAAACAGGAGGCTTATTACAATGATTTCCAAGTCCCTTACCACTTATTCTTTTTTTATTGTGGTAAATACACATAACATAAAATTTACCATTTAAACCATTTTAAACTGGCAATTCAGTAGCATTTAGCACATTTACAATGATGTGCAATCATCACTATCCATTTCCAGAAATTTTTCATTATCTCAAACAGAAACTTGCTACCCAGTAAACATAACTCCCCATCTCCCTCCCACCCCAGCCCCTTATAACCTCTGTTCTCTTTCTGTGTCTGTGATTTGCTGATTCTGGATATTTCATATAAATGTAATCATATAAGATGTGGGCTTTTGTGTCTGGCTTCTTTCACTTCTCATAATTTTCTCAAGGCTCATCCATGCTGTAGCATGTATCAGTATGACATTCCTTTTTAGAACTGAATAACACCCATTGTATGGATATACCACATTTTATTTATCCATTTATCAGTTGATGGACATTTGGGTAGTTTTCACCTTTTGGGTTACCACTTATTCGTATGTCCTCTTTCGTGCTCTTACTTTGACAGTATAGACACACAAACTACTTAGCATAGTCAGTTACCCTCCAGATATAACATACCACTACCCTTACAATGTAGTTGATATTGGTTTTTTGAGAACCATTGCAAATAAGCAAATCAAATGAGGACATGCATACAAAACTCATGGAAGTTCACAATAAAAATCTGAAATAAAAACTAGACAGCAGTATTCAGAAATGTGCTAGCCATCTGGGAGTGGAAAAATATTATTTTATGCCTCCGGCTCTCCCAGAGTTCTTAACACAATATAGATGCACAGAAATACTGGGAAAAAGAGGCATACTGTGCTGTTCAATGTTGTTCTCTGCTCAAGAATTTAATACTAAAGATGAAACACTTTCCACATCCCAAGTGGGAATCTTCAGATCATAAAATTTTATTCAAAAAAATCTTAGTATATTGATCATTTAAAAAAAAAAAAAGAAAAACAGCATTACAGCCAACTTTAGCCCTGCACCACCATCACCCCAGTTTTTGATGAAATCTTGATCAAGTTTCATAGCCAGCAAAGTTCTATTCGATTAGGCAAATAATACTATTTTTTAAAATTTCATTCATTCATTCATTCATTTTATTTTTGGCTGCATTGGGTCTTTGTTGCTGTGTGCAGGCTTTCTCTAGTTGCAGTGAGCGGGGGTGCCTCTTCGTCGTGGTGTGTGGGCTTCTCATTGTGGTGGCTTCTCTTGTTCTGGAGCACGGGCTTCAGGCGCGCGGGCTTCAGAAGTTGTGGCAAGCGGGCTCGGTAGTTGTGGCTCACGGGCTCCAGACACAGGCTCAGTAGTTGTGGTGCACAGGCTTAGCTGCTCTATGGCACGTGGGATCTTCCCGGACCAGGGCTCGAACCCGTGTCCCCTGCATTGGCAGGCGGATTCTTAACCACTGCACCACCAGGGAAGCCCTAAATAATACTCTTTTAAGAAACTTCTTACTCTGGGTTATCAGAATTATGTGCAAGAATGTGGTAAATACCAAATACGTTAAATTAAACTTTAGGGGGACTTCCCTGGTGGTCCAGTGGTTAAGACTCTGTGCTCCCAATGCAGGGAGCCCGGGTTTGATCCCTGGTCGGGGAACTAAGATCCCACATACTGCAACTGGAGAGCCCGTACGCCACAACTAGAGAAGCCCGTGCACTGCAATGATGACCCTGAGCAGCCATAGTTAATTAATTAATTAATTTAAAATTAATTAATTAAATGTTAGGCCTAAAAAAAATTGGAATCACAGCAGTTAAATTAAATATTTTAAACATTGAGCATAAAGGAGAAATAAGCAACATTTACCAGGACTTCAATTAATTTTCAGGCCCTGGGCCATGCGCTTAAAGTGAACGCTTTCACTTAATTTTTCCAGCGTTCCTAAGCTGTGGCATTAGCACTCCTAGTGCAGATGAGGAAACCAAAGCTCAGAGAGACTAAGTAACTTGCCCAGTTAGTGTTTTTAAAAGACGGTAAGCTCCAAATCATGTGTTCAATTTCACAACATCTCACTTATGATAAAGAGGTCAGCCTGAAGGAGGAGGTCAGCATGAGTGACATTTATGAACCACCTATTATGTATGAAGCATTGTGGGATAGTGGGACAGATACAGAAATGATGCTGGGTAGGCCAAATGAGATGAAGATTGAGAGGCAAAGACTTGGGAGTTATCAACATCAAGGTGATGACTGAAATCAAGAGAACAGATATTCTAAGGGAAATCTGCCATTCACTTATGGATAAGGATGAATATAAATAAAAGAAACACATTCTCAACAACATTCTTTAGTATACACCAATAGCTTGAACTCTGTGCAGACATGAATCTAAACAACAGGTTCTCCAGGAACATTACCATGCTTCCATGGTGACATATGGTCAGGTGGAGACGGTAGGGTCATTTACCCAGAGGTACTAATAATTTAGAAAATTATCTATCATAAAACCATTCCCTCAGCTACAAAACCTCTAACCTTCCTATGTGGATCAAATGTTTCCTAGGATACTAAGAATCCATGCTTTGCATCTTCAGCCCAGCTCCCTCGCTGCCAGCCAATCCTTCATCCTCGCTAGACTCTTCCTCCTGCTCTATCCTGCTTCCTTCACGCCCCTTCTCTGAGCACACCTGCAAAAATGCACTTACACGAATTCCTCTGAATTATGATTCTAAGCAAGAGGGTGAAAAAGCGGACTCTGCCGCTGCTTCCAAGTCTAACCTGACTACCAGGGATCCTTAGCAGGTTTTTCCTATTACCAACGACACACAGGAAATTCTGAATCTCTCAGTCTTCCCTCCTGTCATCCAGGAGGAAGTGTCTTTAATCTTTATTTAAGAAAAAAATTAGTCTCTCTATTTTGTTCTTGATCTGACTGAGATAGCAGATCCTTACCTGCCTTACTCTGAGTTACTTTATCTTATCCTTTAAGGAAACCTACTATCTCTAGCCCTCATCTCTATCTCAAGCTCCAGTCCTTAATTCCCAAGAATTCCATTTGACACTTCCGTTGCTGCTTCAAACTCAACAGGATGAAAATGAAAAACAAGCAGAAATAACATTAGCCTAAACACAAATAACAAAATCCAAACAAAGCATGTTTCCTGCCCTCACCCCTCATATCAACTTTCCCTTTTAAATGTAGGTGGCATCAGAGTCAATAGTTGCACTTAATATTTGTCTAACTCTGGGATTTACTACGTTCAACGAACCTATAAAAGCAATCTCAAAAGTAGGTATTCCAGGTTTCTAGAAATCTTAACGGAAAACGAGCACCATTTTAGCTGATGAGAAGAACTTGAGAGATTTTCTTTCTGTTTAAATTCATCCAACGCCTGTGAATTCCAGTGACTAGCACTGAAAGTAGGCAAGAAAATTTGCAAAATGATGCAGAATCCTTTCCCTCTCTCTTCACTGGTTATGTGCTTCATTCAGGAAATGATTTAAAATACACAGTTTCAGCAACTCTACATTAGCCACACAAATCATAGGAAGAAAAAGTATGGGGAGTCCAAAAATAATTTATATTTGGCTTTGGAATATGTCCTGTAGTCATATTTTCAGAAGGTGTACCTATTGTTCTGGGAATTCATTAAAACAAAATAATGACGCTACAAGATGAAGACTCAACAAAGGAGAAGCTGGAAAACTCTTCCGTTTCCCCATTAGGACCTTACAAACTCCTTCCTGTAACCCACTGACACAGAACAACCCAGCTAAATTGAGCTGCCTCATTTCAAACATTTCATGGAACAGTTATCTGGTTCAGTGTTTGGGTTATAAAGTGCTTCCTTAATAAGTACATAGAAATAAAGGGTCAACAAAAGAAAATTAGAAGCAGCAAGCAGATCAAGCAAAACAGATGCAACAAACTGGAGTTCAACAAAGAAAAAGAACATAATCAGTAAAACTCAAAGTGATATTTTGCCCGTGGATAATCCATTCTGGTAGTAGTTGGTTTTATTTTGCAGATATAAAAAAGTTCCAGACAAAAAGTTAAAGCAGCAGAATAATGAGGAAATAATTTAAAGTTCCTCCAAGTTGAGATTTGATCCTGCATTTAGTTGAACTCCAAGCCTATTGCTCTTTCCATAACACTCTGGGGCTTCCCTATGACATGTCAGTCCAGAGAATGGCACATCTGGAATAAATCAAACCTCTAGATGGTCACAAGCCTGAGGTCAGCCGGAATTTAGGGTAGACCAGGAACAAAGTAACAGGATTTATTATCCCAACTAGTGGATTACTATAGGGCTCGTCATACAAGGAAGGGTTATGGGGGGAGGGCAAACAGGGAAAAATGTTTGGTTGATATCTGCATTACATAGCTGACACTTTCAGTGCCTTTTGTCACCTTCTTGCTTAAAATCATAAGCTGGTTCCCCATTGCCTTTTGGGTCAAGTTTACATTTCTTTGTATGGTATTCAGAGCCCTATCAAATCTAGATCCCATCTACCCAGACAGACTTACCTCCTGCCATAGATTTGTTATACTCCACATAGGCCATGTACTTTAACACCTCCATACCTTTGCTCAGGCCATATATTCTATCTGAAATCCCACCCAGCCCCCATCCTCTTTTTAGCCTGGTGAAATCCCCTTCAATCCATCTCGGGCCAGCTCATACAAGCTTTTCCTCAACACTCCCTTTGTTCAGACATCTATGCTGATTGCATAATCTCTTCCACTTGAGTCTTGTGACTACACCGTATCCTTCTCATTTTTGTGGTCTTAACAACTCTAGTGTTGTTCCAGAGAAGGTATTCAATAAATGCTTATTGAGGAGGATTCTAGTTGGGGAGGAATGGTTAATAGCCAGTCAACATATTTACATAGCCAATACTCAATAAATCTATGCCTTGCACTATGAGGGTAGAGGATTAAGGATACAAAAAACATCTGTTACCCTGTCACTGCTCTCAAGAATTTATTATCTAGTTGGGGAGGAAACTTCCACATAATGTAATTATACAACAGCTAAGTGTTAAACTGCTAGAATAAAAGTGAAACTGGCATTTAGAAAATGGAAGGGAGATTGTAAGCTAGAGAAGCCTTCATGGAGGAAAGAAGGTATTCGAGGACCAGGAAACAAAATGGCCAAAGGCTTGAGATGAGAATGAGGCTGGCATCTGTGCTTGACTAGAGGACAGGGTAGCTGTATGTGAGCAAATGGTTGGGAAGCCAATGGAGTCGCTGTAGTTTTTGAGGAGCAACATGATAAAAACATAACTTTAGGAGGTAAGTGTGGCAGCAGTGGACTGGAAGAGAGAGGATGAAAAGGCTAGGAAGGCAGTTCACCACTTCCAGTTTCAACGTAGGTCATTTAGGATGGAGGAAGAAGGGGGAAAAGGGGAGGAGGAGTGCATATTCCCAACAGCTGTACTGAAAGAGCCAGGTGGGGATGGGGTGGGATGGTGCTAATTTGTGGTATGGCATACTAGCATCTTGTTTAACTAGTGACAGCAACACATGTTGGTACAAACAAATTAATACCTCCATCTCAACTAGCCCATTTGGCAAAAGCAAATGTATAAACCAATGGGCAGGCTGATACACACAACCCTTCAAATAAAAATATAAAGTATGTCACATATTCCAATGCTAACAAACACAAAGAAGCAATAAACTTTTCTATTTCTTATTTTGGTTCAAGAACGATAACTGTTGACCTGCACATGGCATTCCATGTACGTAATATGCCAGATACCACAAATGTGGAAAAGGGAGGATGCAAAAGGAAAAAAGGGTAAGAGAGGCATTATACAACCTACCAAGATACAAGTATTGTCTTATCATTTAAAAGAAAGAACATTAAGTCAATCCTAAGTATAACATTGAAGGTGACAAGAACTGGCACATACATAAAATCACCCTTTTTCTACCCACTATACTTTGAGCTACTTGAGGACAGGGTACCTTAAATCTGTATTCCTAAATGCCTGACACAAAGAGAGCTCAGTAAATAATCTAGATTATACTCCGATTCCAGTTTTAGTTACTTTATTTTGAGAGGCAGAAATGAAATGCAAATCTTGGACAGTAGTCTCTGAGGTGCCTTATTTCAGAGGTTTGGGCCAATCCTAACCCAAGTCACCTTCTCTACCTGTCAAAATTTCAAGTAAAAAGTTCCAGGAGGAAATAACAATGCTTCTTCTCACAGTGTGGTCTTCATCTGGGAGTCATCCTCACAGACAAGTAGGGGTTATGAGAAAAAACAGAACTCAGAGCAGGCAGTACGAGAACAGCAGTTCTCAAATTTTTTGGTCTCAGGATCCCTTTAGTCCTCAAAATTATTGAGGGACCTAAAGAGCTTGTATTTATAGGGGTTCTATCTATAGATATTTACTGAATTAGAAATCAAACCCCAGAAATGTTCAAAATAAATATTTATTAATGTATTTAAATATAATAATACTCCTCCCATTATATGTTTATGTTAACTTTTGGAAAAAAAATCTATATTTTCCAAAAAAAATTAGTGAGAGGCATTTTGCAAATCTTTTTATTTTTTAATTTTTTAGATTTTTAAATTTTTTATTCTTACTTTTATTTATTTATTGGCCTCACCACGCTGCTTGCAAGATCTTAGTTACCTGACCAGGGTTCGAACCCGGGCCCCCTGCAGTGGAAGCTCAGAGTCCTAACCACTGGACCACCAGAGAATTCCCACAAATCTTTTTAATGTCTGCCTTAAGAGGACACATATTCCATTAGCCATCAGAGCAATGACATCAGCACCTGTCATACAGCCTCTAGAAAACTCCACTGCATATTCATGAGAAAATGAGAATGAAAAAGGCAAAGAAAATCTTAATATTAATATGAAAATAGTTTTGATTTTGCAGACCCCATGACAGGGTCTCAGGAAGCACAGACCACTCTTTGAGAATTGTTAAAGGAGAGAAAGAACACAGAATGGAGAAACCATACTTGGGCAACACTCATGACTGGTAAGAAGGAGGAAGAGGACAAACCAGTCAGATGAGACCGTGTTGACAGATGAAGGAAGTGGAAGTGAAGCAAACTAATATTTCCTATAAATATTTTTCCAAAGGAGAAATAGCCTTGATATATAAAGAGATTGTTCAAATCATTAAAACTGAATCCCAACAGATGAAAGGGCAAAAGATATTGGTAAGTAGATAATTTATTAAAGAAAACGGGGAAAGGGGTTTTAAAAATTCAGAGAAATTAAAATTGAAACAATAATATGCTATTGTCCCTTAGCATTTCTTTGGTTTTATCTCAGAAATTCTTTCTTTCTTTCTTTCTTTTTTTTTTTGGCTGTGCCACATAGATTGTGGGATCTTAGTTCCCCAACCAGGGATCGAACCCAGGCCCCTGCAGTGAAAGTGCCAAGTCCTAACCACTAGACCACCAGGGAATTCCCTCAGAGATTCTTCAAATATGGTAACACTCTGATAGAAAGGCTTTCAAGAGTGACAAATAAGATGGCTAGAGAAGCACCCTGAAGTTCAAGGACAAGAGCCTGCCAGGCCTGACAAAGACACCACTCATATTTTATAGATCACTTTCACTTTGGAATATATGAGTAAAACACCAAAATAAACTTTAAGAAACTGAAATATAGCATTACATTGAAAGATTTGCCTACTATAAATAAGGAGAGTTTATTCCAAGAACACAAGACTGATATCACAAGGGAAATTGTCGACATCATTTATCAGACTAACAGATAAAATTTTAAAAGCCATAATTATCTCAACAGATGTCAAGAACAGATTTTAAAAGTTTATATTTATTCCAGATTAAAATATTTTAAAAATATTCCAGGTGGAAAATTTGTTTCTTGACATGATACAGAAAATTTTAATTAAAACCAAGAAGCAAAATCTCATTCCCCTTAATACAGGAAGATAATGATGCCTCCTGTTGCCTATTATATTTAACATGGTAAAAGAAAACTTTAAGAGGAAAAAAGTGAAGAATGCATATAGGAAAGGAAGAAATATATTTTGATGTTTGGATTGCATGAATACATATCTATACAGCTCTAAAAATATTAACTAAAAATAACTAAAGGTAATAAATGAATTCAGAAATTATAAGGCAAATAGACAAAAAAACAACTGCATTCCCATGTACTATCACAGAACTAGAAAATACAATAATTTATTTATGATAGAGACATACACTTGAAACACAATATTACTGTAAAATTTATAAAATCCAAGTAGGAGGAAAAAAAGAATGACATAAATCAACAAAGAAGTATCATGCTCATGGATAGAAAGTCTAAATATAGTAAGAACAAAACAGACACCAATCTGAATTGTATTACAACTATATATTAATCTAGAGTCCCTATGGCATCCTTTAGATAACTTGAAAGATTGATAGTGAACTTTACCTGGAAGAATAAGTAGGCAAGGATACTAGTGTATATATTTTCTTAAGTAAATATGGCAAACATAACCTGTCAGATTTTAATCTTCTACAAAGAAACAATCATCAAAACCTTATGGCACTGGATTAAGAATAGAGATTCTAGCAGTGGACACGCACTATTTTACGAACTTAATAGCTGATAAACCAGAAGCAACACAACTATAAGGAAAGGATCAACCACTTTTTAGTAAATAGTTGAGGGATTGCTAGATATCAAAATGGAAAACAATGTACAATTACAACATATACCACATTGTGATAAATTCCAAATGGGTTTTTTTAGGGTTGATTTTTAAAATAACACAGAATAGTATATTCATTCCAGATGTGGTGGACAGGCAAAGTTATTTCTGACCATGGACACATACAAAATGGATTAATTAATATGTAGTAAAATAAATAACATTTTGCATCAGGGAATGTATGTAATAAAATGAAGTGAAAAGAACAGAGGAACAAATCTGTGTCATCATTGATAAAGGTAATAAAAAAGGTGGATGCACATATTCAAGTAAAGATTAAAGGAGGATTTCTGGTCAAGAATGTAATAAGGAGCTTGGAAGTTCTCATTCTCATCCTCACAATGAGAAAAAACTGAACAAACTGAAAATCAACAACTCTCCTTAGATCCATCAGAGAACTCAGATTACAGGACAAACTACGGTCTCCAAACTTAGGGAGACAGACAGGCGGATACAGAGAATCATAGCTTACACTAGCGGAACCCTCTTTGAGAACCAGTGCCAGGGTAGGAGAACCTAAACTGTAATTGAAGAATAGCTAGAGGCTTAGTGTGGACAAATTTGAGAGTTAAGAACTCGAAAAGGCCCAGTGAAGACCAGAGAAAAATCCCCTCGTGCTTCCAGTAGGGGCAGGAAAATGAACAGGGCATTCTCTTCTTTTTACAAGGCTGGTCCTCAGGAGAAACTATTTTACCAACGCCTAACCAACTTAGTGGAAAGGAAAACTGAAGTCTAGCTCCCTCCAGCCTTCTTGTCTCACATAAAGGAGAAAAAACAAAAGAAAATAAAACTGAGAAGCACCTGTGAAGTTCACAGTCAAGGGGGCACAGGCTTGCTAAAAGACTGAAACCTAATCATAGGACTATAGAACACATCCCTTCCTCCATGCCTTACTAACACATCAACAGGGCTCATGAATAACAATAGGAGCATATAACTATAAGAACTGCAAAACCCAAATACATATGAGGGACAAAAACAAAGACATTAGAGAAAATTTTAGCCTCTGACACATACAGATACAGCAAACAGTAAACATATCCTAACCCCCATCCAGATAAACATAAAATCTCACACTAAAGGCCTATTTACTTTAGTTATTTTTACCCAGTATATCATTGTCCAGCTTTCAAAAAAAATTCCAAGGCATACTAAAAGACCAGGAAAAAAAAACAAAAACAGCATGTAGAGACAGAGCAAGCATCAGAACCAGAGTCAGATGTGGAAGGAATGTTGGAATTTTCAGAACAGCAATTTAAAGTAACTATGATTAATATTCTAAGGGCCTTGGAAAAGGTGGACAACATGCAAGAACAGATGGGTAATGTAAACAGAGAGATGGAAACTAAAAGAAAAAATCAAAAGGAAATACTAGAAATGAAAAATGCTGTAAAAAAAAAGGTGAAGAATGTCTTTGATAGATGCATCAACAGACTGAACACAGCAGAGGAAAAGGATCAGCAAGTTTGAAGAAATGTCAATAGAAACTTCTAAAACTGAAATGCCAAGAGAAAAGAAGAATGAAAAGAATATCAAGAGCTGTGGGACAATTACAAAAGGTGTAACATACACATAACGGCAATAACAAGAAGAAATGCTGCAAAAGAAATATTTGAAGCAATAATAATGAAGCAATAATGAAGCAATAAAAACCACAGGTCCAGAAAGCTCAGAGAACATGAAGGAGGATAAATATATACATACATACATACTAAAACTAGGCATATAATACCCAAACTGCAGAAAATCAAAGTCTTGAAAGTAGCCAGAGGAATAAACACCTTACCTATAGAAGAGCAAAGATAAGAAATACACCAGACTTCTCTTCAGAAACCATGCAATCAAGAAGAGAGAAGAGTGAAAAATATGAAGTATTGAAAAAAACCACGGATCAAGAATTCTGAATCCAGAGAAATTATCCTTCAAAACTGAATGAGAAATAAAGACTTTTCTCAGAAAAGCAAAAATTGAGGTAATTTGTCAGCAGTAGACCTGCCTTTCAGGAAATGTTAAAAGATATTCTTTAGAAAAAAGAAAAATGATAGAGGTCAGAAACTCATATCTATGTAAAGAAAGGAAGAGTGCTAGAGAAAGAATAAAGTAAAATAAAATATTTTTTAATTCTTAATTGAGCTACAGACAACAGTTTGTGCAAAATAATAACAGCAACAATATTCAGTGATGATATCTTATGGATAAGTGAAATGAAAGACAGGAATATTATAAGGGACAGAGGGAGGAAGTGGGAATACTCTGAAAATAAGGTACTTGCATTATTACTCATTAAGTAGAATTGTGTTATTTGAAAGAAGACTTAGATTAGCTGTAAATGTATATTGCAAACATAAAGGCAACCACTAAAAAAAGTAAAAAGATAAAAAGGAAAGGAAAAAGTATGATTAATATGCTAAGAAAGGAGGAAAAATGGACTCACACAAAATGTTCAATTAAAACTAGAAGGCAAAGAAAGAGTGGAAGATAAAATAAGAAAACAACAAGGGCAACAAATAGGAAACAGTAACAAATATGGCAGATAATGTGGACTCAACATATCAGTAATCACTTTACACATCAATAGTCTATTAAATATACCAATTAAAAGGCAGAGACTGCCATAGTGGATAAAAATACAACACCCAACTATGTTGTCTATAAGAAACCATGCTAACACTAATTAAAAAGAAGCTAGAGCAGCTATATTAATTTCAGAAAAAGCTAACTTCAGAGCAAGGCAAATTATCAGGGATAAAGAGGTACATTACAAAATGATAAAGGGGTCAATTCTCTAAGAAGCCATAGGAATCCTTAATGTGTATGTGCCTAACGACAGAGCATAAAAATACATGAGGCGAAAACTGACAGAATGGCAAAGAGAAACAGATGAACCCACCATTATAGTTGGAGACTTCAACAGCCCTCTACTGGAAATGGACAGATCCAGAACCAGAAAATCAGTAAATACATAGCTGAACTAAATAGCATCAACCAACTGAATCAAGTTGGCAAATATAGAATCCTTCATCTAACAGCAGCAGCAGAATACACTTTTTTTTTTTTTACACTTTCTTCTTAAGCTCACATGGATCATTCACAAAGACAGATGACATTCTGGGCCCTGAAATACACCTTAACAATTAAAAAAAAAAACAGAAATCATGCAAAGTTTGCTCTCAGATCGTAATGGAATTAAACTAGAAATCAACAACAGAAAGGTAGCTGGAAAAACCGAAAATACTTAGAGATTAAAGGACACACTTCTAAATAACACATGGGTCAAAGAATAAGTCACAAGAGAAATTAAACATTTTGAAGTAAATGAAAATTTAAAATCAAAATTTGTGAGAAGCAGCAAAACCAGCACTTAGAGGGAAATTTATAGCATTCAATGCATATATTAGAAAAGAAGAAAGGTCTAAAATCAACCCTCTAAGTTTCCACCTTAGGAAACTAGGAAAAGAAGGGCAAATTAAACCCAAAGTAAGCACAAGAAAATAAATAATAAAAATTAGAGCAGAAATCGATGAAACTGAAGACAGGAAATTAATAAAATAAATCAACAAAACCAAGAGTTGGTTCTTTTAACAGATCGATAAAATTAATAAACCTATAGCCAGGTTAACTAAGAAAAAGAGAGAGAAGATACAAATTAATAATGTCAAAAATGAAACAGGAACCATCACTATTCATCTTATGGACATTAAAAAGATAATAAAGGAATATTATTAGAAAATCTATGCTCACAAATTTGATAACCTAGATGAAATGGACTAATACCTTGAAAAATACAGTCTACCAAAACTCACACAAAGAGAAACAGATCAGTGAATATGCTTATATCTATTAAATAAGTTGAATCACTAATAACCTTCCAAAACAGAAAGCACCAGACCCAGATGGAATCACTAGTGAATCCTACCAAACATTTAAAGAAATTATATCAATTCTCCACAATCTCTTTCAAAAAATAGAAGCAGAGAGATTATTTCCTAACTCATTTTATGAGACTAGCATTATCTTAATACCAAAACAAGACAAAGACAAGAATAGAAAACTACAATATTTCACATGAGCACAGTTGCAAAAAGCCTCAACAAAATATTAGCAGATCAAATCCAACAATGTATAAAAGAGTTATATGCCATAACCAAGTATGATTTATTTCAGGCATGCAAGGCAGGTCCACCATTAAAAAATCAATTAGTATAATGCATTACATCAACAAGCCTAAAGAAGAAAAATCGTAAGAACGTATCAATCGATGCAAAAAGAAAAAAAGCATTTGACAAAAATCCAACATCCATTCATGATAAAATCTCTCAACAAACCAGGAATGAAGGGGAACTTCCTCAACTAGAGCTAACATTTTAAACATAATGGTAAGGACCTAGATGCCTTCCTGCTAAGACCAGGAATAAGACAAGGATGTCTGTGCTCACGACTCCTACTCAGCATCATACTAGAAGTCCCAACTAATGCAATAACAATTAAAGGAAACAAAAGGTATACAGTTTGGGAAGGAAGCAATAAAACTGTCTTTGTTCACAGACAACATGATTGTCTACACAGAAAAAAACTCCTGGAACTAATGATTAACTCTAGCAAGGTTGCAGGATACAAGGTTAATATACAAAAGTCAACTACTTTCTTGTATATCAGCAATGAACAAATGGAATTTCAAATTAAAAGCACAATGCCATTAGAGCTGTAAAATGTGCTGCTGTGGGGAGGACTAAATGAACCAGAAATCATTACTCCTTCTAGCCTGGAAAATCTCCAACATTAGTTTACACCATAGGAAACAATCTTTTTTGCCTGTATCATGAACAGCCACTCTGGGGTATTTGAAAGAGTTTATAATAAAGTTTTTCAATTGGAGATTGTGGCTATAGAGATACTCATCAGAGAACTATAACAACGTCAGTGATTCCCAGAAAGTCATCGGGCTTGGAGGGCAGGAAGCCTCTCCACGATGCATGTCATCTCGGAATAGATCATGTCATGAAATCTCTTTCTACACCACTCTTACAGAGAACCTGGCAGTGTTTTCCTAAACAGATGCCCTAGTATCAAAAGCTCAACTGATGGAATGAGATGTAAACCCCTAACATAGTAGGAAAATACACATAAAGGACTGGAGAGAAGGAAAGAGTTCAGGACTGGTTGTCAGGAAACCCAGTCCTGTGTCCCTTCCTCCTCTGCCTCTCTAAATATCAGTTTTCACATTTGTAAAATGTGCTCCCTCACCCCACCCACCAAGGATCATAAACTCTTTGAGGGCAGTGGTAAGTCTTAGCTCCAGAATCACACATCTAGGTTTGGCCAAGAATAAAACTGTAAAATAAAAAAAAAAATTAAACACAGTGCCATTTACATTAGCACCAAAAATATGAAATAATTAGGTATAAATCTAATAAAATGTGTACAAGATCTATATATTAAAGAAATCAAAGATCTAAATAAATGGAGACATATTTCATGCACATGGACAGGAAGACTCAATACTGTCAAAGACGTCAGTTCTTCCCAGCTTGATCTATAGATTCAATGCAATCCTAATCAAAATACCAGAAAGTTATTTTGTGGATATCAACAAACTGATACTAAAGTTTATATGGAAGGGCAAAAAAGTCAGAAAACCTCACACAATATTGAAGGAGAAGAACAAAGTCGGAGCACTGACATTACCCAACTTCAAGACTTATTAAAAAGCTACAGTAATTAAGACAATGTGGTGTTGGTGGAAGAATAGACAAATTGATCAACAAAACAGACTAGAGAGCCCAGAAATAAACCCACACAAACATAGTCAACTGATCTTTGAGAAAGAACAAGAGGCAATTCAATGGAGAAAGGACAGTCTTTTCAACAAACGGTACTGGAACTGGACATCCACATGCAAAAGAGAAAATGAATCTAGACAAAGATCTGCAACTTTCACAAAAATTAACTCAAAATGGATCATAGACCTAAATGTAAAGTGCAAAACTATAAAACTCCTGCAAGAAAACCTAGGTGACCTTGGGTTTGGAGATAACTTTTTAGCTACAACACCAAAAGTATGATCTATGAAAGAAAAAAGTTGAAAAATTGGACTTTATTAAAATTAAAAACTTCTGCTCTGCAAAAGCCACTGCTAAAAGAATGAAAAAAACAAGGCACATATGGGAGAAAATATTTGCAAAAGACACACCTGATAAGGGACTGGTACCCAAAACATACAAATAACTCTTAAAGAAGTTTTTTTTTTTTCTTTTGGGCATGCTGCGCAGCTTATGGGATCTTAGTTCCCCGGCCAGATATTGAACCCGGGCCCTCAGCAATGAAACTGCAGAGTCCTAACCACTGGACCACCAGGGAATTCCCAAGAACTCTTAAAAGAGTTTACACATAAGGAAATTCTGACTCTTAAAAATCATCCTGTGGAACACAGAAATCTGTATTAAAGTTATTTAAACCAGTGGTTCTCCAAGCGCACCGTGCATCAGAATCCCCTGAAGGGCTTATTACACAGACTGCTGGGCTGCCTACCGGAGCCCACCCCCGATTTTCTGATTCCCTAAGTCTGAGGTGGGACCTGACCATTTGATTTTCTAACAAGGTCCCTGGGAATGCTGGTGCTGCTGGCCCTGTGCATCAAGAAAGATGTAAAGTCTGAGAAAAATAAGAGCAAGGCCGAGCAGCCACCAAAATGGGGTTTTAGAGTACACAAAAAGTTACAAGGCACATATTAAACAAGTTGAGTCTTTTTTTGCAGAGTACATTAGGCGAAGTTGGGAGAGAACAAGTCCCACTTATTTAAGAACTTGAGAAAAGATTGAAAAGTTGTTTGTCTTTTCCTATCACACTCTTTCTCTCTCTGTGTCTCTCTCACCATCTGTAATACTGTATTGCTATACTGACCTGAAATCATAAATCTGTAATGGGCAATGGGCAAAGGCACTAAGAAAGGTAGGAATGAACAGATCAGCCTAGCTGAAATGGAGAGTGCACTGGAGAATACTGCTAAGGCCTCCTAAAAATGCTAGACTAAATCTGCATTCTCCATCCCCTCCCTCTTTTCTCTTAAAGATTGATCCTAGATAGCATAACTCATTGGACTATCCCTCATTTCCAGGAGACAAAACAGGCTGCTGATAAGCAACTCTGAACTCTGGCACAATATCCTCTGCCACTCTCTACACCCAAACATGTACGTAGTCAAAAGGTGGATGGAGAACATAAGAAGAGTTTCTAAGAAACTCCTAAATGTGCCCACAAAGCCAAACATCCAATGCTGTCTATTACGTTCACCTCAGTTTTTCTAGCAACCAGCATAGTGGCTGGCGCATAGTAAATGCTCCCTAAATAATTGCTGGAAGAGTGACCAAATCTGAGGGAAGTGATGTAAATCTGAACGGTCCTCCTATATGATCACAATGCATACTTTCCTTAGACCCAGGCATATAGATGATGGGTTCAGAAAGCCCAGCACCTACATGTAATGAATATGAGGGAGGGAGCCAATCAGAAGGCTCAGGTATGGGAAAAGTATGTGTACATACATGTGCAAGCACTTCCACCTACCTGCAATGACAAGGCCCATCCCGACACACTACACGTGTACATAATAGATAATGATGAAATCTACTCTTCCATATGCTTCCAATGGTCTGCTAAAAAGATTTGCCTTTCTATGCACTGAGAGGATGAAACACAAGGCTTATTTCCGTGCACACTGAACATGCAGACACGATGATAATAAAGATGTTTATTCTCACACAAATCCCCTAGACAGTAAGGCCACTGCACCCCCCCAAAAGCCACTCAATAAATATTTATCAAAGAAATAAATGAGGAGGAGGGGGGAAGACGGCGGAAGACTAAGACGCGGAGATCAACTTCCTCCCCACAGATACATTAGAAATACATCTACACGTGGAACAACTCCTACAGAACACCTACTGAACGCTGGTAGAAGATGTCAGACCTCCCAAAAGGCAAGAAACTCCCTACGTACCTGGGTAGGGCAAAAGAAAAAAGAATAAACAGAGACAAAATAATAGGGATGGGACCTGCACCACTGAGAGAGAGCTGTGAAGGAGGAAAGGTTTCCACACACTAGGAAGCCCCTTCATGGGCAGAGACTGCGGGTGGCGGAGGGGGGAAGCTTGGGGGCCGCGGAGGAGAGCACAGCAAAAGGGGTGCGGAGGGCAAAGCGGGGAGATTCCCACACAGAGGATCGGTGCCGACCGGCACTCACCAGCCCGAGAGGCTTGTCTGCTCACCCGCCGGGGCAGGCGGGGCTGGAAGCTGAGGCTTGGGATTCGGTTGGAGCGCAGGGAGAGGACTGGGGTTGGCGGCACGAACACAGCCTGCAGGGGGTTAGTGCACCACGGCTAGCCGGGAGGGAGTCCGGGGAAAAGTCTGGACCTGCGAAGAGGCAAGAGACTTGTTCTTCCCTCATTGTTTCCTGGTGCGCGAGGAGAGGGGATTAAGAGCACTGCTTAAAGGAGATCCAGAGACGGGCGCAGGCCGCGGCTAAAAGCGTGGACCCCAGAGACGGGCGGGAGACGCTAAGACTGCTGCTGCCGCCACCAAGAAGCTTGTGTGCGAGCACAGGTCACTATCCACAACCCCCTTCCAGGGAGCCTGTACAGCCCACCACTGCCAGGGTCCCGGGATCCAGGGACAACTCCTCTGGGAGAACGCACGGCGCGCCTCAGGCTGGTGCAACGTCACGCTGGCCTCTGCCACCGCAGGCTTGCCCCGCACTCCGTACCCCTCCCTCCCCCTGGCCTGAGTGAGCCAGAGCCCCCGAATCAGCAGCTCCTTTAACCCCGTCCTGTCTGAGCGAAGAAAAGACGCCCTTCAGCGCAGAGGTGGGGCCAAATCCAAAGCTGAGCCCCTGGGAGCTGTGAGAATGAAGAAGAGAAAGGGAAATCTCTCCCAGCAGCCTCAGAAGCAGCGGATTAAAGCTCCACAATCAAATTGATATACCCTGCATCTGTGGAATACACGAATAGACAACGAATCATCCCAAATTGAGGAGGTGGACTTTGAGAGCAAGATTTATGATTTTTTCCCCTTTTCCTCTTTTTTGTGAGTGTGTATGTGTATGCTTCTGTGTGAGATTTTGTGTGTACAGCTTTGCTTCCACCATTTGTCCTAGGGTTCTATCCGTCCGTTTTTTTTCTTTGTTTTTACTTAAAAAAATTTTTTTTTCCTTAATAATTATTTATTTTAATAACTTTATTTTATTTTACCTTACTTTATTTTATTTTCTTTAATCCTCTTTCTTTCTACTTTTTCTCCCTTTTATTCTGAGCCGTGTGGATGAAAGGCTCTTGGTGCTGCAGCCAGGAGTCAGTGCTGTGCCTCTGAGGTGGGAGAGCCAACTTCAGGACACTGGTCCACAAGAGACCTCCCAGCTCCATGTAATATCAAACGCCGAAAATCTCCCAGAGATCTCCAACTCAACACCAACACCCAGCTTCACTAAACGACCAGCAAGCTACAGTGCTAGACACCCGATGCCAAACAACTAGCAAGACAGGAACACAACCCCACCCATTAGCAGAGAGGCTGCCTAAAATAATAATAAGTCCACAGACACCCCAAAACACACCACCAGACGTGGACCTGCCCACCACAAAGACAAGATCCAGCCTCATTCATCAGAACACAGGCACTAGTCTCCTCCACCAGGAAGCCTATACAACCCACTGAACCAACTTTAGCCACTGGGGACAGACACCAAAAACAACGGGAACTACGAACCTGCAGCCTGCAAAAAGGAGACCCCAAACACAGTAACATAAGCGAAATGAGAAGACAGAAAACCACACAGCAGATGAAGGAGCAAGATAAAAACCCACCAGACCTAACAAATGAAGAGGAAATAGTCAGTCTACCTGAAAAAGAATTCAGAATAATGATAGTAAAGATGATCCAAAATCTTGGAAATAGAATAGAGAAAATGCAATAAACATTTAACAAGGACCTAGAAGAACTAAAGATGAAACAAGCAACGATGAACAACACAATAAATGAAATTAAAAATACTTTAGAAGGGATCGATAGCAGAATAACTGAGGCAGAAGAACCGATAAGTGACCTGGAAGATAAAATGGTGGAAATAACTACTGCAGAGCAGAATAAAGAAAAAAGAATGAAAAGAACTGAGGACAGTCTCAGAGACCTCTGGGACAACATTAAACGCACCAACATTTGAATTATCGGGGTTCCAGAAGAAGAAGAGAAAAAGAAAGGGACTGAGGAAATATTTGAAGAAAGTTGAAAGGAAGTTGAAAACTTCCCTAATATGGAAATAGTTAATCAAGTCCAGGAAGCACAGAGAGTCCCATACAGGATAAATACAAGGAGAAACATGCCAAGGCACATATTAATCAAACTGTCAAAAATTAAATACAAAGAAAACATATTAAAAGCATCAAGGGAAAAACAACAAATAACATACAAGGGAATCCCCATGAGGTTAACAGCAGATCTTTCAGCAGAAACTCTGCAAGCCAGAAGAGACTGGCAGGACATATTTAAAGTGATGAAGGAAAAACAACTACAACCAAGATTACTCTACCCAGCAAGGATCTCATACAGATTTGATGGAGAAATTAAAGCCATTATAGACAAGCAAAAGCTGAGAGAGTTCAGCACCACAAAACCAGCTTTACAACAAATGCTAAAGGATCTTCTCCAGGCAGGAAACACAAGAGAAGGAAAAGACCTACAATAACAAACCCAAAACAATTAAGAAAATGGCAATAGGAACATACATCTCGATAATTACCTTAAATATAAATGGATTAAATGCTCCCACTAAAAGACACAGACTGGCTGAATGGATACAAAAACAAGACCCATATATATGCTGTCTACAAGAGACCCACTTCTGATCTAGAGACACATACTGACTGAAAGTGAAGGGATGGAAAAAGATATTCCATGCAAATGGAAACCAAAAGAAAGCTGGAGTAGCAATTCTCATATCAGACAAAATAGACTTTAAAATAAAGACTATTAGAAGAGACAAAGAAGGACACTACATAATGATCAAGAGATCGATCCAAGAAGAAGATATAACAATTGTAAATCTTTATGCACCCAACAAAGGAGCACCTCAATACATAAGGCAAATACTAACAGCCATAAAAGGGGAAATCGACAGTAACACATTCATAGTAGGGGACTTTAACACCCCACTTTCACCAATGGACAGATCATCCAAAATCAAAATAAATAAGGAAACACAAGCTTTAAATGATACATTAAACAAGATGGACTCAATTGATATTTATAGGACACTCCATCCAAAAAACAACAGAATACACATTTTCTCAAGTGCTCATGGAACATTCTCCAGGAGAGATCATATCTTGGGTCACAAATCAAGCCTTAGTAAATTTAAGAAAATTGAAATTGTATCAACTATCTTTTCCAACCACAACTCTATGAGACTAGATATCAATTACAGGAAAAGATCTGTAAGAAATACAAACACATGGAGGTTAAACAATACACTACTTAATAATGAAGTGAACACTGAAGAAATCAAAGAGGATATAAAAAAATATCTAGAAACAAATGACAATGGAGACATGACGACCCAAAACCTATGGGATGCAGCAAAAGCAGATCAAAGAGGAAAGTTTATAGCAATACAATCCTACCTTAAGAAACAAGAAACATCTCGAATAAACAACCTAACCTTGCACCTAAAGCAATTAGAGAAAGAAGAACAAAAAAACCCCCAAAGTTAGCAGAAGGAAAGAAATCATAAAGATCAGATCAGAAATAAATGAAAAAGAAATGAAGGAAACGATAGCAAAGATCAATAAAACTAAAAGCTGGTTCTTTGAGAAGATAAACAAAATTGATAAACCATTAGCCAGATTCATCAAGAAAAAAAGGGAGAAGACTCAAATCAATAGAATTAGAAATGAAAAAGGAGAAGTAACAACTTACACTGCAGAAATACAAAAGATCATGAGAGATTACTACAAGTAACTCTATGCCAATAAAATGGACAACCTGGAAGAAATGGACAAATTCTTAGAAATGCACAACCTGCCAAGACTGAATCAGGAAGAATTAGAAAATATGAACACACCAGTCACAAGCACTGAAATTGAAACTGTGATTAAAAATCTTCCAACAAGGCTTCCCTGGTGGCACAATGGTTGAGAGTCCGACTGCCGATGCAGGGGACACGGGTTCGTGCCCCGGTCCGGGAAGATCCCACATGCCACGGTGGCTGGGCCCATGAGCCATGGCCGCTGAGCCTACGCATCCGAAGCCTGTGCTCCACAACGGGAGAGGCCACAACAGTGAGAGGCCCACGTACCGCAAAAAAAAAAAAAAAAAATTCTTCCAACAAACAAAAGCCCAGGACCAGATGGCTTCACAGGTGAATTCTACCAAACATTTAGAGAAGAGCTAATACCTATCCTTCTCAAACTCTTCCAAAATATAGCAGAGGGAGGAACACTCCCAAACTCCTACGAGGCCACCATCACCCTGATACCGAAACCAGACAAGGATGTCACAAAGAAAGAAAACTACAGGCCAATAACACTGATGAACATAGATGCAAAAATCCTCAACAAAATACTAGCAAACAGAATCCAACAGCACATTAAAAGGATCATACACCATGATCAAGTGGGGATTATTCCAGGAATGCAAGGATGCTTCAATATACGCAAATCAATGTGATACACCATATTAACAAATTGAAGGAGAAAAACCATATGGTCATCTCAATAGATGCAGAAAAAGCTTTCGACAAAATTCAACACCCATTTATGATAAAATCCCTGTAGAAAGTAGGCATAGAGGGAACTTTCCTCAACATAATAAAGGCCATATATGACAAACACACAGCCAACATCGTCCTCAATGGTGAAAAACTGAAAGCACTTCCACTAAGATCAGGAAGAAGACAAGGTTGCCCACTCTCAGCACTCTTATTCAACATAGTTTTGGAAGTTTTAGCCACAGCAATCAGAGAAGAAAAGGAAATAAAAGGAATCCAAATCGGAAAAGAAGAAGTAAAGCTGTCACTGTTTGCAGATGACATGATACTATACATAGAGAATCCTAAGGATGCTACCAGAAAACAACTAGAGCTAATCAATGAATTTGGTAAAGTAGCAGGATACAAAGTTAATGCACAGAAATCTCTGGCATTCCTATACACTAATGATGAAAAATCTGAAAGTGAAATCAAGAAAACACACCCATTTACCATTGCAACAAAAGGAATAAAATATCTAGGAATAAACCTACCTAAGGAGACAAAAGACCTGTATGCAGGAAATTATAAGACACTGATGAAAGAAGTTAAAGATGATACAAATAGATGGAGAGATATACCATGTTCTTGGATTGGAAGAATCAACATTGTGAAAATGACTCTACTACCCAAAGCAATCTACAGATTCAATGCAATCCCTATCAAACTACCACTGGCATTTTTCACAGAACTAGAACAAAAAAATTCACAATTTGTATGGAAACACAAAAGACCCCGAATAGCCAAAGCAATCTTGAGAACGAGAAATGGAGCTGGAAGAATCAGGCTCCCTGACTTCAGACTATACTACAAAGCTACAGTAATCAAGACAGTATGCTACTGGCACAGAAACAGAAATATAGATCAGTGGAACAGGATAGAAAGCCCAGAGATAAACCCACGCACATATGGTCACCTTATCTTTGATAAAGGAGGCAGGAATGTACAGTGGAGAAACAACAGCCTCTTCAATAAGTGGTGCTGGGAAAACTGGACAGCTACATGTAAAAGTATGAGACTAGATCACTCCCTAACACCATACACAAAAATAAGCTCAAAATGGATTAAAGACCTAAATGTAAGGCTAGAAACTATCAAACTCTTAGAGGAAAACATAGTCAGAACACTCTATGACATAAATCACAGCAAGATCCTTTTTGACCCACCCCCTAGAGAAATGGAAATAAAAACAAAAATAATCAAATGGGACCTAATGGAACTTCAAAGCTTTTGCACAGCAAAGGAAACCATAAACAAGACCAAAAGACAACCCTCAGAATGGGAGAAAATATTTGCAAATGAAGCAACTGACAAAGGTTTAATCTCCAAACTTTGCAAGCAGCTCAATAACAAAAAAACAACCCAATCCGAAAATGGGCAGAAGACCTAAATAGACATTTCTCCAAAGATGATATACAGACTGCCAACAAACACATGAAAGAATGCTCAACATCATTAATCATTAGAGAAATGCAAAGCAAAACTACAATGAGATATCATCTCACACTGGTCAGAATGGCCATCATCAAAAAATCTAGAAACAATAAATGCTGGAGAGGGTGTGGAGAAAAGGGAACACTCTTGCATTGCTGGTGGGAATGTGAAATGGTACAGCCATTATGGAGAACAGTATGGAGGTTCCTTAAAAAACTACAAATAGAACTACCATACGACCCAGCAATCCCACTACTGGGCATATACCCTGAGAAAACCATAATTCAAAAAGAGTCATGTACCACAATGTTCATTGCAGCTCTATTTACAATAGCCAGGACATGGAAGCAACCTAAGTGTCCATTGACAGATGAATGGATAAAGAAGATGTGGCACATATATACAATGGAATATTACTCAGCCATAAAAAGAAACGAAATTGAGCTATTTGTAATGAGGTGGATGGACCTAGAGTCTGTCATACAGAGTGAAGTATGTCAGAAAGAGAAAGACAAATACTGTAATGCTAACACATATATATGGAATTTAAGAAAAAAAAAAAAGGTCATGAAGAACCTAGGGGTAAGACAGGAATAAAGACACAGACCTACTAGAGAATGGACTTGAGGATATGGGGAGGGGGAAGGGTAAGCTGTGACAAAGTGAGAGAGTGGCATGGACATATATACACTACCAAACGTAAAACAGATAGCTAGTGGGAAGCAGCCGCATAGCACAGGGAGATCAGCTGGGTGCTTTGTGACCACCTAGAGGGGTGGGATAGGGAGGGTGGGAGGGAGGGAGATGCAAGAGTGAAGAGATATGGGAACATATGTATAACTGATTCACTTTGTTATACAGCAGAAACTAACACACCCTTGTAAATATACTCCAATAAAGATGTAAAATAAATAAAAAATTTTTTAAAAAAGAAAGAAATGATGGGAGAGACAGGTAATCTAAGGGCACTCTACACTTTTCCATGTCAGGCAAGGCTCACCCTCCTAGAGTCCTTTTACTGGGGCACTGCACTGAGAGTACTCGCTCCCAGGTACCAAGGACAGGAGAGACGGAGTAAATCCGCACATGCACCTGCATGCCCTAGGTGAGTCAGACAGGGACACACTGACAGAGACAGAGAGAGATGGAAATAGACAGTATGGTAACATAAAAATCTAGGGTGTTCTCATCTCCATAGTGTGTGGTATGCATATAAGATGAGCAATAAGATGGGCCCCCTGCCCTTATCCCCCACCGAGTTCAAGAAGAGTCTGTGGTAGGCATCTTAAGGAAGCTCACAGTCCTGTCTGCAGGTCCTGGGAGATAAGGGACAGCTTATGAGTGCAAACTCCTACACATCCTATAGGCAGGAAGTTTCTCCACAATTGTGCGCACCTCTCCATCATCAGAGGAGAGGGGGTGAGGGTGCCCTCTTGATTTGGGGGAATATCAAGACTCACTCTTTGGCACCCCCAACATTCATGCCCATCTGCACTGTGGATCTGAAGTTCATTCTCCTAAAGCTGCTCACCAGAGGGCAAGTCCAGTGATTCTGCCTGTCTCATTCCTTACTGTATCCTTAACACTCAACACAGTGCCTGACATGTGGCAGAAACTCTGTACATATTCAGGAAGGCAAAAAGGGAGACAGAACGAACTCAGTCCTGCCCTATGTAGGCAAAGCTCCAGCTATCTGGAGCCCTGACTGGAGACAACACTTGAGATAGTGCTCACTTCTGGGCTGAAAGGGAGGGAAGGAGGGAGGGAGGGGGTGGGAAGGCTCTGGTCTCCGCCCGCCACCCCAGGTGGAGAAGGCAGGAAGGGAGTAAAAGGGAAGCTCACTCTCTAGCACTCTGCACATCTGAGCACATAGACATTATTTAATAGGACATCTCTTCTAGAACACTGGCAAGCCCACTAGACAGAGAGCCCCAAATCCCTGATTATTCTATTTTCCTGTGCTTTCCCAATATCCACCAGTCACTCAAAAACTCTTACTGGAAAGGAAGAGGGGATGGAAGGAGGGAAGAAGGGAAGAAGAGAAGGAGAGAGGGAGGGAAGGAAGGAGGGAGGGGAGGAGGAGGGGAGGAAGGGGAAGAGGGAGGGGAGAAGAGAGGGGAGGAAGGAGAGAAGGAGGGAGGGAGGGGTGATTTATAGACTGTCCTTGGTGCAGTTCAGCCCACCCTCTCTGAATCCTTGCTCAGGTGCATTGCATCAAGACAGCACTAGCACCCAGATAGCAAGGATTAGAGAGGGGGAGCAGGGCAGAAGGCTCAAGCTCAACACGGAGAAGGTTCTCTATTACCTAAGTCTTTGCAAGAGCAGGAAGCAGAAGTCCGCACACTGTGTGCCCTGGGAGGGGAATTCCTAAGAAGCCCCATTCCGCAGCTCACCCAAACTCAGCACATGCAGGATATTAGGTGCCACAGAAGTCCACTCACCTACACATATCCTTTGAGATAAGGACCACATCCATCTTCTCAGCCCAATGTCAGCACACTTGCTCAATAAGTACTTGGGGAAGGGAGGGGGAGGGGAAAAGGAGGAGAGGTGATTCACAGGCGCTTTGTCCTTCCACCTGTAGAAAAGGGCCCCGCTTGGGGTCCTGGAGTAGGTGTTAGCACTCACATCTGGGGCTCAAGGGAAGTGGGAGCAGAGCAGAAGGCTTGGAACGTGCACACCACAGGCGCATCTGTGTGAGGGGATAAAGAGAAGCCCAGGCCCCACACGCTGAGCCTGTGTATCCACAGGCACTGTCGTGAGAAAACCAACTGTCCCAGGGCCCTCTAGACAGTGAGGTTGGCGTGCCTGACCAGCTAGCTCACCGTGGCACCCCCAAATAGCAGGAGCTCAGTAAATGTGTTAAATGGATGAACAAAAAAATGCACACACAAATAACTGACTGAAAGAGCATCAAGCACAGCAAAGCAAGTGCTGTACAGGCTTCGTCCTACACGGAGACCAGGCTCCCCATCTTGCATCCTTGCGCAAGCTCACGGCACAAAGCTGGCACTCAGCCTAGGTTGCAAGGAGAGGGGAGCAGAAGTGAAAATCACGGTCCAGGCAACGCCATACGTGCTTTTGAGCGTGTGTGCACAACAAGGAAGTTCGAGCTTCTACAAACAAGTGTAAATACTAACAAAGTCTCTCTCCCGCCTTTCAGTTTGGGGCAGAAATGTTGTCTCTACTTAGGTGTGTCTGTGTGCATGTGCACGGGGGCACATGGGTACGCACAGCACAATGAGAGGCCTCAATTCCTGGCACACCCTGCGTGCCTGTGTTCTAGGCTTGGGGGAGTTCATTCACCACACACCTCCACCTGACAGGAAGTCCTGTAAAGAGAGAAGCTATCCCGTATTCAGCAGGATGCTCCCAGCCCAGTTCATGGAACACAGAAAGGGATCAATACACATGTAATGACTGGATCGTTCAGCAGAAGGTGCACGATGACAGGGCTCGCCCTCCTGTAATCCATGCACATAGGAGGTGCTTTGAGAATTCACAACTCCGATATGCAATGGGTATGGGAGAAGGAGCAGTTCGTTCTTCTGCACACCGTGTGTGTGTGTGTGTGTGTGTGTGTGTGTGTGTGTGTGTGTCTAATGTTAAGTGCATACCCTGAAAAGTAATGATAAGGCTCTTCCTTGATAGAGTCTTGGCTGTGACTTCACATAACCTCCTCTGCTCACCACGTGTGTGGCTCTAGTCATGAGCACACGTACCCTCTGCCACAGCTTGCGGGGACACAGCACTGGGCACATACATGACAAATGGGGAAACGTGTTCCCTTCCACCCTCTATGGGCTAAGTCACTCGGAGGCTGATTTGCTTGTCACTGCATCCCCAGCACTTCCACTAAATCAGTGACTCTCAAACTTGAGCGAACATCAGAGTCAGCGGGAAGGCTTGTTAGAATACAGATGGCTGTGGTCCATCATTTAGTAGGTCAGGGGTGGGGCCCAAGAATTTGCGTTTCTAACAGCTTCCCAGGTGATACTAATGGTGCTGGTCCAGTGACCATGCTTTGAGAGCCACCACTCTTAAAGATTTTTTTTATGTGAATCATTTTTAAAGTCTTTATTGAATTTGTTACGATACTGCTTCTGTTTTATGTTTTGTTTTTTTGGCCATGAGGTATGTGGGATCTTAGCTCCCCGACCAGGGATCGAACCTGCACCCCCTGCACTGGAAGGCGAAGTCTTAACCACTGGACCCCGCCAGGGAAGTCCCAAGAGCCACCACTCTACACAGACATGAAAGAAATGAAAGACTGGGACGGGTGATGTAAAGACTCTCTACTATTTTAAACATGGATGAGATTCATTTTCTAGGAAATTTTGTACAAGGGCAATGGACTGGGACAGTATTTGTCTCCAAGTACCAAGAATGAGAGAGGGACCCGAATAGAAGGCTCAGGGTTCTTCAGACTTAGTCTATCACTCGTGTGTGTGTGTGTGTGCGCACGCAGGTACAAGAAACATCACTCTCCTGCTCACAGGTGATTTTCCTATGATTGTGCGAAGATGACATGCCCTTTCTGCATATGCATGTGTGGGATAAGCAATAAATAAGGGTGACTTCCACCCAGGCTCTGGCTGTGGAAGAAGCGTGCAGAAAGCTCACTGTCTTGCACACTGGATACGGGCGAGAGCACACTGCCAGTGACACTTAGTATCCCGCACACTCCGTGGATGCAGTTCTGGGTACAGGGGACACACCTTCTGTGTTTCTATGCCTGAGTGCTCTGTGTGTGTGTGTGTTTACAGGGAAGGCTCACTTTTCTGCATCCAGTGTGTTCACATGTAATCGTACAGAGAGGGAAAGACAAGGCTGTCTCCTGCACACAGCAGCATGAATGGGAGCAGCAGTGAGAAGGCCTCCCTCACTGACTCCTATCCATGGGAGGGTTAGGAAAGCTGATGGGTCTGCACGCTGGGGTGGCAGTGGGAAGGCACAACAGGCTCCATCTCCTGCCCTTGCTGTAAGCGGGAGTCTCTGCACACAGGTCCACATTGCTGAGCATTTCTGGAGGCTGGGGTGTTGAGAAATCGCACTGTGGCATATCCTGCACATGTTTGTGTCTGCAGAATGGGCAGCAGGGAACATAGAGATCTCCTTCATTCCTCTGAACAGTGGCCTATTCGTGCACAGCATCCATGTGTCATAGTGTGTTTATTAGTCCCCCACCAGAATGTAAGGGTAGCAAACATGTCCGTTTTGATCCCTGCTACATCCTCTGTGATGACATAGTAACTGGCATTTAGTAGACACTCAAATATCTGCGGAAGGAAGGGAAAGAAGGAAGGAAAGTTGCTGCACAGGAGCTCTGTCCTTCTAAATGTAGACATGGCTCCTTCCCTTGGAGTCCTAAACAGGGGCAGTGACTCAAGACAGCATGGGCTCCTAGACTGAACGAGGGAGGGTGGTGCACCCAGCCTGGGCACATGTCTGTGTGTGTGCAACCAGTCGGGCCCTTCTCCTGCACACAGCGCATTTATGTAGGACTGTACTGAGGCTTAGAAGATTCTCCTACACACATCTGGCTGTGACCAGGATTGGGGGTGGTGGTGGCCGTGTCAAGTCCCAGTGTGCAGCCTGCCCACCCTCAGGACATGTGGGTATGATGAACGAAAAGGGGTCCATTCTCCAACCTGCAGGGAGGGACCAGACGCGGCTCATTCTCTCGTGGGCCGGTTGCCCAGCACAGCAACTGAGCTAGAGCAGGTACTCAGTAGGTAGCTGTAGAAAGGAGGGGAGGAGGACACAGAGGTGCTCTGTCCTATGCGAAGGTGGTGCTCCCTCTCTCAGAATCCTTGCCCAGGTGCATTGCATTCAGAAAGCACTCTCACCCAGGTAGCAAGGATTAGAGAGGGGGAGCCAGAACAGAAGATTCCAGAACCTGCATGCCTTGCATGTGTATTTAACAAGGAGGCTCACCATTCTTGCCCAGTGCATTTATGTAGGATTGAACTAAAGCTAAGAGAAGGTTCTCCTACACAGATCAGTGTGAAAGCGGCAACGAGAAGTGTCATACTTGTCTGTATGTTGGGGGGTGGGGTAGATAAGTCCCTGACGTGGCCCACTCACCCTGGGTACATGCAGGGGTGATGGGTGATGACAAAGTCCACTCTCCTCCCTGGACTGTAAGATCCAGGAGGGCAGGGGCCAAGTCAGTCTTGTCCAACTTCTGTGTCCCATGTCCAGCACGGTGCCTAATAAATATTTTTGTAAAATGAAAGAATGAATGAGGGACAGACGGCAGGCAAGCATGCAGCAAGCAGCAGAGAGGTGATGTCCATATCCTCTGTCCTGCTCCATGCAGAGCAGGCTCGCCCTCAAGAACCTCTGTGCCGGTGCACTGCATTCAGAAAGCGCTCTCACCCACGGACAAAAAAGAAGAGGGGGGAACAGAGCAGAAAGTACTGGTGCTGGCACCCTATATGTGTGCATATGTACATAGTTAACTCTCACGGTCCCATTCCCACGAAGTATCACTATGTGCATGTAATGAGACTGATCCCTTTCCCCAGCATGTGCATGTGTACTCATCTCCATGCACGAGGTCCCATGGCCATTCTCTCTCAGACAGCCTCTGAACAAAGACCGTGAGCAGCATCTTTTTCAGATCGTACATGAGAGTTTATGCATATTGGCTGTGTGTGTGGGTTAACAAGAAGGCTGGGATGATCACCAATGTACATGCACATGCTGTAGGATGGTACAGTAAAGAGGCTACTTTGCCCCCTTCCATTCCTCTGCTAAACTATAAGCTCAGGGAGGGCAACAACTGGTTGTGGGAGCCTCGTCACCCACTGGATATTTCTCCATTACAGTGTCTGAACGTAGGAAGCCAGAATAAAGAGAGAGCTCATGCCCTGACATAGGTATAAGCCTGCCCACGGGGAATGATGCCCATTCTCCCACATGTGCCCTCCAGAGAACCCAGGGACGAGGACTCTGGGCCAGTCCATCTTATTCACCAGTGAATCTCTAACACCCAGTGCAGCGCACCTCATAGCAAATGCAAATATTATAAAGACGGTGGGATGGTGGAAAGGTGATATAGAGGTGCTCGGTCCTTCTCCATGCAGACCAGGCTCAGCCTCTTTGAATCCTTGAATAGGTGTGTTGCACTAGAGCAGCACTCACACCTAGGTTCCAAGGATTCGAGAGGGGGAGCAGACAAGAAGGCTCAGGCACCTGCAGTGTGTGTGTGTGTGTGTGTGTGTGTGTGTGTGTGTGTGTGTGTGTAGCTATGACAAAGAGTCTTGGCCTCATGTATATACATTGATGAGTGATGGTATAGAGCGGCAGAGAATGTTCCATGTGAGATCAGAGAAGGTTCCTGATTTTGTGTACTTGTGGGTGACAGCAGCAATGAGAAGGCCACTCTGTGACCACCCACTCTCGGGGCAGGTAGGGGTAATGGCTGATGAGGAATTCCATTCTCCTCCCTCAACTGTAAGCAACATGAGGGTAGGAAAGCGGTGTGCCTTGTTGACGACTGTAGGCTCAATGCCCAGCTTAGTACCATGTATAGAAGAGGTGATCAATAAACATTGGTGGGGTGGCTGGAAAGGTGCTCTGTCCTGTATGAAGATGGAGCTCTCACTCTCAGAATCCTTGCCCAGGTGCATTGCATTCGGACAGCACTCTCACCCAGGTAGCAAGGATTAGAGAGGGGAACCAGAACAGAAGGCCCCGCGTGGACTTAATCAGAGGGCTCCCTCTTCTTCACAGAAGCTGCTTAGTTGTGGCACAGAAGTAAAGACAAGGTTCTGGAGCTTCACATTGAAGATGTCCAGTTGAACAGATATTTCGTCTGTTCTCTCAGATAACAACAACAAAGAAGTATAAACCTGTTAGGACAAAGAGACCAGGAGGAGAGAAGAGTGTGAGAGGAAAGAGAAAACAAATGAATATCACTGAGGCTCATTATCCCCCAAATCCTTTGTGTGAATGTGACCACATACAGTCGAGCACAGTTGTTCTCAAACTGCAACATGCATCAGGATCACCTGGAAAGCTTGGTAATACACAGGTTATAGGGGTTTCTGACTCCACAGGCCTGGGGAAGGGCCCAAGAATTTGCATTTTTAACAGGTTCCCAGGAGCTGCTGCCACTGCTAGTGTCTGGGACTACAGTGGTGTGCTGGGAAAACCATGGACCCTGTGAATACTCAGGGTATTCACATTACCCTTGTTCGAATTCAAGCTCCACCACGAATGAGCTTAGAGAATCAACACTTTCTGAAAAATGGGGTCAATAAAGCCTACCTCCTTACGGTGCCAAGAAAACGAAATAGGATGACAAATAAACGCAAAGTGGAGTGCCGCACCTGTCACGCGTCTGTCGTCACTTGTACTTCTTACCCTCCACTTATATGTGTCTGTGTATTTGAATGAGTGTCCATTTTTAAGGGTGGGGGTCACACTCCTGCAAGCAAGGGACACATGAGAGGGAAGAGGCCTGAATACCTGTGAGACTGAGTACCTGCAAGGGTGGGGGATGAACAGATTCATTCTCTTGAATTCCTTGTGTGCGTGAGTTGACGAGTCTGTCTCTCCCTCAATCTCCCTTATCAACAAAGTTCACACCCCATCATATATAAAGAATATGAAGGAAAACATCAGAAGTTTCCTCTACTCGGCGTGCATGTGCGTGTGTGTGTGTGTGTGTGTGTGTGAGAGAGAGAGAGAGAGAGAGAGAGGGGCGCAGTGGGGAACCACTGCAACGAGATGCACCCTGGCACCCTTGTGCAAACGTAGCACATAGGAATGGGGTTTAGAGAGCTCACTGTTCAACTGCAAGAACAGTGGAACCAGAGGGCCTGTGCCTTTGTACTGGGGATCCATTATGCATGAAGTTCTGCATGCAGGCGTGGGGGGCGGGGGCAGCACATACGCCCCCACACCAGAATGGGGCAGATGAGGCTTGCCCTCCTGAGAACCCTGCATGTTGGAGGGCGTTTTAGAAAGCTCACCCTCCCAGGCAAGGGATGTGAGAAGGAGCAGGTGAGGAGAAGAAGTCAGAAAGTGAACTCTTTGAGTGAGAGTCCGTATGTGCCTGTGGTGAGGGGTGGGGAGGGAAGGGGTGGGGAGAGAGAGAGAAAAATAGAGAAAACATACAAGTGGATGAATGAGAATGGGGCATTTGCCCCTGTGAGTATAAAACCAAAGGCACCAGCTGTCTCCCATCTCTGAAAGCTCACCTGCCTGTCTACGCTGGAAACTTGGCCATGCGTGGGCCTCCTGTGCACGCTCACCCTCCCGTCTATCTTGCTGGTGTGTATGAGAATGCTGGTATCTGTGTATCTGTGAACGTGAGAGCAAGCACTAACAAGCGAGTGCACCTTCATTCAATAACTTCTCAAGGGAAGAACCCTGAGACAGCTCACTGCTCTTCCTGGGAAGTATGAGAGAGCAGGGTCAAGGGCAGGAAGGCTCCATCCCTGCTCACCCCGCCAGTGGGACTCTGTGCATGCAGGTCCACACCCCTACGTAGATGCCCGGCTGTCCTGGGGGTGAGGCAGGGTGCTTGGCGAGTGGAGTCTAAAGAGTAAAAACTCATTCACTAGCGTGTGTGCACACCTGCGCAGTGGGTACAAATGAGGTTCATCCTCCTTTATGTGCCCACTAGCCAGTATGCTCAGGGGAATATGAGTGTCCTGTTTGCTGCTGGCTCCCTACAGCCAGTGGACTGTCTGGCACATAGTAGGAGGTAACGAAATAATGGCAGGCAGGAAGGAGAGAGAGGTGACATACAGGCACCATCACAGGTGACATCTGTGCTTCCATCTGCAGATGAGGCTCAGCCTGCTCGAAATTCCTGCCCAGGTGCATTGCGTGTACAAAGCACTAGCAACCAGCTAACAAGGATTAGAGAGAAGGAGCAAGTGAGAGGGCTCCCAAGGGTGGTGCGGGAAGAAGGACAGAAAAATCTCACTTTTCCCAGCCCCTTGAACACGTGAAGGCAGGCTTAACGGGAGTGAGGAATTTTATTCTGTGGCACAAGCTCACAGGACAGTAAGCCCAGGGCCCCTGATGCTTTGCTTAGATTCTCAAATCCAAGAGATGTTCAAAAAGATCTGTGAAAGGAATGAGGAGAGGTGATAGATAGGCACTGTTCTCTCTGTGTAGAAGACACTCACCCTCTGAATCCTTGTTCAGGTACATTGCACCAAGACAGTACCTCCATCTGGGTATTAAGATTAGAGAGGGGGGAACAGAGCAGAAAACTCAGGCACTCACACAAGCAGTGTCGGCACAGGTGCCCAACTGACACATGAAAAAGAGGAAAAAGAACAATCTTTGACCCCTCTTTCTCTCATACCTCACATCCAATATATTGGTAAATCCAATTGGCCCTAACTTTAAAATAGATCCGAATCTGACCAGTTTTCACCACCTTCACCACTACCACCAATACCACCATGTCTCCATCAATCTTTCACCTGAATTATTTCAATCGTTCTCCCTGTTTCTGCACTTATAGTCTATTCACCACACAACAGTCAGCATGATACTTTTGAAACAAAGGCATGTAAAACCCCTGTTATGATTTTGAATTGGAAGTGTAAGAATGATCTCATGTTTTTGTTTTTGTTTTTGGCCGTACCACGTGGCTTACAGGATCTTAGTTCCCTGACCAGGAACTGAACCCACACCCTCGGCAGTGAAAGCACAGAGTCCTAACCACTGGACGGCCAGGGAACTCCCTGATCTCATGTTTTATCTAGAAACAAGACAAAGCAACAATAACAAAACCTTTTTTTTTGTTCTGGTCATTAAAGAAGCCTGAAAACAATGACTAATCCAGAGGCAGTGAGCACCCCTAGGGCCTAGAATGTGGTCTCCAAATACCACATCTAATAAAAGGAACCAAGGCTTACTGAAGACATGGCAGATTCCAGGTCTGGGGAAGGAGATGTCTGAGATAAGCCTGGAACAATTTTTCAATCCAGAAAGCAGAGAAGCTATTGAATCAATACTGGGGCCATGTCAAAAGAACTCAGGAACCAAGTTGAAGGTCTCCTGGCTAAACATGGGACATTTTAGCTTTACTGAGGACAAGAACTGCAATGGAAAGATCAAGTATATTTAAATCCATGAGTTTATCATAATAATTTTTTTAAAGATTCTCTTTGGAGTAAGCTAGTGAGACAACTCATTATTTTGAGCACTGATAAAGAGAATCAAGCATTTATCCTGCCTTTTCTATAAAAACTGTACCACTGGGTAATCAAACAGTAGTTGAGGGGAAGTTTTTCTTTACAGAAGTATTTCAGCTAACAAATAAGAGAGAATATATCATCATTTTGCAAACCTAATGAAATAATGGCTCTAGGAATTGAGCATCAATGGCAACTAACATCACAAAAGGAGGGACAACCCATCATTATGTGCCTCTTGACAGAAGTACTTCTGCCCCCTTTCCCAAAATTAAGCCTGAATCTGATCAGGCTTCTAGATACAATTAACAATTTACGGGAAACACAAACAAGGAAAAGCAACATGTAAACTACACCACAGGGATGCAATCGGAAAAATCCAGCCTGTGGGAGACTGCAGAACAAATAGCCCACTTTCTTCCAACAAATAAATTACAATCAGAGAAAAAAGACAGATGGTGGGAAAAGGTATAATTCAGAGACTTCAGATCTCTATCAACCAAATGCAGTGTATGGACTTTATTTAGATCCTAA
The DNA here is from genome assembly GCF_951394435.1 of Stenella coeruleoalba. Classification (NCBI taxonomy): domain Eukaryota; kingdom Metazoa; phylum Chordata; class Mammalia; order Artiodactyla; family Delphinidae; genus Stenella; species Stenella coeruleoalba. The sequence continues at coordinate 38,800,041 of NC_137152.1, read as the reverse complement.
TTTTTTTTTTTTTGGCCACTCCACACGGCTTGTGGGATCTTAGTTCCCCAACCAGGGATCGAACCCAGGCCCTTGGCAGTGAGAGTGCGGAGTTCCAACCACTGGACCACCAGGGAATTCCCTGGATCCTAATTTATGATATTCTTGAGAAAACTAGAAATTTGAACAATGAGTATTTGATGATATTAAGAACTTATTAACTATTATTGTGTGATAATGGTATTATGGTTATGATTTTTTAAACAAGAGTTCTCATCTTCTAGAGATACATACTAATCATCAGCTTTCCATTTCCTCCATCGGATCTTACTACTTCCCATGCCACAATGGCCTCTTTGTTGTTCCTAGAACACAGTAGCCCTCTCTTTTTTTTTTTAATTTTTACTAGAGTATAGTTGATTTACAATGTTGTGTTAGTTTCAAGTGTACAGCAAAGTGAATCATTTATACATATACATATATCCACTCTTTTTTAGATTCTTTTCCGATATAGGCCATTACAGAGTCTCGAGTAGAGTTCCCTGTGCTCTACAGTAGGTCCTTATTGGTTATCTATTTTATATATAGTAGTGTATATATGTCAATCCTAATCTCCCAATTTATCCCTCCCCCTCCCTTACACCCTGGTAACCATAAGTTTATTTTCTACATCTGTAACTCTATTTCTCTTTTGTAGATAAGGTCATTTGTACCATTTTTCTAGATGCCATATATAAGCGATATTATATGATATTTGTCCTTCTCAGTCTGACTTACCTCACTCAGTATAACAGTCTCTAGGTCCACCCATGTAGCTGCATATGGCATTATTTCGTTTGGCACTTATCACTAATTGACACACTATGCGTTTTCCTTGCTCACTTTGTTCACTGCCTGTCTCCCTCCCACTAGGGAAGGAATTCTTTTCTTTCCATCACTGATGTTTCCCCAGTGCGTAGGAGACTGTCCGATACATACTAGATGTTCAATAAATATCTGTTGAATGAATGGCTCACTGAATAAGCTGCAAATTCTGCATCTGGGAAGAGAACAGAGAAGGCTCACACTCTGATTCATGTCTATGGAAATGCCTAAGAAAACAGACCTTCACACGCCCTCTTGTGCAAATAAATGTGCATTGGGTAAGGCATGGGATAGTGAGGAACCCCACTTCTTGCACCCTATATGGATGTGTGCGTGTATGCACACTTCCATATGTGTTAAGGAACAGACACTTCTTAATTTCCCTCACACCTTGGGTTTGTGAGAATGAGCTAGAAGGCTCCCTTTCCATCATACCCCATGTATGGGAATACTGAAAAGGCTCTCTCTTCTCCCCGCCAGGTGCTGACAAGGAAGGAACAGGTCAAAAGACTCACCCTCCTTCTAAGTTGTCCTCATCCCTGAGTATGAGGACCTGCACTTTGTACAAGATAAAGGTAAGAGAAAACTCCCTCTCCTGCAAGATCTACATATGACTGAGATGGGAGAAAGGACATAGGGCAGAGGGTTGTCCTCCTTCCCACTGCCGGTGGATATGTCCGTCTTCTGAAGGTGTGTGTATGTGTAGGCGTAAAGGCACAAGAGAGCAAGGAAAGCCAAGGCTCACCATCCTGCAAACCCTGCATGTGGGAGGGGTTTTCAGAAAGCTCACCCTCCACCATGCAAGGGATGTGAGAGAGGGAGCAGGGAAAGGCTCACTCTCTTGGCACAAGGTGTGGGTACCCTCTAGAAAGTGAGATACAGCAGCCTGGGGGTTGCCCATGGGCAGCAAAGGAGTGAAGGAGGAGTGTTGGGGGGTAAGCCAGGAGGGGCACACATGGAGCGGGACAGCCACGGTGGGGGGTTTGGTGTAGCGCACACACGGCTTAGGAGGGAGGGGTACATCAAGACCCGGATCACCTACAGTGTCTACGTGTTTGTGCTCATGTTTGTGCACTGCAGAGGGAGGAGAAGGCTGGCCCTCCTGCAAGCCTTGGGTGTGGGAGGGTAATTGAGATGCCAACGGTCCTACACTCAAGGCATGTAAGAGAGAAAGCAAGTCAGGAGATTCGCTCTCCTGTACACTGTGTGTGTGTGTGTGTGTGTGTGTGTGTGTGTGTGTGCGCCCGTGTGTGTGTGTGTGTGCCCCAGATACTTTGGACAGGTATGTATGTGACTGTGCCCCATATATAAAATGTTTCCCATTTAATGAGACTGTGTGTCTGTGTGTCCATGCACAATATGTACCTTCAAGAATGTTCACTATTGCCTATTTTTTTTCCATTTTCTTTCTCTTTCTTTTTATTCCAAACACCAGTATGGCATTCATTATTTAGAGGGCACTGTTCCAAGTGCTTTTCATATATTAACTTATTATATCCCCATAAAATATATACAAGGTAATCATCACTCTATTTTATGTATGAAACAACACTGGACCATTCAGAGAGGACACGTGATAAGAAACCTCAGAATCTTAGATGCTGCTGTTTAGAAAGAGGCCCCACAAAGGTGGCGCAACCTGCTGACAATTGTATGCATATGAGGGAGTGAGATGGCAGGAATCCTAGGCTGTGCAAGGCATAGGTGAGCGTCTCATATTCCCCTTGTGCTGCATGGAGGGAAGGACGTGTGAGTGTGAGAAAATGAGGTGGAGGAGATCTGTGTTCCGTGTGTGCTGTATGCAACAGGGAGGTTCATTCTCCTGCTTATAGTAGGTGTTAAAGTCCACAACCCTACACACATGGCATGAAAAATGATAGGGTCTGGGTGTGGGAAAACAAAGCACAAGAGTGTCAGAGGGAGAGACAAGGTGATCAATTTGCTAAGAAGTTTCCCTTTGGTGCCAGATCATAAGAGGGAGATTCAAAAAGTACAGCTTTTGGGACTTCCTTAGTGGGGCAGTGGTTAAGAATCCACCTGCCAATGGAGGGGACACGGGTTCGAGCCCTGGTCCAGGAAGATCCCACATGCCGCAGAGCAACTAAGCCCATGCACCACAACTACTGAGCCCACACTCTAGAGCCCCCGAGCCACAACTACTGAGCCCGCATGCCACAACTACTGAAGCCCGCGTGCCTAGATCCCATGCTCCACAACAAGAGAAGCCACTGCAATGAGAAGCTCATACACCGCACCGAAGAGTAGCCCCTGCTCGCCGCAACTAGAGAAAGCCCGCGTGCAGCAACGAAGACCCAACACAGCCAAAAATATAATTAATTAATTTTTTTAAAAAGTACCACTTTCTGCAGGCAAAGGATGTGAGATGGAAAGGGAACAGAAGAAAAGCCTTATTTACTGGCATGTGAGCAAGGTAAGCCAAGGTTCCCTCTCCTGCATATCGGCAGTGGTTTCAGAAAGCTCACCCTCCACTGGGCAAAAGATGCAAGCAAAGGAGGTGAGATGATTCACTCTCCTGAATACCTGTATGTATGGATGTGTGTGTGTACATGCCCCAAACAAGATGCAGAAAGAATGTGGAGTGTGTAAGCCATGGGTAGGCAGGTAGAAAAGCAAAGCCAGGGCCTGGGCCAAATAAGGTGGCTCATTTTCCTGCAGGCCTGTGTCCCTGAACTATGCATGTGTGGTGATGGCTGAAAGGCAGGGGAGGGACTGCAATAAGCCTCCCTTTTGTTCAGACTGCATATGGGAGCAGGGTCAGAGGAAAGCTGAGTTTGGGAAAAGGGAACAGTGAGAGGAAAAAGACAGAACCAGACAAAATGGGAGAGGGGGAGGGGGGAGGGGGAGGGATAAAGGAGGGGGAGAAAGGGAGAGAGGCCCAGCCTGGAAATATCAATAGGGAAGTCATCCACATAGGATGGTGTTAAGAACCACAGGACAACATAAGAACTGCTGAGGACTAATGAGAAGTAGAAAGAAGTCATCCAAAGACTAAGCCCTGTGTCTCTCTAAGGTTTAGAATTCAGGAAGAAGAAGAGGAGCTATCAAAAGAGACTGAGAGGACTTCCCTGGTGGCGCAGTGGTTGAGAGTCCACCTGCCGATGCAGGGGACCGGGTTCGTGCCCCGGTCCGGGAAGATCCCACATGCCGCGGAGCGGCTGGGCCCGTGAGCCATGGCCGCTGGGCCTGCGCGTCCGGAGCCTGTGCTCCGCAACGGGAGAGGCCGCGACAGTGAGAGGCCCGCGTACTGCAAAGAAAAAAAAAAAGAGAGACTGAGAAAGAGAGGCTGCTGAGGTAAGAGGACAATAAACTGAGAGACAATGGAGTCCTGCAAACCAGAGAGAGGCAATGAGCAACTGTGTGTGGATCTGTCAAAAAAGACGACAAGATTGTCCAATGAACTGGGGGGTGCTAAAGGCATCAGGGACCTTGACAAGAGTGATTTTAGTGGTGTGGTGAGGATTAAGGCCTTAATTGGAGGGCGTTCAAGAGACAATGGGAGAAGCATAAATGGAGTTAGCTCCTTGAAGGAGTTTTTCTGTAAAGTGGAACAACAAAATGGGGAGAAACTGGAGGAGCTTTTAGGGTCAAGGAAGGAGGTAGTGCCTTTTAGTTCTTTAATTTTTTTCAATTTAATTTTTTTTCAGTTTTTAATATATATATTGTGGAAATTGAGACAACAAGAAGAAAAGTCGCTTGTCCAGGATCGCGAAGCTGGTAAGGGATCATACCAGGATTCCACCACAGGTAGTCTGACTGCCGAGACAGCACACCCAACCACCAAACCCCAAGCTGTGTGTGCCCATGCGCGTACAAGAACCACAGGTAATAAGGACTCACTTTCGGTGCATCCTGGGCACACATGTATGGGAGAGGGAGCGGGGAAATAGAAGGGAAAAAGATGAAGGATGTGTCCTAAGAAGGCTCAAGCTGCTGTCATAGATGTGTGGGGGTGGGCACAGAGAAAGGAGTAATAGGGAGACTGACACTGTAGCACAAGCAATGCGGACTACGCACGTGTGCATGGGAAAGAAAGAAAGAGGACTGCGGGATAAGAGAGAGAGGCTAGTGGGACGGGGGTGGGAAAACACACACCAACAGACAGGACACGTAAGAGAGAGAATACGTTGTCAGCAGGGTCACTCGGTGTGTGTGTGTGTATGTATGTGTTTGGGTAAGCTTAAAGAAAGAACAAGCTCATAGTCCTACATGTTCAAGGTAGAGAAGATGGGACAATTCAAGAGGCTTGCACTCTTGCATTGACAGTGGGGGGTGGCTGAGGGGAAAGAAGAGGCAGAGATGGGACAGGTATAAGAAGAATGCTTTGGACATATATACACTACCAAACGTAAGGTAGTTAGCTAGTGGGAAGCAGCCGCATGGCACAGGGATATCGGCTCGGTGCTTTGTGACCGCCTGGAGGGGTGGGATAGGGAGGGTGGGAGGGAGGGAGACGCAAGAGGGAAGAGATATGGGAACATATGTATATGTATAACTGATTCACTTTGTTATAAAGCAGAAACTAACACACCACTGTAAAGCAATTATACCCCAATAAAGATGTTAAAAAAGAAAAAGAAGAAGAATGCTTACTGATGAATCTTATAAAAATGTTAAAACAGAAATAGTCACACTATTTTTATGATGTAAATACTTATTTGAACAAAGTTCCAAAACCTTTGAAACAACTAAAAGATAAAGGGCTTTTAATGTATAGACTAAGCAAGCAAACTTATCAGCTGTAGGATGATTCTCATACTCTTTTCCTTACATGTCAGTTGCTCGACAACGCTAATTATAGTGTAAAGAGCCCAATGTATATTCACCTTGGCACTTTTTCTTTAGTTTTCAATCTTGTTGGCCAACAGATGAAAGCTTAGAAGTTCCATGCCATCCTTGAAGGATAAACTCCAGTTTCTGATCCTTCTGTTGTCCCCACTAAGTTAAGAGGGGCAGATAGTTTTTATTCTTCCACACACTCCACCATCCAAGACAAATACTAACAGGCAGAAGGATTCTTCTCCCTCGCTTCGTGTGTGTGTGTTTGTGTACACATCTAAATACATATGTGCCTGTGAGTCTGAGGCAATTTTTTTTTTAAGTTCACTGCTGTTCTACAAAGCATGCTTATAAGAAGGGAACTTTAAGGCATGCTAGGTGTAAGAGACAGGGCACAGCTCAGAAAGCATGTATACCTATAAAGCTTGTGTGTGGGAGGGGACCTGAGACAGCTCACACCCAACATGTGAGGCACTAGAGCCCAAACAGGTCAGAAGGCTGCTGGTCCTCAGACAGAGAACGTGCACCGACACAGGTACAGGGAGGCGGGGGGATAATCAGGAGCCTCCTCCTCTCACCACCGGTGTGCATCATCTCTGTGTGTGTGTTGGGGCAGGGAGGGTGTCACTGTAATAAAGCTCAGTCTTGTGCAGCGTGCCTATGAGAAGGGCATGAAGAAATCTCCGTCCTGCCTGCTGGGCGAAGGCTCACTTCTGCAAACTCCACAGCTGGGGGTGGAATTCGGAAAGTTCACTCTCCTCGGGTGAAGCCATATAAAAGGGTGATGGGGTCAGAAGGCTCTTCTCTTGGGCTCTCTGTGTGAGGAGACGGGGAAAGGCTCGTTTGCCTGCAAACCTTTGGTGTGGGAAGCAGACTGAGAAAGATCACACTGTTCAAAATTTTTTTTAAATTTTGGTGAATTAAAAAAATTTTAAGTCACACTCTGACATATATAAGGCCTGTGAGGTAGCAAGCAGGTCAGAGAGTGCATGTGCTTATACATCTGAGGTGAGAAGCCTTGTTTCTCTGCACCTTTTTTGGGGGGCTGCTCATGAGACAGTCCATCCCTCTGTGCAGGGATGTGCAGGTGCCCGCTCAGTGGCAGGCGGTAGGGCACCTGCACATCCCAACCGTTCACCTCCTCCCTTGTCTGGGGCCAGAAAGGAGCTGCTAAAGAAGGGGAGGCCCAGACTCCACTCTGTGCTCAACAACCTGGGGCTCAGAGAGAGGGAGAAAGAGAGAACTAAGAAGATAGACCCAGGGGTGGAATCTGCCATAAAAATGTTCACTGTTTTAATTTTGAAGTAAAGGAGCTGGCAAAATGGACTGGAGACCGAAATGGCTGTATGTATGTGTTCTGGAGGAGAGGAAGGAGCTACTGAGGTAAGGGGTGAAGGACGGACACTGTACAATGGGGACATGACACATGGGAGGCAAGATAATCAAGTGGTGACTCTGATGGCTCTGCGGGAAACACTGGTGATCAACAGGATAGGCTAGATAATGAGCTCCTGAAAAATCATGAGATAATGACACATTTAATGGCATCCAGAGTGCAGAAAACCCTAAAAAGCAGCCATATGTTCGAGGCTTGATATGTATAATGTGACTGCTTTCCTCAAGGAGCTTGCAGTCTTTACATCAAGTAAGAAAGTCCTAGGCAAAGTTCTTTAAGCGCCATCCCAGCTCTGAGACTTTGTGATGCCCTAAGGACAGACTTAAGCCAGATCAAATGAAATGCTGAACTAGTGACACATGGCAGCAGGGGTAAAATGCAGGAGTTTAGAGAGGAGAGACACTGCTGTAGACCACATGGGTTGGCTTGAAGAGTGACCAAAGAGGATGGGAAAGATGCTGACAGGTCAAGAGGAAGAGGAGGTGGAGGACAGTATTCCAGAAGGTGGAGGAGAATATGTTAAGGTGCTACTTAAGAGGCTACAAATAAACCAGTTTAGCTGGAGTGGAAAGTTCTGCCAGGAAGATGAGGGTGGATAAGGCCAAGGCCATGCTGTGGTCCTTAAATGCTGCAAGAACAATAACGAGTTGGACTATCCATGCAGTGAGCAACCACTCTGGAGAGGGAATTCTTAACGCGTCCACTTTAGTGTCAAAGAGGAATAAACTAAAACTAACTCCAACTTGCATTTCTATGGAGTTTATTGCTTGAGATGAGACTAAAAGATTTAATTTCTTTTTTTCATTTTATTATTTAAAAAAATTTTTTTTTGCGGTACGCGGGCCTCTCACTGTTGTAGCCTCTCCCGTTGCGGAGCACAGGCTCCCAACGCGCAGGCTCAGCGGCCATGGCTCACGGGCCTAGCCGCTCCGCGGCATGTGGGATCCTCCCGGACCGGGGCACGAACCCGTGTCCCCTGCATCGGCAGGCGGACTCTCAACCACTGCGCCACCAGGGAAGCCCAAAAGATTTAATTTTTAAAATGAGCTGATTCAAAGGAAGATAACAAGTCCGGATGGACATGAAGATTGTGAAGGCAGGATGCAAATGACTAGGATGCCTGCGAAACACAGCTATAGGCAATGGGCAGTTTCCAACGTTTTATAAGTTGGAGAACAAAATGCTCCTTCAGGAAGTTTAGTCTAGCAGCAAATGGAAATATGGATTGGCACGAGGGGGATCAATTTAAAAGCTCAGCTCTCATGACTGACAGTTGTGAGAGGAAGTGATGCTGGGCAGGGTGGTGAGAGATTCGGTAGATTTCAAGAGCAGGAATTGGCAACTCACACTATGCGGTGTTTTATGAACATGAGTCTTGTGACAGTGTTCGAAACAAGGCTTGATGAGGGTGGTAGCTGAGTCAGTATAAATGTGATGGGCATGAAGGATGCTTTAAACAATGTACAGAACTTGGATGATTAAGCTGGGGCATGATTACATCAGAAAATGCCAAGGATTCCAGCGTTAACACACAGATAACGGCTTTGGGCTAAGCATTAGGTATTTGGGGTCTTAGCATCCTTCACTGAAATGATCATGTTGTATTGCAAAGCACTAAACAACAGAATGCCGTTTGCTGCACAGATACCAATGCATTTAATATACTTTTGCTACTCTGAATTCTGGGCAAGCTACCTATCTGTGACGGTGTTCCCAAGGTGAAACACTAATTTTTCCTCTCATTTCCCAACCCCTGTAGCTCGAAAGCCAAGATATAACATGTGATAAAACTGGCAGTTGAGTGGATTTTATTTTATTACTCAAGGGAAATTTAAACAAAAAACGACAACTTGGAAGGACTTGACTCATGAGCTGAAGTCCCCTCTAAAAATAGACACAGTTACACCATTCATTTGGTACATAAACTTATTACGTCTTACAACTTGGAGGACTGGCAGGATGAATAGAGTCATTATGTCTTCATTTATGCTTTTCTTAGTAGCTGTCAGGCCTTTGCACTGTCTCTCCTCTGACTGGCTCCCATAGCACGTACACACACTCGGCCTTGCGTTCCAGTTATTTGCACTGTGTCTTATCTCTCCCAAAGGGAAGAGACTGACCTTAACTTCACTTGGAGGCCTCAGATACAGGGTAGAAGCTCCATAACTAACTGTGAGATGAATCCGTTTGCTTTTAACCTAAGTACAGCTGCTCCGATTCTGTTTGAAGTACTGCCATTACAAGGCCCCACAAAGGTCATATCAGCGGCTCTTCAAATTACTTCCCCTTCCCCATTATTGTGCAAGAAGATATGGATAAAATGATTTACTCATTCAGGAAGATTTCAGGGTGTGTCAGGTTTGGGGACACACACATACTCCATTCTTCAGTCACTGTTCTGCCTAACCGCCCACGCAAGGCATGGCAACTACTAGTCTGACAAATTACCGCCTACACCTCACTCTGTAATTCTTAAATGTAAGCTTATGAATAAGTCTTGATCTGAATTTAGTTCCAAGAGATAAGATATATAGAGTTGAAGGTTAATCCTTATTTTCTCAATGGGCTAGAGGAACAAAAAACATATTAACCAATCTGGGGAACTGGATTCTAGCTCCAACCCTGTCACTGATGTCTCCAGCTACTCATGGTGATATGACTAAACATTTGTTTTGGGGAGAAAATAGTCTGCTGAAACTTTGTGGAAAAATTCACCCAATCTTGTTTAACTTTTGTGACCTATCATATATATTTGAAGATAACATGCATAAGCCTGTATTTTATGCTGTCCCTCAGGTTTATGCAGCAGAATGGAGTCATGGGTAAGATTCTTCTAGAAATATATCCCTTCTTAGAATGGAGTCCAAGACTGTATCAAATTCTGCACTATTAAAAGTTGTGTTAGGGGTTCCCTGGTGGCGCAGTGGTTGAGAGTCTGCCTGCTGATGCAGGGGACACGGGTTCGTGCCCCAGTCCGGGAAGATCCCACATGCCGTGGAGCGGCTGGGCCCGTAAGCCATGGCTGCTGAGCCTGTGCGTCTGGAGCCTGTGCTCTGCAACAGGAGAGGCCACAACAGTGAGAGGCCCACGTATCACAAAAAAAAAAAAAAAAGTTGTGTTATAGTGAGATTCTAACTTTACCAGGTCAAAAGGGCTTAATATCTTCCAGAACCTAACGCAGCTAAAGGGAATTTTTTACACTTCCTACTCTTCTCATTTTTTTCTTTTAAGCATCTGACATAAGGTGACTCCCCAATCCTTGAAATGCCCTCATCTTCGTTTGTGTTATTCTGTACTGTAGTATGGTTCTCCTACTGCTTCTCTGAGCTTTCCTTCTTTTCAATCTTTGTTGCCACCTCTTCCTTCTTCAGGGTTCCTACTGTTTGTCTTCCCTCCTCCCCCACCCCTCCTACCCCCTGGCAAAAATACATCCTTGGCTTTCTAATCATCTCTCTGAGTTCTATTTCAGGTTTCAGACGTCATTGTTCTCAAACAAATTCTAAGTATCTATTCCTGCTCTCCCATTCAAGCCACAGGATATTTCAAAGCATTTATCACAAAGCATTTATCACAAAATAAAAAGGCTGACACCTAAAAAACATACCTAAAGCTAAACTCACTACTTTTCCCCAAAGCAAATTTCCTTAACCCCCAAGTTGCCTGCAGTTGCTATTGCTATTTTGAGCTTACCAATTTAGAATGTTAATTATCTTTTGCTCCCTCCTACTGTCATCTCTATATTTAATTAGTTACCAAGTCCAAACTTTCTGGTTTGCAATGTTTCATATTTGTTCCTTTACTTTCTATCCCCACCTTTCTCACAGGAGTCTGGCCCTGGCTGCTTTACACCCTTCATGATCTGTTATTCCTCTCCAAGACCATCCCCACTGCCACATTCAATCTCAGACTCCCCTGCCCTCCTACTCAGAATCTCTACAATCCTCTTGCTCAGTCAAGACAATTTCCTCATGGTCAACCCCTACCCACCCCCAACCAAACTTGTGTTACTGGGCCAGACTGGACTGTCACCTCCCCTTTCTGCATGTCCAAATGCTAACTGTTTTAAAGGCCCAGCTCAAGACTCACTTTCAAGACACTCTGCTTTTCCCAAACTCCCACTGGACAATGCTACTCACTTGTTGACAATATTCTCATCCTCCACCCCCCTTGTTGTTTCTTGAATAATAAGGCCAAGAGAAGCCGGGTTGGGGGCATTTTTCTCTTATATCCTCTTCCACAGTGCTAGACACATAACGAGTACTCAAGAAGTGCTTTTTGGTTATGCAATGATTAACGTTCAAACTATATTATTTAATTTGAAAGCCTCTGCTCTAATTTCTCTCCTCAGTGATCACATATTGAATCTAGAAGGGCCCAAGAGAGTCATGACACTCTGGTCCACCTCCCTACTCCTCTCCTTCCCTTTAACACATGAAACATAACACACGAAAAACATACATATGGTACTAAAAGTCTGTAATTTGAGAACCTTAGTAACAAAGGACCACAAAATAACGCTAGATACTTCCCTTAAATGTGAAAAACTGCTTTCCCGCCCACAGGAGTCAGGTTAAACAAAGCCCTTAAATTAAAAAGCAAGGACAACCGGAAACCTTTCCTCTTCAGGTCCCTGGGGAAATGCTGCTCTGAAGCTGACATTGGTAGTGGAGAAGGTGGGTGTGGGGAAGAAACTAGAATCTAGGGCTCAAGCCAAGAGAGGAAGAAACCCAAATCCACTGGGGCCCAGAACATCTTTCTCTAACACCAGAAGTTCAAGGGCGGGGGTCTCATTTCCTAATTTGTCTTGCTGTACGCTTAAATCTCTTTAAGTTATTGTACTGCTTATCGCATCACCCACCAGCCACCAAGTAACAAGCCCTTTCTAGTTAGCTGAAGGAAACAACAGCACACCAGTCACACACCCTTCTGTACTCTGCCTAAGAGTAACTGCAACAATTAGTTTTTTATGGGCCAGCAGAACTTACTTAACTACGTTATAAACCAAGTAAAAATTATAGCTCCACATATATGCAAACCTTTAGATTTTCAATGTTCCTCAATTAACCATAAGGGCAAGCAAATTACTTGCATTAAAAACAATCTTTAAAAAAGGTTGCTGGCTTGCTGCAAAATTAATATATCATTGAGTAAAGAAATTATTGCTAGGGGGAGAATGAAGAAAACAACGTGCAGAACATTTAGCATATTGTAGTAGCAAAGTGCGAGTTTTGTTGCAATAGATTTTAGGAATGTGGCCCTTTTTTTTCCTTGACACAAACCGCAATATTTAAGTATTTCTTCTCTTTGTTCCTTTTTTATTCCTAAACAGAGGTCTTGGAGATTCTGCCAGTGATGCACCTGGATGGTAACTGGGTATTTTAATGTGGGTACTGATTAAAATGCCAACCCCACAAACCACACAGGACCTCGAAGAAGAAAACAGGCAGGTTTCCCAGCGCAGGTACTTTATGAGCGCTGTGTCTAATCCCATGGTAGGACACATAAAATACTGGCTTGGCCAAAACGTTCATTCGTTTTTTTCTGTAAAATGGCTCTAGTAGCACTTAGTTGTCTTTAACTACATTCAAAACAATTTTGTTAGATTGTACTGTGACAGCTGTCACATCAGCATGCATTTTTAAAAAACTTATCAAAATTGGTGAATTTTTGTGTAGCCATTTTAATATTGAATATTAAAGGAAAAACAATATTTTCAGCGTATTATGCATTATTATTTCAAAAAAGGTAAAAACGCAACTGAAACGCACAAAAAAAGATTTGCACAGTGTATGGAGAAGGTTCTGTGACTGATCGAACGTGTCAAAAGTGGTTTGCGATGTTTCGTGCTGGAGATTTCTCGCTGGATGATGCTCCACAGTTGGGCAGACCAGTTGAAGTTGACAGAGATCAAATCAAGATATTAATTGAGAACAATCAAAGTTATACCACGCGGGAGATAGCCGACATACTCAAAATATCCAAGTCAAGCGTTAAAAGTCATCTGCACCAGCTTGGTTACGTGAATCGCTTTGATGTTTGGGTTCCACATAAGGTAAGCAAAAAAAATCTTCTTGGCCATATTTCAGCATGCGATTCTCTACTTAAACGTAACAAAACCATTCCATTTTTAAAACATTGTGACGGGCGATGAAAAGTGGATACTGTACAACAATGTGGAACGGAAGAGATCGTGGGGCAAGTGAAATGAACCACCACCAACCACACCAAAGGCTGGTCTTCATCCAAAGAAGGTGATATTGTGTATATGGTGGGATTGGAAGGGAGTCCTCTATTATGAGCTCTTTCCAGAAAATGAAACGATTAATTACAACAAATACTACTCCCAATTAGACCAACTGAAAGCAGCACTCAACTAAAAGCACCCGGAATTAGTCAACAGAAAACCCATAATCTTCCATCAGGGTAACGCAAGACTGCATGTTTCTTTGATGACCAGGAAAAAACTGTTACAGCTTGGCTGGGAAGTTCTGATTTATCCACCGTATTCACCAGACACTGCACCTTCGGATTTCCATTTATTTTGGTCTTTACAAAATTCTCTTAATGGGAAAAGTTTCTATTCCTTGGAAGACTGTAAAAGGCATCTGGAACAGTTCCTTGCTCAAAAAGATAAGAAGTTTCAGGAAGATGGAGTTACGAAGTTGCCTGAAAAATGGCAGAAGGTAGTGGAACAAAATGGTGAATACATTGTTCAATAAAGTTTTTAGTGAAAATGAAAAATGTGTCTTTTTACTTAAAAACCGAAGGAACTTTTTGGCCAACCCAGTAGTATGTCAGAATTCATCGTTTGAAAGCCCAAAGAAAATAGTAACCATGGAAAGATAAGGATGTGGGAAACTTTTTATAATTTTTCCAAGCTGAAATGCAGAAGGCAAAAGAGAAAAAAAAATAGACTGGGGTGGGGCATGGTGTAGAGACTGACCCCAATATCTTTTTGTACCTTTTGCAGATTCTACAGCACAAGTCAAGAAGATGTAGCCAGCCAGCTCATAAATTTGCCACTAACCACAACTAAATATAATTCAAAACACCTGGAAAGTTTTTTTTTTTTTTTTTTTTAAGAAGTGAACTGAAAGACCCTATAGATTTGGGCAGTTGTCAGAATTTGTGCTGCCAGACAGATGGCGTCAATACTCTCAGGACAATGATACAAGTCAAAGGCTTAATTCAGTCAACTGAGCAGCACCTCTGCACATGGATTACAATTTACACTTCATAATGTACACTCCAACTAACACCACATGTTTAAGGAACCATCATTGGGTTTGTGAAAGGAGTGCACACTATTTTGTAGGTGTGTTATAATATAAAAGTTAAAAAACATAAACCCTTCCCAGCATCCTCTGACTAAACTAGTAGCATCATTAAACACCTTGCTGCAGAAACGCTTAAATGGCATAGCATTCCAATCATTTGGAATAGACTCGCTAGTTGAGATAGAAACATAAGCACTTGTGGACTACTGGCACAAGGACGATAAGAACCAACCCTGCATCTAAATGCATAGGGGAGGACTTCCCTGGTGGCGCAGTGGTTAAGAATCCGCCTGCAGGGGCTTCCCTGGTGGCGCAGTGCTTGAGAGTCCGCCTGCCGATGATGCAGGGGACACGGGTTCGTGCCCCGGTCCGGGAAGATCCCACATGCCGCGGAGCGGCTGGGCCCGTGAGCCATGGCCGCTGAGCCTGCGCGTCCGGAACCTGTGCTCCCGGTGCTCCACAACGGGAGAGGCCACAACAGTGAGAGGCCCACGTACCGCAAAAAAAAAAAAAAAAGAATCGACCTGCCAATGCAGGGAACACAGGTTCGAGCCCTGGTCTGGGAAGATCCCACATGCCATGGAGCAACTAAGCCCGGGCGCCACAACTACTGAGCCTGCACTCTAGAGCCCGCGAGCCACAACTACTGAGCCCACGTGCTACAACTACTGAAGCCTGCGCGCCTAGAGCCCGTGCTCCACAACAAAGACAAGCCACCGCAATGAGAAGCCCGCGCACCACAACGAAAAGTAGCCCCTGCTTGCCGCAACTAGAGAAAGCCTGTGTGCAGCAACGAGGACCCAATGCAGCCAAAAATAAATACATAAATAAATAAATTTATTAATAAATAAATAAAGGCATAGGGGAGAAATTATTCATTGATTAAGGGGTGTGCAGACTGGGCCACTTAACCTAGAACAGGGCAATCCAACAATTTCCAAATTTGGGGCAACTGTAATACTCTCTCAGTTTAAAGTTTCCTCTAACCTTTAAAGGGAAAAAGCACTGCATGGTGTGTAAATGTGTAACAAAAATTAATAGAAATTGGGTAAATAGGAATCAATTTTTGAAGTTTCACAACATTCTTAACATGTGACACTCCATGGAATCATCAAATCAGGGCTGAGAATAACCAGTCTGAAGCAGCAGAAAATGCCTATGTGAGGCGGTACACCTAACCTGTGCCATAGTCAACCCTATACAGTGGCCCACAGATTATGTAACAGGGCAGTATTGGAAAGTGAGTACTCTGCATGTACCCAGACTATAGTCAATTTAATATACTTTTAAAATACATGTTTCAATCAAGTGCCTACTCTGCATTGTGGAAGACACATTTTAGGGGGAGAAAATGTTATTTTTATTTGAATAAAAGAAGATTCATTCATTTGTTCAACCAATATATATTAAAGAACTTACATGGCTAGGTGCCAGGATACAATTTTTTTTTGGAAGACACATTTTATACTCTTTAGCATCTCAGGCTACTTGGGAAGGCAGGAGGGTGGGCGGTATTAACAGAGATGGAACAATTGTAGAAAAATAAAATATGGTGTGTAATCAGGTGCTAAGCGGTGCAGTATTAACTGTAAGTAGAGCAGCAGATTAAGGAAGGGGTATATTCAGTATGGCTTAGTATAGCTGCAGAAGTGGAGGAAGGAGAGGGCACACAGTCTGGATCTTCTAGCATGGGCAGGTAAGATTACTGAAAAATAGGGCGTTCTGAGCCAGGGCAGGTACGTCTAAACAAAGGGCAAGGCAGTGTAAATCAGCAGGAGGCAGAGCTGTGGTACTCAAAGCATAATTCAAAGCCTAGTGCCAGGCCCCAAACTTTATTACCAGTGCTCACCAAGGCAAGTCCAGAAATTAATAAGCATTTAGAAACTTTGTTTGACAGAGTAATTTTATGTTTCATGACTAATAATAAATATGAAGCTTTGTATGTCTTTATTTTCTATGTCTTTATAATTTGATTCTCTGAACGATTTTTATTGTGTTATGCAAAAGTATCAATTCACGATGGGTTAGAAGCTAAAACAAAAGCAAAAAAAACAGTGGGTCTCTCAGCACAGCTCCTTGAGAAGCACTGGTTAAGATTGATGGTACGTCTGACTCAAGGGGCTGGGGTGTGGAGGAGAGGTAAAGGAAGACAAAGATGGATAAATGAGGTGAGGCAAGATAATAAAGACCTTGAAACCCGAACACATGGAGGAGTTTACACTGGAGACAATAAGCATTGGAAAATCACCCTAGGTTCATCAATAAGGAAGTGACATGAAGAAAGCAGTTATTTTGTAGGGCAGAGTCCATTGGTTGGGTTGGATTGGAAAGGAGCTCAATCTCTCGGAAAATAAAGGGATTGGAGTAATTTGGAAACCTGGTGAAGAAGCTGAACTTGATTCTCCCCTAGCCTGGGGTGATGGACAATCGCACTGTGGAACAAGGGGTAAAGTTTAGTACACTAGCTATCTGGGGGTGAAAAAGGTGAAACAGAACTCCAAGGTTTCTTGCTGGAGGCCAGACACAAAGGGACCTCACTTCTCTAAAAGGAGAAGCTAAGCCTTGAACAAGGATGACAGGTAAAGACAGACTAGTAAGGAACGTGGGAGACCCAAAACACTTACTTGGAAGATGGAGGGCTTTTTCTGGGAGTGGGGGAAGGCAAGGGGTATAACCATGGGAAGAAAGAAAGGTCTAGAAGAGTAACACTATAAACACTGAAACTATGTATCTGTACCTCATCGAATCTGTATAATCTATAAACTAACCTATACAGTTTCTACTCTGAGATTCCTCCACACTGGAGTTAGTGTATGTTAAAATGGCTGCACTTTGGGGCAGGGGCCTTTCTGTAAAGGTCTAAATAGCAGACCTTCCCTGAGCTTCTTCTCACAGGCACAGGCAAGAGAATGTTACCTGAGATTTAACAGGAGTCTAATTAAGATGGCCTCTGCTTGAGGACTTCCAGGAAAAATGTTTTATAGGGCTTCCCTGGTGGCGCAGTGGTTGAGAGTCCACCTGCTGATGCAGGGGATATGGGTTCGTGCCCCAGTACGGGAAGATCCCACATGCCACGGAGCGGCTTGGCCCGTGAGCCATGGCCACTGAGCCTGTGCGTCCAGAGCCTGTGCTCCGCAGCGGGAGAGGCCACAACAGTGAGAGGCCCGTGTACCACCACCAAAAAAAAAAAAGTTTTATAATGACTTGAAAACATCTTCATACAAAGTTTACAATTATAACACCACTGGTGTGTTAACATTTGGTCTTATATAAAGGGCAGTGATTTTCCCCCCTTACCATAAGTATCAACCCATGTACCTGTCAGGGGTTGATTCTAATGGATTTAATAAGCAATATTTAATAGACTGCTTCTATATAAATATATTACTGTTAGTAACTTTCCAAAAGGATATACAGACAAATTGCTCCCAGAATCTGGCTGAGAGAAGTCTTATCAGATATCACCTATCTTGTACAAGAAATGTGTTGTTTACACCACCCACCAAGGGGGTAAGGGTAGGGTGGACCACAAACAACCTTGGACAGGTTCAGAAGATAAGAAAGCATTACGGGGCTACAGTCTCCTAAGGGGTCAAACTTCTTGAAACTTCAATAAACAGGCAATGTCAATGAACTTTTGCCAATGAAATAGTTTAGAGACACAAGGTGGGGTGAGGATGAGAATGTCATTTCAAAAATGTATTGGGTAACATAAGCTGGGTCTCCTGTCAGCACTCAAGCTTTTGACCTAGTCTACACCTGTGTTAACTGTTGAGCGTGTCTTGCATTATTCCTTATTACATAATCTTCTGTTTTTGAAGATTATCAAGTCCAGCAGCTTCTTTTGAATGAGTGCAAGTATATATTCCTTAGACCAGCATTCTCTAAACTGTGAATTATGGAACACCTGGTTACATGAGATGTTACCTCAAAAAATTTTTTTAAGTATGATTGCTCTATGGTCTTTAAAAACCTTTTCTCCCCCTCTTAGAATGCTTCTGAACCTCCTGGAAAACATTGTTTTGTGTAGGAAGTGCTGCCTTGCCTAAGCACAGTATTTTAAAATCAGTATTTAAAAGTCATTTATACTAGGTATCACAATTCATTTCACATTTTTAAAGTATATGTACTTTCCCAGCTGTACTTTCCATACTTTTCATTTTTATTCCTGACACTGATGGAGAGCATTTGCCAAAACATCAGACAGGCGGCAGGAGGAAGGCAGGTGGGATGTAAATGTAGCCACACACTGTTCATTCACAGAAAGACCTGACTGAGGATATATTTTTAAAGCTTATAAATATATATATATTTATGATTTAGTATTACATATATATTACATAATTGTATTTTTAAATGTTAAGATACAGTGTAATAAGCAAGCTAGAAGATAATATAGTCCACTTTGCTTGTCGGAAAAAACTTGCTGTATTATACACTGCTAAATTTTAAGACAGTTTATTAGAGCTGCTAGTGCATAGAGGAAGGTTGATTTCTAATGTTTTCTTCAATAACTGACATTTTTCTAAATTAAAAATGATGAGAAAAGATGGAAAATTAAACCATGAATGCAAAGGAAAACAATCATCTTTAAAGGTTTGCCACATATGAATGTGCTAAATACCACACCTAAGATAAATATTTTTTTAATTTAAACAAACAAATCCTTACATACATTTGACTTAAGGAAAAAGCAATTTATTTTCATGTCCTTAGAAAAAAATTCTACAGATGTTTTAAAAACATACTAATTCTTAATAGTAGAGAAAATGAATAACTAAAGCTGTACAAGAAGCCAGACATCTCAGCAGATATGGTAAAACAACAGCTCCTTTGAAATTAAACACATTAAAATTTTTTTCAAATCTCAAAGAATAATGAATATTATTAATTAAAAACTAATCAAGATAGGATGCAATTACTATGATATCTTTTCTCCTCATCTATAAAATGGAGATAATAAAAGTATTTATTTCTTGGGTTGAGGAGGGGATAATATGTAAACCTCTTAGCACCACACCTAATAAAGCTCATAACTACAATGTTCAATACATATTATTTTTAATTATTTTTATTTATTTAAACTAAAACCCAAAAAGCAGTTCACCGATTTTTCCACCTCACACCCCCTGCCTCTAGCAACCACCAATCTATTCTCTGTATCTATAAGCTGTAATATATATATATATTATATATATTAGATTCCACATATAACAAAGACCATATGATGTCTTTCTCTGACTTATTTCACTTAGCATAATACCTTTGAGATCCATCCATGTTGTTGCAAATGGCAAGATTTCATTTTTTTTAATGGCTGAACAATATTCTATCATGTGTATGTATGTATATGTGTATACACACTCACATACACACACACCACAATTTCTTTATCCATTCATCCACCAATGGACACTTAAATTGTTTCTATATCTTGGCTCTTGTAAATAATGCTGCAGTGAATGTGAAGGTGCAAATATCTTTCCAAGCTAGTGTTTTCATTTTCTTCAGATAAATACCCAGAAGTGGGATTGCTGGATCATATGGTAGCTCTATTTTTACTTTTCTGAGGAATCTCCATACTGTCTTCCATAATGGCTGCACCAATTTACATTCCCACCAACAGTGTAGGAGGGTTCCCTTTTCTCTACATCCTCCCCTACACTTGTTATTTCTAGTCTTTTCGATAATAGCCATTCTAACAGGTGTGAGATATTTCATTGTGTGTTTTTTTTGAAGTATAGTTGATTTACAATGTTGTGTTAGTTTCAGGTGTACAGCACAGTGATTCAGATATATAAATATAAATATATATATATATATCTTTTTCAGATTATTCCACTTATAGGTTATTATAAAATATTGAGTAGAGTTCCCTATGCTATACAGTAGACCTTTGTTGGTTATCTATTTTATATATAGTAGTGTGTACACATTGATCCCAAGCTCCTAATTTATCCCTCACCCCCCCTTTCCCCTTTGGTAACCATAAGTTTGCTTTCTATGTCTGTGGGTCTAACTCTTTTTTGTATATAAGTTCATTTGTATCTTTTTTTTTGCATTCCACATATAAGCGATATCATATGATATCTGTCTTTGTCTGGCTTAGTTCATTTAGTATGATAATCTCTAGGTCCATTCATGTGCTGCAAATGGCATTATTCCATTCCTTTTTATGGCTGAGTAATATTCCATTGTATATATATACCACATCTTCTTTATTGATTCATCTGTCGATGGACATTTGGGTTGCTTCCATGTCTTGGCTACTGTAAATAGTGCTACAATGAACATTGGGGTGCATGTATCTTTTCGAATTAGAGTTTTATCCAGATATATGCCCAGGAGTGGGACTGAAGGATCATATGACAACTCTATTTTTAGTTTTTTAAGGAACCTCCATACTGTTCTCCATAGTGGCTGTACCAATTTACATTCCCACCAACGGTGTAGGAGGGTTCCTTTCTCTCCACACTCTCCCCAGCATTTATTATTACTTTTTGATGATGGCCATTCTCACCAGAATGGGGCGATACCTCATTGTGGTTTTGATTTGCATTTCTCTGATGATTAATGATGTAGAGCATCTTTTCATGTACCTGTTGGCGATCTGTATGACTACTTTGCATAAATGTCTATTCAGATCTTCTGCCCATTTGTTAATTGGATTGTTTGGTCTTTGCTATTGAGTTGTATGAGTTCTTAATATATTTTGAATATTAACCCATTATCAGATATATGATTTGCAAATACTTTCTCCCAAGCAGTACATTGCCTTTTCATTTTGTTGGTGGTTTTCTTTGCTGAACTGAAGCTTTTTAGTTTGGTGTAGTCCCATATGTTTAGTTTTGCTTCTGTTGCCTTTCCTTTTGGTGTCAGGTTCAAAAAATCACTGCTACGACCTATGTCAAGAAGCTTACTGCCTATGTTTTCTTCTAGAAGTTCTATGGTTTCAGGTCATATGTACAAGTCTTTAATCCATTTTGGGTTAATTTTTGTGTATGGTATAAGATGGTGGTCCAGTTTCATTCTTTTGCATGTGCCTATCCAATTTTCCCAATACCACTTATTGAAGAGGCCATCCTTTCCCCATTGAATATTCCTGGTTCCTTTGTCATAAATTGATCGTATATGCATGAGTTTACTTCCAGGCTCTCTATTAGGTCCCATTGATCTATGTGTGTGTGTTTTTATGCCAATACCATATTGTTTTTATTTCTCTAGTCTTGTAATATAGTGTGAAATCAGCAAGCCTGATGCCTCTAGCTTTGTTCTTCTTTCTCAAGACTGCCCTGGCTATTGGGGGTCTTTCATAGTTCCACACAAATTTTAGGATTGTTTGTTCTATTTATTTGAAAAATGCCATTGGTATTTTGATAGGGATTGCACTGAATCTGTGGATCACTTTGGGTAATATGGACATTTTAAAAATATTAAGTCTTCCCATCCATGAGCATGGAATATCTTTCCATTTATTTGTGTGTCATCTTCCATTTCTTTCATTAATGTCTTAATAGTTTTCAATATACAGGTCTCTCACCACCTTGTTTAAGTTTATTCCTAGGTGTTTTATTCTTTTTGATGCAATTGTAAATGGGATTGTTTTAACTTCTCTTCCTGATAGTTCATTATTAATTTATAGAAAAGCAACAGATTTTGAGTGTTGATTTTGTACCCTGCAACTTTACTGAATTTGTTTATTAGTTCTAACAGTTTTTTGATGGAGACTTTAGGGTTTTCTACATATAATATGTCATTTGGAAATAGTGACAGTTTTACGTCTTCCTTTCCAATTTGGATGCTTTTATTTCTTTTTCTTGCCTAACTGCTCTGGCGAGGACTTCCAATACAAGCATACCTCGGAGATATTGCGAGTTCAGTTCCAGACCACAGCAATAGAGCAAATATCAAAATAAAGCAAGTCACATGAATCTTTTGCTTTCCCAGCACATAAGAAAGTTACATTTACACTGTACTGTAGTCTATTAAGTATGCAATAACCTTATATCTAAAAAAATGTACATACTTTAATTTTAAAAATACTTTATTGTTAAAAATCGCTCACCATCGTGTGAGCCTTCAGCGAGTCATAACCCTTTTGCCAGTGGAGGCTCCTGCCTCAATGCTGATGGCTGCTGACTGATCAGGGTGGTGGCTGCTGAAGGTTGGGGTGGCCGTGGCAATTTCTTAAAACAAAACAACAGTGAAGTTTGCCCCATCAACTGACTTTTCCTTTTGAACACCTAGAGGCTATTGTAGGGTTATTAACTGGCCTAATTTCAATACTGCTATGTCTCAGGGAATAGGGAGGCCGAGGAAAAGGAGAGAGACAGGGGAACAGCTGGTCAGTGGAGCAGTCAGAACATACACAATTTATCAGTTAAGTTCGCGGTCTTATATGGGCACGATTCATGGCATCTCCCCAAATTACAATAGTAACATCAAAGATCACTGATCACAGATCACCATGACAAATAATAATTAAAAAGTTTGAAATATTGTGAGAATTACCAAAATGTGACAGCAACATGAAGTGAGCAAATGCTGTTAGAAAAATGGCACCAAGAGGCTTACTTGATGCAGGGTTGCCACAAACCTTCAATCTGTAAAAATCACAATATCTGCGAAGCACAATAAAGCAAAGTGCAATAAAACAAGGTATGCCTGTACTATGCTGAATAAAAATGGTGAGAATGGGCATCATTATCTTGTCCCTGATCTTAGAAGAAGTTTTCAATTTTTCACTGTTGAGTATGATGTTAGCTGTGGTCTTGTCATATATGGCCTTTATTATGTGGAGGTACATTCCCTCTATATCTGCTTTGTTGAGAGTTTTTATCATAAATGGATGTTGAATTTTGCCAAATGCTTTTTCTCCATCTATTGAGATGATTATATGATTTCTATCCTTCATTTTGTTAATGTGGTACATCACATTGACTGATTTGTTGATGATGAACCATCCTTGGGTCCCTGGAATAAATCCTATTATGATCCTTTTAATATAAGTGTTGAATTCAGTTTGCTAATACCTTGCTGAGGATTTTTGCATCTATGTTCATCAGGAACATTGGCTTCTAATTTTCTTTTCTTGTGGCATCCTTATCTGGTTTTGGTATCAGGGTCATGCTGGCCTTGTAAAATGAGCTTGAAAGAGTTCCCTCCTCTCCTGTTTTTTGGAAGAATTTGACAAGGATTGGTATTAATTCTTCTTTGAATGAAATGAAGCTGTCTTCTTTGAATGACCAGTGAAGCCTCTGGTCCTGGACTTTCATTTGTTGGCAGGTTTTTGATTACTAAGTCAATCTCCTTGCTAGTAATAGGTCTGTTCAGATTTTCTCTTTCATCAGTCTTGGTAGGCTGTACTTTTCTAGGGATGTATCCATTTCTTCCAGGTTGTCCAATTTATTAGCATGTAATTGGTTCATGGTAGTGATCCTTTGTATTTCTATGGCACCAGGTGTAACATCTCCTCTTTCACTTGTTTTTATTTGACCTCTCTCTTTTTTTGTTGGTGAGTCTAGCTAAAGGTTTGTTAATTTTATTTATCTTTTCAATGAATAAGCTCTTAGTTTCACTGATCTTTTCTACTGTCTTTTTAGTCTCGATTTCATTTATTGCTGTTTAAATTTTTGGTATTTCCTTCCTTCTATTAAATTTGGGCTTTGTTTTTCTTTTTCTAGATGCTCCAGCTTTCTTTTAGTTTCCATTTGCATGGAATATCTTTTTTCATTCCCTGATTTTCAGTCTGTGTGTGTCCTTATATTTATAGTGAGTCTCCTGTAGGCAACATATAGATGGGTCGTGGGTTTTTTTGGTTTGTTTTTGGTTTTTTTTTAATCCATTCAGCCACTCTCTCTCTTTGGATTAGGGAATTTAGTCCATTTAAATTAATTATTGATAGGTATGTGTGTGTTGCCATTTTGTAGTTGTTTTTTGTCTGTTTCTGTAGTTCCTCTATGTTCCTTTCTTCTTTTCTTGCTCTCTTCCTTTGTGGTTTGATGACTTTCTTTAGTGGTATGCTTATATTCCTTTCTCTTTACCTTTTGTGTATTTACTATAGGTTTTTGCTTTATGGTTACCATAAGGCTTACATATAATAACTTATATCTATAACAGTCTATTTTAACTTGATAACAACTTAAGTTTGATCCCATTTTAAAACTCAACATTGTTACTCTCCCCCCACTATGTTTTATATGTCACATTTTACATCTTTTACCTTGTATATCCCTTAACTAATTGCTGTAATCATAGTTATTTTTACTACTTTGTTTTTTTTAAGCTTCATACTAGCTTTATAAGTGATTAAACTACTACCTTTACTATATATTTACCCTTCCAGTGAGATTTAGTCTTTCACATGTGTTACTAATTAACACCCTTTCTTTTCAGCTTAAAGAAGTCCCTTTAACATTTCTTATAAGGCCAGTTTAGTGGTGATGAACTCCTTTATCGTTTGCTTTTCTGGAAAATTCTCTCTGTCCTTCACTTCTGAATGATAACTTTTCCAGGTAGTATTCTGGGTTGGAAGTTTTTTTTCCTTTCAGAACTTTGAACATATTGCACCACTCCCTCCTTGCCTTCAAAGTTTCTGCTGAAAAATCTGCAGATAGTCTTTTGGGGGTTCTCTTCTGTGTAACAAGTTGTTTTTCTCTTGCTGCTTTTAATATTATTTGTCTTTAACTTTTAACATTTTAATTACATGTCTTGGTGTGGGTCTCTTTAGGTTCCTCTTATTTGGAACTCTCTGGACTTCCTGGATATGGATGTCTGTTTCCTTCCCCAGGTTAGGGAAATTTTCAGCCATTATTTAAAAAGCAAGCCAGGTCCAAGTAAAAAGTTTCACAACACTAAAAGCAAATATGCAAAGTCACAAGGACAGGGTGAAAACAGTAGCAATTAAGATAGTATAAGAAAAACAAATATAAGATAGATGGCCTAACAAGTATATAAGAAAGACTACCATTCGATGGCAAATAGCCATTAGATTATTAAAAATAAAAAAATCACTGAGCACGTCTATAAGAAACTGAGGCAATATTATAAATTAAGGAATTAAGGCTATCCTTCCACATCATTGAACCATCTAGTAAATCTATTAGAGCATGAATTTAAAAAGAAAAACAGTTCATTGTTAAGTGAAAAATACAGGATAATCACAATGCTAAATTTTATGCAGTAAATCCAATAAAAATAATTATAGATTGGTTTAAATAAAATCTGACCCTAACTGATTACAAAACTACTTTTTTTTTTTAGGCCGCGCCATGTGGCATGTGGGATCTTAGCTCCCCAACCAGGGATCAAACCTGTGCCCCCTGCGTTGGGAGTGCAGAGTATTAACCACTGGACCACCAGGGAAGTCCCTATAAAAATACATTTAAAAAATGTCTACTCCTGCAAATGGCAACAGAAACAGACTCACAGATATGGAAAACAAACTTGTGGTTACCAAAGGGAGAAGGGAAGGGAGGAGGGGCAGATTAAGGGTATGGAATTAACAGATACAAATGACTGTGTATAAAATAGATAAGCAACAAGGATACAATGTACAACACAGGGAATTACAGCCATCATCTTGTAACAGCCTATAATGGAGTATAATCTGCAAAAATACTGAATCACTATGCTGTACACCTGAAACTAATACAATATTGTAAATCAACTATACTTCATTCTTTTTAAAAAGGCTACTCCTTTTAGGTTTGCTAATGTAATTTAAAAGATATTAGTCACAGAATTTTTTTTAAAAAAAAGCAAATTTTAAACCAAAAACAGACATTTTAAAATGATTTTTTTTTTTTTCCGGTACGCGGGCCTCTCACTGTTGTGGCCTCTCCCGTTGCGGAGCACAGGTTCCGGACGCGCAGGCTCAGCGGCCATGGCTCACGGGCCCAGCCGCTCCGCGGCATGTGGAATCTTCCCGGACCGGGGCACGAACCCGTGTCCCCTGCATCGGCAGGCGGACTCTCAACCACTGTGCCACCAGGGAAGCCCATAAAATGATTTTTCAAAGCTCTAGATAATGATTTTTTAAATATCCTGGAAATAAAAGAAAATCTAATGTTTTTTTACAAAACAAAAAATTGATCAATTTAACATGACAAACACAATTCTAGTTGGAGAACTGCTCCATTATTTGAATGTGAGAAATCGAATTAGCAACAAAAACAATGAAAGAATTCAATATATCTAAACAAAACAATCAATACAACTATCAGGTTTATCATAATATTCAACTGGAAAATTTTGAGAAAATTTTTTTCACAAAATATTTATCATATACTCAGACACAAAAACATTCTCAATAAATATGAAGTGGCAGGATTTTTACACAGCACAAAGCAGTAAGATAAAAGTGGGATAAAAGAACACAAACCACATGGAAATTATAAAATATATCTTTCTTAAATGACAACTAAACCAAGAAAGTAAGGGACTATTTAAAATTCAAATATGAATCAAAATAGATTCATAGCTCTACATGCCACTCTTAAGAAAAGAGCGGTTTAAAATAACTAATAAAATTGAGAAATTGGTAGTACAATTCAACGAAAGAGAAAAGCACACAAATTACTGACTTTAAAGATATATAATTCATGCAAAGATGATTTACATTATTAGGGCATTCCATATGCAAATATGTTTTTTTTAAAAAAGAAAAGGAATAACTTTCTTCAAAAGAAAAGCCCAAGTACCCAGAGTGAAATAAGGACTCTAAATAGACCAGAGAAATAAGCAACATTATCAACAAACTTCAAAAGAAACAAAAATGGCACTTAAATGTCTAAATAGTAAATGAATAATAATCCTATTACACAAATGTTTCCTAAAAGTGTTGTATCAAATTCATTTTCATGAGGTGAACATCAGCTTGATTACTAAACCTCATTTATGGCTAAACTCTGAAAAGGAAAATTATAGTTTTGTCTTATCTGTGAACGTAGATGCAAAATTCTAAATGAAATTTTAGCAAACCATATACCAACACTTTATAAGAATTGATCTTCATGGGCATTCAGGTTTTAGCCTGAGGTTGCAAGGCTGATTTCTAAATAAGACCAGCGATTCACGAGAAAAATAATAAACACAAAATTAAGTGAATAAATATGGTTTAAATAATCTGAAAATTCATTTCTGATTTTTAAAAAAGGATTTTCTTTTAACTATAAATATGATATGTCTGAAAGAAGTCAACACTATTCTTAAAGCAGACACACTGGAGGTATTCATCCAAAAAAAAAAGCAGAAAAACACAAAGATATCTAGTCACCATTCCTGATTAATCATGTTAGAAAACTGGACCATTGTAACGGCACATGAAAAATGAGCAAGTAGTATAAGGAGATAAAATTAAAACAGCAGTTTTTGCACATTATGTAGTTATATAACCTGAAAGACCAAGATATTCAAGAAACAAAATTAAAAGTAATGACTTCAACAAAGGGGCAAATTATAAGATAAAATCTCAAAAATCTATTGCATGCCAATAATAAACATCTACAGAAATTTGTTTTACCACAGCAACAGCCACCAAAAAAAGTTAACCCAAGAGTTATCCTAACTGGGCCACATATACTTTGTGGGGACTAACTATGGCAAAGATGACAACAGTTTAATACAATACAGAAATGTTTAGGCCTTCATTTCTGCATAGACGTTTGCTGAATCCTGTCAAGTTTACTTCTGTAATGTGACAGTATGATGTACAAACCACAAGTAAATGATTACTTAGTACCATATTCACCCACTGTGTTAGTAAAACAATAAAGCCAAATGACTGTGGGCTATTGGGATAATGAAGACACACTCAAGATGCTATTGACTATATTACCCCATAAACCAACTGTCTGACCCAGTACTCTCAGTTCAGGAACAGGTCGCCCCCCTCCCCAAAGTAAATCTCTCCTCTCCCATTTATAAAGGGTGCTTTGCACAAAAGATAATTGTCACAATTGCATTCATAATCTTTTTTAAAAATCCCAGAGATGTGATTAAACCAACTCCAATATAGCACTTATTCCCGTCACTCACTGATTGTTCAAGTGATACACACATGAACGAAACATGCACTCTCTAATATCAAGGAACTTGGGTGATATTATTTAATTCAACCATTTAAATAAGTGTTATATCATGATACATGGAAGTGTAAAAACTAATGTTAGCTGAAAAGGTCTATCAATGACAAAAACAAAAAACTGCATAACCAATGGTAAAAGCAATGTGGAAAGATTTTCTCTCTATACACACAAATAGAAACAAAGGAGAGAGACAAGAATGTGTAAGAAATGTACAATAATATAAACAGTTGGTGTTTTAAATCACACATGCATACAAACTTGCACTGCAACTTCTATAATGCTTTCAATGGCAAAGTTTGGCATTATCTAGCTGCTTCTGTTTCTATTTTTTTACAGGGAGACCAGCCTTTATGTAAATGTAACTCAGTATTCCCCGCTTTTTCCTTCTCCTCTGTTTCTCTTCTAACTGCCAATAACGTAAAACCCAAGTACTTCTTGTAAATTATTGTACTTGCTGCATTTACTGAATAGGGGGTTTTATGTTCCCTTTTTCTAATTTTAAAAACAGATGAACGGAACATGTTATATTTCTTTACTTTTAAAAAGTTGCTTTTTTAAACTTGTGATCCTTAAATGAAATCTTTCAGTGGGTCAGTGACCCTTGATAGAAAAAATAAAATACAAGTTCCCCCATCCTGTTTTATATGATGCTACTTGTTGGAATGTAAAAAGGAATCCTGAAAGTCGACATTACAAGTTTCCCACCAGGGGGCAAGGGGCTCCTCTACATTTAGGCTCCCCCTGGCCCTTCAGGACATTTAAAGGGATTTTATATTTAGTCTTAAAACTTCCAACTTATTTTGTTCCTAAATGTCACCTGCATTGAAAACACTGTTTTGTCTCTGTTGCCACTTTGAAAAACAGCTCAAAATTAGGAGATCAAAAACACAGAAAGAAATGAGCACGGATGATAATGGCAGTCAAAGGGAAAAGAGGAACGGCAGCAAAAGCCAAGATAATTCCCAGCCCCCCACCCCCCCACCCCCCCCCCCCCCCGCCATTCCCGAAGACGTATGGCCACTGGCTCCAGTTAGAAGCATCACAAAGCCTTCAACACAGGACCCGAGGACTTAGACTAATTTCCTTAATGATGCCACTGAGAGTTTGGTGAATTTAATCTTTAGAAGGTTTATTCTATTGGTTTCAGCTTCATATTTTAGCTTGAACACAATTAACGGTAGTCCAAATACATTCTCTGTGTTCTTTGCTATTCTCTCAAAAGCTCAACAGCTGCTGCTCTCTGGCTACTAGTAACAGAAAGAAATGAATTTAGTAATATTTGGATTTAAATCCTGAATCTTGAAAGGCCTGACTTCTGTACTTGAAAACTTGACTTAAAAAATAAGTAAATAAATGGAATAAAAATCTGCTAAAACTGAGATGCTGAGGCATGGAAAAATAAAATAAAATACCTATGGTATCTTTCCATGCAATTTCAAGATGCAGTTTTTTGTTTGTTTTATCACTGTTTTTCTTTTGGTTAGGGTGTAGTATAGGGTTGAGTTTCCAGAATAAAAAGTAGGGAAATATATTTTTTTAAGTAGGGAAAGATATGTATAAGGCTCACAGATGGAGGAATGCATTTACCATGAAATCTGAAATTAGAATAGGATTCAAGCAACTTCAACTATGTGGGAGAATGGATAGCAGAAAAAGAATTCACACAATGTCTTTGAATTACAGTGTGAGAAATGACGGTTCACTGGGGAAAGGAACTTTCGATAAATGCTTTTGGGAAAACAATTAAAATTCATTCCAGATGAGTCAAGGATTCAGTTTTTTTTTAAATTATGAGACACTATAACAAAATGGAAAGGTACATTTATAATCAATGTGTGAAAGAATTTTATTAATACCAAAGCAAAAGAAGAAATTATCACCTATGGGTGATGAAATATGACTAAATAAAAATAAAGCTTTTCGTACATTAAAAAATTACAAAGTTTAAAAAGAAAGCAATACAGATAAAAGCAGCCATGATTTTGATGGAAAAAGAACTTAATACAGAAAATAATAAAGATCTGATACAACCTGATAGTTAATACTACTTTCCTTTGGGTAAGTAGCTAAAAAATATAAAAATCTTACGTCAGTCACCAAGAAAGGAACACTGAAAACTGTTTAGCCTCATCGGCGATTAAAGCACTACCTATTAACTCTGTAATAAAATTCAATGCTACAGCCACATTTTATTCTCCTGACAAATGATACTAGTTTTTAAGGTTACAGTACTCTATTGGCTCCAGATGAATTAGTTAAAGCAACAAACAGGAAAAAAATCCATATTTTTTGGTCCCTGGCATTTTTTATACTATTTCCATGCACCACTAGGATAGTTCTGTAACCTTTAGGGCATGTTTTTAGCATTTCAGTTCCTTTCAGATTTTTTTTTAATTTCAGATTTTTAGCCTTTTATGCCTAAATCTGTTTGGCAATCTTTCATAAATATTTCTCCAGTTTATTTCTGCCATTAACTGAAACTGCTTTTGCAAATTTGGTTGAAAATATTTCCAGTCACAAGCTTCTTTATCAATAAATAACTTTTATACACTTTCTGGTGATTTTACAACATTTAAAACATACTTCTAAAAAGGCATTTTGGGCTATTTTAATCATTTTGTTTCATTAAAGCCTATATTATGAAGAGAAACAAAGCTTTCAACAGTGAAGGACTGGCTGAATTTATTCTAAAAGTGGCATTAGATGTTAAATATTATTTTATGATAGAGGTGTTAGCTAACACTACCGTGGTAACCATATTGCAATATATAAATGTGTCAAACCAACATGCTGTACATCTTAATGTTATATGTTAATTATATCAATAAAAATAAATGTTATTTTAACTCTGTAATATAAAACTAAGAGATACATACAGATATATAATTAATTCGGCATCCCAATAATCATAAGAATATTTATATCTTTAATCCTAAATACATTAGACAGTACTAGACCTTTAATGTGACTAATTAGAATTTATAAAAGTAAAGTTGCTTCAATACAAAAAAATTATAGGGAACAAAAAGTAGAGAAAGCATAGCCAAAGAAGTGAAGCAAGCAGAGGAGCTAAAAAGTCACCTAACGCTTACCTAATAATGGAGGATATTTTTTAAATTCACAAAGACACGGCCAAACGAGTAGATATGTATGATGGGCTGAAAGTGAATTATATTTTGTTGAGTCTGAAGAATGGACAGAAATAATTCAAGGCAGATGCAAAGCTTCAGAACTATCCTGCGATACACAGAAATGAGCAATGTGAGAAAACTGTGGACAAGTTCATTCTTTCAAAGAAATCATCTGCTTCCCAAAAGTTTTAAAATCGGTAAATGGTTAAATAAACTGTGGTATATTAGTGACGGACTAAAATCTAGCCATCAAAAATGAAAAATGATAAATGTGTGGCCCGTGGTGGAGGGTGTGAAAAGAAGTGGGCTGTAGGCAAGACTTTAATAAAATAAAATGAAGATAGAACACAAAACATCTGTCTTTCACTAAAAATCATAAGGACACAGAGGTAAGAGTTGTGGGGAAGATATTGCCCTCTTTTCAGGTATATTAGTATACAGTAAAGAAAAACATATTATATTCAACCTTTTTCCTTGTTTCAGAGGATGAAATTCCCCCCATCCTCTGCAAAGTTGGCCCCCTAACCTGCATTTTGACTACCTTCTTCCTCACCTTTGTGCGGGCCTTTGGTTCAACTGCCTCCAAGGGACCCCTATATCTCCAGTGACACGTGGTCCACTCCTTCCATTTAAAACAGAACCACAGACACTCCTTCAATCTTGCTGTCCCCTCAAGTAATATACACCCCACTCCATCCATAGATACTTTGCTCCTACCTTTATCTTCCACCTTGGTTGGAAAAAATGTCCATCCTTTTGGGAGAGTCTACAGACCAAACCTACCCAACCACTACTTTATCCTGTCTCCTGGTCTTCTATGCAAAATAACTGCTTTAAAAAAAAAGTAGTTAAGGGATCAGCTTACCCAATGTCACACCGTTGATGTGCAACAGAGAGAAAACTGGAATCCAGAAAGCTTGACGCCAGTTGCCCATGGCCACAAAAGACCCTTTTGCTCCCTGTCCCTCTTCCAGGTGATTGAGATCTGCTAGTTATGGGCAACTGGAGAGGAGCAGCTGTCACCATCACAGCTGAATTGGCTTGAGGCTGGCTGGCCCAGCCCTGCCCGCCACCTGCTCCACACTCTAAAATCAGCCTTTGTACAGCCTGGCTTCTGGGAAAGAGGAGGCACTAGGAGGAAATGGGGGTGGGGGGAAAGTGGTTCTTTTTTTTTTTTTTTTTCAGTCTCCCTCCATAGATCCTCTTTGGGGGAAGTCTAGACACACATATTTTGAAAACTCCCCTTGTGGTCCTGATGTTCAACCTTGGGTACTGACTGTAGTCCAATAAGGAGAGGTATGAAGATATATCAGATACCTCTAGGAAACTGATC
The DNA here is from genome assembly GCF_951394435.1 of Stenella coeruleoalba. Classification (NCBI taxonomy): domain Eukaryota; kingdom Metazoa; phylum Chordata; class Mammalia; order Artiodactyla; family Delphinidae; genus Stenella; species Stenella coeruleoalba. Next base: position 38,767,177 of record NC_137152.1, on the reverse strand, counting down.
ACTATAGCAACTCTGTTGCTATGTTAATTACAGTAGACTTGCAGAAAAACATACCAGGGTTTAGAATTCTAGCCCTGACACTTACTTGCTGCCTGACTCCAGGCCCATCATTTTACTTCTTATAGCCTCAATTTCCTCATCCTACAAACTGGGGATACCACCATTAATTTCCCTGGCTTATGAAGTGTGCTTAAAGATTCACTGCACTGTGCCTGACACACATATAGTCATGAAGTTTCTTTTTAAAGAGAATTTTTTTAAAGCCTTGTATGGAAAATAACTGCTTTAAAAAATTATATTCAATGTCAGCATTTCTCTAACATACTCAACTTGTTAGGGAAACAAATCCCTAATACCAGCACCTATTTTAACTCTCCCTCCCCCAACATAGACAAGGCTCTAAAATTCTTTTCTACCCTCACGCCCACTCAATAAAAAGCTTCTTTAGAAAACTATCCAATCCAAATCGCTCTGGGTATCTACTATTTACGATACAAGCTTTTCCCCTGAAGGAGACTTTTCCTCTCCCATTGTCTTATCTATATCCTTGACTTCCTTAATGAGGCTTGAGAAAAATTTCTGTTCTGAAGTTGGCTTTTTTATTGGTTTCTTCCCAGAGAACCAAAATTAGCCTAAGGCACCTGCTTAGCTTTTCCTAGGACCTCCAAGTCCACCAAACCACCCTTCCCCCAAGCAGAACAAACTGGTCATGGGATCCAGTTTACCTTTGCTGCCTACCGCTCTGGCATAACCTTTGAAAACACCTTTTTATGTACTGTTACAGCAACACTCCACTGTAAAAATACTTATGTACATAGACAAAGCCTGAAAGAAAACACAAAAAGAATAAGAGCTGCTGTGTTAGAAGGATGAGAGTCCTGGCAAGTTATTTCCAGAAGCCTAACATTAAATACAAATTTTAACAAGCAGTTCTTTTGCATAGATGACTGCAAACTGAAAGCTTTCAGGTCCCCCCTACTCAAACCTGTCACTTCTGAATGACATTATCCTCGCTGCCCTCCATTTCAGGAGTCTTAACTATCAGCAGCAGTCTCAACTCCCTTTGCCTGTTCTCATATTTAGCAGTTCTTCAGGAATATCTGATACCAAGGACCACTTCACCCTGGTAACCATTACCTCCTGTGGATTGTTCTACCATTATTCCTTAACCACCACTCCCATGCTGGGAGTCTCTTGGGGTTTTGGTTCTGGCTCTGTTACCAACCCGCTCCCCCCCCACCTCCCCACCCCCCACCCGCAGTGAAAGCACAGAGTCCTAACCACTGGACCATCAGGGAATTCCTGCTAACCCACTTTTTGACTTTAGAAGTGGTTCTCAAATGTCAGCCTGTACCAGAACCCCCTGGAGGGCTTGTTCAAACAGAGTGGGCTGATCCCTGGAGTTCCTCCTTCAGTGGCTTTGGGATGGCACCCTAGAATTTGCCTTTCTATCAGTTCCCAGGTGGATGCTGCCACTGCCGGGGTGGGGACCACACTTTGAGAACCACTGCTTTACATAGAAGAGAGCTAAACTTGGTTAGACCCGGGTTTCTCAACCTCAGCACTACTGACATTTTGGGCTGGGTAACTTGTGGTGGGTTGCCTTGTACACTACAGAATGCTTAGCAGCATCCTCGGCCTCTACTCGATGCCAGTAGACACCTGCCCCCTCCCCCCAGTCAACTGTCACAACCAAAAATGTCCCCATACATTTTCAAGTGTTCTGGGCTGGGGAGGCCAGGGTAGGCAAAATCACCCCAGGTTAAGAACCACTGAGTTAGACTGACAGCCAAGCTCTCTTTTTAATGAAGTAATGAAGCCTCCTCCTCTTGTTCATAAAATGCAGATTTTTCTCCAGATGTGATCATTTTTGTTTAATTCATCCATGCATCTATCCTACTATGTGTCAAGCACTGGGGGGCTACTCAGGTCGATGAACAGGTCCCTGCTCTTAAGGCACTTACAATTAATAGAAGAGCCAGTGTGATCAGTAGACCCAAGAAACTGTGGGGACACGGAACAAGGGGTCACAGCAGACTTTCTGAAAGATTACGATAAAGATGGGCAGGAGTTGGCTAGACAAAAGGGATGGGGTAGGAAAATTCCAGGCAGAGGTCATGGCACACTCAAAGGCATGGAGGCAACCAAGCATGAGAGTCAGGGAACTACTAGTTGTTCCTTGTAGCTGTAGGCAACCATCTTCCCCCCCACCCCACCCCCACCCCCCGTGTAGGAAGGAGTTAGTTAGGGGAAAACAACATTATCAACCCTTCAATCTTTTTATCTCCTATATCCGTCTCTGGTAATTCTCTGTCCTTCCCCCATTTGTACCTTAAGCTATAGCCATTTTATTTTTTTAAATTTGTTTTATTGAAGTATAGTTGATTCACAATGTTGTGTTAATTTCTCCTGTACAGCAAAGTGATTCAGTTATACACACATATATATGTATATACACACACACACACACACACACACACACACACATTCTTTTTCATATTCTTTTCCATTATGGTTTATCACAGGATATTGAATATAGTTCCCTGTGCTATACAGTAGGACCTTACTGTTTATCCAAGCTATAGCCATTTTAAACTTCTTTCTACTAACCCCGGAGCCTCATAGAATCACTTTCTCCAGGCGCCTGAATTAAATCCTTCTCCTCACTTCTATCATGACACCCATTACACTTAGTTATAATTGTTTTTGTCTGTCTGCCCTACTAAGCCCACAATCTCCATTAGGGCAAGAACCATGACTAGGCCTTTCTTCAATGTATCTCCAGAATCCTGAACTATGCCAGGCACAGACAAGCCACTCAAATTAAGTATCACCTGAATGAATGATGTCCTCAAATTCTGTATGTCCCAGACTGAACACTCGCCAACACCTTCCTTCCACAAACTAGGTTCTACTTCTATATTCCTCTACCATCCCTTCCACCTCCCACATACCCCATTCATGTATTCTCATCAAAATCTTGGCATAATCCCTCACTTCTTATTTTTCTCACTCCATACATCCATTCTGGTGTCTTCAGTGAGAAGCAAGATCTGTCCTCTAAACCTCAATAAATATTCATCTGGTAGACAATCTATGGAAAGAGCATGGGCTTTGGAATCAAATAGAAGTGGGCTCATCTCACATCTGCCTATTAATCACTAGGTGATTTTGAACAAGTTATAATCTCAGAGCCTTAGTTTCCTTATCCTTAAGTGGGTTTAACAGCACCAACCTTACATAGGTTTTTATGAAGTTAAACGTGAAGTACTTAGCACTTCAATGTTACTCAATAATAAATGTTTCATTTCTCCTCACAGCATCCCTGACAGGAGTAAGCAGCGGTCAGGAAGACATGTAAAGAGCTAAATAAAAGGTCAATAAAATGGGAGAGAGTGAGAGGGATAACATGGAAAGCCAAATAAGAAATAAAAATTTAATTCCCTTAAAGAATCATGTTCACTTTTCTATTGTTTTCTTTTCTCAAAATGTAACACATAACGTTTATATTGATCAAGGAACACAGTTAATATCCAAGAGAAATGAAAATATATGTCCACCAAGAAACTTGTATGCAACTGTTCATAGCAGCATTATTCATAATAGTATACAAGTGGAAACAACCCTAATGTCCGTGAACTGGTGAATGGATAGACAAAATATGGTACATCCATACAATGGAATATTATTAGGTAATAAAAGGAATGGAGTACAGTTACACGGATGGACCTTGAAAACATTATGCTGACTGAACGAAGCCAGACGCAAAAGACCACGTATTGTATGATTCCATGTATATGAAATGTCTAGAATAGGCACAGAAAGTAGCGCAGTGGTCTCCTAGGGTTGGGGGTGAATATAATTAAAACCATTGAATCATATACTCTAAATGGGTGAGCTGATGGTGTGTGAATTATATCTTAATAAAGCTGCTAAAAAAGAAGATAGAAGAACAGCTGGAGAAATGTCCAAAAAGTTTTTTCCTAATTATTTCCTTCCTACATCCTAGTAGATTGTCTTGTATATCCCACTCTGAAGACTGCCACCTTTGACTAAAGAGAAACTGTCTGACTACAGAGAAAGTTTCTCTGGCACCGGCCATGACAAGGCCATGACAAGGCACTGCCAGAGAGGTTGGTGAGAGCCAGGCTTGAGTAGAAGTGAAGGGTCAGTGCCCTAGACCAGTGCTTCTCAGACTTGAAGGTACACATGCATCACCTGGGGACTTGTTTTCCCAGGGTTGGTGTGGATCTAAAATGAAAGAATGTATTAAAATGCATTATAATTGGTAAAGCACCATATAAATGTTGCTGTTAGTCAAGTCAAACATTTCTGAGGATGTGGGGGGGGGGGTCCTTGTGAGAGGAGGAAGGGAAATGGCAGTAAGGTTTCCTTTTTCCTACTTTGCTTAAGGAAGTTAACAGCCACTTAACCTCACTGAGCCACAACGTCTTCAAATCTGTATGTTGCAAGCAGCCGGCACAGGCTGTAGAATCATATGATTTTAAATGGCTTTAAAATTCCTAAGTAGAAAAGTCACATGTAGACAGCTGAGAGCTTATTCAGCAAGGTCACTTGGTGTGGAAACATATGAACTCTGGGGTCAGAAATCCTGGGGTTGAGGCCCAGGTCTAACAATCGCTAAGCTTTATATCTTTAGTAAATTCCTCAGTGTTTCTCCATATTTGATAGGGGTGGGAAAATACATCTTGCCTGCGTCACAGAGTGGTGGTAGGATCAGCTGAGCTGATAGTGAAAGCATTTTGTCAAACTCTGATGGGTTGCTTCACAAATCTTTTTATTGCACAGGTCTATCAGTAGAAAAACATTCAGAAAAGAATCTGAAAAAGAATATATGTTTGTATAACAATCATTTTGCTGTCACCTGAAACTAACACAACATTGTAAATCAACTACACTTCAATTAAAAAATAAATAAATAGAGACTTCCCTGGTGGTGCAGTGTTTAAGAATCCGCCTGCCAATGCAGGAGACACGGGTTCCATCCCTGGTCCGGGAAGATCCCACATGCCGCGGAGCAACTAAGCCCGTGCGCTACAACTACTGAGCCTGCACTCTACAGCCCACGAGCCACAACTACTGAGCCCATGTGCTGCAACTACTGAAGCCCACACGCGCCCAGAGCCCATGCTCCACAACGAGAAGCCACCACAATGAGAAGCCCACGCACCACAACAAAGAGTAGCCCCCACTCGCCGCAGCTAGAGAAAGCCCATGCGCAGCAATGAAGACCCAACGCAGCCAAAAATAAATAAATAAATAAATAAATTTATTTTTAAAAATATATACATATAATGACACAAATGAGTTAAAAGTAAGAGACAATTTAAGGCTACAATGAGATACCACCATGCACCTACTAGAATGGCCAAAGTCAAATACGTGACCATATCAAGTATTGGGACAGACGTGGAGCATCTGAAACTCACTGACTCTACCATTTTACATTACCATCAGCAACCACTGTGGATAACAAGTTGGCAGTTTCTTAGAAGTTAAACATACACCTACCATATGACGCAGTCATTCCAATCTTAGCTATTTACTCAAGAGAAATGAAAGCATATGTCCATAGAACGATTTGCTCACAAATGTTCATAGCAGCATTATTCACAGTAGCTAAAAACCATAAATAACTCCAATGTCCATCAGCAGGGGAATGGATAAATAAACTGTAGTATGTCCACACAATAGGATAATAAAAAGCAATGGGCTGTTGGTATGTACAACACGGCTGTACCTCAAAATAATTATGCTGAACAAAAGGAGCCAAACAAAAGAGACTACGTACTGTATGATTCCATTTACATAAAACTCTAGGAAATGCAAATTAACACGTAGTGATAGAAAGCAGATTGGTGGGGGGGTCGGTGGCGGGGCGGTGTCTCCACTGGCTGAGAAGGGAGGAATTAACAAAGGGAAACTTTTGGAGGTAATGGATATTTTCATTGTCTTGATTGTGGTGATGGCTTCATAGGTGTATACATATTTCAAAACTTATCACATTGTACACTTTAAATATGTGCCGTTTATTGCGTGTCATTATGTCTCAATAAAGCTGATTAAAAAATAGATAAAGGGCTTCCCTGGTGGCGCAGTGGTTGAGAGTCCGCCTGCCGATGCAGGGGACACGGGTTCGTGCCCCGGTCCGGGAAGATCCCACATGCCGCGGAGCGGCTGGGCCCGTGAGCCATGGCTGCTCGTACCGCCAAAAAAAAAAAAAAAAAAAAAGATAAAAATCACACATTCTCAAGGCCGAACAGATTCTTACAAATCATTAAACCAATCCTGGGCAGATCCTTCGGCCCCTCTGTCACTTTGATGTTCCTGGTTTAAGCTGAGGAGTATGAGCCTGTGCGTTCAACTTCCAAGTGGAATGAGCAGCACGAGACAACACAAGACAGACCTATTTCAATCCCCCTGCTGGCTGCTCTGGAAGCACATATGCTTTGTTGTATGTGACACAATTTTCAGTCATGTAGATATTGATGAAGTTCAAGAAAGGTTTTTCCTTGAACTTGGGACACTCAGTCACTAACAGACTAAGGCAGGATAAAAATTGTCCCATGTGGGATCTGTAGGAATCTGCTATTGAGGGAGCAATGGAAGAGACGGCTTGTGGAACTGAACACTCTTGATGGCTGAAAGAATGAGCCTTGGAGACAAGTGCCCGGCACATAGTAGATACTCAAAAAATAAGCAAAAAATAATAAAAATAACAAAATTAGGGCTTCCCTGGTGGCGCAGTGGTTGGGAGTCCGCCTGCCGATGCAGGGGACACGGGTTCGTGCCCCGGTCCGGGGGGGGTCCCACATGCTGCGGAGCGGCTGGGCCCGTGGGCCATGGCCGCTGGGCCTGCGTGTCCGGAGCCTGTTGCTCCGCGACAGGAGAGGCCGCAACAGTGAGAGGCCCGCGTATCGCAAAAAAAATAAAAATAAAAAAAATTAAAAATAAATACTATTAATTCAGAATCTGTCATAAACTGGATTATAGCTAGGTAGAAAAATATCTTCAAAAAGGGAGAAAGTTCAATAAACAGATCAACAGCATAAGCAGGATTTCGGGGGCATGACAAATTCAATTAAGCAAATTAAACTTACACGTCCTTCAGAAAGAATCTACTTGCAGCTTAATACAGGTAGCACAAACTGCCTGCATTTCAAATCCTAACATCATGACTTAATATCTTGTAACCTTGAATAAGATGTTAAACCTCCATGTTTCTTCACTTATAAAATGGAGGTGAAAATAGTATTTACCTCACAGGGTTGTTGGGGATTAATGAGTTCTTATTTGTAAGGTGCTTAGAACAAAGCCTGGCACTACACTGCTACTTGTTCATTAAAGCTGTAACTGGCAAAAGTTTGTTTCAAGCTACACTTTTTGCTAAAATACAGTGACTTTACCTACAATTGGATGGAATTAATGAAGTTTTTTTCAAGAAGTAATCTCTCACCTACTCCTCCTGTAACAGTTCTTTCAAAAGAACATACCTTGTTTGCTGCTCTAATTTCAACAAAACAGCTCTATTATTCAAAACATTGCTTGATATTTTCTGACACACAGTTGGTGTTCAATAAATGGTTGCTGAACAAATATTCTTCCAGACCAAAGCAAATGTACCAAAAGTAACATTACTGTTTTTATAGTCAGAGTTAAAAATGCAACATGCATCCCATCCAAATAGGAAATAACCCAAAAGAGGTAGAGTTACCACCTAACCGGTTAACCAACTTCAATGAAGTTGCCCAAGATAAGAAAGGTGCTAGTTCACTGCAAAAGCAGCAGAATTAAGGCTTTGGTTTAAGCCAAAATGATGATGCAATGCAGGCATTCCTTAGCACTTTTTGGTGAGAACAAGAAAAAAAGACAGACTTAATGGTCCACAAACAGCAAGAACATGGACTGTACCCTAAATGGCCTCACTGGGAAACAGCACAGGTCTTCAAAGTAACTGACATGGGGACATCCCTGGTGGTCCAGTGGCTAAGACTCCACGTTACCAATGAAGGGGGCCCGGGTTCAATCCCTGGGACTAGATCCCGCATGCCGCAACTAAAAGATCCCACATGCTGCAACTAAAGATCCCGCACACTGCAACAAAGATCCTGTGCACGGCAACGAAGATCTCACGTGCTGCAACTAAGACCTGGTGCAGCCAAATAAATAAATATGTTTAAAAAAAAACAAAAACAAAGTAAATGACATGGAATTCACCTGTTATCCCTCTTTTGCAGGGAATACTGAGCTGGTTTGTAACGTTTGTCCTGAGATACCTTCTAAGGTGGGAAATCAAATTCCCTTTTTCCTAACGAAAGGCTGGAATCAAGCAGGAAGAAATATTTCCTTGCTTTGAGTGGCCCAGGTGAGCAGAAGTTGAAAGCATCATCTCCACAGGTAGCAAGTAAAGTGTCCTCAAAGAAGCAGCCAAGTGGTTACCACTTTGTCCTGGGTACTGCCAGACATTTCTGTTCCTCCTCCTTTCTAGACTACTTTTACATTACTGTGATGGCCACCTGTTGCAATAGTCTCTTCTTAAATCTTAATCAGCCTCTCCCCAGTCCTCAAACCATGTACTTCACTGGGAAGAGAGATCAAACACAGCTTTCTTGTTCTTTGCCTCTCCAGTCTCAAGGGAAGGGTTACTGCTCCAACATGACTTGTTCATTCCGGCTTCCATCCTCTTACACAAGTCATTCTGCTCTACCCAGAATCACTTGCTCTTGCCCCCACCTCAAGTCAAATACTTCCTTAAAAAAATTTTAAAACCAACGTATGTCTCTCACTTCTTTCACCACCCACCTCTTTCTGGAGTCACTGGCTGGCTGTTCATTAAGTCTGCACCCCTTTTACCGTCACTTGTAGTACTGGCCCAGGTATGTCAGGTCCCTAATCTCGTTCCAGTACTGGATTTTCAGCTCATGCTATTGCCTCTAGGCTAAGATGGCACCCTATCAATCTGTTATCGGCACTATACCTGGTTGGGCCAGGAACGGGGTGGGGACCTTCATTCTCAAGGCAGAAAATATGGAACTGGGCCAGGCTTGAACTTTTTAAATAGGCCAAGCTCTCATTTGGGGTAAGTTCAAGGTGAGAATGACGTTTCAAGCTTAATCACCTAGAGATCACCAAGGTCAAGCCTATAGTCTGACAAAGTCAGATTTATTCATGCATCATAAGGGAGGGCACTCCAGAGGAACCATGGGATGCTGCTCAACGAGAAGAAGGGAAACATCTTTCAGGGATGTTTCTGAATGATTCTGAGAAGGGCCTAAGGAAAGTGGGGATCAGTTCTGGATTGGTTATTATTTTTGAGGCAGGATTAGGAGAAGCGGCGATAAACTAAGGGTTGGGTGCTCTTCTGAGGCAAGGGCAGCTCAGCAATTGGGAATCCCCAGTAACGGATGGGAACAGCAAAGTGGATCTCGGGCACCATTAACAAGAAAGCAGTATTCACTGAAAGAGTATATCTTTATGGCTTTTTACAGCTGCTGCCTGACTTTGGGAGAAACAATGTTTCCTGTTAACTTTGCAGTTGTCTTCATTGGTGTCTGTCCTTCCAGCCCAATTAACAGAAAGAGCTGACTTTTTTTTTTCAGTCCCAGCTAATTCTCCCATCCTGGACTTTTTTGACTCTTTCAGTGAGATGGACATGGATGCCATGCATCTTCCAGTTTATTTTCAGTCCTGAAAATGTCTAGATCTGGCAACAAATTATACAACCAAGAAGAACCTGGACTATATCTACTGACTTTGTAAGTTTAGGCAGAAAACTGAAGACTTTAGGGGCACGTGGGAGCTTTCTACCTCTTCTTCCTTGTTGAAGGTCATGACTCTTGACCAGAAGGGAAGATATGGGAAATGAGTGTTGCTACTTAGATGATGTCAAAGAATAGGATGTAGTTCTCTGGATAATCACTTAAGATCTCAGAATGATGAACTTCTGGCAAAGGAGGGGGAAATTTCACACAGACAAGGAAGAAATGATTTTGCTGGAGATTCATTAACATGATGAATATGGACTTAAAAGAAAATGTTAAGGAAAAGAAAAAAACACCACCAAAAATGTGACGTAGAAAGAAAAACCACAGTGGAAGAGACACCCTCTGCTCTTCAAGAGATAACCAGACAAAAGAGCTAGAATCGAAACTGACACACCATTGTAGAGCAGTTATGCTCTAATAAAGATGTTTTTTTTTTTTTAAAAAAAAGAGCTAGAATCATGCCTAGGGCTTTAGAAGTCCTCAGACTGATTTAAAGAGTAGTAGTAATACACAAAGTCACTGGGGCACTTCAAACACCAGAAAGCAATGACCTCACAGTTACCATCATCAAGAAGGAGTGAGATGGCATCTGGCACTAGATCACAGAAGGCAGTAAAGTATAATGGTTAAGGAGAGGTTTGAAGTCAGGCCGACCAGGGTGCTGGCTCTTGCTTGTCACGTAATCTTGGTTAAAACACTTACCCTCTCTGAACCATCACTGGCCCATCCATAAAATGGGTATTAGAATACTTACTTCACTAAGCTCTTATGAAAAGCAAAGGCTATTTAATACATTCAAGTATCTATCACAGTATGTGGCACAGAGTAAGCACCCCAAAGGTGGCCATTATCATCATCATCACCATCACCATCATCACCATCATCATCCTCATCATCATTTGTAGTAAAAAGGCAGTAGTACTTTCTTATGGAATTTAATAAACCAGATGGTGGAAACACAGTGAACAACAGCTGAGAATAAAGCAAAGAGAAAGAAGTGATGTTATTACATCGTGTTATTTATGAACTTTTCTGGAACAGAAGAAATGTATAGTATTGAATTCTATCCCCTCTCCCTGATACTTCTTTTCCCCTCTAAACAAGCATGGGCAATCTTGTATGTACACACACACACACACACACACACACACACACACACACTCCTTCCTTCCCTCCTCTGTTTTCTGTACCTCGGGACATCGAATCCACACAGTCTGAATTTCAAAGTCAATGCTAACCTATGAGAGGTCAGTTTTTACTAGAGGGAAGGGTGCACAAGCCAGATTTTATGAGTTGAAGGCTGAAAAATGAGGAAGCATAGATGGCTCTTTCAAGAAATTTTCAGATAAAATAAACAAAAAAGATTTCCCATTAGTCTGTAGGGATGGAATTTGGGGGAAGTAAGTGAAAGAGGGATTCTTGGATATGTGCAAGTAGAAGAAAAAGAGTTCTTTGAGGAAAATACTAAAGAGACAGAAGGAAGAGATGAATGGAACAGAGAATATCATTAAGGAGGCATCGGGGGATAAGTAAAAAGCATTGGAAAAGACGATATGAGAAGAATGAAGATAAAAGTAGCCATGGAAATAAATGTTTCAAGGGAAAGAGAGTCTGTGACCAGTGGGCTCTATCTTTTCAGGGAAGTACGTAACTAGATTATCTGCTGAAAGGAATTGGGGATAGGGAAGGCTAAATTAGGGCAATGGAGGGGTGCAGTAAGAAAATGGAACAGATGCTGTGGGAAATTGGAAAAGGAACCAACTAGGAATGTGTAAAAAAGGATTAGTGAGCAGCCGTTGAGGATCCAGCTGTGGTCAGAAATCACAGTTTGGTCATGGATATAATCAGCATGGTGAGGTGATTTTCCCGAGGACAACTCAGCAGCCTGGGAACAGGACGGAAGAAAACATATGCTAAAGTCCATCGAGGTTCAAGGATTGGCAGGGCAGGTGCAGGGGAACAAGAGGGACGTGAGGTAATTGAGGATACTGGTGGGAATTGATATCAAATGGCTGGCAGGGTTTAGCAGGGGTGAGAAATGGCTGACTGAGTGGGAAAGACCATAGAAGTAGGAGAGGACTGAAAGTCAGGAAGAAAAGAAAAGGGACGATGAGGTCAGAAAGGTTCTGTGAGAGGAAGGGAATATGGGATGTGGAAGGCTAAAGGTACTAGTCAAAAAACTGAACTTCAGCGTTTGAAATATCAGAGGTAGGACAGTACCAGCTGGTGACAAGGCCCAAAGTGTGGCCATAAGATGAAGTTACTGAGGCAGACCAAAAATGAGGGTCACAGTATTGGAGGTCAAGGAAGTGTTATGCTGGAGCATTTGATGATGCATCAGTGTGGCCACTGACATGGTCTAGGATTATGCCAGGAGTCAGGATAGCACAGAACACTAAGCTAGGTGCCAGAGGTCTCAAAGAATTTGAGCAAGTAAGCCAGGGATCAGATTATGCCAATGAAGAGAGTTGGTACACTACCCAATGGCATGTGCATTCAAGAATAAGGAAAAGGATGGTGTTGAACAACATCCTGGCAGCAGAAGCCAGCTTTGAGATTGAGGAACTATGAGAGAATGAGCAGCTTCCATTTAAGAGGGTAGTGAAGAAAATAGTGTCATCAAGGCAAAGAGTTCCAGAAAAATAGTTGAGAATATACGGACATTTCCTGACCAAAGAACAGGAGTTCTGGAGGCCACAAGGGACCTGAGAAGGGAGTGTCAGCCAGGGAACAATATGTCTATGGAAGGGGAAGGGCTGTACTGAACTTATAAGAGGGAAATTTCATCCTTTAGGAGGCTGAGGAAGCAGCAAGGGAACTACAACTCTGTAAGTTTGACCAAGAAAGAAGAACTGATTGGTAAAAGTAGAAGTTAAAGAAACTTTAGGAGATACAGCCATGATATCATCTTAAGTACTGTTGGGTAATGATCAAGAACAAAAAAGTGTGATAGGTACCAAGATATTCCCCAGATATTAAGGATGGACATTTCTACAAGAGACCATAGTGACTCTTAAGTGGACTACTGTTTAAGAGGAATAAAAGATTTCAAGGGGAAAGTTCTCATAATATCAATCGTCCATGATCCTGAAAGGAACAAAGGAGAAATGAGTAAAGAACCCAATGTAGCTACACAGGAAACATGCTGGTAGGCTACAGGAACTAATGTAGCTATAGCAAGCTCAGATTTTTCGAGGTAAGATCATCAACCCTAAATAGAAGATATATGTGAACAGGTGACAAAGAGAGCAAGTGAGGGAGCAAGAACACCAGTGGGATGACTGACTCAGTTCCTATTTTGATTCCGTCTTAAATGATAAGGATCATTTTCAAATTGAAAATGGTGGCACAAATGTGAACAATAGTTTGTCAGAGCCCAACAGATATTGAAATATTGAGACAAGCAAACAGTTTCAAATCAGTTTGGGTCTGTTGGCCCACATAAAGAATACCGGGGCTTCCCTGGTGGCGCAGTGGTTGAGAGTCCGCCTGCCGATGCAGGGGACGCGGGTTCGTGCCCCGGTCCAGGAAGATCCCACGTGCCATGGAGCGGCTGGGCCCGTGGGCCATGGCCGCTGAGCCTGCGCGTCCGGAGCCTGTGCTCCGCAGCGGGAGAGGCCACAGCAGTGAGAGGCCCGCATACCGCAAAAAGAAAAAAAAAAAAAGAATACCGCATGCTACTGAGATACCCAACATTCCTGATTGAGAAGCCACTACTGGTATCTCTGAAAAATCACAGCCAACTACAAAAATGAAGGAAGACTATAACTGGACAACTAACAGCCCAATTTTCAAAAGTCAGATATTTCTAAAACAGCTCAGAAATCAAAGACTGCTGATCTTGATGAAAAACAGTCTACAATGGGGTATTAAACTTATAGTTATGAGCAATGGGTAGGTAGTGAGACTGGTAGATTGAGGTAATGCCACCAAGTGTTTTCCCCTGTAGAATACATTCACATGAGACAGCGAGATGTGCTCTGCACTGTTATACAGATAGGTTGATTTATGATTGATTGAATAACCTTACGCAAAAAGAATACTAATGGAATACTCAAAAAGAATGCTAATGGAATGTTATTCAGCAACAAAAAGGAACAAACTATCGATACACGCAACAACTTGGATGAACCACAAGGAAATTGCACTGAGTAAAAATAAAACAATCTCAAAAGGATACACACTGCACAATTCCATTTATGTGACATTCATGAAACAACATAATTATAGAGAAGGAGAACAGTTGCCAAGGGGGTAGACATGCGGGAGGGGGAAGAGATGTGGCCATAAAGGGGTAGAACAAGGGAGTCTTGCACTGATGCCAGAGTTAAGTATCTTGATCGTGGTGGTGGTTACACAAGGCCACACGTGTGATAAAATTTCATAGGGCTAAACACACACACACACACACACACATGCACACGCACACACACACACACACAATCTGAATTAAGCTCTACAGATCGTACCAAGTTCAATTTCTTGATTTTGATACTGTACTATAGTTGGGTGAGACGGTAACACTGGGAGAAGCTGGAAGGAAGTGTGCACGGACTTCTCTATATATTTCTTTGCAACATCCTCTGAATCCATAATTATTTCAAATTAAAAAGATTTTTTACGGGAATTCCCTGGTGATCCAGTGGTTAGGACTCGGCGCTTTCACTGCTGGGTCCCAGGCTCGATCCCTGGTTGGGGAACTAAGATCCCGCAAGCCGCATAGTGCAGGCAAAAAAAAAAAAAAAAAAAAGGTCTTTTTATTGGTTTGTTTTTATAAATTTACTTATTTATTTATTTTTGGCTGCACTGGGTCTTCTTTGCTGTGTGTGGGCTTTCTCTAGTTGCAGCAAGCAGGGGCTACTCTTCGTTGCGGTACACGGGCTTCTCATTGTGGTGGCTTCTCTTGTTGCGGAGCATGGGCTCTAGGCACACGGGCTTCAGTAGCTGTGGCGCGCAGGCTCAGCAGTTGTGGCACGTGGGCTTTAGAGCGCAGGCTCAGTAGTTGTGGTGCACGGGCTTAGTTGCTCCGCAGCATGCAGGATCTTCCAGACCAGGGCTTGAACCCGTGTCCCCTGCATTGGCAGGTGGATTCTTAACCACTGCACCACCAGGGAAGTCCCAAGGTTTTTTTTTAAAGAGCACTAATTAACGAATCAATGTCCACCTCACAAAAGGAGATCTAGCTGCTCATCTCAGGGCTCTGTACTGACACAACTGAGACACCATTTTTAACCCAACAAGTTAGGGAACACAGAGGAAGCATGTTGATCAAGTTTATGAATGATATAAAACATAGAGACTCAGCTAATCTGGTTTCAAACAAAACTGGAATCCAAAAATATCAACAGGCTGTGCTAGGGACTGAAATACAATAGAGACAAAGGTGGAGCCCACCATATTGTATCCCAAGCACACAGCACCACGCCTGGCACAAAGAAAAGGGCTCAAAAAATGGTGAAAAAGTAAGTGAAGGCAAGTTTTAAAATATTCAACAGGTTTAATGGGAGTTCACTTGAGAAGGCCCTTAGGGACTTCCCTGGTGGTCCAGTGGTTAAGAATCCACCTTCCAGTGCAGGTGGCGTGGGTTCAATCCCTGGTCAGGGAACTAAGATCCCACATGCATGGGACAACTAAGCCCATGCACTGCAACTACTGAGCCCGCGTGCTCTAGAGCCCATGTGCCACAATGAAAGATCCCGCGTGCTCTGGAGCCCATGCATCACAACTAAAAGATCCCGCATGCCGCAATGAAGATCCTGCATGCTGCAACTAAGACCCGACACAGCCAAATTAATTAATTAATTAAAAAGAAAAGGCCCTTTAGCCAACACAATGATAATATTCCCTCAAACCAATACAATTTTCCACTTCATGACGAAGTATATATTTTTTAAGGGCAGGTGGAGGTAAATATTATCATTGTGCTCTGCACTAATCTGACTGCATATAGAGGACCAAGTTCAAGTCCTAGGGGCCATGTTTTAAAGGACACGTGAATAAACTAGAGTATATCCCAAGTAAGGCAACTAAGATGATTAAATATCTAGAAATCTTGTTATATGAATAACACTAGAAGGAGCACAAAACACTTAGCCTGGAGAACATACAATGTGGCAGATGCAAGGGACACATTAGATAATAATTATAGTGTAGGGAATTCCCTAGTAGCACAGTGGTTAAGAATCTGCCTGCCAATGCAGGGGACACAGGTTCGAGCCCTGGTCTGGGAAGACCCCACATGACATGGAGCAAATAAGCCCATGCGCCATAACTACTGAGCTTGCGCTCCACAGCCCACGAGCCACAACTACTGAACCCACGTGCCATAACTACTGAAGCCCACATGCCTAGAGCCAGTGCTCCACAACAAAGACAAGCCACCATAATGAGAAGCCCGCGCACCGCAAAGAAGAGTAGCCCCCGCTCGCCGCAACTAGAGAAATCCCCTGCACATCAATGAAGACCCAACAAAGCCATAAATAAATAAATAAAATAAATTTTAAAGTAATAATTATAGTGTAGACCATGATATAATGATAATATTAAATACTCCTTTGGAGGTAGCATGGCATTTTACAATTTACAACGTGCTTTCACACTGTGTCCCTACCTGTCCAATATCTGAATGTCTGGCAAGTAGGGAAAGGGTTAGATTTTTTTCTTTCTGTGCAGCACAGTGGTTAGAGATTACAAAGATAGATATTTCAGATCAAAATAAAGAAGGATTTTCAAACATTTCAATCTTCATGACAGTGAAATACCAATAGCGGTAAGAGCAACAAGAAAGTGCTAGAAGATATAAGTACTGTCACAACAGTCTCGTGAGGTAGGTACCATTATCCCCATGTCACAGATGAGAGAAGTAATGTACACAGGGGTTAAATAATCTGCCCAAGGCTATAACCACAGCTAGTGAAGTATCAAAACTAGAATTCAAATTCAGGCAGCCCCACTCCAGAACCACTACATGTGGGGTATTTGGAACAATCACCCGCTGAGGCCACTGCAGGGTGAGTGGACTGCTAGCCTGAGTCAGAGGCTGGACTAAATCAAATGTAAGCCAACAGGATTCTAGGAATCTTAGATGACAGGCTAATTTGGACTGGAAATACAAAGTGGTGCCCTTCTGAAAGTGGTATGGCTCTAGTACAAAAAAAAAAGTAACATTTTTAAAAGAAATATATAGTTTACTAGGAAGGTAAGGGACATTGCTGTCAAAATATTTCTTACACATATATTTTTAATCTTGTAATGGTTGTTTATGTTATTTCCTTATACATCTGCTCTCCTTTGTTTTTTTGCAGAGTATTTTGACCATAATTCTATAATTTCAGTCTTATCCTAGATTTATGAGTGAGGAAAACAGCATAATGCAATGTGCATAGTAACTAAAAGAGCAATGCTATTGTGTGTTATGTCCACATTGCCCCTAAACTGAAAACAAACAAACAAACACAGTAAAACAAGAGGGAAGGGATATGGGGATATATGTATACTTATAGCTGATTCACTCTGTTGTACAACAGAAACTAACACAACATTGTAAAGCAATTATACTCCAATAAAGATATTTTTAAAAAAAGCAAAACAAGCAAACAAAAAAATACTAGCTCTAAAGCAGGTTGTCTGAGAGTGAAGGCAACAGGATAAGGCCCAAAGAGCTAAGACACCTTGGAAGTAGTGGTACAGTTCTCCACACATTCAGATCAGTTTTGGTTTCATCAAAATCTGCAGTTTGAAGATCTAACAGAAGATCAGTGTCATCATAACTGAATCACAAAAGTACCTGGGAATTATTTCCTATTTCAACCCCTGCCCCCATCAACTGATGCAACATATATTAAATTCGCAAAGCTCACTCCACTTTGACAGTTTTAATTAACAAGTTTTCTCTGCTTGAACATAAATTGAGATTTCTATCTCTGGGGAAATAAAAGTAGGGTTTTCCTTCATTAAAGATTAAAAAAAGAAAGAAACCTGCCGTGTTGAAAGTCAGTTTAATAGTTGGTAGGCTGAACTGTCTTTGGGGTATGGAGTATATGATTAAAAGTAGAGAAAGAAGATAAAAAGTTGAGTCAAATCCAGATGAATTTCTGAAAAAAAAGTTAGAGAAAAATAAACCAAGGTCGTCACAATAAGCAACCTGCATTCAGAAGCAGCCAATGGCTATGCTTACAGCATTTCAAGGGAATTAAGGGCTGGGGTGACTGAATAGCTCATTAGAAGCCTTAAGAAAAACAAAACCACGCCAATTCTGTAAAATAAAAGTATTCATCAGTGAAGGACATGACCAACGATTTAACTCTCAGGATGTTCATGGTGACACTGGTAATGATAGACAACAACTGGAAACAAATGTACAAGGGATTGGTTAAATCAATCATGGTACAACAATACAATGGGGCATTCAGAAGTGTTATTGTAAATGAAGAGATGACAATAGAGAAATAGGTCCATGATGTAAAAACGAAAAAAGGTGGTTTATAAAGTGGTACAATTCATTTTATTGTTAAAGTTATACACACAACCTAGAAGCCTACACACACGG
Organism: Stenella coeruleoalba; assembly: GCF_951394435.1. NCBI lineage: Eukaryota > Metazoa > Chordata > Mammalia > Artiodactyla > Delphinidae > Stenella > Stenella coeruleoalba. Next base: position 38,748,844 of record NC_137152.1, on the reverse strand, counting down.
GTGTTAAAAATGTTCTCTTTTTTTAAAATTTGGGATGTTAAAATTTTTCTTTGTCCCTTATTTGTATTTTCTAGTTTTTAAAAACTGGTTACAATAAAAATGAATGACATTAATATTTTTAAGAGAAGAGATGGATTTTCATTTTTAAGGGACTTAGTTACACTAACATTCTACAACAGCATCCCTTTGTAGCTTCACCATTTTGGACTCTGAAAGGAAAAACTAATGAACTGTATGGTATCCTCTGGAGAGCAGGAAGGGGTCACTGCAGCATCTTGTACATTAATGCGGCAAAACTCTATTAGCATAAAACAAACAAACAAACAAACAAAACCTTCCTAGAAGACAAAGGCCCTGCAAGTATAGGGTGGAGACTCCCCACCGCTTAAAGCTATAGAGTTTTACAGTCTTTTAATGCCAAATGACTTCCACACAAAACCAAAACCAGTCAATATGATGCACAATTGGTAGGTGGAAGGACAGGAGAGAATTAAACACAGTGGTATTGGTGGGGGGAGAGGGAATGATTTTATTTTCTACTTCTTCCATTTCAAGGTAGAGAAGCTTCTGTTAGAATAACATTTCTGGCCTCTTTCTACCCCCTTACTTACTCCTCCCCATGGAAAGAGCTACAATTATTTTCTTGAGAGATTAGACAACAATTTATAAGAACAAATTGGTGTTAAATGTAAATTTCAAGGTTGGTCCATTGTAACCACAGTTTAAAAACAATTTATCTGCCTGCCCATCCATCTATACATACTTAAAAATATATGCACGGGCACGAGATACGTGCTTAAGCAACACTTGCTCTCTGGCTAATCCAGGAGATTAGAAATCAAAAGACTTAGATAAGTAGGCTGTTCCGTAAGCGGAAGTTTCCATGTCTGTGCAAGAAAAGGATCTGCCAAAGGAAGGCACAGCAACACAAACGGGTCCTTAACAAATCCCCATTTCAATGTACAGGACCTCTCTCCATCTTGTGCCACACAGAGCTTCCGTCTGGTGAGCAGAAAACCATGCCAGCTCAATGAACTGTCACCAATTTCTGCATGTCATTGGGAGTACAGAGGGGACATCTATTAAAATCCTATCCATCTTTCTCCAACCAGCTCAAATGTCACCTCCTTCCTGAGCCTTCCCTCTTCCTCACCACAGCTGCAAATTACTTCTTGTCCTCGTAAGATTCTAAGCCCTTTGTTTCTATTCTACCACTCATTACATATGACTTTATGTAGAGTCTCGTGGGTACAGGTTCTTTCACTATCAGTAGATAATAAGCTTCTTGGTGGCAAGGTCCAAGTCACTGATTTTTATCTGAGCCATACTGTCAACACAGTGTCTTCCACAGTTATTCATTAGATGTGCACAGGACTAAAACTTTAGAACTTACATAAGTTTAAAAGCATCTTCCCTCCCCACCCCTTAATGCAAGCATTAGAGAATAGCCCTGAAGTTCCCCCTTAGAGACTTACTGGTGACCGCAGCAAACTTTAGCCCAAGGTATTTAATATTTTTGCCTTCCTCAGCTTTTAGCTTCATGTACATAATAGGGTAAGATATCACCCACCCACAGGAGCTAGCCTGATAAAACTCTCTAGAGCAGTGTCATCTAACAGAAATATAAAAACATATGTTGGGCTTCCCTGGTGGCGCAGTGGTTGAGAGTCCGCCTGCCGATGCAGGGGACGCGGGTTCGTGACCCGGTCCAGGAAGATCCCACATGCCGCAGAGCGGCTGGGCCCGTGAGCCATGGCCGCTGAGCCTGCGTGTCCGGAGCCTGTGCTCCGCAACGGGAGAGGCCACAGCAGTGAGAGGCCTGCGTACCACAAAAAAAAAAAACCAAACAAAAAAACATGTTAACTTTATGTCAACTTTAAATTTTAACTTTATGCCAGCCACATGTTAACTTTAAATTTTCTAGAAGCCATGTTAAGAAAAGTAAAAAGAAATAGGATGAAGTTAATTTTAATAATAGATTTTATTTAACCCAATATATCCAAAATGTTATCACTTCAACATGTAATCAATATTAAAAATTACTGAAATGCTTTATATTTTTTATCATACTAATTCTTTGAAATCCAGTGGGTATTTTCCACTTAGAGCATATCTCGATCCGTATCAGGCACTTCTTATTAGCTATAAAAGCTAGTTATTTAACCTCTCTTTACCTCAGGTTCCTCAATTTCAAAACGGGAATAACAATATTCACCTTATAGCACTGTACTGAAGTTTAATAATATGTGTAAAGGGCTTAGAACAGTACCTGGCAAATTGTAAGGACTCAATAAATATTAACTACCTGTAGGAAGTTAAATAAGTAGTTCTACATTCCACCCAGAATAACTCTGTGAGTTTCATTTCTCTTATCTGTAAAATAACATAACATGGCCCACTTTGTAAGGTAATTATGATAATTTGAGATAATGTGTGTAAAGAACTTCTTATGTTGTTGTTGTTATGACAATTTACAAACCTCATACCCTTCCAACCTTTGTGGTTCTATCAATAGCATTGTACCTTTGGATGTTCTTAATCCTCAGTAAAAGATACCTGTAATATTTTTAAAAATTAACTACTTTTATCATTAACATCCTCCATTTACTTTATGAAGGAACTGAGCATATGAAGAAACTAAGTATATTTCCTAAGTTCATAATGCAAATCAATGTTGGTTCTATTCCTTTACGGTTTTTTTTTTTTTTTTTTTTTGGTGGTACGAGGGCCTCTCACTGCTGTGGCCCCTCCCGTTGCGGAGCACAGGCTCCGGACACGCAGGCTCAGCGGCCATGGCTCACAGGCCCAGCCGCTTCGCAGCACGTGGGATCCTCCCGGACCGGGGCATGAACCCACGTCCCCTGCATCGGCAGGCGGACTCTCAACCACTGCGCCACCAGGGAAGCCCTATTCCCTTTTAAATACTCGTCTATTACAGTATGGTACTGGCCCAAAAACAGAAATATAGATCAATGGAACAGGATACAGAGCCCAGAGATAAACCCATGCACACATGGTCACCTTATCTTTGATAAAGGAGGCAAGAATAAACAGTGGAGAAAAGACAGCCTCTTCAATAAGTGGTGCTAGGAAAACTGGACAGCTACATGTAAAAGTATGAGATTAGATCACTCCCTAACACCATACACAAAAATAAGCTCAAAATGGATTAAAGATCTAAATGTAAGGCCAGAAGCTATCAAACTCTTAGAGGAAAACAGGCAGAACACTCTACGACATAAATCACAGCAAGATCCTTTTTGACCCACCTCCTAGAGAAATGGAAATAAAAACAAAAATAAACAAATGGGACCTAATGAAACTTCAAAGCTTTTGCACAGCAAAGGAAACCATAAACAAGACCAAAAGACAACCCTCAGAATGGAAGAAAATATTTGCAAATGAAGCAACTGACAAAGGATTAATCTCCAAAATTTACAAGCAGCTCATGCAGCTCAATATCAAAAAACAAACAACCCAATCCAAAAATGGGCAGAAGACCTAAATAGACATTTCTCCAAAGAAGATATACAGATTGCCAACAAACACATGAAAGAATGTTCAACATCATTAATCATTAGAGAAATGCAAAGCAAAACTACAATGAGATATCATCTCACACTGGTCAGAATGGCCATCATCAAAAAATCTAGAAACAATAAATGTTGGAGAGGGTGTAGAGAAAAGGGAACACTCTTGCTTTGCTGGTGGGAATGTAAATTGATACAGCCACTACGGAGAACAGTATGGAGGTTCCTTAAAAAACTACAAATAGAACTACCATATGACCCAGAAATCCCACTACTGGGCATATACCCTGAGAAAACCATAATTCAAAAAGAGTCATGTACCAAAATGTTCATTGCAGCTCTATTTACAATAGCCAGGACATGGAAGCAACCTAAGTGCCCATCATCGGATGAATGGATAAAGAAGATGTGGCACACATATACAATGGAATATTACTCAGCCATAAAAAGAAATGAAATTGAGTTATTCGTAGTAAGGTGGATGGACCTAGAGTCTGTCATACATAGTGAAGTAAGTCAGAAAGAGAAAAACAAATACTGTATGCTAACACATATATATGGAATCTAAGGGGGAAAAAAAGGTCATGAAGAGCCTAGGGGCAAGACGGGAATAAAGACACAGACCTACTAGAGAATGGACTTGAGGATATGGGGAGGGGGAAGGGTAAGCTGTGACAAAGTGAGAGAGTGGCATGGACACATATACACTACCAAACGTAAAATAGATAGCTAGGGGGAAGCAGCCCCATAGCACAGGGAGATCAGCTCTGTGCTTTGTGACCACCTAGAGGGGTGGGATAGGGAGGGTGGGAGGGAGGGAGATGCAAGAGGGAAGAGATATGGGAACATATGTATATGTATAACTGATTCACTTTGTTATAAAGCAGAAACTAACACACCCTTGTAAAGCAATTATACTCCAATAAAGATGTTAAATAAATAAATAAATAAATACTCGTCTATTAAACCATGCAGGGCAGCTGGGAGCAACGGAAAATCATATTTTTTACCCATTTAAAATTCCGAAGTGCTAGCCAAATGGAGCTTGGGAGTCAGTCCAAAAGGCAACATTTTTCAAAATGGTAGCTTAGAGAAATGCCATCCAGCTATATTATACTAACAGTCCTTTTACCCTACCACTTCCTTTAAGCTCCACCCCCCATTTGTGTAATATTGCATCCATGTTAATTGGTGGAGAAGTATAACTCCTTGAGTTTTACTCTGCAGTATTTTAGGTTATTTTTGTTGGTGAGGTTGAATATTCTTGCAAAAATCTGCAAAATGCCCAGCACCTAAGACTATCCAATCTTGACATACTTGATTGTGCTCTTCAGGAAAAGCAGCAACACAGAAGAGATGGCAGAACTGAAGGAACAATAGCCTAGAAATCAGGAGACCTGATTTCTGGCCCAGGGTTGATTAAATCACTATGTGACCTTGGGCAACGCAACTTAAACTCCTGAGCTATATCTCAGTTTAAGATAAGGTCACCTGCAGTATTCAGGATTAAGAATTAGAACACCAGAGCAATAACTGAAAACTGCATCAGGTCTTAGCATTCTTGTTTATCTCTCTTTAAGTGTTCTGGCAATAAGTTTCCCTTGAAAAAATGAGTATTGACAAAGTTTGGGAATAATTTCCTTTAGTATCCAAATAATTAGAATAGCTAGAAAAGCAAATAAGGGTCTTTTATCTGATATTTATGCTACTATCACTGGAATCCAAACAATCATCATTATCTTCCAAGGTTAAGAATTACAGGACATCAGCATAAATACAAAGGGGCATCAATGACCACCTCCATGGATCTCTCTCAACCCCAAATTCCCTGGTTTCTCAACTTCAGCACTGCTGACATCTTGGGTCAGATCATTCTTTGTTGTAGGGGGCTGACCTTTGCTGTGGGGGGCATTATAGGATATTTAGCAGTTTTTCTGACTTCTACCCACTAGATGCCAGTAACATCCCCCGCAGTTGTGAAAACCAGAAATGCCTCCAGACATTGAGGTGACCCTCAATTCCTTTGTAATTAAGCTTATACCGAGACCTGCAATTTTCAGTGTGTCATCTGCTTAGGACACAGCTTCATTAATATGACACAGAGTGGGCTTCCCTGGTGGCGCAGTGGTTGAGAGTCCGCCTGCCGATGCAGGGGACACGGGTTCGTGCCCCGGTCCGGGAAGATCCCACATGCCACGGAGCGGCTAGGCCCATGAGCCATGGCCACTGAGCCTGTGCGTCCAGAGCCTGTGCTCCGCAACGGGAGAGGCCACAACAGTGAGAGGCCCGCGTACCACAAAAAAAAAAAAAAAAAATGACATGGAGTAATCAACTTCCACTGGCAATCTGGATTCTCAAAAGGCATGACCTTACCAGTAAATTTGCGTTTAATAAACATACAGCGGAAAATACTTTTGTAAAGTGACCCATTACACTGCAGAGCTTATCCATATATCTTTTTCAGAGCCAAAACAATGTTTTCACACAAATAGTGATTCTGGTAGCTAATATTTTAGATTAAGATATTTAAGTTTTAGAGCCCATGATATTTTTCTTTAATGTTAGAACCCTGGCTTTAATTTACTGATCAAAGTTTCCAATAAACTATCCATCACTTTATTCTCCTCCAACAAATCCCCATGCTTCCTCTTACTCACCTAACCGCTCACAAGTTCTGGTTCCCAGTGACTGGGCCCTATACCCAGTCATCCACCTTTTCATCTAAAGTTTTGACAGAGGGTTATTCTACTTCTTTGGGATTAGAACTGGGAAGGAGTACTAATGAGAGCTTATCAGCCATAAAATAATAGGATCAACCAAACATATAAGGAATATCTTTAACGCGATGGGGACACAAAAATAAATACACATTAGACAATGAAAGAACCACAGAATAGAAACAACCACAGAAAGAATCACATCAACCACATGCCCAAAGTCATTCAGCTAACTCATTTGATAGGCTGATAGTAGAGCATTCAAGTTAAGGGTATTCAGACTGCAGTTATAGGTGAAAAAGTAGAGTTTAGAGCTAAGTTTATGGGTTTGTGACTCAACACCTGGAAGGTAGGACACCAACATGATAATGGTGGTTACCTCTAAGGAGGAGGTTGAAAGACAACTTTCACTTTTTACTCACGATGCTTCTGTATTATTTTTTTAAGATAAACATGTAATCATGTGTTACTTCTATAATTAAAAACCAAAAGAGGTGAAGCCAGAAGAGAAGACAAAATTTCACAGGGAGAGAATATAAAGGGAGAAAAGGCAAAGGACACTCCCAAATATGGATATAATTAGGGGGCAGAAGGAAGCAACAGCAGGAGAGGCAGGCAGAAAGAGAACTAGCAGGGTACAACAACTCTGTGGCCAAGGGAGGGAAGTTTCAAAAAGGAACTGAACTGTCAACAGGACCAAAAAGGGAAAGGGGGAGAAAAATAAGATAGCAGAACAGAATTTAGATCTGAAAGAGGCTTCTTAAAAATCATAACCTTCTGCCTATATTTTGCCACTCAATCTTTGAGAAAATTGAGGCCCAGAAAGGTTAGGCTGCTTGCTAGATAGGTATTAGTAGCTAGAGGGCACAGCAAAGGGAGACCACAACATTTATGGATAGTCTAGCGAATGGGTCCAGTGGAAAGAAAGAAAAGATACCAGAAGAAAAGGGGGGATAATTGGATACATGCTACCTAGAATAGACAGGAAGAGATGGGACTGAAGACAGAAGCAGACAAAAATAATACAACTTTTCCTCTGAAGCAGCATAACTTGTTTCCTTTTTCATTTGGGTTGTTAGATTGGGAGGTCAGGGGACTCACTCAAAGTACTTGGGTTTCCCCAGAATTTCACCCTTGGCACCTTTCCCCTCTCAAACTATACACACACCCTAGACTCCATTTACCATCTTTATATGAAAGACTCCCAAATCTCTATTACACAGCCCAAACCCTCTCGTAAGCCCCAGACCTGGGGGAGATGAATCTCTACTTGGATACCTATAGGCATCCAAACCGGAATCTCTGTCTCCACAAGTCTACTCCTGCTCCAGTGCTCTTTGTCTCAATGGAAGGCCCCACATGATGAATGATATTAGGCGAATAACTGAACATCACCTCTCATTATATCTTTGTAAGCAAGATGAAAAAAAAAAACATTCACTGGATGACAATAAAGTTAGAGTCACAGCTGTTAGAGCAGCCTTACTCAGTAAGTGTCCCTTAATGTCTTAATGGTAAGTTGCACGTCTTCAATTAGCCTCATTCAGCTCTATGCCAAGTGTAGCAGTCACTTGTAGACCACCTCCAATCATTCGTACCTCCTGGTGTTCATGCCCTTGCCTTCAGTGTGGGTGGGACCTGTGAGTAGCTTCTAGCCAACAGAACACAGCAAGGATGATGGATGTCACTCCCATGATTATTATAATTCCTTCTTGCTGTGGTGACATAAAGACTTTATGGTTTGCTGGCCTTGAAGAACTAAGCTGCTATGTTGTAAAGTGCCTTTGGAGACGCCATGTGGCAGGGAACTACAGGTGGCCCCTAGGATCTGAAGGCCTCAATCCTACAACCAACTAAAGAACTAAATTCTGCCAACAGCCATGTAGGCTTGGAAGAAAACCCCAAGGCCTCAGATGAGACTTGTGGTCCCAACCAACACACTGATTGCAGCCTGAGAGACTGAGCAAAGGACCCAGCCAAGCCATGAAAGACTTGACTCACAGAAACTGAGATAATAAATGGGTATTGTTTTGAGCCGCGAAGTTTGTGGTAATTTATTATGCAGCAATAGAAAACTAATACACCAAGCAAAATTTTATTAATTACTTGGATAAAGATATTCATAAAATATATATAATAATAATGCAAAAACTAACAAGACAAACAAATAAAAATTTAACTACATTAATGTTTAAGTAAAAGCCTAGATAGAAAGGTTTTTGTAAATAAAAATAATTAAAAAGAGAGAAAGAGACAGACAGACATAGACATACTTGGAGTAAGAAGTAGGCCTTAGGCTCATTACAAGCTCATAGTAAGATGTAGCTGCCAAAAACTCAATACTATTTGAGGCCATATTAATAAAGTATAATGGACAAAACAAAAGGAGGGCAGTCATATTGTACCATATGAACTGGTCAAATCAAATCAATAACTATTTCCCGGGTGCTTCTATTTAAGGCATTAGGAACATGTATGTTCCTGTCCCTCAAGTATTTTACACTCTATCTGGGGAGCTAAGATAAACATTTCAATAAGTTAAACCATAATAAAGATTTTAAGAAACAGTTTAAGACAATGATAGAAAAGATATTATAAGGCGGGCATTAGAATTCATCTGGCAGTTAGTTAAAGGCGGTAACAGAAGCAGAAGTTCAGAAGAGGGAGACAACACATCATTATCAATATTATGATTATTGTTTTGCTGATATAATATAAAAATGAATGTATTCAACACTGGGATTCAAGTTCACTTTACTGAGCACAAGCTCTCAAATTTTGAAAAGATGGAGGTAAAAAAATCCATTCAGACAAGCTGTGCTATTTCAGGGGCTTTTTAGTGACAGATAACACTACATTTTACAGGTGAGTAAATATTGGCAAAGGAGGGTTAAATAATTTGTTGATTATAACCCAGTAAGTCAACTGTACTGAGAAGCAGATTTCCTCTTAGTCTAGAATGCTAATGAAAACTCACATTACCTTTCTACATTACAATGGCTACTTTTGGTTAACAACGTTTTCACTAAATAATTTGAAATCCTGAGTTGTCCTTTACTCTTCTCCCTCCAAAGTTGACCAGTAATCAAGCTTTGTCATGTTTTCCTTTGTGATGGCTCTCACATTTATCCCTTCCTTTAATTCCCCCAAATTAACTTCTTATATCCAGGCCCTCACACTGTTCTACCTGAATCTCTTTCAGCGATCTCCTAACTAATCTCTGCAATTCCAGTATCTCCTTCCCATCTGCCTTACATAGTTCTAACCATGACATTCTCTGCAAAAAGCCCTTCAATTGCCCCCCCCCGCCCCCACTGCTTGCAGAATGAAGTATGGACCTTTTAGTTTGTGAGCCAGAGTTGGATTCAAGTCCTGGCTCTACCACGTCCTGCTATGTGACTTAAGAGCCTCGTTTTCCTTGTTTGTTAAATGAGGATACCAACTGCCTCATATGTCTTGGTTTTCCTGGATCAGTCTCTGTCTAGACTAATGCCATTTGATTAAAAGTGTCCTGGTTTTGACATTAAATCATTTGGTCAATAAAGGGTTGTTATGAGGATTTAATGAGACAATGCATATAATGCATATAACAGGCCTGGCATGACACTTTTTCTCATTTTCTCAAATGTACCTTGTACTTTGCTGCCTGAAATCATATCTCTAACATCAACAACCACAGAAGAACCTACCCCATACTACCCGGTCTACCTCAGGTGCCACCTCCTCACCTTTGCCTAACCCCTATGGTATTCTAAACCTCTCTTATCATGTGTATCTAACACTAGCTTGGGTCACAGTTATTTCTACACATTTTAACTTACTCAGAGATTAGCTGTGGGGAGGACAGTGTTTACTTCTGATTCCTCTTAGTCCCACTTGTGACACCTAGCAGTGTCTTTCACACAAAAGATACTCACTAAATTACTTAAATTTAGGAAGAATCCAGAATTTTGGCCACAAAATTCCATTTCACTTATCCATCAACTGTTTATTCAAGTCTTCTGCCTTCTTAACTGCCTTGAGATCGTTTCACTTCCTCATTAGTACCACAGCAAGGTCATTAGAGCCAGACTGCCTTGGATCTAGGCTCTATCAGTTACCAGTTAAAAATGCATGTAACAGGACTTCCCTGGTGGCACAGTGGTTAAGAATCCGCCTGCCGAGGCAGGGGACACGGGTTCGAGCCCTGGTCCAGGAAGATCCCACATGCCGTGGAGCAACTAAGCCCATGCGCCACAACTACTGAACCTGCGTTCTAGAGCCCATGAGCACAACTACTGAAGCCCACGTGCCTAGAGCCCATGTTCTGCAACAAGAGAAGCCACCACAATGAGAAGCCCACGCACCGCAATGAAGAGTAGCCCTCACTCGCCACAACTATAGGAAGCCCATATGCAGCAACGAAGACCCAGTGCAGCCAAAAATAAATAAATAAAATAAATTTATTTTTTTAATGCATGTAAGGCACTTGGAAGAAGCACACAGCAAGTACTGGATAAATGATAGCCGTTATTATTTGTTCTCTTCTCTTCCTCGACCTCAGTCAAATCAGAACACTTTACTATGGAGTTAGGCCTCTCAGCAACATTTTCTACACAGGGCAGTCAACTTCTGGCTCTCAGCAGATACAAAGTTCAGCCCATTTGTCGCTCAGGACCTTCTCTGTCTTTCTAGGATTTCTGTTTCTTGTCCCAGTTTCCCCCTCCTTTATGCCTAGTCCAAGGTGGGGCTGTTTCTTACAGCTTCTCTGATCACTAGCAAAGACAAGAATCTTCCTGTCTGGTTCTCTAAGCATAACTTCCAGGTCCAGGTTCAGGTTCAGTCTAAAGCCACACTCCAGGCAACTCCTCATGCTCTACGGTTTCACCAACCAGAAACATCTCTCAAAAGTTGCACTCTTTATGATTCCAGTCCTTCTACACCAATCTACAGCCTGAAATTGCTTAGCCTTTCTCACTCCAGCCTCTGCCACCTGCCCAATTACACATACAATTATACATCCTAGAGTAAAACATGTCTTGCTTCTTAACCCATTTTTAAGTCTTCTATCATCCATCACCTGGCTAAAATTCCAAATATTAGAGAACCAGGGTCAGTTAAGACTGGCTAGTGACTCACCTCTACGTGCACACAGTTGAGTGAAGGAAATATTCATTACACCAAATCAAGAGGACATTCAGCTAGAAATTCCATTTACCTCTTGTAGCTCAGGCAAAAGCCTTCTTTTGGTGGGGGGAGAGTGGGCTAAAATGAACCTGAAGCATTTGAGGATTTAATTTAATCAAAACTTTATTACGTAAATATAGTCAACTTAAATCTTCTCCGCTTCAAACTTAAGACTACACCTGCATTCCTCCTCGGGTCCTTAAGCAAAAAGCTCGAGAAACTGTAGCCTAGCATTCACTTACAATATTTAAACAAGTTGAACAAGAACAAGAACTATTTATCCAGACACTGAGACACGTAATTGTTTAATTGTGTCCTAAAATACAATAACTATGCAACTTAGGTATTAAAATACCCACAGATCAAAACTAATGACATAATTAAAATTGCTTCATCAAAAAAAAAAAAAAAAAAAAAACCTGAGCTTCCCTGGTGGTGCAGTGGTTGAGAGTCCGCCTGCCAATGCAGGGGACACGGGTTCGTGCCCTGGTCCGGGAAGATCCCACATGCCGCGGAGTGGTTGGGCCCGTGAGTCATGGCCACTGAGCCTGCGCTCCGCAACAGGAGAGGCCACAACAGTGAGAGGCCCACGTCCCGCAAAAAAAAAAAACAAAAAACAAAAAAAAACCCTAACAAAATCCTGATTTTTACCTAATTTTATCTCACTTTCTTAGCATTAAGCTTTAAACAGAGCCACACCCACCCCACACCACCCCCCAAGCCTCCTGGTCATGATGATTCCCTGGTAGCTTTCTGAGGCCTTAGATTTGCCCAAACTCTGCCTCTGGTGCTTCAGACCTGACCTCTCACCTCAACCACTATTACACCTTTTATTTCTTAGTATAATAGTGTCAAGAAAAGAATTGTGTGGAATACAGGTTTTATTTAAAGTTTATTATTTAAAGGCATTATAGCTTGTTGTAAGCAAGTCAAGCAGTACAGAAAAGTGTCAAGTGAACATGAAAAAACCCTAGCCATCCCTAATCCACAAGTAACAACTGATAATTGTTTCATGTGCATCATTCCAGAAAATGTCTATGCATATGTAAGTATATATATTTACAAAGTTAGATCTATCTATCCTATAACTCTCCCCTTCTTTATGCTGTACAGATGGGATCATACAATACCATTCTGCACCTTTCTTTTCCCACTTAAAATGTATCTCGGACATCAATCTCTGTCATTATATAGAGAGCTATCTCACTCTTCTTAATGAAATACATTCCATAGTGCGTATACACCGTTATTAATATAACCAGTCTCTCATGATGGACATCATGATTATCGACAGTGAAAAAATGGCAACAACGAGGCAACTAACATCTTTGTAACATATACTTTTGTGCAGTTCCTTTTTAGACTACATTCACCGGGACAAAAGGTGAATTTTACATTTTGATAAGGACTTCCAAGCTGCCCTCCAAATGGGCTCTAACAATTTATACTCCCACCAACACTGCACAGAGGGTGGGCTTTTTAAAATCAATCACCTGGTCTGAAGTTCCTGCAGCTCAAATAGGGAACTAAATATTTAACACGAAAATAGAAGCACAATGGGCTTCCCTGGTGGCGCAGTGGTTGAGAGTCTGCCTGCCGATGCAGGGGACACGGGTTCGTGCCCCAGTCCGGGAGGGTCCCACATGCCGCGAAGCAGCTGGGCCCGTGGGCCATGGCTGCTGGGCCTGTGCATCCGGAGCCTGTGCTCCATAACGGGAGAGGCCACAACAGTGAGAGGCCCGCGTACCGCAAAAAAAAAAAAAAAAAAATAGCAGCACACTGATGATTTTGTTACATCTTTTACTTTATTTAACACAGTCTAGAAAACCAGGTGCCATGGCTGGTGGCAGCCACACCTTGCTGTGATTAGCCTGATTAGCCTTGCCCCATCCAAATGCAAATTCAGAGGTACTGTTCCTCACAATTCATCCAGCTCTTCAATAACGAATTCTTTAGGCTCTTTAGGCTCGGAGATTTTATTGAGTGAATTCAGCACAGAAGAGAAACCTATACTTCTCCTGGCAACACAATTATCTCTAACACCAGAGAGATTTTGCTAGTTTAACAATTTGGGGTTTTTTTCCCCCAGTGGTAGTGAACATCTGTAAGCATCACTGCACAGAATCTAGTGAATCGCATCTAGAATAACACTTGTTTAACATTTTACATTTTGCAAAGCACTTTAGCATATCTTACCTTCTTTAATCTTCATGGCAATCGTGGCAGGAAGGCCAGGCAAGTATTACTCATTAAACAAAGACTCAATGAACCCATAGTATGTGGCAGGCACTCTCTACTAGACAGCTGGTATGCAAAGGTGAACGAGACACTACCCTCTCCTTCACTGATATCCTGCCCTGTCCAATCTATCTGCAAAGCCTCCACACTGCACTTAGGATACTTCGTTACATGGCCTACAAAACCCTGTGTACCAGCCCCTGCCCACCCTTCCAATTTCTTTCTTTCTTTCTTTTTCCCTTTGGCTGTGCCACGCGGCTTGCAAGATCTTAGTTCCCTGACCAGGGATCAAACCTGTGCTCCCTGCAGTGGAATCATGGAGTCTTAACCACTGGACCACCAAGGAAGTCCCCACTCTTCCAATTTCATCCCGTGCCCCTTTATACCTCCTTCACTATGGTACAGCCCCACTGGGCCATGCTAGGGAAGAATTCAGGTTCTTTCCACCTCAGGGATTTCCACTTTGTTTCCTCTGCCTGGGATGCTCTTCCCCCAACTCTTCACCTGGATGACTGCTGCTTATCTTTCAGTCTCAGCCGAACTTGTCACTTCCTCCCAGACCCTCCCTCCCAATAAATTATGTCTCATTTATTATTCTTTTTCAGAGGACATTATAGCACTCATGACACTTCACAATGAAATATTTCTGTATTTATTTGTTTGCATTCCAACTCCCCCATATGACTGTAAGACTTAGGAGAACAAGAATCATGACTTTTGTGGCCACTACTATACCCCCAGCACCCACCTAACGCAGTGCCTGGCACATGGCAGACACAAAAACAAAAGTACTAAACAAAAATAGTCAATGTCTTCAAGGGATATACAATATAGTGTGGAAACACACAAAGAGAGGAAAGGCGAATTTTACCAGAGGATGTGCAAGGTTTCAGGAAAGGCTATAGAGAAGAGATGACCTCTGAGCTGATAGCTGAAAGATAAGTAGACATTTGCCAGGAATGTGACCTACTGAAATGCTCTAGGCCACCAAAGGTGGACTGCACGTGGGGAAGAGCAAGAACCATGTGATGCCACACAGAATTTTGGCTTTGATATCTGGGTAGATGGTAGTTCAATTAATACAGCGAATGTAAGAAGAGGGGTTCTACTATTATTATTTATTACCAGGGTCCAGAACCCAAGGAAAACAAGCCCTTGGCAGAGTTGGGCATTTGGACGGTGGCCATTCCCCTGCCAACCTGCTTCTCATCACTCTCAAACTAAACAGGAATGATCATGATTTCAACCTGGGAATATTCAGTGCTTAGTCATAGGTGGCCACACAGCAGGCCAGGCCAAGGAAGGGCAGTGGAAGGACCATAAGACCCAGTACAGACAGGGCCAGGGGGCTCCTCTATATCTGAACACTTTTTATGGCCAGGAGATGTCAGTGATGTAATTTAGTGTGCTTATCTTTTTGTGTGGGGGCCAGAAGAAGAAAAGAAGAGGTGGGGAAAAAAGGAAAAAAAAATTTTCAGTGCCCAGAATATCTCACACACCTGATAACATCTATTTCATTGCCACTAGATCGTCCCTGTCCTGGATTTATTTCTATGTTGCAATTTCTGTGATGCTCTTCATGGAAGTAGTCAGGGCAGAAATCCTAAATAAATACAATAAAATGCTACCTCACCCCTGAATGGTATTGGGTTGAAAAGCATGAAAATATGTCATTACTACGGGGGTTACTTCATCCTATTAACTCCTCAACAGCTTCTCTGGTCTGACCACAGGGCTATAAATACCTGCGTGTTAACAGAAGGTAGGAAGAAGAAGAATCTGGCATTTGTTGCCACCCATAGTGCCCCCCTCCCCCTGCCCCACCACACACAGAACAGCGTTACATGAAACAGGAAGCTCTGAATCATAATCCCGGTTAAAACCTAAGGAACCTATAGTTTATTTCAAAAATGCTAACAGAGGCACAGGAAAAAGAAAAACACATCCTGGAAACCTCAATGACAAAACAATGCTTTGGGGGGAAAAACCCTAAACTTTCCAAAGCAGCAATAAAGTAGGAAAAGCAATAGTAGGGAAAGACTAACAATTATAGAAAATTATAAAATAGTCAAGCCTGGGGGAATGGGGGGCAGTGTAATGCAGTAGAGCTAACAGACTGGCATTCCCACGAGACAGCTGTATGACCCAGAATGAGTCTCCCTGGGCCTCAGTTTCTTCCTTTGCAAGATGAGACACTGGAAACAGATCACCTCAAAAGATCCTTTCCAGTTGAAAGATGAAAACTCTAATTCAAAAAGATACATGCACCCCAACGCTCACAGCAGCACTGTTTACAATAGCCAAGACACACAAGTAACCTAAGTGTGCATCAACAGATGCATGGATAAAGAAATACACACACACACACACACACAAACACACACACAAATATTACTCAGCCATAAAAAAGAATGAAATAAAGCCATTTGCAGCAACATGGATGGACCTAGAGATTATCATACTAAGTGAAGTAAGTCAAAGACAAATATTATATGATATCACTTATTCGTGGAATCTAAAAAATAATACAAATCAACTTATTTACAAAACAGACTCACAGACACAGAAAACAAACTTACAGTTACCAAAGAGGGGGGGATAAATTAGGAGTATGGGATTAATAGATATATGCTACTATATATAAAATAGATAAACAATAAGGATTTACCGTATGGTGCAAGGAACTATATTCAATATCTTATAATAACCTATAATGGAAAAGAATCTGACGCTGTATACCTGAAACTAACACAATAATGTAAATCCACTATAGTTAAATAGAAAATAAAATAAAATAAAATAAAATGTGGGGGGGCTTCCCTGGTGGCGCAGTGGTTAAGAATCCGCCTGCCAATGCAGGGGACACAGGTTCGAGCCCTGGCCCGGAAAGATCCCACATGCCGCGGAGCAACTAAGCCTGTGCACCGCAACTACTGAGCCTGCACTCTAGAGCCCACATGCCACAGCTACTGAGCCCACGTGCCACAACTACTGAAGCCTGCGCACCTAGAGCCCGTGCTCTGCAATAAGAGAAGCCACTGCAATGGAAGCCTGTGCACCGCAACGAAGAGTAGCCCCCCGCTCGCCGCAACCAGAGAAAGCCTGCATGCGGCAACGAAGACCCAACACAGCCAAAAATAAAAATAAATTAATTAATTTAATAAAATAAAATAAAATGTGGGGGAACTTTTCATTATAAATGAATTCTAGCTTTAAAAAAGAGGGATGATAAAATTAGAAAAATTATCATTTTTCAACAATTCAGGTAAAGATTGCCAATTAATGCTAAAATTACTGGATGAATGATTTGGGAAACAGGATATTCACAAGGTCTTAAAGTACCATACCATAGGTTTTTTAATTAATTATCTATGAAAAACAGAACCTCAGCAATGAAGAGATATGGCAGACACCTCCTTAATAAGCGATTACCTTAGCATCACCAATAATGGGATAAACTGACATTACATGTCTTCAACCAAAATGTAATGCAGTGGGACATACACAACATCATCTATGTAATTTTCTTGCCAAAAGCACAGAACTGGAATCTAATCTCAAGAAAACAATCACACAAAGCCAGACTGAGGAATGTTTTACATGACAACTGTCCTGGACTCTTCAAAACTGTCAATGTATTGAAACAAACAAAGGAAAAGGAACAGGGGATTAAAGGGAGAGATAATCAAATACCTCCTCCTTGATTGGATACTAAATGCCCCCTCAAGAAATGCTATAAAAGATATTTTAGGATAATTGAGAAAAATGTAATTATAGGCTATAAACTAGATAAAATTATTGTATAGATGATAATTCCCCGTGTGTGAACACTATTATTGTTATGTAGGAGAAAGTCCTTGTTCCCCTGTTCTTTTTTTAATTAAAATTTTATATTGAGGTAAAAACTTTATTTGTAGATTCACATGCAATTGTAAATAGTACAGAGTAAGGCCATATACCCCCTGAAGTATGATTATTATTAACCCCATTCTACAGATGAAGAGGGTGAGGCCCACAGATGAAATAACTTGCCCATAGCTATCAGTGACACAGCCAGGATACAAACCCAGGGAGTCTGTCTCCAGAGACTACACTTGACCCCAGAGGAGACAATTGAGGCTTTTGGAGCTTAGGGAACTCTGGCTACCAACTGGCAGAGCTGGGTTCAGATCCAGGTGTATCGGATTCCAAGGCCCATGTTCCTTCCACAGTGTACGCTTGGGAAGGAATGACTGGCTCTTACAGAAAAAATTTCTGAAAGACTGGTTTTAGTTACCCCCTATTCAACGTTTTTCATCATAATCCTTCTCCCCCGCCCCCATTCTGCCCCGCTGAGGAGTTGTGGAAGGGCAATAATGCAGAGAGACAAAGAAGTCATTTCTTGTACCTGTCGGAGATGAGACACACAGATACTAACGTTTTGATCAACAGAACAGAACCAGATGGCTTTTCCTAGGTGATGGTGGTCCAACTATCAAGCCACACAGCCATCTAGATTTCACACTGAAGTTCTGTTATCAACTCACTGACTGCTTTGTGATGCTCCCCTTGGCCCCCAAGTGTTAGCTAAATCACCAGAGTGTTTACAAATACACTGTGATGTGCTTAAAAAAAAAACTGCAAAGTTGAAACTTACTTCCTTTGGATCTGAAGCCAACAGAACAGTTTCTCATTGCAACTGTTTTATTTTCACCCTTACCTGACATACTTTGCCACGCCACCTTATTATGTAACTTCCACACTAAATTAAGTGTAATTTCTCCATTTTTGTACACTTTCCCTGTCCCCAATCTCACTCTCAAAAGAGTTTTTGGAGTCAGTAGGAGAGACAGCTAAAAGTTACAAGAGTACTTGAGGAAGTATTAGTAGCAAAAAACTGCTCTAACCAAACCCTCAGGAGTTTGGTTGTTTTTTTTCCTTTAATTTGGAGGCAGGGGGGCACAGAGAGGCTGAAACAGTTGTACAGAAGCCCACACAATTCACTCTTTGTTGGAGGCACTGCTATTTTATACCTCACTTCCAAATTATTAAAAGTAATACATTTATTACATAAAATTTGGAAAGTAAAAATAAAAGGGAAAAAATATAAATGCATCCTACTACCTAGGGATAGCCATGTCAACAACTTTGGATAATTCCCATCTATTCTGTATTTATTGTCACATTCATAGGTATTTTCTTTTTTGAAATATATTAGATTTGGTTTTTACTGCAGAGCACACATAGCAGGGCAAAGTGCTACACACACAACTACAAATCATTTTGGGGAAAAAAAGCTGTAAAAAAATAAAACTGCAACTGCTTTAGTTATGCAGTCCCAACTTGAGGGATCCACACTGGCAAAGGTGGATATATATATTCACAGGTATATACATAACATGTAAAGACAGAGATATACACAAAGCCCCACTTAAATTGAAGACAGAAAAGGAATAATCCCAATACTCTTCCATTATGTCATGAAGATTTTCCTCAGCATTGGTCTGGATTTTTAATCTGTGGACCTGCCATAATTTACTAACATTCCCCTACTATGGAAATTGTCTTCAGTTTTTCACCACTTATAAATACCTTAGTATATAAAGCTGTGTACATATATCTGATATTTCCTTCAGAAATTATACCTTTAAAAATTAACAAGAAACCCATGTTATGTACAGAAAAAATGGAAGATACAAATAAGTAAAAATAAAGTCAACCGTAATTTCTTTTTAAAATACTCGTGTGTCTATCCTCTTAGACTTTTCTTTGTACAAAACATACATGGACACACCACATATATTAATATGGGACCATACTATTAATAAGAAAAAGTAACAGTTACTAATAATAGTTATCATGTATTAAGTACTTACCACATGCCAGGCACCGTGATTTTCTGATTTAATCCTTTCAACCATCCTATATATTAGCTCAGCAGTTCCCTAACTTGTCTGCACACTGGAGTCACCAGGGGCTTCAAAATTCCCGGAGTGCTGCATCTCATTCCCAGAGATTCAGATTTAATCGGCCTGTGTGAGGCCTGGGCTTGGGTGGGCTTAAAAGATCCCCAGGTGATCCTAATGGACGTACAAGTTAAGAACTGTTAGGTTCGCTGCTATTTTATCCCTCTTTTAACAGATGTGGAAGTTTGAGGAACACTAAGGTAAGTAACTTCACAAAACCACGAAGCTCATAAAGCTGGGATTTCCATCCAGCTCTTAAGCCCAGAGGCCACACTGTTAACTACTGATAATTTGGGATGTGCTTCCCAACCCCACCATTTAACACCATATCATGAACCTATTTCTACGTTAATAAGTATAATAACTCCACAGTATCATTTTTAGTAACTATAGTATTGCATTGTATCAATGCATCAGAATGCAAGTGTTATCAATTTTCCCTAGTATAGAAAATGCTGCAATCGATATCCTTATTGATACATCTTTGTGCACATCCTTCATTATTTCCTTAGGATGAGTTCCAAGAAAAGGAATTGCAGGGTGAAAAGGTAAACACGGTTTTTAAAGCTTTTGATGAATATTGCCAAATTGACATCCCCACCAGAAGTGTATGCAAATGCCTGCTCCCTCGGGTCCTTGCCAAAGCTGCGTTTTGTCATTCCTTTTCAATCACTGCAAATTATATTGGAGAAAATAGTATGCTATTTTAATTCCCCCTTTCTTTGACTACTACTGAGATAGAACATTTTTTCATGTTTATTGGCCATTTGGATTTCTGAGTATGTATTTTCCTACTCCCATGCTTTGCACATTTTTTCTAGTAAAATACTTGTATTTTTCTCACTGAGCTGTTAAGTCTTTACATATTAAGGATAATGAGTCTTTTTGCAACTGTTTCCAGTTTTCTCATTAATTTTATGGTTTTGTGCAGAAATTTTAAATTTTCACACAGTTAAAACTGTATTATTCTACCTTTCATATTATGCATACAAAGATCTTCCCTATCCCACGATTATATGAGTATTCTGTATTTTTTCAGTTTCTTTATAATTTTTTTTTTAACTTTTAATTCTTTAATGCAGCAGTTCCCAAACAGGATTACACATCAGAATTGCTTACAGCACTTCTTTAAATGCTCAGGTCTTAAGACTGAATCACAACTGGGGGGGATGAGAACTGAGCAGGAATTTTTTTTTAACATCTTTATTGGAGTATAATTGCTTTACAATGGTGTGTTAGTTTCTTCTTTATAACAAAGTGAATCCGCTATACGTATACATATATCCCCATATCTCCTCCCGCTGCGTCTCCCTCCCACCCTCCCTATCCCACCCCTCTAGGTGGACACAAAGCACCGAGCTGATCTCCCTGTGCTACGTGGCTGCTTCCCACTAGCTATCTATTTTACATTTGGTAGTATTTATAACTTCATGCCACTCTCTCACTTCGTCCCAGCTTACCCTTCCCCCTCCCTGTGTCCTCAAGTCCATTCTCTACGTCTGTGTCTTTATTCCTGTCCTGCCCCTAGGTTCTTCAGAACCATATATATATATTTTTTTATTTATTTAGATTCCATATATATGTGTCAGCATACGGTATTTGTTTTTCTCTTTATGACTTACTTCACTCTGTATGACAGACTCTAGGTCCATCCATCTCACTACAAATAACTCAATTTCGTTTCTTTTTATGGCTGAGTAATATTCCACTGTATATATGTGCCACACCTTCTTTATCCATTCATCTGTCGATGGACACTTAGGTTGCTTCCATGTCCTGGCTATTGTAAATAGAGCTGAGCAGGAATATTTTTAAAAGGCAATTCCGATGCACCAGCCTCCTTTATTAAGAAACCCTATTTTAATCCTTCTAAATTTACGTTGGTGTCATTTTTCCAAGTTACTTCAGCACATTTGTTAAATAAAGCATTTCATAAGCTTGAAATTCTACTTTTATCCTCGTTGGTAAGTTCCGTGAGAGCAGAGCCCATACCTGTTTTTACTGACCACTGCATCTCTAGAGCTCAGCACAGTGCCTGGTGCACAACTGGTGCTTGATGTTAATTGAATAAATAAATGAGATCTGACAACACAAGTCTCCACTCTCATCCCGCCCTAAACTGGCTAGTATTCTCTTCAATATTTCCTTGACCATTAGACCAATGAAACCGATGTTATTAATGATGACCCTGAGTTATCAAAGATATTAAATTATGCCCAGTACACTCTGTTTAAAATGGCCAGGAAATGTCTTAGAGGACTCCATCAAACGAAGTCAAAAATAATAATGTTGGCCATGTTAAAGAGGCATGGGAATTCGGATCCAATTCTCCATGAAGGAACTAGACAGGACTGACCCAAGAGACTAACGACACTTGGCTTCCTCTAGCTTTTAGAGTTCCTCTACTAGATCCAGAGATTGACTCAGAGCTCCCTTGAGCTGGGGACAGACCCACACATTCCCTCTTCCACGAGTCCATGGAAAGAATATTGGAATAGGGAATCAGGAGGCCTGGGTTTTAGTCCTATCACTACTATTAACCTGTTTGACTGTGGGTATGTCACTTAACCTCTAGGGGTTGGGCTAGATGTTTTCTAAGGATCTCTTCATATCTAAACCTCTACATAAAGACCCAAACAGATGACTACAGGGCAGGCCTTCCAAGGACAACCTGAAATTCCCTCCACAGAACAGGGTGCCAGGCCCACTCCAGGCTATAGCAAATAATAATGACAGCAGTAGAAGTAGTAGTAGTAACAATAACAGCTATTGCTAAATTTTACTAAGCACTTATATGATAGACAATATTCTAAATGTCTTACTACTAATAATAATGGCACACATTTATATGACACTTACTATGTTCCAAGTGTTTTGTTTAATATTAACTAATCATCACAACAGCCTTATAAGGTGAGTTCTATTGTTATCCCCATTTTACAAAAGAGAAAACTGAGACAGAAAGATTAAGGGACTTGCCCAAGGTCTCACAGCTACCAAGTGACAGAACCAACGGAGTTGAACCTAGACCCATACTTTTAACTACTCTACCATACTGCCACCCAAACTATCATTGTACTATGCTTGTCACTTCAGAGGTTGCAGAAAACAAGGAATGATTGCAGTTATTTCTGTGGAATACTCCCCTCTTCACTAATGCTAGGAAAATTGTTTTCCTCCAATGTAATCTTAAGCAGATCGGATTTCAGGGCCTGAGATAGCAAAATATATTACTTATTAAGAAATTATGACATTTTTATTAAGAATTGTTATCCATTAAAATGTTTTTATTATAAATCATTAACTACTGATGACATTTCCATCAAAAAGAGAGAAAACACACAAGCTCTTTATGCATCATTAGGAAACTTTAGCTCCCCACTTACACAAACTCTAATTCTATACTTTCAGGACTGTCTTTTAAACATTGACCCGACAGCTCACAGGTGTCTCAAACAAAACAGGCCAAACCAAATGCTGCACAGTAACTTCCCACAGTCCCCATGCCCCTCTCATTACCTCCCATGTTCCCCATCTCAGTGAACGGCACCACCGGCCCCAGGCACCCAAACTGGCTGTCAACCCAGGCTCGGTGTCTCCCTGCATCTAGTCACAGGACATTTCTAGAATTCATCCCATTCTCTCTATCCTTGCTGCCCTTGCTTCTTCTCAGACCCTCACCATCTCTTCCCTAAACCACTATAACAGAAACCTCCCAACTGCCTCTTGGCTTTCATTCTCTCCGGCTCCAACCCCACCTCAACATTGCTGCCAAAGTAATCTTTCTAAAACAAAATCTGATTATGTTACTTCCCTGTTTAGAATCTTTGTCTTCGGGATAAAGTGTAAAATCCTTCCTAGGACATACAAGGTTCTTTGTTATCCAGCCTCCTACTACCTTCCCTGCTTCATCTGAGGTCGTGGCCCACACATCTCACACGAGTCCAACAGAGCAACTTGGAAGTTCCCAAACAGTGCTTCTCTGTCTGCCCAGAATGCAATTCTCTCAGTTGCCCATCTGGCAAACTGCCACTCATTTTTTTTTAGCCCAGCTCAAAACTCACAGTTCATCATGCTTTTCTCTGGACGTCCATCACATTTTGCATCTCTCCCTATTATAACACTTATTCAACCTGACACAATTATTTGTTTGTATGTTTGTCTCCCCCATAAGACAAGGAACCCTCTAGGGTTCTGCATCTTACTCATCTCTGTATTCTACTTGTTGAATGAAAGAATGTCTCAGGATTTAAACAAGAATATTCAAACTCCTCCTGATAAATGCCCATTGTGTGAGTCAAAGCAGGGATGCAGGCCGAATCTCACATCAAAAAGTATCTTTAAATTGACAACCCTCACACATCAAAAATTCTTCTTACGGCTGTAACCAACTGGAGACGGTTTTAAAAGATACATTAGACCACCAACAAACCTACCTATTGAATATTTATGGACATTCAAGCTCCTTTCATTCTACTGCATATAAGTGGCCCTTAACCTTCTGTGGGTCACAGACCAATTTGGGTAGTGTTTGTCTACCATTTCTTAAACCCACATTCCCTTCTGATAAACATAAAAATCCCACACACCCCTGGAGATTCTGATACTCTCCCAAAGGGCACCATCCCCAACCCCACCAAAATAAAAAGTAACTTTATATGTGGTAAGAATTCACAGGTTCACAAGAGATATAGTCTATCAGGCAAGACATCACTGAGCTTTGCTCTCAAGTCGTTCCATAATATTAAAATAGGCATTTCCCTTCTATCACCAAATATAATCATTATAACGCTAAATATGCTTTCAAGTCTTTACTGCGAAGAGGAAGTCAAGGAGGTGCTGACATCTGTCTCCCCGACCTTTGAAAACCTTATGATAGAAATTTGCCGGAACCAAATAAAAAACAGAAATATGAAAAGATATCCTCCATCTCTTCACCTACAACCCCCACGAGCACACGTTAAAATGAAGGGAGTTCTTTGAAAATGCTCCTGGCACTACATTTTCCCGCTACTCCTACCCCCCCAAACACACACCCCCCTCCACCCCTACTTTAAAATAATCTGAACTTCCAGCTAGCAGCAACTCCTTTTAAACCAATATGCTTTGTCCTGGTGAAGACAAAGGGTTAAATTAAAGAAACCGCTGCCTGGCTGCCTGCCACTGGCTTGGAGGGTTGGGCTGGGATAGAGAATAGAGGAGGAAAAACCAGTTGAAGGCATAAGTGCTAACTTCTTACCCTGCCACATGGCCATCTTGATCCTATTCTCTCCCACGCTGGGGTCACAGGCTCAGAGTTTCCCGGACCCCCCAGTTTTGTGGGGAGACTCGACTGGGATGTAGATGGAACAGCAGCTGTGTCGTCTCGTTTTCTGCAAGATGCTCAAGCCCAGAACCTGAAAATATCAACAGGAAAACAAATACCTAAATGAAAAACATTCAAATCCTTGAAAATCATCTCCTGTCCCTCTCTGGACCTCTCTTTCAAAGATAAGCAGACATGGATAGTGTTAAGTTTCCACCTAAGCAACAAGATCTCACCAAAAAAAAAAATGGGGAGATCTGGAGTCAGTTAATATCGCCCTTGAGTGCTGTCCAATTCTGCATGAATCACTGGATCTTCACTAAGTGGGTTTCAGAATCTCAAAGGATGGGTGGTTGGATGAGATAACCATTAAGTGTCTCTCCTATCTCAAAGTTCCACACTTTGGGGGAATGAAGAACAGCATAATATCCGATGCCCTCCCCAACCTCCCCAAAACACCCAACTCTGCAACAAAAAATTTGTAGAAAGGAGAGGAAATTTTGTGACTAAAAGGTTTAAAACAGATCTCGTATAGGAAAAGAAAAGAAGGCATAATAAAAACTGAAGAGCGATGCCCTCAAGGTCGTGGTGCTTCCTCTCCGCTTCATTATATTTTCCCACATTTTGCCAATGTCCTGTAGAGAGCATAGACTGCTTTTAAAATCAGGAAAGAAAAGAACCAAAGGAAAAGAAAAATGTAAAAAAAAAGAATACTAATTTAAGTAAAACCAAATTAATTCAGATAATTCCTATTTTTAAAATGTCAAATTCAGTCTTAGGACAGTACTACTTGGAAGGATATGAAAGGCGCTAGGAATGGGAGAAAAAAATGAAAGGCCTGACTACTTCGTTTGATTCAGAAGGTGAATATATTAAATGCTTTTCTTGTCCATTTAAACAAGTTCTTCATTAAGTCTTCCTTTTGTAGCATACAAGCCAATCTGCTTTTTCTAAGAAAAAGTCCTCACCTTTTTGACCTGGGGAACTTCAAAGCAGATTGCTATTTCCATAGCTTTCATACAAGCAACACCTCCACCCCTTAAGTGAAAACGCTAACGTATACATACTGAAGACTAATACGAACTTGAGAGCCATCATTTTGGCCTTTTTTAAATACCTTTTTTTAAAGGACTAAAGTGTGAATGTGTACACTAATCCCAAAAAGCCGATAGAGAAAAGACAACGCTTTGGATAAGGAAAGGCTTGTGAAGTCCAAGAAAACTAGGAACTCACAAAGTCCCAGGATGAATTCACCAGGAAAAAGCGCTCTGATGACTTATCTGGCACCCAGGACAGTTTGTTTTGGTTTGCCTTTTTTTCCCTCTTATTTAGCGCGCAGTTAAATAGTACTGCTCCGCGCCTCGTGGGACCAGGAGAATTTAACATCTCCGTAGTCAAACCCGGGTAGTTGCTAATAAATGTATGAAGCGTTCATAAAGCAGATTCTTACTGGCTTTTTGTACTCCACACTTCTGGATTTCCCTCACTTATTCGGGGTAGCTTACACTGACGTTATCACACGGGCACACGTACAACTTCACTTGGCACTCCTGGAAACTGATTTGCTCTGAAATATTAATAAAGTACACGCGCATCAATGTGAAGGTAAAGTTTTGCCCTTGGGGTGGGTGAAGGCGCTCAAGCGCAAGCCTGTAAAGTCTAGAGAGAACCAGCTCCCCGCGTTAAGTGGGAAAAGGAAAACGGAGCAACTACTTTTCCGAGAGTGTGGACTCGGCTTCGCTACGACCCACACGAACCTGCCAGTCCAGAGCAGGATGGATAAGAACGGGGCCTCGACAGGGCTTTACCAGCCAAAGCCACCCTGCCCCAGTCCTGGAAAGGGGACGCCTGCAGCTAACCTCCCCCATTCAAAAGCGGGGCGGGCTTGGCGCGGCTCCGCTAGGAAACTTCGCTGGGACAGCGCAGGGACCCTGGCTCGGAGAATAGGGCTGGGCTCCCTGGAAGATGCCGCCCTGCACTGGCTAGAACTGGCCGGTGTAACTCCTCCGAGTGCCAAGCAGCAGCGGCCGGGCACGGGGAACCCCCATCTCCCGGGTACGGAGCCAGCGGGGGAGCGCTTCCCCTGTGTCGCTGAGCCCAAGGGAGTGCTCCGGAGGTGGGCCGGGGGCCAGCGGCCCGCCAAGGACCTGCTGGGGTAGGAACAGCCCATTCGTCTTTACCTGTCGCCGAGGTCCGGAGCGGCAGAGCCCGTGCCCGCCGCCGGCGGGCCGAGCGCTCAGTCGGCTCTGGCGTCCGGGACACTAAGTTGAGCTAGCGCCCCACGTAGCCTGCAGAGCTTCATTCACAGCCCAGCCGGGAGGAGGGGGAACGGAGCGGGCGCGCGGCTCATGTGACAGACGCCTCGCAAGGATCTGCCAAGCACGGCCGCTGCCTGCGCGTGCGCGCCCCGTCCAGCCCTCTCCCCACACCTCTGCCGAAGCGCGGAGGAGGTGATGCCTGCCCAGGAGGCAGCAGGGCGGGGAGATCCGCGGAGAAGGCGGTGCTCAGAGGAGTTTCCGCGCGCGCAGCCGCAATAGGTCGGCCCTGCTCGCTGCCATATTTAATGAGGACTGGGCGGGTCCTAACCCAGTGCTGGGCGTGTCAATTGCTTTTGAAAAAGAAATGCTCCTTTATGTTTCACTCTTTCGAGCCTACGGTATGTTTTTTTGGTTTTGTTCTTAAAACGAAACTGTTTATCCTGAGCTTCTGGCCCACAGAATAGTTAGTGGTAGAAATCTAATACTAATTACATTAGCTCACGTATTTTGAGCCTCTAATTATATGCCGGGCACTGTTCTAAGCCCTTTACTTTTTTCATCTCATTTAACGTGCACAATAACCCCACTGGGGTACGTACTATTATTTCTCCACTTTTATTCATAAGAAAACAGAGGCACAGAAAGGTTGTCCGAGCTCACATAATAGTGGTAGTATGAATAGTGATCAAATATAGTGATGCTTGTAACAGCCAACTTGATCCTCATAGTAACACTGGAAAATCTACACTGCGGTTTTTGGTATTGTCTCCATTTTAATAATTACAAAACAGAGGCTCAGGAAAGCAAAAATTACAGGACTGGTAAGGGGTAGAACTGGGATTCCAACCTAGGTCTACCTGACTCCAAAGCCCTTTGGCCTAGGTTTGGAAGAAACAGCCCCTCATTTTACAAAAGAGAAAACAGGCCCTTGGGGTTTGTTGACCTACTTAACATGATCCAGCTAATTATTTACTGGCAGAACTGAGACTAGAATTTATATAATCAATCCAGGTAATCTAAGTAGAACCCCAGTACGCTAATTCAGAGTCCACTGTAGTGAACAATTTTGAACGCCTGCTTTGGGCAAGCTAAGTGGTGTGGGATACAAAACCTGTATCCTAGACCAGTCAGCACTAGGCCACCAAGGACAAATCTATAATCAAAAAAGTCCGGCTTTTGGACCTATTGCAACAAGGGAGACGGCACACCAGAGAAACCATGGGACATCTTACCAAACAAAAAAAAAGTCATTATGGTGTTGGGGGGAAGGGTGGAGTTTAAGTGAATTTTAAACGAAGCATTGTTTTAGTAAGCTCAAAGCAGGGCTGTGTGAGGGGGTCAACATCAGGTCTGGACTTCGAAGTGAACCCAGAGTCCTGTTTCCTTGGGAACCACAAAGTAAAGATAGATGTGGAATGTTGTGTCCAGATACCCCTTATCTGAAGCTCTGCACCTGGATTGGAAATTGAGGCTGCTTCTCTGGATCCAAGAAACGTATGTACTCCAGACAGATGTGGAATGTTTTATTCTCACTGATATGATTTCAAGCAGCAAAGTTCCTGATAGTCTATGATTGTAGAAAACAAAGTTTCTCAGTGAGTAAAAAACATGGTGGTCACTCAGATAAGGAGACTGTTATCCTCTTACAGCTGCAGCATGTCTCTGGGAGAAATATTGTTCCCCATTAAATTTACAGCTGGTTTTGTTTGTGTCTGTTATTCCAGCCTGATGAAAGGCCAGGTTTTTGCTTTCTCAGTCCAAGCTAATTTTTACTTTCTCACCTGAGAACATTTATTCTCTGCTTTCAGGCACTGGCAGTATATAGGTGGGTGGGTGCATGGGTGGGGGATAGCCACAGGCGACTAGAAAGAATCAGGGCAGGTTGTGCTGAGTCCTCTGATGATGGTAAATGCAAGCAGAGGTAACACCTTGTACAAAGGTATGCAGGCAAGAAATCACATATGAGGACCTGTGAGTAGTCCTCCATGGTTGAAGCTTAGGGTAAAGAAGTGTATGGAAGTTGTAGGCGATGTAACCAGAAGGTAAATTCAGGCCCAATTTTGGAGAATCCTGAATGTTGGACTGAGATTTGTACTTAATTCAGAAAGTGATTGAAAAAGAAGGTTTTTGAGCAAGGTAATCCCTTTATTGAGACACTTCTTTTTTTGTAGTTGAGGTATAATTGACATATAACATTATATTAGTTTCAGGTGTGCTGACTCGCTATCATTACCACAATAAGTCTAGTTAATATCTGTCACTCTTCTTTAAGAAGGTGAATTTGGAGTAATTGTTCAAGGAGAGGTTGGTTGGTTGCTTGGCTTTTGTCGTTGCAGGATAGGAGAAACCAGAGCTTACCTGTAGGTTGAGCAGGAAGAGACACTAGTGAAACAGAAATTGAAGAGGCAAGAAAAGGAGGGGATAAATAGTGGAGTAAAATACATGAAATAGAAATGAGATGCAAAATACAAGCTAAGCTTGGAAAAGATGCCTTTCCCTATGAGACAAGAAAAAGATGGTTGCAGGATGGCAATCTGGTTGGAAGCCACCACTGTAGAGCGAGCAAATATTGGCTTTACGTGGAATACGGGTTTATTTGGGAGAGCTTGGGCAGGAGTGATTTATGGAGAGTATGAGGGCTGCAGTACAACCAGATGACCACGTGGTGTCGCCACTGACCGCTGACAACTCGGAGGGCTCCTGTTTTAGGAGTACACTCCATAAAAGAACATTCTATCTTTTGCGAATTGCAAAACAAAACCAGTTACGTGAATCGACTCTGGAGCCAGACTGCCTGGGCTCAGAACCAACCAGACTCAGACACTTATTAGCTGTGTCACGTCGTTCAAGTTTCACTCTCCTTCAGGTTTCTTATCTGTAACATGAATAATAGGATAAAATGTATTAATAGATTTTAAATAGTTGGAAAATGTTAAGTGCTCAATAAATGTGAGCTAGTATTACTATTAATGGTGATGATGATTAATAAGCCTCCTTTGGATCCACAAGTTTTGCAGGAGTTATTTATGTGGTGAGTAATAAATGCCTATACAACAATACCTTCCCAAGTGCAATGGTTAGAGTGTGGTGCTAATGAGGCAAAGTTAATAATTTAATCAGGAGGTATGGATTCTGTTAACTCTGTTCTCTTCCCCATGAGAACCTTAGCCAGGTGCCCCACAAGTGTGTGTACACGGTCACAAGTGGATCTGGCCAAAAGAGTGTAGATAGATCAACATAAATGAGACCCTCTGTTCTCCTCCCCCATCCTTGGAAAAACTTGAAAAAATGTTCCCGCCCAACCCCCCACAGTGATCAGCAGACTTTCGGTCAAGAGCCATTTCAGGTCTTACAAAGTAAAGAGTAAACACAATGTGATCTTAAAAGTTAATTATAAAGATACAATAAAACAGTGGATTTCTCTGTATAATAAAATGTAGCATTTTAGAGTTAATTTTGCAAAAGAAAAACCTTTAGAGCAATAGGTCACAGTGGCACCTAAACTGTCATATCTAAAGCAGCTTTATCTTTTTTTAACCATTTTTTAAAATTGAGGTACAGTTAATTTACAATGTTGTGTTAGTTTCAGGTGAACAGCAAAGTGATTGAGATATATATATATATATATATATATATATATATATAATGTTTCAGATTCTTTTCCATTAGGGATTATTACAAGATGTTGGATATAGTTCCCTGTGCTATACAGTAGATCCTTGTTGTTTATTTTATATATAGTAGTGTATATATGTTAATCGCAAACTCCTAATTTATCTCCCCCCGTTTCCCCTTTGTTAACCATAAGTTTGTTATCTATGTCTGTGAGTCTTTTTTCTGTTTTGTAAATAAGTTCATGTGTATCTTTTTTTAGAGTCCACATATAAGTGGTATCATATAATATTTGTCTTTCTCTGCCTGACTTACTTCACTTAATATGATAATCTCTAGGTCCATCCATGTTGCTGCAAATGGCATTATTTTATTCTTTTTTATGGCTGAGTAATATTCCATTGTGTGTGGTATTCCATACCACATCCTCTTTATCCATTCATCTGTTGATGGACATTTAGGTTGCTTCCATGTTTTGGCTATTGTAAATAATAAAGCAGCTTTATCTTTAATTTTGAAATTGTCATTGCAAATCCAGAGTGAAATAGTTACATGAGTACATAGCCATGTAAAGTAGTAAGTGAATGTTTCTGGTATTGTTCTTTATTTGTTCCACATTTTGTTTGAGTCTTTACTATTGTGCCAGGCACGTGTTAGCCCCTAGGGATACTAGTTTTAAAATAAAATAAGTGGTACAGGCTACTATATATAAAATAGATAAACAAGGTCCTACTGCATAGCACAGGGAACTATATTCAATATCTTGTAATAACCTATAATAGAAAAGAATATGAAATATATGTATGTATGTATAACTGAATCACTTTGCTGTACTCCAGAAAGTAACACAACATTGTAAATCAACTATACTTCAATTAAAAAAGAAAATAAAATACCATGCATAAATAAAATAAAATATCTGGGGTGCCCAAGGGATGCCTGGAATAGTTCTAAAAAAATGGGGCAGAATAAAAGGAAATGAACAAAGTTCTGTAGCTCAGGGAATCTATCAAGACAGTAGGTTAAGTCTGAAAATAGAGTGATCTAAGATCATTTGCAGTCACCTTGTACTGGACTTCCCTGGTGGTGCAGTGGTTAAGAATCCGTCTGCCAATGCAGGGGACACGGGTTTGAGCCCTGGTCCAGGAAGATCCCACATGCCACGGAGCAACTAAGCCCATGCACCACAACTAAGCCCATGCACCACAACTAAGCCCAGGCGTGTGAAGCCCACACGCCTAGAGCCCATGCTCTGCAACACGAGAAGCCACCACAATGAGAAGCCCGCACACCACAACGAAGAGTAGCCCCCACTCACTGCAACTAGAGAAAGCCTGTGTGCAGCAACGAAGACCCAACGCAGCCAAAAATAAATAAATTAATTAATTAATTAAAAAATAAAAAGCAAAAAAACCAATCACCTTGTACCTAGAGAGCTGAGTATCAAAATTAACAAATGGTTTCTAGGACATAATGGTAGCTAACCTCATGATTGGAGAAACACTAATGAAAACCACAGTGAGTTACCCTCAGTAAAGCATAAAAATGTTGGTAATATACTGTGTTGACAAAGCTGGAGGTGGGAGGAGTCCTCTCAAATTGCTGGTGGGAGTGCAATTAGTCAATTGAGGGCAACTTTGAAATAGCAATAAAAATTTTAAATACATGAGGCTTTGATCCAAAAATTCCATTTCTAAGAATCTCTCCTTCAGTTATGTTTGCATAGGTGTAAACTATTGTGTGCAATTGTTTGTAGTAATAAAAATAAAAAACAACAAGATCTCCATCAGAAGAGGATTGATCAAATAACTAATGTAATTTTTAACTTTTTTATTGAAGTATAGTTGGTTCACAATGTTGTGTTAGTTTCAGGTGTATAGCTGTATAGCACAGTGATTCAGTTTCTATTTTATATATGCTCTTTATGTGCTTATATGTAAAATTCTATGAAAAAAAGGAAGGTGTGGAGCTGTGTACTTTCTCAATTTTGTGCCATGGAAGTGTATTACCTATTCAATTATGCATCTTAAAAAGTAATATAGAAAAATTTTTGAATAGCCTGTCAAGGATGATATTTAGATTGAAGAGAGAGTTGGTCAGCTTCCTGCCTTAGTGTCAGCTAAAGAAAGATCCTGTTAGCCTGTGAGCATATACTAGAAAGTCTATGTTGTGCAAAAACTCAGTCTTTATAGTTCTCTAATTGGGCCCAGCAGAATTTTTGACAGACGGTTTTCATGAGAAATTTTACTTTGTATAAATCCCATATCAGGTTGCCCTCTATTTGAGAGAAGTCCAATTCTATTTAGATTAGAGCTGCTAAGCTCTAAGGGCGCAAATAAGAGAGTTCATTTAGAGAGTGGTTTTGAGGATGTGCAGGTCTCTACTCTGTATTCCATCCAGGTCTGTATTGCCTTCTTTTCCATGCAGCAGTGCAAGCCCACAGAGTAGTGGTGGTGTTTTCTCAGAACCACTGTGATGCCTTTTCACCTACTACCGTGAGAGCTCCTTGAGGACACGGTCCATGTCCTATACTTCCTTTATATTCATCAGCAGAGCTTCTCAAACCATTTATGGTGAAGGACCCTTTTCCCCCAAATCCATTGTGTACCAATAATTTTATATAACACAATAAAAATGAATGACTAGAAAAATGAAATCAAAACAAAAGAGAAATACAAGCCCAATTCTTTTCTGATTGTATTCAACAGACATAAAATTACTCTGTCAATTTTCTGTTAAGGTTTTGAAACATTTAATCTCAATTTCTTGTCATGGACCAGCAATAAACTGTTGAATACATCATACTTCTAGTGTTTCCTATTTTGCAGAGTGTTTTCACATCTCTCTCCCGCTTCTACCATAACACCACCTTCGGAATTAAGTAGAGCAGATTTTATCATTCCCATTTGACAGATGAGGAAGATGAGGCATGCAGATTAAGTGATTTGCCTGGTCTGAAACAGCCCAAATTAGTCTCTGACTCCTATTGCATTTTGCGGCAGCTGCACTAAGAAAGCCCTCCAGTCAAAGAGAGCCTCCCAAGAATTCCACCAATTAGAAAAACTTGCCTTAGGCTTTCCAAAAGACCGCTTGGCGTGATGGTGTGATGGAAAGAACAGAGATTCTGGAATCAGAGAGGTAGTTTGGAATCCAGGCTTGAGCAAGAGATTTTACCTCTGAGCCTGACTCCTTATCTCTAAAGTGGGGATAATGATAGCTTCTCCACAACGCTGCGCTAAGAACTAAATGGTGAATGTAAATAGCCAGGTACATAGTTCAGAAAGAATGGTTATTATTAAAATCAGGCTCGGTTTAGAAGGGCCCCATTGAACGACGCGCTCTGTAATCTAATCACGTGGAAATGTGCGCCATCTACTGGTGGAGTAAAGAACATGGCTCTGAGAAGAGAACGTTGCTCTCTGCTAAGAATGGGATCAGTAAACTGTGCCCTTCTTGTCTTTCTTTTTACTCCTTCCCAATAGTAACAAGTGCCTCTCCTGCCTCACAGTGAAAACAAGGTAGGAAATATGGTCTTCCACCTCTAACTGGTAGTAACAAGGCCGCATCCCCTTTCTGACATGGTATCAGAGGAGGTCAGCTCAACAGACGATTTAAGTAAGATCCAGAGTCCCATCACATAATGTCAAAACTGTCCAGGATACAAATGAAAATAACTTGTCATAACAAGAAACAGGAAAATCTCAAATAAGAAAAATCAACCAACAGATACCAAGACCTATGTCACACAGATGTTGGAATTATATGACAAGGATTTTAAAACATTCAACATAAAAGTGCTTCAAAGAGCAGTTCTGAACAGGTTTGAAGTGAATGAAAAAGTCTCAGCAAAGAAATAGATGACATAAAGGAGAACCAAATGGAAATTGTATCCTTAGTACAGTTTTTTAAATAGAAATATAGTTGATTTACAATATTATATTAGTTTCATGTATACAGCATAGTGATTCAGTATTTTTGCAGATTATACTTCATTATAGGCTATTACAAGCTAATGGCTATAACTCCCCGTGCTATACAGTATACCCTTGTTGCTTATCTATTTTATAAATAGTAGTTTGTGTCTGTTAATCCCATACCCCTCATTTGTCACTCCCCTCGTCCCTCTTCCCTTTACTAGCCACAAGTTTGTTTTCTACATCTGTGAGTCAGTTCCTGTTTCGCATATACGTGCATTTGTATTTTTTTAGATTCCACATATAAGTGATATTATACAGTGTTTGTCTGACTTATTTCAGTAAGCATAATATTCTCTAGGTCCATTCACATTGCTGCACATGGCAGAATTTCATTCTTTCTTATGGCTGAGTAATATTACAGTACATGCACGCACACCACATCTTCTTAATCCAATCGTCTGTTGATGGGCACTTGGGTTGCTTCCATGTCTTGGCTATTGTAAACAGGGCTGCTATGAACATTGGGGTGCATGTATCCTTTCAAATTAGTATTTTCATTTTTTCCTGGATATATACCCAGCAATGGAATTGCTGGATCATATGGTAGTTCTAGTTTTAATTTTTTGAGGAACCTCCATACTGTTTTCCATAGTGGCTACAACAATTTACATTCCCACCAACAGTATATAAGAGTTCCCTTTTCTGCATATCTTCTCCAACATTTCTTATTTGTAGACTTTTTGGTGATAGCCATTCTGACAGGTGTGAGGTGACATCTCATTGTTGTTTTGATTTGCATTTCTCTAACAATTAGCAATTTTTCATGTGCCTGTTAGCCATCTGTATGTTTTTTTGGAAAATTTCTATTCAGGTCTTCTGCCCATTTTTTTTTATTGGATTGTTTGTTTTACATTGAGTTGTATAAGCTGTTCGTATATTTTGGATATTAACCCCTTGTCGGTCACATCATTTGCAAATATTTTCTCCCATTCAGTATGTTGTCTTTTTGTTTTGTTGATGGTTTCCTTTGCTGTGCAAAAGCTTTTAAGTTTAATTAGGTCCCATTTATTTATTTTTGCTCTTATTTCTTTTGCCCTAGGAGACTGATCTAAAAAAAAATATTGCTATGATTTATGTCAAAGAATGTTCTGCCTGTGTTTTCTTCTAGGCATTTTATGGTTTCCATTCTTACATTTAGGTCTTTAAACCATTTTGAGTTTATTTTTGTATATAATGTGAGCACATGTTCTTGCTGTTTTACACGTAGCTGTCTAGTTTTCCCAGGACCACTTGTTGAAGAGACTGTCTTTTCTCCATTGTATATTCTTGCCTCTTTTGTCATGGATTAGTTGACCATAGGTGTGTGGTTTTATTTCTGGGATCTCTATTCTGTTCCATCAAGCTATGTGTCTGTTTTGTGCCAGTACCATGCTGTTTTGATTACTGCAGCTTTGTACTATAATCTGAGGTCTGGGAGGGTTATACCTCCAGATTTGTTCTTTTTTCTCAAGATTGATTTCTCAAAATGTCATGAGTATTTTGATAGGGACTGCCAAATGGAAATTTTAGAACTGGAAAATACAATGACTGAAATTTTCCAAAATTTGGGGAAAGAACCTACAGATCCAATGGCTGAGCAAATCACAAACAGAATAAATGCAAAGAAATCCACACCAAGATACATCATAATCAAACTTTTGAAAACTAAAGGCAAAGAAAAAATCTTGAAAGCACCAAGTGAGAAATGACACCTTACTTAGGGGGAGGGGAACTATTTGAATGAAGGCATGGTTCTCATCAGAAACCATGGAAGCCAGAATGAAATGGCACAACATTTTTCAAGGGCTAAAAGAATTGAATATATAAAGAACACTTGAAATTGAACAGTAAAATAAAACAAATAATCCAACTAGAAAATGAGCAAAAGACATGAAGAAGCATTTCACTGAAGAGGATAAACGGAAGGAAATAAACACCTAAAAAGATGCTCAATGTCACTAGCGTTTAAGGAAATGCAAATTAGGACTATGGTGAGATATCACTAGACACTTCCTAGAACTGCTAAGCTAAAAAAAAAAAAAACAGTGATAATACTAAATGCTGGCAAGGATGTGGAGAAACTGGATGTTTCATAAATTTCTGGTGGGGATGTAAAACGGTACAGCCACTCTGGAAAACAGTTTAGCATTTTCTTAATAAACTAAATATATACTTAGCATATAACCAAGAACAAGCTCAAGGTGCTATATGAGACGGAACAGAAGAGGCCTATGACCACCCTGTGTCACTGAAACTGCCATCTGGTATCAGCCATCAGCCAGAAGAGCTTCCTGTGAAGCCTGTGGGCCAGCAAGCTGAGGGGCATGGTCTCCATTAGCGCCCAACTGTACTTCCACCAGGTAATCACTGTGAAGCATTTCATCTTGGCCATGGCTGTCCCGAAGAGCACCTCACTGCTATGCTACCAGTAGGACAGCAAGACTCTAAGCCTCAGGTTCTGGGATGACAAGACCCCTCAAAGTGTACAACGTGGACCTCATGGTGGACAATGCTCAGCTGGGCTTCAGCGTGTCTGTCCAAGACCACAAGCTCATGGTCTACCTGTACCTGCTGAAAGCCAAGGAGAGTTCTGGGGGCATATGCCTGCTGCAGTGGGCAGACGTCCACGTGGGCACCCAAGTGAACATGATCTGGAGGACCCCAGGTGGAGGGTCACCTAGGGGCCCAGCAAAAAGTCAGTAGTGTGGGAGAACAAGCATTTCACGTGGTTTGTCACACTGGATAGTGGCATCGGGCTTCAGCAGCTGCTGAAGCTGCAAAACAGGCTGACCACTGTGCTGCCACACCTGCGCTGGCCACAAGTCCTGCAACGGGTGGATGAAGCGTGTGGACTATGTCCTACAGAATGTGGTGTTGACCTTCGTCACCACAGCTTCTCAACTGCTGTCTTCACTTCAGAACCGAGGAGCACTGTGAGCTGGCCAAGATCAGCACCATGCCTGGCATTGTCGTGGATGACCTGATTGAGACCTATGGCATCACCACCCACTTCTAGACCCAGGGACGCTGCCACCGTCCCCATGCACTGCTTTCTACCCCCTTTTTGTATAAAACACGGGGAAATGGGTAAGCGGGAATGATTGATACATGCAATAACTTAAATGGATCTCAAGGATGGTGAGTGTAAAAAAGCAATCTCAAAAGGTCACATATTATAGGATTCCATTTACTTCAGATTTTCAAAACGAG
The DNA here is from genome assembly GCF_951394435.1 of Stenella coeruleoalba. Classification (NCBI taxonomy): domain Eukaryota; kingdom Metazoa; phylum Chordata; class Mammalia; order Artiodactyla; family Delphinidae; genus Stenella; species Stenella coeruleoalba. The sequence continues at coordinate 38,710,907 of NC_137152.1, read as the reverse complement.
AAAATTGTAGAGATGGAGAATAAATTAGTGGTTGCCATGGATCAGGAATAGTGAAGGGAGGGGAGTGACTAGAAAGGAATAGCATGAAGGAGATCTCCATGGTGATGGAACAGTTCTGTATCTTGATTGCAGTGGTGGCTACACAAATCTACACATGTGATAAAAATGGCATAGAAGTATTCACACACTTGTACCACTGTCAATTTCCTGGACTGGATATTATACTATAGTTTGTAACATGTAACTGCGGGGGAAATCTGGGTGAAGTTTACAAAGGACCTCCGTAGTATTTTCACAACTTCTGGTGAATCTATAATTATTTCAAAATTAAAAGTTTTTTTAAAGAATGGGAAGAGAGGAATTGTAGACATCGAGTATAGACAATTCTAATGAGGAATTTTGCTGTAAAGGGGAACAGAGAAATCAAGTGGGTAGAGAACAAGGGAGGGTGGCTCAACAGAAGATGTTTAAAATTTTTTAATGGGAGCAATAACAGCATGGTTGAAGCTAATGGGAAAGACACTATAGAAGGAAAAAAAATTATGCTTGAGGGGCAAGAGAGGAGAAAATTGCCAAAAGAGGAGTGGAGGGGTTGGCCTCAGCTAAGAGCAGGGAAAGTTCATCCATAGTCATAGGAGAAAGGGTAGAATATATACATAGATTTAGGTAGGTAAGTAGATGCAGTGGTAGAAATTTGTGAGCTCTGTTTTCTGATTGCCTCTGTTTTCTCAGTGAAATTGGAAGCAAGGTCATGAGCTGAGAGTGAGGACGGGTGCGGAGGTGTTAGAGGTTTAAAGGGAGAAGGTATGAAATAGTTGTCTAGGAAACAGGGAGAGTAAATGGACTGGGATAATATTATGTGATTTCCTGGCAACATTAAGTGCCCACTTGAGGTTCGTGGTCTTGAATTTAAAGCGAGAGTGTCATTTTGTGTTTTTCTCCAGCCATGTTCAGCTCCAGTGATATAGGAGAGGGATAGGAGTCATTGGTAATGACAAAATGGAGGCAAGAGACTGCAATTAGGTGGAGGAGAAAACTGGAAGAGAGGATTTCAAGGGACTGAGAGGCTAGGGTGTTAGAAGGATCAGGTATTGTGATACTGAAATCACAAAGAATTAAGACAGGATTAACTGCAGAGAGTTACAGTGAGACAGAAACTAAAATATTATATAGCATGTATAATATATTTAACATACTCTGTGACAGAAATTCAAAGATGGGGATTTTTAGGGAGGAGAAAGGGAGGATGACTTGAAAATAGCAGTGAGGAACCTCAAGCTGTGGCAATAAAAATAACCACTGCTCGAGAGGGCTGTAAGGTCCTTGGGTAGATCTAGATTTCAATCAGATTAAGAAGGTGAGGGAAGCATTCAGCAAACCAGGAAAGAATATAGAGGATTTTGCTGAAGACTTTGAGTACTAGTTAAGATGACTATATAATTTATCATCCAATCTGGGATACTTATGAGAATGACAAGTGTTAAACTGGGCAGGATGGTGGCACACCGTGTGTAAACTGGAATTGTCCTGCGCAAACCAGAACCATGATTCTAGAGGTCAAAGTGGAAGGATTTCAGGGCTAAGAGATGGGGATAGAACATGAAATATTCAGATAGTGAGCAAGGAGTCCCAGGGTTTTTGTGATGACTGACATAAACAAAGTTGAAAGGCATAAAGAGCTTAGTTCTGGTGATACTAAGGCAAATTGTGGTGGCAAGTCTGTGAGTGTTTAGAGGGAGAAAAGGGTGGGTGTTCAGGGCCTGCCCTTCACTCCTACCAATGGAGATAGAGTCCTGGATACGGGAGTTCTATTCCCAGCCAGACAGCAGCTGGATCCTAAGCCCCACTGAGGAATACCTTGATATTTCTGAAATTCTTTGTGCTTCCAGTATGAATTATTTGGGCAACTGGGACTGGACTGACTGCAGCTAAGGAAATTAATAGACCTAGCTGTGAAAAGGTGAGGATGGGAGAGACAAGGGACTCAGTGGTATTTCCAACAGAAACTACAGGGAAAGACACTAACGTTGACAAAAGTAGAAAATACCATGCTGAATAGGAAAAAATATAGAGTCCACCACTTAGATCTAAAAACCTAACTGCACAAGAACAGAATGGCTAATACGCTGCTTATTAATGGCTAATAAGGTCTCTTATTCCTCCTTTCTATGTTCATTCCCTAGGTGAGTTCATCTAGTCTCATGGTTTTAATTACCATTAATATGCTGGTGACTTCCCTACATATACCAAATGCTGGAGAGGGTGTAGAGAAAAGGGAACCTCCTACACTGTTGGTGGGAATGTAGATTGGTGCAGCCACTATGGAAAACAGTATGGAGGTTGCTCAGAAACTAAAAATAAAGTTGCCATATGATCCAGCAATCCCACTCCTGGGCATATATCTGGACAAAACTATAATTCAAAATGATACATGCACCCCTATGTTCATAGAAGCACTATTTACAATAGCCAAGACATGGAAGCCACTTAAATGTCGATCAACAGATGAATGGATAAAGATGTGGTATATATATATATACAATGGAATACTACTCAGTCATAAAAAAGAATGAAATAATGCCATTTGCAGCAACATGGATACACCTAGAGGTTATCATACTAAGTGAAGTAAGTCAGAAAGACAAAGACAAATACCATATGATATCACTTGTATGTGGAATCTAAAATATGGCACAAATAAATTTACCTACAAAACAGAAACAGACTCGCAGATATAGAGAACAGACTTGTGGTTGCCAAGAGGAATGGGGGTTGGGGAGGATGGATTGGCAGTTTGGGATTAGCAGATGCAAACTACTATATATACATATAACTGAATAACTTTGCTGTAACCAGAAACTAACACAACATTGTAAATCAACTATACTTCAATAAAATAAAATTTTAAAAATATGCTTATGACTTTCAAACTTATTACTCTAGACCTAATATCTCCCCTAAATCTCAGATCATACAACTGCCTTATTGAAATCTCAACTTGGATGTTTAATAGGTGTCTCAAACTTAATATGTTCAACACTGAACCCCTGATTTTTTCCTTAAAAATATGTTCCACCCCCACCATGCCTCATCTCAGTTGATAGAAAACTATCCTTCCAGTTACTCAGGCCAAAATACATTGGCCATAGCTTTAACTCTAATTGTATCCCCAATTCTGTTTGGTTTGTCTCTTTTTCTCACACCCCGCATCCAATGTATTAGCAAACCCTTTTGGTTTTCTCTTCAAAATGTACCCAGAATTATACACTTCTCACCTTCTCCACCACTACCTTACCATTCCTAAACACCATGATCTCTCACCTGGATTACCATAATATTCTCCTGACTGGTCTCCTTGATTCTACTCTTGCCACCCTATATTCTGTTCACAACACAGAAGTCAAGGTGATCCTTTCATAACACAAATCAAATTATGCTACTCCTGTGTTCAAAACCCTCCAATAGCTTCCCCATCTTACTCAAACAAAAATCCATACACCTTATCATGGCATGCAAGAAAGGCCCTATGATCTGTTCCCTGCACAACTCTCCTCTAGACACACTAACTTTGTATTGCTGTTTTGGATTTGCCATACTCTTCAACCTCAGGGCCTCTGCACTTGCTGCTCTCTCCGCCTAGAAAGCCCTTCCTCACCCTCACCCTCACCCTCACCCCTACCAGATATCCCCTTGGCAAGCTCCTCACTTCATTTGGGTCTCTAGTCACATGTCTTATCCTTCCCTTCTACCACTCCTAAAATGCCACCCCCTTTGTCATCAATTCCCTTGATTTATTTTTCTTCAAGCACTTTTTACAAGGCTATATATTTTACTCATTTCATTTATTATCACTTCCTCCCACTAGAATATAAGTTTCATGAAGGCTAGAACTTTGTCTCATTTATCACTGTATCTACGGCCCTAAAAACAGTGCCTGGTACATAGTAGGTACTCAAAATTTTGATTGAATGGAGACAAAGGTATAAATAATTAAATAGATAGAAATAAATTTTAAGTGGTATTATATGTATATATGTTATTTTAAGTAAAATACTGGTTTTAGATTTATTCCTAGATACCTTATAAGTTTTTTTTATATTGCAAATGAAATCCTTCTTTAAAATTACATTTTAACTGTTAATTGCTACCATACAGGAACTCTATTGACATTTATGAGAAATTCTTATATCTAGCAACCTTGTTGAATTCTCTTATTCTAATAGTTTTATAGATCCTCGTAGCTGTTTTACATAGAGAGCCATGTCATCTGTGAATTATATATATTTTATCTTCTTTTTCAGTCTCTATTCCTGTTTTTATTTCCTTTTATCATCTTAGTGCATTCTTAGAACCTCCAATTTAATGTTGGATGATAATGGCACTGGGTTTCATGTAGATTTTGGGCAGGTATCCTTTTTCAACTCTATATATCTTATGTTTTGTTGTTTGTTTTTAAATAATGAATGGGTGTTCAATTTTAACAGTTACTTTTTCTACAACTAAGACGATCATATGGTTTTTCTCTTTTTTAACTATTAGTGTGGTGAATTATATTAACAGTTTCTCTAATTAAATCACTTTTGAACAATGGGAAAACCCTACTTGTGCATATTTTTAAAATATACATGAGGGAATAAATCTGCTTGTATTTCAGTTAGGTTTTCATTTATGTTTATAATCAAGATTGGCCTCTAAAATTTTTTTCATGCCCTGTCTTGGTCAGGTTTGGACACTAAGGTTATTCTAGCCTCAAAAAATGAGTGTCCTATTCACCAGGAAATTTGACGTTATATAATTGTTGAAGGTTGGCTTTAAAAAAAAAAAGCTATGGTAAAGTCATTTTGGCCTCATGCCTTTCCTTAAGTGGATTTTTTACTACCATTTTGACTTATTTAATTGTTAAAGGTCTATTCAGCTTTTGAAAGTTCTATATACACTTTGGATACAAGTCCTTTGTTAAGTATGGATTTGCATATATTTTATCCCAATCTGATGTTTGTCTTTTCATTCTCTTAACAACATCTTTCTAAGAACAGATTTCGATTTGATAAAGTTCAATTTACCAATTTATTATTTTATAGGCCATGCTTTCGGCATTATTTATGAGAAATATGTGCCTAACTCAAGGTTTAAAAAAAAGATTTTCTACTATGTTTTTTCCCAGAAGTTTTATAGCTTCAGATTTATGACCATTTTGAGTTAATTTTTATAAATGGGGAGAGGCATGCATCAAAGTTTACTTTTTTGCAGGTGGATATCTAATCATTTGAGCACCAGTTGTTGAAAATGCTATCCTTTCCAAATGAATTGCCTTTGCATCTTTGTCAAAAATCAATCCTGTGGGCCTATTTTTGGACTCTCTATTCTGTTCCATTGATCTATTTACCAATATTCATGCCGATACCACACTGTCTTGATTACTGTACCTTTATAATAAGTCTTGAAGTCAGTTGTTGTAAGCATTCCAACATTATTCTCCTTTTTCAAAATTGTATTTGAATATGTGTATCAAATCATCACATTGTACACCTTAAACTTACACAATGTTATATGTCAATTGTATCTCAAAAAAGTTGGAAATAAATTTAAGCAGACACCAAGATAACTCAGTAATAAATAGTGCTTTATTTCAGTATTTTAAAAAATCAAAATTAATGTAAAAATCCATATTGAATAAAATATAAAATTTTAAATGAAGATACAATCTGACCCTGGAATCAATTGCATGCCCCTTAAAAAATTGTATTTGACTATTCTAACTTCTTGGAATTAACATGAATTTTAGAATTTGCTTGTCAGTTTGTACAAAATTCTTTTAGGGTTTTTATTGAGAATACATTGAATCTTTAAATCAATTTGAGGACAACTGACATTATAACAATATTGAGTCTTCAGATCCACGATGAGGATATACCTCTTGATTTATTTACATCTTTTGTAATCTCTTTCAGCAATGTTTTCTAGTTTTCAATGCATAGTTCTTGCACATATTTTGTTAGATTTTTATCTCCAAGTATTTTATGGCATAGTTTTTTAATTCAACTTCCAATAGTATGCAACTTGTATATAAAAATGCAATTGATTTTTGTTTATTGATCTTGTACCCTACAGTGTTGCTAAACTCATTTATTAGTCCTAGTAGCTTCTTTTGTGAATTCCTTAGCATTCTCTATGTAGACTATCATGTCATCTGACTACAGAATTTTAACTCTTCCTTTCTACTCTGTATACCTTTTATTTCTTTGTCTTGCTCTATTGTATTGGCTAGGACCTCCAGTAGAATAACAAATATAAGCAGAGAGTAGATATTCTTCCCTTGTTCCTGATTGGACTCAAAGCATTCCATCTTTCACCATAAATATGATGTTACATATAGAGTTTTTTTGTGGGTTTTCTTTAATGGATTGAAGAGATTCCTTTCTTTTCCTAGTTTGCTGAGAATTTTTATCATGAAAGGATCTTGGATTTTGTAAAGTACTTTTACTGAATCTGCTGAAGTGATCATATGGTTTGTTATTTTTTCATCTTTTAATATTGTGAAAGACATTGGTTGGTTTTCAGATATTAAATCCTCTTTGTAGTCTTGGAATAAGTCACTTGTTCATGATATTTTAGATTATTTTCTAAAATCTTAAGAATTTTTGCATCTATGTTTGTTAGAGATATTGGTCTGTAGTTTTCTTTTCTTTCAAATTTATTTGTCTCCTTTGGGTATCAGAGTAATGCTGGCCACATAGCATTAGTTAGAAAGTGTTCCTTCATCTTAAATGTTTGGTAGAATTTGTCAGTGAAGCCATTTGCCACGAGTTTACTTTGTGGGAAGGTTTGTAAATAAAATTTTAATTTCTTTATTTGTTATGGGTCTGTGTATGTTATCTATTTCTTCTAGAGTGAACTATTGTTCGTAATATTCCCTCATTATCCTTTTAATATGTCTATAATATTGTCCATAATATTCCCTCATTATCCTTTTAATATGTCTAGGACCTGTAGTGATGTTCCCTTGTGTTATATCTGATACAAGTAAATTGTATCTTCTCTTTTTTTCCCTACTCAGTCTGAGTGGATATTTATTTATTATATTGATTTTTCTCAAGGAAACTGCTTTTGGTTTTATTGATTTTTTTCCCATTTTATATTACAGTGATTTCTGATCTAATATTTACTATTTTTATCCTTCTGTTTAATGTGTGTTTGATTTGCTTCTCTTTTTCCAGTTTCCTAAGATGAAAGCCTGGGTCATTTATTTGAGACCTTTATTCTTTTATAATGTAAATGTTTAGTGCTATAATTTCCCTCTAAGCACTGCTTTGTTGTTGCCCTTACATTTGGTAAGTCATATTTTCATTTTCATTCAGCCCAAAATGCTTTCTAGTCCCCCCTGTGATTCCTATTCTCTGACCCATGGGTTATTTATAGGTGCATTAATTAGTTTCCAGATATCTTGGGATTTTCCAGATATCTTTCTGTTATTGATTTGTAATTTAATTATTTTATGGTCAGAGAACATACTTTGTATTACTTGAAGCCATTTAAAATTATTGATACTTTTTATAGCTCAGAATTTGGTGTCTTGGTCATATTCTGTATGACCCTTAATAATGTATATTCTGCTGTTTTGGGTGAAGTGTTCTATAAATGTTAATTAGGTCATGTTGGTTGATAGTTTTGTTTGTCTTCTATACCTTTATTGATTTTTCTGTCTCCTTGTTCTATCATTTCTTTAAATTAATTTATTTTTATTTATTTATTATTTTTGGCTGTGTTGGGTCTTTGTTGCAGTGTGCGGACTATCTCTAGTTGCAGCAAGCAGGGGCTACTCTTTGTTGTGGTGTGCGGGCTTCTCATTGTGGTGGATTCTCTTGTTGCGGAGCACAGGCTTTAAGTATGTGGGCTTCAGTAGATGAGGTGCATGGCCTCAGTAGTTGTGGCTCACGACCTCTAAAGTGCAGGCTCAGTAGTTGTGGCGCATGGGCTTAGTTGCTCCGCGGCATGTGGGGTCTTCCCAGACCAAGGCTCAAACCCGGGTCCCCTGCATTGGCAGGTGGATTCTTAACTACTGCACCACCAGGGAAGCCCTCTATCATTTATTGAGAGAGGGATGTTGGAATCTCATACCTGTGAATTTATCTGTTTCTCCTTGAAGATCTCAGGTTTTATTTCATGCATTTTGAAGTTCAGTTATTTGATGAATTGACCATTTTATCATTATGAATGACACTCTATCTGTGGTAAAATTCTTTGCCCTGAAATCTATTTTGTCCTGCACTAATATACCCACTCCAGCTTCCTTCTGATTAGCACAGAATATCATATTCTATCCCTTTATTTTTAATATAGTTGTGGTTTTATATTTATTGTTTAAGTGTGCAGCAGGTTTATTTTTTTAAGATTTATTTACTACTTATTTATTTATTTTATTTATTTTTGGCTGCATCGGGTCTTAGTTGCAGCATGTGGGATCTTCATTGAGGCATGCAGGCTCTTCGTTGTGGTGCACGGGCTTCTCTGTAGTTGAGGCATGCAGGTTTTTCTCTTCTCTAGTTGTGGTGTGCAGGCTCCAGGGTGCATGGGCTCTGTAGTTTGCAGCCTATGGGCGCTAGTTGAGGTGCGTGAGCTCAATAGTTGTGGCAAGTGGGCTCAGCTGCCCTGCAGCATGTGGGATCTTAGTTCCCTGACCAAGGATCGAACCCCCTGTCCCCTGCATTGTAAGGTGCATTCTTTACCACTGTACCACCAGGGAAGTCCTATCTTTTTATATTTAAAATGAGTATCTTGTAGGCAGCCTATATTTGGGTCATGCTTTTTCATGCAATCTGGCAATCTCTGCCTTTTAATTGGGGTATTTAAACCACACGTCTTTAATGTGACTGTTGATATAATCATATTTAACTCTGCCATCTTGCTATTGATTTTCTCTTTATCCCATCTGTTCTTGTTCCCATTTTATTCTTTTATTTATTTATTTATTTATTTAGGCTCCATTGGGTCTTTGTTGCTGCGTGCTGGCTTTCTCTAGTTGCAGCAAGTGGGGTCTACTCTTTGTTGCAGTGCACGGGCTTCTCACTGCAGTGGCTTCTCTTGTTGCAGAGCATGGGCTCTAGGTGTGGGCTTCAGTGGTTGTGGCACATGGGCTCAGTAGTTGTGGCTTGCAGGCTCAAGAGCGCAGGCTCAGTAGTTGTGGCGCACGGACTTAGTTGCTCCACGGCATGTGGGATCATCCCGGACCAGGGCTTGAACCCGTGTCCCCTGCATTGGAAGGCAGATTTTTAACCACTGTACCACCAGGGAAGTCCCCCCGCTTTTATTCTTTTATTGTCTTCTTTCTGGATTAATGAGATTTTTTTTTGGATCCCACATTATCTCCTTTTTGGCTTATTAAATATAACTTTTTGTTGTGTTACTTTACTGATTGTATTAGGATTTACAGTATACTTTAACCTATCACAATCAACCTTGAGGTAATAACAGTTCATGTACAGTATAAGAACCTTACATCAACATCCTTCCACTTTCCCTCTCCTTGCCTTTGTGCAATTGTTTTCATACATTTTGTTTCTACATATAAGCCTCATAATACATTGTATCCTTTTTGCTTTAAGCTACCTATGATCTAGTCTAGAAATTTGTAATATATGGACAAGAAACAGTATTTACCCACATAGTTTCCTTTTTCAATCTCTTCATTTCTTTATGTAGATCCAGGTTTCCACTGGGTATTTTCTTTCTGCCTGAAAGACTTCCTTTAGCCTTTCTCATAGTACTGGTCTGCTGGTGGTTAATTCTTTCAGCTTCTATGTGTCAGCAGAGGTCTTCATTTTTCCTTCATTTTTAAAAATATTTTTACTGAGTATAGAATTCAATGTTGACAGTTTTTTCTTTCAATCCTTTAAAGATGTTGCTTCACTGTTTCCTGCCTTTCATGGTTTCTGGTGAAAAATATGTATAATTTTGATATTTGCTCCTCTGTATATAATGTGTCTTTTCTCTGGTCTGTTTTAGTATTTTTTTTCTTTATCACTGTTTTTTGAGATATTTGATTTTGATATGCCTTAATATAGTTTTCTTTATGTTTCCTGTGCTCACAGTCTATTGAATTTCTTAGATTTATAGGTTTATAGAGTTATCATTTTGGGGAAATTTGGGGCCATTATTTCTCCTAATTATTTTTCTTTGCCCTCTTCCCTCTCCTCTCCTGGGAATCATATATATATATTAGGCTACTTGCAGTCATCCCATAGCTCACTAGTGTTCTGTTCATTTATTTTCAGACTTTTCATTTTTGTGTTTCTTTTTTGAATCATTTTAAGTGCTATGTCCTCAAGTTCACTAGTCTTTTTTATTGTCATGTCTAATCTGCTCTTAATCCCATCCACTGTATTTTATATCATAGACATATATTTTCATATCTACAAATTCAATATGGATCTTTATTTATATCTTCCTTTTCTCTCCTTAACATACCCCTACTTTCCTCTACATATATGGAATGTATTTATAGCAGTTGTTCTAATGGCCTTATCTAGAAACTATATCATCTGTGCCATTTCTGGGTCTGTTACTATTGATTATATTTTCCTTAATATGAGTCATATTTTCCTACTTCTTTGCATACCTGGTAATTTCTTATTGGATGCCAAACATTGTGAATTTTATCTTGTTTGGTACTAAATTTTCTGTATTTCTCTTAATGATTTTTAGCTTTCTCTGGGATACAGTTAACTTACTTGGAAAGAATTTGATCCTTTTGAGGGTTGCTTTTAATCTTTGTAAGGTAAAATCTGGAAGAGTAAATAAAATTGAACTTTCCCTATTGCCAAAAAGGAAAGATATCTTTTTTTCTCTCCCTTTTCTTAGAGTTTTTTCCTTGAGAAACCTAGTATTTGTGAATTCATCCTCTGTTGCTTTGATATGTATGTAAATCTTTTTTAAGGACTAAATAAGCTTCTTGCCAGCCTTCTAATCCAGAAATGTTTTTATGAAGGGACTGGGAGCCATCTCTCTGAAATGTAAACATCAAGGAAGGGGCTTCCCTGGTGGCACAGTGGTTAAGAATCCACCTGCCAATGCAGGGCACACGGGTACAAGCCCTGGTCCGGGAAGATCCCACATGCTGTGGAGCAATTTAGCCAGTGTGCCACAACTACTGAGCCTGCACTCTAGAGCCCACGAGTCACAACTACTGAGCCCACATGCCACAACTACTGAAGCCCACACCTAGAGCCCGTGCTCTGTAACAAGAGAAGCCACCTCAATGAGAAGCCCACACACTGCAACGAAGAGTAGCCCTTACTCACCACAACTAAAGAAAGCCTGTGGGCAGCAACGAAGACCCAACACAGCCAAAAATAAATAGATAAATAAATAAATTTATAATAAATAAATAAATAAACATCAAGGAAGATAGCACCCCTATATTTCTCTGGCATCCTGGGAGTTTAGCCTAGGTGCTTTGCCCTAAGCTGTAAGCACCTGCTTGTTACAGAGATATGAGAAGCTGTATTTTTCCTTCAGATAAAGGCAATTAACTAGCACAGATGGCTACTCCAATTACCAGGTGAACTTAGGATGAACTACGAAAGAATGTGTAGCAAACAGTACTTTCAAGTCCTCTTACATAAGGACACGTTATAATTTAAAAACATGTATGTAATAGATACATGGCATACATAAGAATGGGATTTATTTCTTTCTTTCCAATCTCATTAGCAGATTGCCTGTAATGCATCACAGTCTGGTTTAATGCCTATTCAATAATAAAACTTTTTCTCTCTTGTCTAGATTCATGGAGAGGATTTCCTGGATTGGCAGAAAATTGTACTTTTAGTTTTTCTCCAACAGATCAGACAGCAGTTTAAGGCTAATATTGTCCTCTACTGTGGCACTATTCTTCTGAGTACTCTACCCAAAACTCTATGTATTACAAGATCTCTCTACTCTGGATATTGGGGATATGAAATCTTCCCAATCCAGTTTGAGCTCATAAACTTGTTCTCTATTCTCATTTCTTGTAATTCGTTTCCTGGCCTTGGGTAGTTTCCTCACATACATGTGCTGATCAGTACTCAGCTGAAGAGTCTAGGAGAACCCACTGCATATTTCCAGAGCTCTCAAGTATGCTCTCTCTCTCACTCTTGGTCTCTCTCTCTCTGTGTCTCTGTCTCTCTCTCTCCCTCTCCCCTTCCCCCCAACCCAATACTATGCCCTGTGAATCTAATCACCTTGTACTCCTTGAATTTTCAGCTCAGTCTTCTTGACTCAGGAAGACTGCCAAGCTCTGTTTAGATTCCCCCTGCCTGTGCTGTGACCTGAAAACTCTCCAGGCAGTAAGCTGAGGTAATCATAGGGCTCACTTTGTTTGTTTCCTTTCTCTCAAGGATCAGTGTCCTTTGCTGCCTTATGTCCAATGTCTGAAAAACATTGTTTTATTAATTTATCCATTCTTTTTAGTTGTTTAAGGCAAGAAGGTAAGCCCAGTTCCTTTTACTCCATCATGACTGGAAGAGAAAGTCCCTGCGTTATCTTTGAATCATAGTTTCTTCTTTTTCCCCCTCTTTTCCTGCCTCTCTTGGATTAATCACTTTTTTAAAAATCCCTAATGATTTTGAAGTTATTCACTATATGCCCTTTCTTTTATAGGTGACCATTTTCCACCTATTGTCTTGGACAAATGATGAGCTTCTTTGCTGTATTTCAGGCCCTGTAGGTGAAATTTTACTAGTTCCCTTTGTGTGAAAGGGCTCAGGGCTTAATGGATAGAACTCAGTTTCTGCTTTGTGGCCACATCGTCCATCTCTGGAAGGGTATTATAACTCCAGTACCTAAAATGCAGCGATTCTCAAACTTTTTCATCTCAGAACCTATTTACACTTAAAAATTATTGTTCTGTTTTGCTGAGTTAGAGTAAACAAATTCCAAACTGTCTCTCCCACTAAATATAGCTGTAAAACCTGGACAGAATGCATGGAACAGCTATTTGAGTACTCTGAAAGTAAATAATAGAGTAGATAGGGGAAGAAGACTAGATTTTGTAGTATTACTGAATTATCAGTAAGTTTACCATTTTATTTCTTCTGGTGTAACCTGGTTGGACTCATGGAAGTCCAAAACCCAAAAGTGTATGCTGAAAATTACTAAATGCTGATGGAAGAAATCAGAAAAGGCCTAAATAAATGGAGGTACATATCATGCTCATCGATTGGAAGACTCGACATAGTAAATATGCCAGTTCTCCCCAAATTAATCTATACATTTAACACAACTCCAATCAAAGTCCCAGCAATAGTTTTTTGTCAATATTGACAAGCTTTTTTTTTTTTTTTTTTAGATTCCACATATATGTGTTAGCATACGGTATTTGTTTTTCTCTTTCTGACTTACTTCACTCTGTATGACAGACTCTAGGTCCATCCGCCTCACTACAAATAACTCAATTTCGTTTCTTTTTATGGCTGAGTAAGATTCCATTGTATATATGTGCCACATCTTCTTTATCCATTCATCTGTTGATGGACACTTAAGGTTGCTTCCATGTCCTGGCTATTGTAAATAGAGCTGCAATGAACATTTTGGTACATGACTCTATTTGAATTATGGTTTTCTTAGGGTATATGCCCAGGAGTGGGATTGCTGGGTCGTATGGTAGTTCTATTTTTATGAAGAACCTAGGGGCAGGACAGCAATAAAGACGCAGACATAGAGAATGGACTTGAGGACACAGGGAGGGGGAAGGGTAAGCTGGGACGAAGTGAGAGAGTGGCATGGACTTATAAATACTACCAAATGTAAAATAAATAACTAGTGAGAAGCAGCCGCATAGCACAGGGAGATCAGCTCGGTGCTTTGTGACCTAGATGGGTGGGATAGGGAGGGTGGGAGGGAGACGCAAGAAGGAGGAGATATGCGGATATATGTATATGTATAGCTGATTCACTTTGTTATAAAGCAGAAACTAACACACCATTGTAAAGCAATTATACTCCAAAAAAGATATTAAAAAAATATTGACAAGCTGATACCAAAATTTCTATGAAAAGACAAAGGAATGAAAATAGTTAAAACAATTTTGAAAAGAATAAAGTCAAAGTAATCACACTATCTGATTTTAAGACTAACTGTGAACTTTACTTTGAACTTACAGAAATCAAGGCAGTGTGGTATTGGTGAAGGGACACACACATAGATCAATGCAGGATAGAGAGTCCAGAAGCAGAACCACACCAATATGACCAATTGATTTTTTATAAAGGTGTAAAGGCACCTTCATACCTTCCTAAAATGGAGGAAAGGTAGTCTTTTCAATAAATGGCATTGGAACAACTGGAATTAGATGTACAAAAAAATGAATTTCAACCTTAACCTTATACCTTACAGAAAAATTAACTCAAAATCAAAATAGATCTATATGTAAAACATAAAACTATGAAACTTTAAACAGAAAACGTAGGAAAACTAGCTTCATGACCTGAGGTTAGGTAAAGAGCTTTTTTCACATGACACTGAAACATGATCCATAAAAGAAAAAAATGCTAAATTGGACTTTGTCAAAACAGAAACTTTTTGTTCTGTGAAAGACACTGTTAAGGGAATGATAGAGGAGCTACAGACTGGGAGAGAATATTTGCAATTCCCACATCTGACAAAGGACTTGTATCCAGCACACATAAAGAACTTTCGTAACTCAACAGATAGAAAATAAAAACTCCATTAAAAAATGGCCATTGTATGGAAATATGTTAATATAAATATTTCAGACATTACATGAAATTTCTAAAAATCTTATATGTTCTGGTATAATGTTATAAGTCACAATTCTAGTTATTACTTTAAAATGTATATCAGAAATAACTGAATTTCCTTGTCAATTGCATTATTATGAACTTTCATCAAATCTTTAACCGTGGTCACTTTTAAGTATTTTGTCATTTACAGACAGTTCTGGGTGTACTCTGATGCTTTTGCAAAAATGTTCCTATAAAAGGGTTTCATCTTCAAGGAATTCATGGAAAAGACTCTGACAAGTACAGGTTTCTGATAACTGACTATACTGCTGAACTGAATGAATAAGCATTTTCAGAACTCTAATGGAAAACTGATGAATTCATAAAAGTGCTAACAAAAGATCAAGATGAAAAAAAATTAATTACATGGGACTGAGTGAACTGATGAGGATGATTATAATTTTTGTGAATTTCTGTTTGAATAAAAAAAAATTCCCCCCCAAAAAACAAAATGGCCAAAACGCTTGAACAATCACATCAACGAAGAGGATTTATGGATGAAAATAAACACATGAAAAGATTTTCAACATCATTAACCATTAGGAAAATATACATTAAAACCACTACATATATATTAGAATGGCTAAAATGAAACAGACAAAACCAATTGCTAGCAAAGATACAGAGCACCTGGAATGCTTTTACATTGCTCTTCTAAATGCAAAATGTTGCAGCCACTTTGGAAAACAGTTTAGAGTTTCTTATAAACATACACTTACCATATGGTCCAGCAATCCCATTCCTGGGTATTTACCTTAGAGAAATGTTCACATGAAACCTGTACATGGAATGTTCACAGTAGCTTTATTTTTAACAGCCCCAAAGTGGAAATAACCCAAATGTTCTTCAGTGAGTGAATGGATAAACAAACTGTGGTACTACTCAGCAATAAAAAGGAATGAACTATTGATTCGCCCAACAACTGGAATGGATCTCAAAGGCATTATGCTGAAGGAAAGAAGCGAGTCTCAAAAGGTTATATATTGTATGATTCATTTATATGACATTATCAGAAGGATGTAACTATAGTGACAGAGAACGGATCAGTGGTTGTCAGGGCTTAGGGGTGGGGGGATGGTATGATAAAGGGGTAGCACAAGGGAGTTTGGGGGGTAATAGAACTTTTTTTTATTATTCTGTTTGTGGTGATCGTTGAATGACCCTATACAAGTGTTAAAATTCACCAAACTGTATGCCAACAAAATCAATTTTACTATACATTCATTTAAAAACAAAAATTAAGAATTATTGAACATCCTAAAGAGCTTTTGTTTATGTGGTTTATATCTATCAGTATTTGCCATTATAGAAGTTACAAGTGATTTAAAAATTAAATATTAATTTGTTAATTCATTTAAAACAATGCTGGATACATGTTACGTAAATAACATACTTGTAATGAAAAGTGACTATATATTCCAAAATATGCAAAAAATGTAATCTCATTGTTTTACATCTTTGCAAATCTCTTTCATGTCTGGCTGAATAGAAGACAGCTGGATTCTCATATCTGCTCTGCATCAATCTGTTGCAGTATCATAGGTCATGTAGCTTCGGGAAAACTGCTAAACACTTGATGGAGAGAGTGATAAATGAGAGTGATAAATGCAAAGAGAATCTCAGCATTCCTGTGAAAATACTTTTGACTTTGTGGACCCCTAAAAGGATCTTGGGGACCCCGAGGTGTCCCTAGACCTCCCTTTCATTATCACTGCTAGTGTATGCCAAAATCTGATACCTGCTTAGGTCATTTTCAGCTTCAGCTCGGCGTCACTGATCTAACTTGGCCTTCCCTCTTTGTTTATGGTGCTTGGGAATTTCCTTTTCTTGATTCTAAACATGGCTATATGTATTCTGTTTCCATTACATGTATCCAGCATTTATGTATCTGAAATGGGATACATATCACACCAACTTCATCTTCTTTATCAGCTGTAGTTCTCTCTATATATAATCATTGTGCTATTGATCTTTTCTGTTTTGTTTGGTGTGATTTCCTTGTGCCTTTTCACAGTGTTTCTACCTTTTCAGTTGTGGGGTTTCTTTTCTTGTTTGCTTCTAATGTGGCTTTGTAATTTATTTTTCTTTTCTATTTTGTTTTGAGATTTAAAGCTTGTTTTCTTAATTTCCTACCGTCTTCAATATCTTCTTTTGACCCTAGTATTTTTCAGTTGTTCTCTTTTTAAAGAGCCATCATGATACCTATAATAACTATATACCATCATGATAACCTATGGTATCTATATACCATCATGATATCTATAATACTTCCAGTGTTTCTTTGGTACCCTTTCTCACTGTGTATGCTCTTCATTTGCCTTTTGCTTATGTTCCTTTCTCTTTTCCTCATTTCCCCCTAGTTTCTATGCATAGGCCTTGAATTGGTTACCACTCATATTTTGATGGGTCAGCTACCTGTTGCAAAATACTATAAAGCAGTCCACATCCTTGATATAGGTTTAATGTATCAAATACCTTGTCTCAAATCATATTAATTTATTTGTTCTAGGAGAACATCTCTATCTTTGTCATGCCCTACCAAGGGCAAGGGTAGTGGGAACAGCTTTCTGCACTGGGTGGCAAGGCAATAAAGGAGTGTATTGTCTTTAGATAATTTAAAAATAATAATAAAAAACAACTAAAACTCAATCTGATTTTTATTATCACCAAACATCAGAAATTGTAAATAAATATCAGTGATAAAATACTCCTCCCCAACACCCGGGGAATGCTCCCATGGCCCTCCCCCCACTCCCCTCCCTGCCCATGCCTCTGATTCATCAGATCCATGTGAGTCAAGCCCTTTAGTGACACCATATCTTCACAAAGGGGCCTTCCAGTTTTTGCTGGGCTGCTTATGTTTACTTCCATTGCAGATCTATACTCTATTCCCCTGTTTTCAGTCCCACTTCTCATTCCTACAAACCTCCAAATCCTCTCTAGGACTCCACTGGCAAGATGGGCTTCAACCTCTACTCCAGCATCCTCATAAAAGTACTCTGGGGGCTTCCCTGGTGGCGCAGTGGTTGGGAATCCACCTGCCAATGCAGGAGACGTGGGTTTGTGCCCCGGTCTGGGAAGATCCCACGTGCCACGGAGCGGCTAGGCCAGTGAGCCATGGCCGCTGAGCCTGCACGTCTGGAGCCTGTGCTCCGCAAGGGGAGAGGCCACAACAGTGAGAAGCTCGTGTACCGCAAAAAAAAAAAAAAAAAAAAAAAAAAAAAAGAAGTACTCTGGAGTTAGGCTTCTCCTCTTCCACTCGAATATGGGCT
The DNA here is from genome assembly GCF_951394435.1 of Stenella coeruleoalba. NCBI lineage: Eukaryota > Metazoa > Chordata > Mammalia > Artiodactyla > Delphinidae > Stenella > Stenella coeruleoalba. The sequence goes on along the minus strand of NC_137152.1, from coordinate 38,692,855 downwards.
CCATGAAGTCAGGGGTTTTTTTCTGTTTTGTTCACAGATAGCAGGGACACTGCTATTTTCCCAGTGTCCAGTAAAGTGCCTGACATGTAGTAGGTGATTATCTATCTATCTATCATCTATCTATCTACTTGACCATGGTCATATGTTTATCTGTATTGCTGTGTGGTGCATCTCAGCAGATGGTACAATAAGCAGCATTATGAAAGATTTACATGTCCCACTGTGGTATGGACTCATCAGATAGCCACCAGACTTCATGGGGCTGTAAGGTCCAAGATTTACTCAGCAGCAAACTATGGGGACAGATGATTGAGGACTAGCTGCCAATCTCCGATATCCTGGCAGTGTCTAAAATATCAGGCAGAGGGGCTTCCCTGGTGGCGCAGTGGTTGAGAATCTGCCTGCCAATGCAGGGGACACGGGTTCGAGCCCTGGTCTGGGAGGATCCCACATGCCGCGGAGCAACTAGGACCATGAGCCACAACTACTGAGCCCGCGCGTCTGGAGCTTGTGCTCTGCAACAAGAGAGGCCACGACAGTGAGACGCCCGCGCACCACGATGAAGAGTGGCCCCCGCTTGCCACAACCAGAGAAAGCCCTCACACAGAAACGAAGACCCAACAGAGCAAAAATAAATTAATTAATAAAATAAATAAATAAATAAAATAAAATATCAGGCAGGGAGGGATAAATTAGGAGGTTGGGATTACCATATACACACTACTATATATAAAATGAGCATTCTCTATTTACAGTGTATTAATTATTAATTCTGCCTTTATTGGAAAAATAAGTATAAAGTAAAAATAGATCTTTTTGTTCTCTAAAAAATAGAATAATAATTCTAAATAAATAAACAAACAAACAAATAAATTAAATATCAGGATTATAGCACCAACTTGGTGGTAGATAGGGATAGGTCTGAGATAGTATAACTGAAATGGGGGCTCAGGGGCAGAAATTAGGTTGAATTATTGAAATAAAGTTGTATTTATTTCACTCAAGTTTGTGGACAACAGGTTAATACTACATACACATATATATAGCTAACATAATTGAAACCATATCTTTGGAATAGATAGTACATTCACATGTGATGGTGGCATTTCATATTTACTGTTCTGTACTTTGCTTTTTTTTCACTTAACATATCTTGACAATTATTCCATCTGAGTACATAAAGAGTTGTCTTTTTAACATCTGCATTTTAGTCCATTGCCTAGAGATACCATAATTTATTTAACCAGTTCTCTATTGATAGACGTTTAGTTGTCTCCAACATTGCAATAAATAACCTTATATATCATTTTGCCTGTATGCAAGTATGTCTATAGGATAAATTCCTACAAGTGAATTTGCTTAGTATAAATATATGCTTTTTGTTTTGTTTTGTTTTAAACATATTTATTGCAATAAATTTGACAACTTATAAGAAACAGACCAAGTCCTAGAAGATGTGGCACATATATACAATGGAGGGTTTCCCTGGTGGCGCAGTGGTTGAGAGTCCGCCTGCCGATGCAGGGGACACAGGTTCGTGCCCCGGTGCGGGAAGATTCCACATGCCGCAGAGCAGCTGGGCCCGTGAGCCATGGCCGCTGAGCATGTGCGTCCGGAGCCTGTGCTCCGCAACGGGAGAGGCCACAACAGTGAGAGGCCCGCGTACCGCAAAAAAAAAACCCAAAAAACAAAAACAAAACATATGTACAACGGAATATTACTCAGCCATAAAGAAACGAAATTGAGTTATTTGTAGTAAGGTGGATGGACCTAGAGTCTGTCATACAGAGTGAAGTAAGTCAGAAGGAGAAAAACAAATACCGTATGCTAATACATATATATGGAATCTAAGGGAAACAAAAAAAAGGTCATGAAGAACCTAGGGGTAAGACGGGAATAAAAACACAGACCTACTAGAGAATGGACTTGAGGATATGGGGAGGGGGAAGGGTAAGCTGTGACAAAGTGAGAGAGTGGCATGGACATATATACACTACCAAACGTAAAATAGATAGCTAGTGGGAAGCAGCCACATAGCACAGGGAGATCAGCTCGGTGCTTTGTGACCACCTAGAGGGGTGGGATCGGGAGGGTAGGAGGGAGACGCAAGAGGGAAGAGATATGGGAACATATGTATATGTATAACTGATTCACTTTGTTATAACGCAGAAACTAACACACCACTGTAAAGTAATTATACTCCCATAAAGATGTTAAAAAAAATTACAAAACCAAAACCGGCAAAAAAAAAAAAAACATTAAATACCTGAATAGCCCTATATCATCTGAATAAAAGAAATAACTTAAAATCTTCCAACAAAAAATACCCTAATTCCATATGCATTCACTGGTGAATTTTATCCAACATTCGAGGAAGATATAATAGTTGTCTTACAGAAAGTTTCAGAAAATAGCGGGAATACTTCTCAACTAATCATGAGTCTACCATTACTCTGACACCAAAAGTATAGCTATCACAAGAAAAGAAAATTAAAAACCAATCTCTCTCCTCAGCCTACTTGGAAAAGTTCCTAACGAAATATTATCAAATCTAACTTAGCAACATATAAAAAGGATAATGCATCATGACCAAGTGGGATTTACCCCAGTAACAGAAAGTTGGTCTAACCTTTTAAAAATAATCAACGAAATTCACCATGTTAACAAACTAAAAAAGGAAATCCACGTGGTTCTCTAAATAGATTCAGAAAAAGCACTTGATAAAATTTAACACCTACTCAGGAACAACAACGACAACCAAAAACTCTCATCAAATTAGGCATAGAAAGGAATTTCCTCAAACTTTTTCTCATAGATTCAATGAAATCTCAATCAAAATCCCAGAAGCCCTTGTGGTAGAAATTGACAAGTTGATTCTAAAAAATTTTTTCTTGGCCGCCCTGCACAGCTTGCGGGATCTTAGTTCCCCAACTAGGGACTGAACATGGGCCACCGCAGTGAAAGCACCAAATCCTAACCACTGAACTGCCAGAGAATTCCCTGATTCTAAAATTTAGGTAGAAATACAAATGATATAAAACAGCCAGGACAAATATTTAAAAAAAAGAACAAAGTTGGAGTGCTTATATTTTCTGACTTCAAGACTTACCATAAATTACAGTTATTAGGACAATGGATTTTGACTAATTGCTCTACACAGAGGCTGTATCCATTTAATAGCTACCAACAATATCTCTCTGTCATCCTCACCACTATGGTGGGTTAGTAATCTTTTTTAATCCTTGCCAATCTAATATAGAAAATATGGCAACTCAACTTAGTCTTAATTTGCCTTTCTCTTATTATGACTGAAGTTGAGAAACATTTACATGTAGGAGACTTTTATTTCTTTTTCTGTGAACTGTCAATATTCTTTGCCCACATTTTTTACTGTGGTCTTTTTCATATGGATTTGTAGGAGTTCTTTGTATTTTAGGAAAATAAGCCTTGTGTGATATGAATTGTAACTATTTTTTACAGTTTGTTATCAGTCTTTTGGTGTTGCTTATGGTGGGTTAGAGCAATAAATCACACTTTTATTATAAAATATTACAAACATATGGAAAAGTGCACAGAATAATATATCAAATACACATGTACCCTAAATTTTGTTATTTGGGCATGCTTACATACTTTTTTTTTTTTTTGGCCTCACTGTGCGGCATGTGGGATGTTAGTTCCCCAACGAGGGATCAAACCCGCATCCCCTGCATCGAATCTTAACCACTGGACCGCCAGGGAAGTCCCTATTTGTCTTTTTAAAGAAATAAGATACTACAGATGAAGCCCCTTTTTGTTCTTCTTCCAGATCCACTCCCCTCTCTCCCTCCCCCAAGGTAATTACTATTCTGAAATTTATCTGTATTCTTCCCATCAATGTTTCTATACTTTCACTTATAGGTATGTGTCCATAAAAACAGTACTTAGTACTGTTTGGTGTATTTTTTAAATTCTATATAAATAATATCAAACTGTATGTATAACTTTCAAGTTTGTTTTTTACTCAATATTATGTTTGTAGGATTTATCCTTGTGGCTACATATAGACCAAATTAACTGATTTTTATTTTTATAAAGCATTCCACATATTAATATACCAACATTTAGTCATCTCATCTCTCACTGGTGGAAATTTTACTATAAAAAGCAACACCCTGGGCTTCCCTGGTAGCGCAGTGGTTAAGAGTAGCCTGCTGATGCAGGGGACGCGGGTTCGTGCCCCGGTCTGGGAAGATCCCACATGCCGCGGAGCGGCTGGGCCCGTGAGCCATGGCCGCTGAGCCTGCGCGTCCAGAGCCTGTGCTCCGCAACGGGAGAGGCCACAACAGTGAGAGGCCAGTGTACCACAAAAAAAAAAAAAAAGCAACACTCTGTGTGCAAGAGTTCTCTAGGGTTTATACCTAGAAGCCCAGTGGCTGGCTAGTACCACGTCCCTTTCAAAACCTGTGAGAAAACAAAATAAAACAACCAAACTCCAAACTGTTCTCTAAAGTGGTACCAATATATACTCCAGCCAGCAGTATATGAAAATCCCAGTTATTCTAACATCCTTGCTGATACCAACTTGATATTCTCAGACTTTAAAAATTTTCCAGTCTGATGAGTATGAAAATGTGTCTCAATATTGTTTAATTTGCATTTCCTAATTGCTAGTCAAATTGAATGTCATCCATCTGGGTTTCCCCTTCTGTGAATTGCCAGTTCATATCTGTTTGCTCGTTTTTCCCATTGGTTTGTATATACTTCTTATTGCTTTATAAGAGTGATTTCTATATTCTGGATAATAGAGGTACACGGAACACACATGAATGACGTCCATGTTCAGTCAAAGTCAAGGCCAAAGCTGAATATCATTATCATAGCATAAACTCCTGAATTACAAGAATAATTCTGAAATTTTATCAGTAAGTGTTTTTACAATTACAATTTTATTAACAAACTTTTAACAATTTGACATTATAATGCAGGAATATGAATTTCTCAGTGCTGTCAGCAGCTAGACTCCTCCTGTGCTTACTAGAGTGCACATTTTTAGTACTAAACACTACTCACCTTCCACTGAGATCAGTGGAAAAATAAGATATTTACACTTATATGTGGAATCTAAAATATGACACAAATGAACTTATCTATGAAACAGAAGCAGACTCACAGATGTAGGAACGGACTTGTGGTTGCCAGGGGCCGGGGGAGGGGAAGGGATGGACTGGGAATTTGGGGTTAGCAGATGCAAACTATTTTATATAGGATGGATAAACAACAAGGTCCTACTCTACAGCACAGGGAACTATATTCAATATCCCGTGATAAAACATAATGGAAAAGAATATGAAAAAGAATGTATATATATATATATATATATATATGTATAATGTGAATATATGAATCACTTTGCTGTACAGTAGAAATTAACACAACATGCAAATTATATTTGAATAAAATAAAATTTTTAAAAAAGAATAAGATACTTAGGGCACTTCTCATTTTTCTCTAAAACTTTTTCCTTTTGAACTCTTTATAATCTTTAAGTCTGAACTAAAGGTGATTTATAATAAATGTTGTTATACATGATTTTGGAGTTTTTCTACCACACGAAATTTTGACATGGAAAAGATGACATATTGCTCTTAATCCATCTTCACAAGCTATGAGGAATTCTCAAATAAGGCTTATAGTCTAAATGGAACTAAGCAACTAAAAATTAAATGTAATTCTTAAATTTTATTTTGTTTAACGTTATGAATGCTCTGTGTGGAAACAACTCTTACAAACAATAAAATTATTGTATAATCAAATATCTATTACTCTGCCTTGGATTATTATATAAAATAACATAAACATCTGTTAGTTCAAAAAGCATATAATGCCTTTCCTAAAATTGTCTAGCTAACATACTGTCTCTTAATATTGGCATTAAAGGTCAACCTATGTCCCTATTTAACTATTTGAAATCTCTTAATCACTTTTTGATATAAAATTAACAGCTTGCCCAATCATTAATTATTGCAGAATTTGCTCTTGCAATAATAAATAAAACTTTATTCTTCAAGGGACTGATAGAATTTCAATATATAAAACAAATTTTTTTGGCTTCAAGTTACATCTGGAATATTTTCCTTCATGCCTTTTGCTGTTTATGTTCTGTATAAGAAATCCTGAAGTTATTATATTCTCCTGTATTTTCTTATGAAGGTTTTAAAGTTCTGTTTTTCACATATAAGACTTTAACCTATCTGAAATTTTTTTCAGGGTTACGATGTCAAGTACTGGCTTAATTTAATTTTTCCATGTGAGTAATCAATTGTCCCAGCAGATTTATTAAATTTTCTATCTTTACCCACTAATTTGTAATGCTCCCTCTGTTGAATACAAAGTTTCCATATGCGTGTGGATTTTTTTTTCTGGATTCTCTATTCTGCTCCATTGATCTATTTATCTATACCTTCTTCTCCTTCAAAATTATTTTGGCTGTCCTTGGCCCTTTGTTTTTTCATATAAATTCTAAAATTTGTTTTCCCAGTTACATGAAAAAATCTTTGGGTATTTTAATTGGATTTGTGTTGAATTTTAAATTAGTGAGATTTTTAAAAATTCCATGAACATGCTCTATCTCTCCATTTATCTAGGTCATATTTATGTGTTACAATGAAATTTTTAACATATTCCATGTAAGTTTTGCATTGTTGGTTAGATATTCCTAGGAACACTATATGTTTAGTTGCTATTGTGAAAGTCTTTTATTTTTATTTTTTATTTATTTATTTAATTAATTTATTTTTGGCTGCGTTGGGTCTTGGTTGCTGCGCGCCAGCTTTCTCTAGATCAGGGGCTACTCTTCGTTGCCGTGCGCAGGCTTCTCATTGCAGTGGCTTCTCTTGTTGCGGAGCACGGGCTCTAGGCGCACGGGCTTCAGTAGTTGTGGCACGTGGGCTCAGTAGTTGTGGCTCGTGGGCTCTAGAGCGCAGGCTCAGTAGTTGTGGCGCACGGGCTTAGTTGCTCCACAGCATGTAGGATCTTTCCAGACCAGGTCTTGAACCCGTGTCCCCTGCACTCGCAGGCAGATTCTTAACCACTGTGCCACCAGGGAAGCCCCTGAAAGTTTTTTTAAAAAAACATTTTCTAATAGGTTGTTGCTGGCACATAGGAATGTTCGATTTCTGTACACTGATCTTGTCTCCAGCAACACAGCTGAACTCTCTTGTTGGTTCTAATAGTTTGTTGTAAACTCTCTCGAATGGGGTACTGTTGATGCCCTGTCCCATACCCCTTGACTCATCTCTGTGTTCATCTACAGCTGTGGTAGAAGGTATTTGTCAAGCTGACTACTTTCCTCCTAAAAGGCATGAGTGTCTCTGCTTCTTTCCTTGAGGGCTTTGTCCAGCAAAACAAGAGCTTGGAGACACCACCGGGAAGGCTGTGGGGGAGCTAACACCTCTGGGGTAATATTCAACCAATGGGGGTGGGGAGAGTCAGTGGATAAATGCTCCTATCTCCCTGTCCTTCAGCGGAGTGGCTCTGACACATGTGCCACATGTGTGGCACACAGGGGGTCCTAGTGAGGTTGATTCCCAGATACGCATAGTGCTAACCAGCTCATTAATATATCTTGTATTGTTTTTTCTCCCATTCCCATATAACTTCCTCACTCCCTCACTTGTGCTTATTTGGATCACCTCTCAAATAAACTACCTGTCCCCAAATCCTACTGTCTAAGGGTCTGCTCTTAGGAGAATCCTAACTAAAATAAATGGTTTATCTAGTTAATCTTATCATCTTTAAATAATGAGTCTTTTCCAACTCCTATACCTTTTTCTCCTGGTCTTACACTGGTTAGGAACTCCCCCACCGCCAGTACAGACTAAATATAAAATAGAATGTAAAGTCAAGTGATAAAGGCACCCTAGTCTTATTTCTGAAATTAAAGGGAATGCTTCTAATATTTTATTTTCAAGTATGATGTCTGCTGTAGAGTTTTGGTTCTCTATCAGGTTAAGAAAAATTTCTCTACTCTTAGTTTGAAATATTTTAAAAATCATGAATGGGTATTTTATTAAATGTTTTAAATGTATTTATTAATATCATTTTTCTTTAATTTGTTAATGTGATAAATTTTATAGATTTCCTTTAAATAATTTTTAAATTTAGATTTGCATCTTATCAAAGTTACATAAGCATTTAGAGTCAAATAATTCTACAAGGCTTTTTATGAAAAACTACATTCCCCTCTAGCCTTCCCCCATTTCTCACTCCCCAGAGGCAACAACTTCCAACTCATGTTATTTTATTTTGATATTATTTTTAAAAAGAATATTCTGACACTTGTTAAAATGGTAAGGAAGACTGTATTCAGGACTTTTGTGATAGGTGTCAAGACTATCACAATAGGGGAGAAAGATTGGACTCAACTCTGAATACAACAAGGATAAGTGGGGATTTATAGCCAGTGGGCAGAATAAGGGGGTCAGTGGATGAGAAATTACTAAGAGGAGACATCGCGGTAGGGGGATTCTTGTTAAACTGACCTAACAGGATTCTTGCTGAAGGCAAGCCAGGGTGATCAGACATCAAAGTGGGGGATTCTCTCTAAAATAACTTAGCAGGATTCCTGGTAAAACTGGACTAGGCAGGCAGATGACAGGGCCCAGGGATGAGATCTAGTCCAAAAGAGGTCTCAGAGGAGCCTGACTAAAGTTTGGTCAAGGAGAAAATCTTTGTCAGTTTTTACCTTGTGGCAGAGATTGTTAGTTTTGCTCATCCAAATCTATCTGGGCACACAGCATTTCTGCAGCTTCCCTTGCAATTAGGTGGGTCATTTGTTCTGTAAAATTTCACTTAACCCCCTGTTTTCAGGATATCACCCCCATCTTCAACTATGTTTTTTGTCCCCTGGTATGGAGATCCTTTTTTACCCTCTCCAAAGAATAAATCTCCTTCTCAGCTTAGATGGGAGAGAGGAAGTTATATGGTTGAAGACAGGAAGAGGGGACAGGTTCTGGGGTATAACTAACGAAGCCGAATCCGGCCTCTGTACCCCGACACCGAATTAAATCTCAGACACAGAGTTTTGGATGAGGCAGAAAAGATAGCTTTATTGCTTTGCCAGGCAAAGGGGGCCACGGCAAGCTAATGCCCTCAAAACTGTGTGTCCCAACCTGGAAAGGGTAGTGAGAAGTTTTATAGTAATGGTTCAAAGGGGGCATGATCAGCTCGTGGGCAGTCTTATGGTTGGTTGGTGGTGAGGTAAGTGGGAGTCGGCATCATTAACCTTTTGGTTCCAACCTGTCAGGGGTCTACGTGCTTGTGGGCAGCTTTGGGCAGCATACCATCGTTAACCGTTAACTTCTCTCACCTGGTGGAGGTTTCAGTATCTGCAAAAGGGCTCAAAGATATTGTTGTGTGTCTCCATCGGTGGGGAACCAAGACGTTGCCCCAAGCCTGCACTATTGTTTCTCTTGACTATTTCTCTTTGGTTTTGCATCTCCTCCCTTCCCTAATTAGCAACTGTTTGAACCTGCCCATTGGAACTCAGGGAAGCTCCTGGAGGCTGAATGAAGCCTATTTCCTGTAATCAAAGAAATGGGGGACACAGGAAGGCTTTTGTGCCAAGGAGCTCCACAGGGTCCTGCTTGGTATCACTACTGCTGCTGCTGCTTCTTTTTTTTTTTTTTTGAAAGAATTGCACCTTTAATTTATTGAATACTTATGATAGTGTGATGATGCCAGGAATTCTGCTAAAGACTAAACATGCATTATCTCTTTGAACCTTCACAACAACTCTTTGAGAAATATTCTGTTATTATAATCTACATTTTAAATTTGAGGTACAATTCACAGGCTATAAAATTTACCCTTTTAAAGTGTACAATTTGGTGGGTTTTACTATATTCACAGGATTGTGTGCAACAATTACCATTATCTAATTCCAGAACATTTTCATCATCCCCAAAGGAAACCCTGCAACCACTAGCAGTTACTCCCACTCTCCCCTCCCCCAGCCCCCAGCAATCATTAATCTCTGTCTCTGTGGATTTGCCTATTCTGTACATTTCACATAAATGGAATCATACAATAAGTGACCTTTTGTGTCTGGCTTCTTTCACTTAGCATAATGTTTTCAAGATTCACCCATGTTGTAACAGGTATTGGTACTTCATTCTTTTTATAGCTAAATAATATACTATTTTATAGGTATACCACATTTTGTTTTTCCATTCATCAGTTTAGGGTCATTTGGCTTGTTTCTATATTTGGGCTATGAGGAATAATACTGCCTTGAACACTCATGTACAAGTTTTTGTATGAACATATGTTTTCACCTTTCTTGGGTATATTCCTAGGGGTGGAATTGCTGGGTCATATGATAACTCTGTGTTTAACTTTTTGAGGAACTGCCAAACTGTTTTCCAAGGAACTGCATCATTTTACATTCCCACCAGCAATGTACGAGGGTTCCAATTTCTCCACATCCTTGTCAACTCTTGTTATTGTCTTTTTTTTTCTTGTCAAATCCTTTTTCTACATCTATTGAGAGAATCACCTGTTTTCCTTCATTCTATTAATAGGGTATATTACATTGATTGATTTTCATATGTCGACCCAACTTTGCATCATGGGATATATCCCACTTTGTCATGGTGTATAATCCTTTTTATATGCTGCTGGACTTGGTCTACTAGTATTTTGTTGAGGATTTTCACATCTACTTTCATAAAGTATATTACTGGTCTATAGTTTTGTAATATTTTTGTCTGGCATTGGTATGAGTTGTAATACAGACCTCATAGAATGAGTTGGGAAGTGTTCCATCCTCCTGTATTTTGGGGGAGAGTTATGAAGGATTGTTGTTAATTCTACTGTAAACACTTGGTAGAATTTACCAGCGAAACCATTTGCTCCTGGGCTTTTCTTTGAGTACTAACTGCTTCTTAAATTTTCAAATAAACCCTCTATTTTTGGTCTCACCATCACCCCTAATTTCAGAGGTTCTTGGCGACATCAATTCCTGAGAGTTTTGAGAATTTCTTGGCATAAATTGGGTTGGCTCTCTATTTGCTCCACTGCCATTTTAGGATTCAGCTTTCATTGGGTCTGCTAAGTCAGTTGTCATTCATCCATCTGCTTTCTCTGGCTTCTTTCAAGACTTTCTCTGCCTTTGGTTTTCTGAAGTTTGAATATGCCTAGGTGTGGGTTTTTTTGTGTTTTATTTTGTTTTGTTTGGTGTTCTCTGAGCTTCCTGGATCTGCAGTTTTGTGTATGTAAATAATTTTGGACCATTATTGCTTCAAATATTTCTTCTGTATATATATATATATATATATTCTCTCTCCCTCTCCAAACTCAGTTTTCAGCAATATGTCAAAATTACTCGTTAAGTAAGTGGCCTCACTGCTATGGCTTCCACTGGCTTCTATTCCAGGTAAGCACATCTTGGGTGCTGAATCTCTTTGAATCTGCCTGTCTCTCTAGATTTCAAGATGGTAGTTTGCCCTGTGACTTCAGTTCTCTGACGGTATAAGAAAATAATCTATTTTCAGTTCACCCAGCTTTCTTGTTGTAAGAATGGGAGTAATAACTTCTAAGCTTTTTACATATTGGAGCTGAAACCAAAGCTACTTTCTAGATCTCCCAACTTTATTGCTGTTATATACTCTCTCATTCTCCTTATCTTTGTGGATTTGTTGCTTTTTAAAATTCCTTTAGGGACTTCCCTGGTGGTCCAGTGGATAAGACTCCGCACTCCCAATGCAGGGGTCCCGGGTTTGATCCCTGGTTAGGGGACTAGATCCTGCATGCATGCCACAAGAGTCCACATGCTGCGACTAAGAAGCCCATGTGCAGCAACTAAAAGATCCTGCGTGCCGCAACTAAGACCCGGTGCAGCCAAAATAAATAAATACTAAATAAACAAACAAATAAATAAAATTCCTTTACTATTAATTTAGTGGGGTCTTGGGAGAGAGGAAGAGCTAATGCGGGATTCAACCCTCCATCTTTAGCCAAATGTCTCAATAGATTTTTTAGTATTAACCCATCCTTGCATCCTTTGGACATGATATACCTTTTTCATATACATTGCTATACATTGCTCGTTTGCTAGCATTTTGGGGATTCTTGTGTCTAGGTTTCTAAGTGAAGTTGGTTATTATCCATAAAGATTATATATTTGTTGCACATAATGATGTGAAAGTATTCCGTCCTTTTATATTTCCTGGAACAGTTTCTATTAGGTAGATTTGATAGATCTCACCTTAGAAACATATTTTTTAATTTAGTTTAGGGGAGAGAAGATTTTTACTAACTATTGATTCAAATTTTTAAAATATTTATATAACTTTTAGGCTTTCTATTCTCCTTAAATAAGTTTTGCAAAGTTATATTTTTTTAGAAGATTGCTCGTTTCATCTACAATTTTACATTTATTGGTAGAAAGTTGTTTGTAGTATTTTAAAATTATTTTTAAAATCCATTGTACCTGTAATTTTGTCACTCCATTCTTTTTTTTAAATAAATTTATTCATGTATTTATGTTTGGCTGCATTGAGTCTTCATTGCTGCATGCAGGCTTTCTCTAGTTGTGGTGAGTGGGGGCTACTCTTTATTATTTCTTTTTTTTAACATCTTTATTAGAGTATAAATTGCTTTACAATGGCGTGTTAGTTTCTGCTGTATAACAAAGTGAATCAGCTATACATAAACATACATCCCCATATCTCCTCCCTCTTGCATCTCCCTCCCACCCTTTGTTGCGGTGCGCGGGCTTCTCATTGCGGTAGCTTCTCTTGTTGTGGAGCACAGGCTCTAGGTGCACGGGCTTCAGTAGTTGTTGCACGCAGGCGCAGTAGTTGTGGCTCACGCGCTCTAGAGCGCAGGCTCAGTAGTTGTGGCGCACAGGCTTAGTTCCTCTGTGGCATGTGGGATCTTCCCGGACCAGGGCTCGAACCCGTGTCCCCTGCATTGGCAGGTGGATTCTTAACCACTGCGCCACCAGGGAAGCCCCCTATTCATTCTTAATATTATTCACTTGTGCCTCTTGTTTTCTTGTTCAGTCTTGCTAGAGGTTTGTCTTTTCTAAGAACCAGATTTGGGTTTTATTGATCTTCTCTATTGCTTTCTTGTTTTCTATTTCATTGATTTATGATCTTACATAGCTTATACCTTTGTTGTGCTTTCATTACATTTAATTTGTTGTCAGTTTTCTAACTTCCTGAATTAGATGATTAAGTCCTTAAAATTCAGCCTTCTTTCTAATAAAAAGTATTAAAGGCCATACAGTTCCCCCTAAGTTCTGCTTAAGCGGTCTCTCACAAGTTTCAATATCAATGTTATCATTCAGTTCTAAATACTTTCTAATTTACATTATGATTTTTCTTTAACCCATGAGCTAATTAAAAGTGTTTTTTAAACATTCCAAACAATTTTTAAAGCTTGTTGTTGTTGTTTATTTGTAATTAAGTTAGTTCAGGGAAAGTGATCTGGATGAAACCAATTCTGTGGTATTTATTGAGACTTACTTTATAGCCAAGAATGTGGTCAATATCCCAAGTGTGCTTGAAAACAAAGTGTATGTATTACCTCTTATGTGCATGGCAATGTATTTGTGAGTGTGTGTGTGTTTGTGTATGTATATATATATGTGTGTGTAATATATATTATTGTGTGTGTGTATATATATATATCCATCCATTAGATTGAACTTGATAATTGTACAGTTCAGATATATGTTCTTATTGGCTTTTTTGTCTGATTAATCTAACAGTCTCTAAGGAAGGTATGCTAAAATCTCCCACTATGATTATAGATTTGTCAGTTTATCCTCATAATTCTGACCATTTTTCCTTTATATATTTTGAAGCTATGTTACAAAATATATAAAATTTAGAATTTTTATATCTTCCTACTGAACTGTTTCTTTCATCATTACATAGTGATGCTCTCTATCACTAATAATGGTTTTGGTCTTATAATCTATTTTGTATGTTATAAACAGAGCTACGCCAGCTTTCTTTCATTTAGGATTTTCCTGAATATCTTTTTTCATTCCTTAATACTTCCAATCTGTGACCTTCTGTTTTAGATATGTCTCTTTTAAAGAGCACATGGCTAGATTTTTCAAAATCTAATCTGACACTATTAACTGGAGAATTTAATCCATGTGGATTATTGTTGTCTTGTATTATTGTATTTGGATTTGTTACCACCATTTTTATTTGCGCTTTCTATTTACCCTAATTTTTCAGCACTTCTTTATGTTTCTTCTCCTTTCTTGCCTTCAATTTGATTGATGGGGTTTTTCCCGTTCAGTAGCTTGGAAGTTATATAGGTTTTGTTGTTGTTGTTTGTTTTTGTTTCTGTTTCTGGCCGTGTTGGGTCTTTGTTGCTGTGCGCGGGCCTTCTCTAGTTGCAGTGAGTGGGGGCTACTCTTCGTTACAGTGCGCAGTCTTCTCACCATGGTGGCTTCTCTTGTTGCAGAGCATGGGCTATAGGCACGCGGGCTTCAGTAGTTGTGGCACGTGGGCTTAGTTACTCCACGACATGTGGGATCTTCCCGGACCAGGGCTTGAACCCATGTCCCCTGCATTGGCAGACAGATTCTTAACCACTCCGCCACCAGGGAAGCCCTATATAGTCTTTAAAAAATTATTCCAGGGCTTCCCTGGTGGCGCAGTGGTTAAGAGTCCGCCTGCAAATGCAGGGGACACAGGTTCTTGCCCATGGAGCGGCTAGGCTCGTGAGCCATGGCCGCTGAGCCTGTGCATCCGGAGCCTGTGCTCTGCAACGGGAGAGGCCACAACAGTGAGACGCCCACTTACCTCAAAAAAAAAAAAAGTAAAAAAAATTATTCCATTTTCTCCCTCCCTTAGTGTGTAAATTAGGAAATTATGCACTGCACTATGTTTCTATTTTTTAATGATTACCTCAGAAATAATGACATGCATAATTAACTTACAAAAGTATAAAATGAAAAAAAATTCCTTTACCTTCCTTCCACATAATACAAGAGTTTAGAACATTTTAACTCCATTGACTGTCCCAACTCACATGCTTATTATTGTCTAGTATTCAAGTCTAGACTACCAATGATTATTAATACCTCATATTTATTTACATTTGTCCACATGTTTACCATCATCTTTACTTTTCATTCTTTCATTCATCCCATATCTTCCATCTGGGATAATTTTCCTTCTACTTTTTACTCACAATACACTCCTTTGAATTTCCTTCAGTGAGTATCTGCTGGTGAGGAATTATCTCAATGTTTGTGTGAAAATGTCTTTATTTCACTCTCATTCTTTAAAAAAAAATTTGCTGAGCATAGAATACTAAGTTAACAATCAGCAAATTGAAGATCATTCCACTATCTTCTGATTGTTGAGACGTCAGCTGTCAGTCTAATGACTGTTCCTATGACATGATCTGTCATCTTTCTCTGACTTCATTTTCTCTCTCTTTGTTTTTTTGCAGAGTCTGGGTTAGACCTCTTTTTATTTATCCTACCTAGGATTTGTTGGGCTTCTTGAATGTGTGGGTTGATTTCTTTTATTAGGATGAGAAATATTCTCAGCCTTTATCTCTTCAAATATTGACTCTGCCCCATCAATATTCATATTCTCTTTCTCTCACACTATAATCAGATGTGTGCTAGATTTTCTCATTGTATCCTCCACGTCTCTTACTCTCTTTCCTGTATTTTCTATTTCATTTCGTCTCTCCATAAAGCATTCTTGATCATGTCTTCGGGTTTATCTTCTAACTCATTAATGCTCTCTTCACTTATGTCCACATTTCTGCCAGATACATTTACTGAGTTGGTATTTTTCACTTCTAGAAGTTATTTTTCATTTTTTCCCAATATGCGATATCACTTTTTATAGATTTCTCTTCCCTGTGGATATTTTCAAATTAACAATTTGTTTCTTTAAACATGTACGCATAGTTGTTTTAAAATATGGGTCTGGTAATTCCCTTATCTGAAATCTGTGTGAGTCTGTTTCTGTTATTTCTCATCCCTGCTGTTTCTAACTCAAGTTGCCTTGTTTCTTTGTATGCCAATTTTAGTCTGTTTTCTGGTCATTGTGCCCTTGAAAACTTATTTGTGGGGGTTCCCTGAGGCCTGGAATGGATAGATTCTCCTCCAGAGGCTTTGTATTTGTTTCTACTGAGTACTATGGAGTACTACCTGTCTGGAAGCCACTTAAATCCAAAGTAATAGCTTGAAGTTCCCTGGCTGATTCAGGCCATGGGTGATAGGGGTGCAAATCTGAGGACTGGAGTGTGGCCTCATTTTCTCAGGGATGACTTTTTTTTACCCACTCCCCCCTTTTAAAAAATTTTATAATCTATTTATTTACTTTTATTGAAATATAGTTGATTTACAATGTTGTGTTAGTTACAGCAAAGTGTACAGCAAAGTGATTCAGTTATACATCTATATATATATGTAATATATTCTCTTTTTAGATTCTTTTCCATTATAGGTTACTATGAGATATTGAGCATAGTTCCCTGTGCTATACAGTAGGCCCTTGTTGGTTATCTATTTTATATATAGTAGTGTATATATTTTAATCCCAAACTCCTAATTTATCCCTCCCCTTCCCCCTTTGATAACCGTAAGTTTGTTTTCTATGTCTGTGAGTCTATATCAGTTTTGTAAATCAGTTCATTTGCATCATTTTTTTTTAGATTCCACATATAAACTATATCATATGATATTTGTCTTTCTCTGTTTGGCTCACTTCACTTAGTATGATAATCTCTAGGTCATGTTGCTGCAAATGGCATCATTTCATTCTTTTTATGGCTGAATAATATTCCATTGTGTATATGTACTACATCTTCTTTATCCATTCCTCTGTTGATGGACATTTAGGTGCTTCCATGTCTTGGCTACTGTAAATAGTGTTGCTATGAATATTGGGGTGCATGTATCTTTTTGAATTAGAGTTTTCCCCAGATATATGCCCAGGAGTGGGATCACTGAATCATGTGGTAACTCTATTTTTAGTTTCTTAAGGAAACTCCATACTGTTCTCCATCCCACTCCCCCTTTTTCTTTATTTTTTTTTTATTTTTATTTTTTGCTGTACGCGGGCCTCTCACTGTCATGGCCTCTCCCGTTGTGGAGCACAGGCTCCGGACGCGCAGGCTCAGCGGCCATGGCCCACGGGCCCAGCCGCTCCGCGGCATGTGGGATCCTCCCGGACCAGGGCACGAACCCATGTCCCCTGCATCGGCAGGCGGACTCTCAACCACTGCACCACCAGGGAAGCCCCCCCACTCCCCTTTTTTATACCCTTTATTTTTAGCAAGAGAGCTCTGCTTGGTGCCTAGACAGCCTTTTGTACAGTTCTCTGGGACTGTTGGGAACGGGGGCAGATTTCATTCTGGTTGGCCCTTATACAGCTGATGTAGTTCTTTGGGGTCTCAGCTTAATGTGGAGAGGGTCTCCTATTAAACCCCTACCATGGGCTGGCCCTGAGCCTTAACTTCTCTCCCTCCAGCCCCGTGTGGCCACTGGTTCAAAGCTCAGGTGGGCAATGTAGGCAAATGCCCTCAGAGCAAATTGGCTTTGGTGTGCCAATACTCTACTTAACCTGTCTGGTTACAAGCTTTCATCCAAAACTTGGCCTGAAAGTTTCCCTTTGTCCTCTCAGCTCTTCAGTGGTTTTGAAACTTTTTATCCAGTATATTTCATTACTTCAGTAGGAAAGTTGAATCAAATAACCAAGTCTGCCATTGCCAGAAACTAGAAGTCCACACTCTTAAATGTTTAAACATTCATACTTGACTTAACAAGGTCCAAACGCAGGCAATATCTCTACTCTCCTCCCAAACAATACAAGAGCCTTAGAATGCTTTAAATGTTAATAGCCTCCTGCTGTTTTACAGGTTTTTGTGCTCTAGTGCCAGTTTTTTTATACCTCCATATGATTCAACATTATTGTTTTATGCACTTAATGCTTATTTAGATTGCTCCATGTTTACCAATTTTTGTTCACTGCTCCTTGCCTCCTATTCATTCCTCCTCTCCAATTTCAATTTCCTTCTTCCTGAAGTACATCTTTCAGTAGTTATTTTAGTTGTCTATTATTGCTGAACTTTCTTAGGTTTATTTTTTCTGAAAACGTCCTTATTCCACTCTCAAAAAAAAAAAGAGTAGAAGTCCATCTCATCAGTATTTCTTCGGAGTACTAATTCTCCTCCTTGTGGCAACTGGTGACTCACCTTCGTGGCATGTCATTTCTTTGCAAGTACAATCTTTTTATTGTTTGTTTCTGAGTACATCTTGGGCAGATATTGTCTTTTTCTGTGGGATTCTATGTGCCCAGTATTGTAAAAATGTGTTTGCTTTAGCTGAGGTTCTAGAGGTTTGAATTGTTCTGCTCCAATTTCTGTTTTAATTTTTCAGCATGTGATTCCCATTATACACAGTAGGGTAAATTTAGACCCCATATCCACATATGACATAGGCCTGGGATTTTTATTTCTTCTTGTGGCTCCAGAGAGAGCATAAGACTTTTCATGGCTTACTCTCCAAACCCCTTTTTAATGAACAGAGAAGCTACTAAAGGCTTTATCCAGAGGCTTTAATTACAGCTTCTCTGCCTCTGGTGGACCTGAGGCTGTGTTGCCAGTACCTGCATGAGCACTAGATTCGCAGCTCTGAGCCCCAGCCCCTACGGCCTGATATCTAGAACCAATACCACAAATAGGTTATTGCAGTGTCCATTTACAATTACTAGACTGGCTTTTTCTTTTTTCTCTGGAAATTTTACCTTTTGTTTTTTTAAGCTCAGCTATAAGTTAAAATTTTTGTTACAGTTTATCTAGTGTTATTATGTGTTTGTAGTTGAGGGGGGCACTATTCATGTCGTCTTAGTGTGCTATATTGCCAGAAGAAAATCATACTTTATACATATGATTTTGCACTGTAGTTATACTTAAGCATTTTCTCTTATCACATCCATCCTCATAAATATGCACTTCTCTGAGTTCCAAGGAAATTAAGTCCCCCTCAGGACCATGTAGATTAAGGGTACATATGAGGCCAGGTCTCTGTAGCATGTTGGATCATTCTCTGGATACACCACCTATGTAGTTTAAATACATCACTCCCCTGGGGTCTAAAGTTCCTTAGCAGAGTGATTTTCAACTTCACAAAATTTTAGTAGCAGAACTCTTTCTTCAGATATTACTTGGAACACCCAAATATAAAATCAATAACTCCCTCTTATTAATTTTATATTTCAGAGTTCCTGATTCTCACCAATTTGCCCCTCCTCTAGCTCCCCAAGGTGTTCTCCAGGGCCATCTTCATAGATTCCTTGGGCACCAAGTACCACAGTGTGAAAAGAAATTGAATGTGGTCCTCAGAGTGTGGTCCCAGAGCCAGAAGCATGAGCATCAACTGGAAATGTGTTTGAAATGCAAATTCTCAATGCTGCCCCCATCCCAGGACTACTGAAATCAGAAACTCTGGGGGTGGGACCCAGCAATCTGCATGTTAACAAGCCCTCTAGGTGATTCTGACGCACGTTTAAGTTTGAGGCCTCACTAGAATAGAGTAGCCTATTCAGGAGCTATTGGAACAGGGTTGGAGTATTTGCCCAAAATTAACATTTCTGGGTGCCTAAATAAGCCCAAACTTATCTGGCAGGCTTTTTTCCATCCACTGTTTTCTTGTACATGAAGGTGATTAAAGACCCTCTCAAGGTCCAACTTTGCAATGGCCTGGGTCCCTTTGAATTGGTTCAATAAGTGAGAAATCACTAGGAAGAGTAGGAAACCCTTACTTTTAGTTCATTAGGCAGAAATAATGACACTCTACATAATTTTTCTTGACAACAAGACTTCAGATCGGAAGCTCATAAAATAATGTTGAGCAAAAGAAGCCAGACACAAAAGTGTACATACTGAACAGTTCCTTTTATAGATGGCACTTTAAAGGCAACACTGATCTACAGTGAAAAAAGTCAGAATAGGGATTACCCTTCGGGGTTATTGACTATAAGGAAGCAGAAAGGGGGCCTGACTTATGGGTAATGTTCTATTTCTTGATCTGAGTGCTGTTTACAGAGGTGTGTTCATTTTGTAGAAATTCATGAAGTTGTACCCTGATGATATGTGTATTTCCTGTATATTTGATATGCTTCAATGCAAGAGTTTAAAAGTAGCATTAGGTCACCTGCAGGGGAAGGTCAGTGTGTAAATGACACACTACTGTGGGTGCTCGGATACATACTCTCAGAGGACCAGGGCCTTTGCTTCTGGGTGTGAAATACACATTTGGTGCAAACATAGGTTCCTGGCACCAGGTCTATTGCGTTATGACAATGAGTAGTATGGGGTCCATTTTTGTTTGTTTGTTTGTTTGTAATTTATCTTTATTTTTATAGCGGAGTAAAGCTGATTTACAATGCTGTGTCTTTCTGGTGTACATCCACTTGATTCACTTACAGAGAGACATATATATATTCTTTTCCATATTCTTACCAGTCTTATATATTCTCTTACAGTGATTACAGTGTGTTGAGTCGAATTCTATGTGCTATACAGTGCTTTTTCTTGATTGGAAAAGACCTCTTGGTTGATGGCATCCCTGATCAGGATTCCCTGTGGATGGGGAAGAAGTGAGGCAGTTACCAAATGTGAACTATAGGCCAGAGTAAGTTTTAGCACCTGGCTACTCCAGGAAATGGGAAGTGATAGGGTTCTGGATTTCCAAATCCAATTGGAAATTGGATTTCCAATTTCTTAGGCCAAGAAACTGTGGGAAGCATGTGTAGTGGGTAAAAGGTAAGTACCCCATTGTTTGGTCCCTCATCCTGAGCTCTATGGGTGGATAAGGCCCCCAATTGTGAGCACCCATCTTTTGCCTGTACCCTTCTGGGCCCAGATCATAAACCTACATATGAACTGGGTTTCCCTGGCTTTATCAGCTTGTGGAAGTAGAGAGTCTCAGTTAAAGAATTAGCTTAAATTTCACCAGCTCTTGCCCACATCTGCTCACACAGGAATTCCAGCCCCCATGTAAAATAGCCCAATTGTGTCTGAAAGTCCCCAGTATGTCACAAACCAATCTGTTTTGGGCATCTCCCATGTTCTTCCTCACTTATTCTGGGCCCCACTTTTATGTGCGTTGCCCATGAAGCTCCTTCAGGAGTATTTACGCCCTCCCTGCCACCCCACTGCTGCTGTGCCCACCATGGGAATATTGATGAAGGTGCCAAGGGTGCTACCTCCTGATCCCCCTAAAGGCCCCAACCATGGAGGTGCCCGCCCATGTACAAGACATGCTCAAACATGCCTGAATGGCATTTGAGCTCAAGGTACCACATACCTGCCAAATACATGATGCCCTGGTTCCCACAGTGATGTGATCTGAAAGCAGGCCCTGCTGCTGTTACACTCCATGGCTCAATTTGGGGGTTGGTGATGGGTAGGGGCATAGGGCTGGGCTTGAATGGCTCCCCTGTTGCTGAGGGACAATGGTGTTTTCCAGACAGAGGTGAATGCTTCAATCAGGAACTGCCAGGTACAGCTGCTCCCTCTGGTGGAGACAGGGAGATCAGCTTCAGCAGTCTCGCGCCATTCATATCTCTTAGAACTATTCCTGAGTACAGGGTATTTAAAAGACAGTTTCTGTATCAGACAAACCCAAAATGAAGAATATTCTATTAAAAATGCTAATGCCATACAAGATGCAGAAAGGCTGTGAAAATATTCCTGATTAAAGGAGGCTAAAGAGACATGACAGCTAAAAGCAATACCTCATCCTGGACCAGATCCTGTGATGAAGAGGAAAAATGCTATTAAGGACATTATTGGGTCACCAGACAAAACTGGAGTACAAATGGTAAACAATAGTATTATACCAATGTTTAACTTACTGAAGCTGTTAACTATACTGTGATGTAGGGAACATGCCTATTCTTAGGAAGTGCACACTGAGGTACTCGGGCATAAAGGGCCATGATGTTATCTGTCCTCAGTCGGTCCAAACACACACACACACACACACACACACACACACACACACACACACACACAGACACACACACACACACGGGAGTGCATACATGCAAACGATAAAGCAAATGGGGTAAAATGTTAGCAATAGGTAAATCTGTTCTTTATACTATTTGGTTTTTTTGAAACTTTCCTGTAAGTTTGAAATTATTTCCAAATGAAAACGTTTTACAAATGTAAAAGACAGCATCTGTGCAAGCAGTCAGGATCTGGTGGCACATGCCCGACTGAACTCTTCCTGTGGCAGAGATGAGGAAGGAGGACATGGCGGTCTTCCCAGGCAGGGCTCCTGCACATCCCAAAGGGGAGTCAGATACCTGCATGAAGGTGCCAAGTGGCACCTGAGGCCACTTACCTCTTGCTCTCCCCCAGCCTACAAGATATCAAAAATAACACTTTTTACATTTTCTCCTGAGGATTATGAGCCTTGGGGTGGGGGGATGATGAAAATTTGGTTATGAAAGGAAGGTGATTCGGTTAATTCATCCATCTGGAAAATGTTTCAAATACTATGTGCCAGGGTCTGTGCTAGGGGCTGAGGACATAGCCCGGGGTACAAGAGGGGACAAAACCCCTGTCCTAAAAATGCCTATGAGCTAGCGGGGGATGCATCCACAACCACACAAATAAATATACATTTCCAAATGAGCTGACCATGAAGTAGACTTGGGGAGCCCTGGGGGAGCCCAGCCTCTTACCAGAGCCAGTGAATCCAAGCCCCATGGGTCTGAAACATTCAGTTCCCCTCCTCCCCCTCAGGATTTTCTAGGTACTAGGTCCTTTTGTATCTGATGCTGAGGAGAAAAGAAGGAACCACCACCAGTGCTTAACCCATCCTGGGCACATCCCATCTGTTTGAGCTTAGCCCTCCACAGGCCACTCTGCCCTCCGTGAGAATCAAGAGAGGAGGCCAACATGCCACTCCCCCACTACCTCTGGGCTGATGGACCAGTGAGCTTTGGAAAACAGTCTTTCTCCTGATCTATGCCTGTAGGTGAACATAGCTATGCCCATAATGCTTTTGGAGGGCAAAGACCACCAACACCCTCACGTGGAAGCCTGTCAGTCTACTGGCCCTGAGTCCCATCACTGGGGTGCTGAGTCATGATAACAACATGACAGTTTTCCAAATGGACAGAATAATGACTTTGGGGGGACAGCTGTGGTTCTCCCCCCAGTCCCAGGTGTGGAACCGACTGGGATGCCCTGTACACAGGGAAAATAGTGGGATCCACTGCCTTGGGGCTCCAAGTAGACAGTACTAGGGAGGGAGTTATAAGAGAGTGTGTGTGTGTGTGTGTGTGTGTGTGTGTGTGTGTGACTACATGTGACACAATGTGTGTCCCTTCTGTCCATGGGTCTCAGGTAGGGCTGACCCTCACCTCTAATGCATTCTGGTCCTGGTCCAAAGAAGTTTCAGATCCAACGAACACTTACTGAGCCCCTACAAAGTTCCAAGCCTTTTTACTTTATACTTTGACACATTTTATATCCTTTAATCTTTAACAGTAACCCTTTAAGGTAGGAATTATCTGCATTGTACAGATGAGAAAACAATCGCAAAGAGGTTCATTGATTTGCTCAAGTATATCATACAGCTTTAAAAAAAAAAAACACTCACACACTATACTCTTAGCTGAGGCCTGTCTGTGTTGGTTGCTTATCTTACAGTGTCTCTTGTCTTCTCTACCTTTGGAGCAATTGCTCCCCTTATACAAAAGCCCCCTTCTTTCTTGTTTCACAGGCCCATGTGGGCTTTTCTTTGTTTAATACTGCATTTAATAGCACAAAAAATCACGAATACAAAGAAACTGGCAAAGGTGTTTGTCAATGAGATATCCCTGCCTCCTCCACTTTTCCGCTTTCATACCCATATATGTAATGGGCTACATTTGTATGAACTTTTCCTTTTTCCCCCCAGACATATAACTGTTATGTGATTGGTCAGTTGAAGCTGAAACACCCATGGAGAAAGATGTTTTATGGTTACAAGGGCACACACCCCCCCCACACCACCCCCCTCCCACCCCACACTTTCCCACACAATCTTTTGGAGGAATATAGGATATGTACCAGTGTCAGGATTTCCCTGCTCCTGCCTTCCCCACCCAGAGCATCCTGCCATTTAATCTTCCTTTAAATGACTGCTTAGACTAGAGCCTCTTCTCCC
The DNA here is from genome assembly GCF_951394435.1 of Stenella coeruleoalba. NCBI lineage: Eukaryota > Metazoa > Chordata > Mammalia > Artiodactyla > Delphinidae > Stenella > Stenella coeruleoalba. The sequence goes on along the minus strand of NC_137152.1, from coordinate 38,668,653 downwards.
GCCCCTTCTATTTCTCTTCCAATCAGGACCTTTTAGACACTGGGAACTGTTCAATTCTTACTCTGTCAGGCCCGTGGGCCATGCAAGTAGGTCCTTTAAATCTCAATGCCAGTTGTAGTATGGGTGCTGTCATCTTCCATTACAGGTAGGTAGGTCTGTGTGTCACTTCAGTAGGCTTGTGTATTCACTTCTTTCACTTTTTCTGACTCATGTTCCAGGACCTGTTTGTGATAGAACAGTAAATACCCTTCACTGTCCAGAACGTCCTTAATACTGGCCTTGGTGATGACGGCATCATCACACTTGAACCACTGGTCCTTGTGGTGCCGGATGAAGCTGGTGTAGTGGCCACTCTCCAAGGTTCCTTGGTGATTAACCACAGCAAACAAGGAATACTTATTCTCGTCGTTTCCACTATTGGTTGGCAGCTGCAACTGTCCATTCATCCTGCTCTCTTTACTCGAGGCCATGAATGGTGTCATATCCAGCTCCAGAGGAAAGGATATGTATGTGGTGATCTTGCGCCTCTGTTTGGCTGAGTGTTCAAACCGTTTGAAATGAAAACAGGCAACGACAGGTAATTTATTCATTGTGAGCTGTTTGGTAGATTCCTGGTAGCTTTGGCAACTACCGCACTTGATTTTGGCACTGCTTCCTAAGTGCTCTGGCCTCGTAAACCTTCGCAGGCAGTCCGTGAGGGTGGTGATTCCTGGTATGTGGCTTTCCCCATTCACACTGCCCTCCCTCCCTGGGCTCATAGGCCAGAAGGAGGTGCAAGAGCCAGGCAAGTCCAAACTGATGTCCCAGCATGGGTCTATCGTGGTGGAGACACCATGGCAGGCTTGACAGGTAACATCAGATTGCAGGCCACCTGTGAAGATTTGGTCAATGATGCAGTTACAGTGGTTGGGATTGTTGGCTGCCTTCCCGGCATCATCACCTTTGCAGTGCCTGTGCAGGACATCTAATGCTGCGATGAGGAACTCATGGGCATCCTGTTGCCTGTACCCTGCTAAATGCCGTGCGTGTATCCACACCAGGTGCAGTAATTTATAGGGAACGTGAGGAGATGGATTTCCAGAATACAACTCCCGAAAAAGCGAAGACATCTCACAGACCAGACACAACTCGGGACTTGGCATTTCACATCTGTGCCTGTCGGAGAGGAAGAAATCTCTCAGGATCGGAGTGTGGGTAAGGGCCTGGACAATGCAGTTCATAAAGCACGTGTTGCCAAGATTGATTAGTCCTCTTAAACCGATGGTAAAGCTGGAGGTAATTCTTCTTCTCCTTGGGTTGTGGCCCAGCAGTTCTAACTCGGGTTTGGTTGTCTCCCAGGTTGGATATTTCTCACTGAGGCCTGGCATTGAACACTGCTGGTGAGAAACCTCGGTTGAGGTGGAAGCTTGTAATTTCAAAGCTTCCCCTTGCTCTTCTTTGGCAATTTGCTCAATGTCTTTGTCATATACATAATCCTTACACATAAAGCAGTATATACCTCCGTAATAAAGGTCTACAGCTAAGTTGTGTTGTTTTGTCTCGGCGTGCTCATGAATGTGTTTCTCTGTGAAGCAGCCAAAGAAGACACAGGAAAGGCAAGAGTGGAGTCTGTTCAAATGGGTGCCGCACACATGGCAGATGCACGACTTTGCCTTGCTTTTCCTGGTCTCTGGGGTTCCACACCAGACGAAGCACTGGTAGATCACCCGCAGTTCCTGCCTCCAGTTCTCTCCCACCTTAAAGCTGTTCACGTGGGAACAGCCTGGTGGACCCACAGCGAAATCCACATCCAGGCATCCGCCCCCAGGGCCGCGCCGGGGCCGGGGCCGGGGCGGGGGCCGTGGCCTAGGCTGCGGCGGGGTACGGAGCCGGGTCTGCGGCCGCGGCCGGGGTCGGCGGCGGGGGGCACGGCTGCGCCGCGGGGAGGGATCGGGGGGCCGCGGGGGGTCGGAGGGAAGGGTGGGGAGAGGAACCTCGTCGCTGCCGCCGCCACCGCCGCTCCGCGCCGGGTTCTCATCCTCTGGCTCCTGCTTCGGTTCCCCCTTCGGCCCCTGCTCCGCCTCCCGTGCCGGCTCGGGTTCGGGTTCGGGCTCCAGCTTGAGCTCTACCCGGCGGCCCGGACCCTCCGCCGTCTCCACCTTCCCGGCAGCGTCCACCTTCCCTGCCGTCTCCACCTTCTCGGTGGCGTCCACCTTCCCCGCCGCCTCCACCTTCCCCGCCGCCTCCACCTTCCCCTCCACCTTCGCCTCCGCCTCCACCTTCCTCTCCGCCTTCTCCGCCGTCTCCGCCGTCTCCGCCTCCTCTGCTCCTCCGCCTCCACTGGCGGCGGCTCCTCCCCCTGCTCGCAGGGATCGGGCGGCCACTGGGCGTGGTGGCGCGGGGGCCACGCAGACCTGGGGTGTCCCCCGCCCGGCCTGAGGGAGCGCGGTGGCTGTGGCAGCTGGAACCAAAAGGGACTTTCACTGAAGGAGGCGGCGGCGGAAGCAGGCGACGCCCCCGGGAATCCTCCCGCCGTAGCCCTCTAGCGGAGGCCGCTCGGCAGCCAGGCCCCGTTTCCTTTAATTCAATATTTCCCAAACTTGCTTGTTCACGAGAATCACGTGGGGAGCGTGTTAAAATTACAGATTCCTTGGCTCCACCCGCAGCCCCACTGAATCAGAGTCTCGAAGGGACGTGCTCCGGAACCTGTATCTTTAACTAGGGCCCGAGAGGATTCTTATGATCAGGCAAGTTTGGGAAACACAGCTCTAATTCATTGAGGCTGGCGGGAAGGGGGGCGGGGACCGCGCAGTCTCTTTAAGGCGCTTCCAGTTCTCGGCTCCAATCGCTGCTCTGACCCCCTTCATCGTCTCCTCCCCTCTCCTCGTCCTTCCCTTCATCCATGTATCCTCCCCCAGCCCTGCGGGGCCAGGGACGGAAGGGTAGCCAAGTCCAGAAACGCCCCTGGGGCTGGGCAATGGGCCCCCAGAGGCCGGGTCCTGAGGAGCGCTGGCAGAAGCTGTGATAGGCCATCATCTTTGAGACTGAGCGTGTCCCCATCCCTGTCCCAGGCTCTCCGCCCACCCCAGGTTCTGCTCTGCCCCATAAGGATGAAGCCCCAGCTCCATTCTGGGACAGGCCTGGACCCCAGATCCAGAGGGGTAGAGCTCCCAAGGCCACCGGGCCCGAAGAGGCATGTCCCACGCCCATCTTATTGGTGCTCTGCACAGTCTGTGCCTGCTCCTCGCCTCCTCTTCACCTTTTCCTCGGGCTCCCAAGGCCAAGGGTGGGCTGAGGGTTTGGCAGCCAGCCTTTTGGCCCAGCAGACGCTGAGCCGCCCCGGGAGCAGTGGGAGGAACAAGGCACAACAAGGCCATGCCTGCTGCTGGCATCTCCCCTACAGCTGAGAGAGGGGCCTGAACTACAGGACACTGTCCCAAGACCCTCAAGCCGTAGCAGAGACCCGGGTCGGGCAGCAGGTGGGAGGGGCGGGGAAGCAGCTTCCATCTGTGGAGCTACCCGTGGGGGGAGTGGGCGGCCACGCGTCTGGGAAGCGCTGCTGCGCTGAGAGCTGCTGGCAGTGGGCAGCAGCACCAAGGGGCCCACGAAGACTGAGCCCAGGACAAGCGGCTTAGGTCTTGGGCAGCTGGGGGATGTTGGGAAGCGACCGCAGGTGCTGGTCCCGGGGAGTGCAGCCCAGGGCAGGCGTCAGCACAAGGCTCAGGAGAAGCAGATAGCCCATGCTCGAGAGCCAGGGAGACTGTTCCAGGAAGAGTCTGGCCCCTGAGTCCTGGTGAAAGCCGGCCTTGGCCCAGTACACACTGCACTGCCCGGCCCGGCCCGTGGGGCTGTGCTGCCTGATTACATTGTGGCAGAGTTCTCCCTGGTTAGCGCTGGATATCACCCCTCCACCTGGCCCCTTCCTCCAGGTAGGGGGATGTGCCTATGCCTCCTGGGGTCAGCAGCAGGAGGTGGTTGTCAGGAATCAGGAGCCCCTAAGGAGGATAGGATGCTGATTCCCATACACCTGAGGTCCCCAGAGCTGCCCTGGTGCCTCCCCTTTCAGCATCCTTCCAATAAATGCCTGCCCTTTTTGGCCTGCAACAAGAGGAACTGCAACTAGAGCACCCACTGAAGGAATCCTGCTCCTGCAAGGGTGGAGGCGGGGAAGCACAGGAGATACTCTCATCCCACCTCCACAGAGTAACAGACGTCAAAGAGACCTAAACATCTCAGTGCACCCAAGGCTATCTGCCACTGAAGACTAACCATGGCAACCTGACTGCTTTACGGATCATCTTCCTGCAGAAGCCCCCACGTCCAGCATGTTCTGGAATGGAAGGGGCGACTCTGCCATCATTCACTCACTCGACAAATGTCTATTCAGCTCCAACCCAGACCAGGTGTTGTACTAGGAGCTGTACCAAACACACTTGCTCCAGGGCCAGAATCAGGGCTGGGTTCCCCAAAAGGCAGACTGAGGAAGTGTCTAGGTCACCAGCAGAGAAGAGACACCAAAAACAAAAGAATCAAGAAAAGAATATCAGAAACAGTTTGACATTCAATTTTTTTTAAACAGTCCTCATGGGAAAAGTCAGAATTTTATTGTACTTCCTTACATTCCTTTCCTGATTGCATGTTGCTTTTGCTCTGAATCACATGCGGGGGCGGGTGGGGGGGGCCAGCATAATCCTTTCGATGCTTCGTGCTTGTATGGGTCTGGATTCAGTCCTGGGCGAATGCCACCATCTCTGCCTCACAAAGACCTGACTGAAGGCTAGCCAGAGGGACTGACCTAAGAAGAGACCCCCCTCCTCATTACAGCTGCCATGCCTAGGGTTGAATACAACTCTGGCCACAAGGTGGCAAGAGAGTATATGATGCTCCCTCTGATATTTGTTTTGTATATTTATATAAAACTTGGTTTATATCAAAATGCTCTCTAAAATATTTTTTAACGTTGTGCTCCTTCACACACATTTAGGTTGACATCTCAAATTTTGCATCCAAAATGTCAAGCTGCACATAATGTGATTTCTGACAGATATTAACATTCACAAACAAAACGTGACAGTTTTACGTGAAAGCAGTGAAGCCTAAATACGTTAGTGATTTGAGAGCCACCGTCATGTTTTAAAAATTCATAACCGAGCTCTTCTTTGATAGTTAGAAGGTGTACATTTTCCCTTTTCTCCCTGGATTCTCAATTCCATTTTATTCTTCTAATAGAATTTTATCTTTATAATATATATTTTTGCACTTGAAATGATTTTATTGATTATCCTATCGTATTTCCCTGCAGCAAAAATATGTGTATATTCTGCTATTTAAATGCTTTTTAAATGTTGCTGTGATCCTAAAGCTCTAAGTGTTGTTCAGAATTTACTTTTGCTCAAGTTATCATGACAATTAGTATTGCAATATGATAGATCAAAAAAATTGTAAACATATTACAAAAAATTGTAAACATATTACAAATTTTGATGGGTAATTATTAAACATAAAAACAAAAATTTACTAAAGATAGATAAGTCTTTTTTTTTTAAAGGTTGGTGTATCCATAGATAAATATTGCTTATTTTTAGAGTGAGGCAGGATTCAGCATCAATTCTCTTCCTACTTTTTTTTGGTTAAACGTTAGCACACAGAAACCTCTTTTATATAAATAAGTAAATGGGAATGAATATTTTGTTTTAGCAGTATCACTCAAGTATTTGAACTCCTTTGAAGATATATGGGGGGAAATTACACAATGATTTACCTTCAAAATTATTTTTCATGATTAGCCAGCTGACAGCTCCATTGGGTTCGCTTTCAATTTTACTGGAAGCCATCTGAATTGCAAAAGGATTTGATACCAATATATTCATTTGTTTGAGCAATTTGTTTCTTCACCATCGGCAGCAGTGTTTGGAACTGTCTCTCTGGTTCCCTGAGGATTTTTTCAAAGATATGCTTTTCTTTTGTAAAGTGCAAAAAGGACTATTGTGAAAAGGGAGATGGAAAAAGAGATCCAGCTTGATTCTTCCACGGCTAGTGTGTTCTCTGGCAGATCAATTTTAGGAAATATGAAAATGAAATTTGAGGATGTAGAAATCGATCCCCTTAAAACTGTAAGTGCTTATTTACCCCTTGGAAAGTCCTATAGCCCCAGGGTAATACACACTCCACTTTTTTTTGTTTTGTTTTGTTTTTGTTTTTGTTTTTGTTTCTTGCGGTACGCGGGCCTCTCACCGTTGTGGCCTACTCCCGTTGCGGAGCACAGGCTGCGGACGCGCAGGCTCAGCGGCCATGGCTCACGGGCCCAGCCGCTCCGCGGCATGCGGGATCCTCCCGGACTGGGGCACGAACCCGTGTCACCTGCATCGGCAGGCGGACTCCCAACCGCTGCGCCACCAGGGAAGCCCCACACTCCACTTTTAAGGTTGCTGGTTTATATTTGTTATTATAAAATAATATATACATTGTATATATTATTGTATATATATATAGTAATATATACAATATTTGTGGTTTTTAAAAGGGGGATAAAAGAAGGCATAACATGAAAAGTTAAAGCCCCTCTCTCCCCTGCCAATCAAACCCAGTTCTATTCCCCTAAAATAACCACTTATTAACAGTTTGTCATGTATCCTTTGGGAAATTTTCTATGCAAATACAAGCATGTTTTATACATTTATCCTTTTTATGAAAAATAAATGAGACTGTAATATACGTATGGACCAGCAACTTAGCACTATATGCTGGACATTAGGCAGCACTCTCTAAGTTGATCTACACAACCAAGGCAATGCCAATAAAAATTCCAATGAGATTTTTGGAGGAGAATTTTACAAAATTAATATGGAAGAATAAAAGGCATTTCCCCTTTCTTCATTTCTCCTTCTTCCTCCTGGAAATGAGGATTTAATGGCTATAGCTGAGTAGCCATCTTGCAACCAAAAAACTGATTACCTCAGGACCTAATCTTACATGAGAAAAAAATGCCGTATGTTACCAACTCTAAAAGGTACATCTCTTCATGCTTCAACATCTCTGAAATCTTTGAATGACAGCTTGTGGATTATATTTGCCAGCGTTTTTTTCCTCTTTCTTGGTACATCAAATAATGATGTGTCCTGGAATCAATATAACACTTGAAACATCATCCTATTTAAGCCTTTGTTATTTGGATCCCTGTTATGCGTAGCTGAATACATTTCCCAAGTGAGCAGGCTTTCCATTTCACTCTTAGTGAAGTCCCAAGTCCTTATCCTGTTCTGTAAAGCCCTGTAGAATCTGGCCTCAGTCTCTTAGACTTCATTTTCTATCAACTCAGCCTTGCCTCAAACAAACTATACGTACTGTTGTTCCTTGAATAAGCTAAGCTGGCTCCTGCTTCCAAACCTGTGCCCTTATTGTTCACTCTGCTTGGAAAGCTCTAGCCCTAGAAATCCTCATGGCTTTCTCCCTCACTTCTTCAGATCACTGCTTAACTATCACCTTATCTCAGAGCCCTTCCTTGGCCTCTATATAAAATGATACCCCATCCCTGCTTTATTTTTCTTCAAAACACTATTACCACATGATGTATTAAATATTACACACACACACACACACACAATTACTATAATGTAAACTCCATGAGAGTAAGATGTTCACTATTCTATTCCCAATGCCTCTTTGGCACTTAAAACATATGTAAATACATGTGAAATAAACAAATTAATGCTTTTCATCATGAGTGAAGTCAACCATATTTTCAGGTTTATTGATTATTTTGTATTACCTTTTTTTGTGTGAAATGCCTGCTTACATCCTTTGCCTAGTTTTCTTTTGGCTTCTTAGTAACCCTAATAATAAGTAAAACTTACATGATGCTTGAAGTATACCAAGAGTCATTCTACTAAATTGCTTAACCCTCACTACAATATTAAGAAGTAGGTGTTGTTAAAATCCCCATTTTACAGATGAGGAAACTGAGGCATAGAGAGATTGAATGAAACCCAAGGTGACACAGCTAGTAAATGATGTACCTGGGATTCAAACCCAGCAGTTGGAATCTAGAGTTTAGATTACTAGGTATTAGTCCTTTGGCTGTCATATGTTTATTTTCCCAATTATCATTTAACTATTATATTTTATTTCATTTGGTGATATTAAACATATGGTGTTTAATATTATTATGTAGTCAAGATTCACAAACTTTATGGATTCTGGATTTTTAGTTTCTCACGTTTTTTGTTGTTGTATTGTTTTGTTTTTCTGAGTATAAACATGTAGAGCAAGTGCAAGGTCCTGAGACAAGAAGCTTGATGATTTTAAGAAATGAAAATATGGCCAGATTGGCTTGAATTTGGAAGACGGAGAGTGGTACAAGATGATGAGTATAGAGATGTAGGCAGGGACAAGATCACCTGGAGCCTCATAGACCATTGTATAGGATTTGAATATTATCCCAATTATGATGGGAATCATTGGGGGGGTTAGCAAGGGAATGACATGATATAATTTATGATTTACATACAATAATTATAATCAAGTAAAAGTAACTAACATTTATTGTTTCTGATACTACAGGCACACCTATTTGATAAGTACTTTACTAAGTTATTTAAACTTCATAACACCCTGATGAGGTAGGTCCCAATATTATTCTCACTGTACAAATGAAACCAAGGCACAAAAACAATAAGTACCTTGAATTTGCTCATGCTTACTCTCTGCTTCTATACCTGTTCCCATTCAGAATATATCTACCATCAACAATAAGATATCCGAAACCTACTTTGTCCAGGCCCCTGACGTCCCACTAGTGGTCCGCAAGTCTTCACTGGGCTAAAGAAAGGGAAAAAGGCAAGTTCACTCAGCACTAAGGCCCTTAGGTCTGGGAGCTGGTCAGCTGGGCTCTTCCCATCCCATTTGGGCCATGCCAAGCTGCCCTAAGTTCAGGAATAGCCAGCCTCCTGGCCTGGTCATAATGACCAAGGTAGCCAGCTCAGCAGCCCAGCTCATCGTTGTAGCAGGACAGGGCCTTGCACCCTGCATCCCCAGAGCCATACCAGCAACCAGGGAACTAAGTGATGGGCTCATCAGGATCCACCACAGGCTTCCGGGAGATGCAAGCCCTATAAAAGGAAGCAGCAGGCCTAGTGGTGTGGAAGGGGGCAGAGAATGGAAGTTAAGGCCTTCTTCAAGCACACATAGAGCCCTGGGTAGCCTCACCCATGTGATTCCAATGGCCCAGGCCTTTTGTTGGCTGAAAGAAAGGAAAGGCTCATAGAGAGAGCAAAGTCAGGCGTGTGAGGGATGACAGCAAAGATGTAGGTTATATACTACATCATATGCTAACCAGCCATTTTCCCAGTTTTCACCACATATTGCTTCCAGTAGTCTGTTTCTTAGCTTCCCTCAGTCTTCAGCAACTCTGACTATACCTCTTCAGACTGCTGCCCCATTTGACTTATATGTTTTTTCTTTCTTTTTTTGTATTGATTTATAGTTGATTTACAATGTTGTGTTAGTTTCAGGCATACAGCAAAGTGATTCAGTTATACATATATATAATGTATTATTTTCTCAGATTCTTTTCCATTATAGGTTATTATGAGGTATTGCGTAGAGTTCCTCGTGCTGTACAGTAGGTCCTTGTTATTTATCTATTTTATATATAGTAGTTTGTATGAGTTTGTATCTACTAATCCCAAACTCCTAAATTATCCCTCCCCCTGCCCTCTCCTCTCTGGTAACCATAAATTTGGTTTCTATGTCTGTGAATCTATTTCTGCTTTGTAAATCAGTTCATTTGTATCATTTTTTTTAGGTGCCACATATAAGTGATATGATATTTGTCTTTCTCTGTCTGACTTACTTCACCTGTTATGATAATCTCTAGGTCCATCCGTGTTGCTGCAATGACTTACACTTTTGATTCCTTACCTCTCTGCTTCATAACATGGGCTCTGAACAGCCTCCTGCATGCTGGTGCACATCTGGCCAACCACCTATCTTACCTCTGCCTTTTAGAAAAACACTGGAATCCCAAAATCTGTTTCCAGTGCTGGAGGTTGGCCCTGTGGAATATAGCATGGCCCTGGGTCTGAGTTTAGACAGAGGCACAATGAAGAACATATTCTCCCATTTTATTCACCAAAGTGTGGAATCTGACTTTCTGTGCTTGTTCTAAATGTCTCTTTCAAGTTCAAAGGGTGGGAAAGGTAGATCTTGTAGTATTGTACCAAAACTGGTACTTAAAATCTTAATCACACTTTCTCCTCTTTTTCAAAACCTTATTCCTATTTTTATTTTTTAAATTCTTATTTATTTCATTTATTTTTATTGAAATATATTTGACATACCACATTGTGTCAATTTGAGGTATACAATGTGTTGATCTGATGCATTTATATATTGTAATAGGATTGCCATTGTAGAGATAGTTAGCACCTCTATCACATCACATAATTATCATTTCTTTCTTGTGGTTGGAATAATTAAGATCTAGTCTCTTAGAAAGTTTGATGATTATAATACAATATTGTTGTCTATATTCACTACACTGTGCATTAGATCACCAAGATCTATTTATCTACTAGTTGCAAGTAAGTATTATTCGTTTTTAAAACCACAAAAAGCAATATAGACAAAATTATATAACCTCAATAGAGGGGAGTTTAGCAATGTCTAGCAAGATTACATATGCACTCACTATTTGACTCAGTAGTCCCACTTCTAGGAATATAAACCAAACATACACCAGCAAAAGTACAATGACACATACACGAGGCAACACTATGCACAAAGTGCAACACTATGCACAAAGTGCAAAATGACATATGCACAGGGCAACACTATGTGAAATAACAAAAGACTGGGAGAAAACAAATGTCCACCACTAGGGAACCAGTTGAATACATTATAGTGGAGCCATAAAATGGAAAGCTGCAAAAAAATTTTAATAAAATGAAATGGAATACTATGGAATGAGATAGATTTCTATATAATATTTAGGAGTAATATTTGGGATATATTGTTAAGTGGAAAAAGCAAAGTATAGAATATTATATATACAGTAGTATGTTAGCTTTTGTGTAAGAAAGATGAGGAAATACAAATATTTACAGAAACATTATGAACTTATGATTTATTTATTTTTCTCTTTCTAAAAATAAATATTTCCTAGCTCTGTCCACTGAAAAGATATAGCAGCAATGACAACCTACTAGCAGTGTGTATATTTAATGCCTAGATTGTGGTCTCTAAATCTCATTTCCTACCAAAAGGAACCAATCTTCCTTGAAGAAATAATTGTTTATAGGTATTTAACAGGAAATGTACAAAATGATCCTGGGACATCTTTTTTTGTCAAAGAGCAAGGAAGATAGCAAAGACTAAAGTAGTCATGTCAAAAGAACACAGGATCCAAGATGAAGGGGAGTTCCTATTTGCCTATATTTGCCTATATATTCCTATTGCCTATATTAGAGCATCAAAAAATCTGCAATTAATCAACCATCAAATGTATAAAATATGAGTTCATAATGACATTAAAAAAACATTGGTGGGACTTCCCTGGTGGTGCAGTGGTTAAGAATCTGCCTGCCAGTCCAGGGGACATGGGTTCAATCCCTGCTCCGGGAGGATCCCACATGCCGCGGGGCGACTAAGCCCATGCACCACTATTACTGAGCCTGCGCTCTAGAGACCATGAGCCACAACTACTGAGCCCACGTGCTGCAACTACTGAAGCCTGCGTGCCTAGAGCCCATGCTCCGCAACAAGAGAAGCTGCTACAATGAGAAGCCAGCGCACTGCAATAAAGGGTAGCCCCCACTCGCCGCAACTAGAGAAATCTCACATGCAGCAATGAAGACCCAACGCAGCCAAAAATAACTTTAAAAAACCAAAAACCAAAAAAAAACATTGGTCACCCTTGGATGATGCTAGGGCACCAAATTATTGTTGCAAAAATTAATAAAGATAAAAATTAAGAACTTATCCCACCTTTCCCATAGTTAATGATATTCTTCTTTATGCAACAATTTCAGATAGCAAATGCAGAAGGAATGATAGAATTACTATATCACTATTTATAATCCCTAGTGAAATAATAAATCTAGGCCATGGTTTCTCGTCCCCAGTGCTATTGACATTTGGGGCCAGATAATTCCTTATTTGGGGACTATCTATGCATTGTAGGATTTTTAGCAGCATCTCTGGTCCCTACTCCCTAGATGCTATTAGTACCACACACACAACCCCACTTGTGACAATCAAAAATGTCTTCAGACATCGTTAAATGTCCCCTGGGGGACAAAATCATCTCTGGTTGAGAACCACTAATCTAGGGCAATGATCATGAGTGGATTGAAAAGAAAGATTAGGCAAATGATGATGGGGAACTTTACAATGGAGGGATCAGGTTGATACCACCTGAACCCACTGATCAATTTTAGCATCACTAAGAGTGGGACAGCTAGATATTATGTGCCTTCTGATGTGATGCAGTAGGAATCATACAGCATCATCTATTATATATTGATGCCAAAAATATAAAAACTGAACCTAAATCTAATCAAGTATCTAGCTCTAATTCCCAGTTGATGGTGAATATGGGAAATAGAAGAACAAGTTCAGTGTCACCACTAAGAAACAATCAGCAAAATCCAGAATGTGGAATTTTTTATAGGAAAAATGACCCATTTTTAAATGATAAATGGCATTTAAAAGAAGATGAGGAAAACAATAAATGTTTAAATAAAACAACTACAAGGTAAACTAATACTGTATGATTCCACTACATGACATCCTGGAAAAGGAAAAACTATGGAGACAGTAAAAATATCAGTGGTTGCCAGGGGTTAGGGAGAGGTAGGAATGAATAGGCTGAGCACAGAGGATTTTAGAGCACTGAAAATACTCTGTATGATACTATAATGGTGGATACATGTCATTATAAATTTATCCAAACCCAAAGAGTGTACAATACCAAGAATGAACCTTAATGTAAACTATGAACTCTGGGTGATCATGACGTGTCAAGGTAAGTTCATCAATTATAACAAATGTACCACTCTGGTGGGGGTTGTTGATAATGGGGGAGGTTATGCATATGTGAGGGACGAGGGTATATGGAAATTTTCTGTACCTTTCACTCAATTTTGCTGTAAACTTAAAACTGCTCTAAAAATTAAAGTGTATTTTTAATTGAAAATAACAGAGAATGAGGAAAAGAAAGATGGGAGACTTACAAATTCTTTTCTAGCTTTATTGAGGTATAATTTACAAATAAAAAATGTATATATTAAGGTGTACAATGTGATGTTTTGATATATGTATACATTGTGAAATGATTACCACAATGAAGCTAATCAACATGTTCATCACCTCACATAGTTACCTTTTTTTAATGGTGAAAACAGTTAAGATCTACTCTCTTAGCAAATTTCAAGTATACAGTACAGCATTATTAACTACAGTGACCATGCTGTACATTAGATCCCCAGAACTTATTCATCCTACATAATTAAAACTTTGTACACTTTGACCAACATGTCCCCATTCCCCCACCCTCCAACCCCTGGAAACCACCCTTCTACTCTCAGCTATATGAGTTGGGCTTTTTTAGATTCCACATATAAGTGACACCATGTAGTATTTGTCTTTCTGTGCCTAGCTTAGGAAATTTAAAGATTTTTAAAAAAGGCTTAAGAGAGATAATGACCAAATGCAACATTACATTTGGTTTAGGTCCTATTTTGAAACAAATCAATTTTAAAAATACTTCTTGAAACAATCAGGAAAATTTGAATATGAATTAGTATTTAATTACATTAAGGAATTATTATTAGTTAGTAAATTGTGATAATGGCATTGTGGTTATGCAAAAAAACTATTTTCTGTTATAGATACACACTCACATTGAATGAGGTAATATTATATCTAGGATTTGAGTTAAAAGACTGCAACAAACCTTGGGGTGGAGAAAATAAATAAAACATGATTGGCAAAACATTGAAAATTGTTGAAGCTGAGTAAAGGGGATTCATTCTACTAATTTCTCTACCTTTGTGTATGTTTAAATTTTTCCATAATAAAATGAAGTTTAAAAACAAACCGAGTGAGGGCTTCCCTGGTGGCGCAGTGGCTGAGAGTCCTCCTGCCAATGCAGGGGACACGGGTTCATGCCCCGGTCCGGGAAGATCCCACATGCCATGGAGCGGCTGGGCCCGTGAGCCATGGCCGCTGAGCCTGCGCGTCCGGTGCCTCTGCTTCACAACGGGAGAGGCCACAACAGTGAGAGGCCCGCGTACCGAAAAAAAAAAAAAAACGAGTGAGACTTCTGTTTCTAGAAAGATGTGGTAGGTGTACTTCTCCCTATTTCTCCTGCTAAGTACAGTTTAAAACCCTGGACACTGGTTATAAAACAAACGTAAAAAGAGTCTGAAAAGTAGACAAGAAGGCAGACTGGCTTTAGAACTCAGAACCCAAGGAATGACAAAGCAGTGAGTTCCCTGAGGTTTTGTTCTGTTTTGTTTTGCTTCATATATCCTATGCTGGGTGCTGGAGAAGCTGAAAACCTGGAAACATCAATGGGTATAGGAAAAAAAGAAAAGAAAAGGAGAGGAAATGAAAGGAAAAGAAAAGACAAGGCAAAGAAAAAAAGCCTGCTCTCTCTAGGCAGAGGACCAGGAAAGGGGCAACCTTGCAAGACAGAAAAGTTTTAGATAATAACCACTCTACTCCAAGCAAATCCCACAGAAAAAATTGAGCCACCATCCATGCCAACAAAGGCCAAATGGAAAGGTTAAACTTCCACCCTTGGCAGGCTGTAATATGCTAGGATGGTGTCAGAGAAAGACAAGTTGGGAGCCTGAACGTTCATTCCTACTGGGCAGTAAAAAGGCCCCTTTGATGCAGTGTCTGTGGAGACTACATGGAAAGCCAGGACTTCATGCCCACCTCGTGATAACAAGGGGCCCCTCCTCTTCTCCTCACTGGAGTGCTATCAGAGGAGTCCCAGTAGAGAATCAGCACTTTTACCGCCATCTAGCAGTAACTAGTATCACTCCACCACCGTGGTGCCAGTGGCGGTCATGAGAGCTACAACAAGGCATTCCTGCTCCTCTCAGCCAGGGTGAGAGAGTATCAGCAGAGGCATAGGGGAGAGCCAGAACTCCCACCTTGCCAGGTATTAATGAGGAGATCCTCACCCCCAGGTGTCAATGGAGGCAGAATTAGGAACCTGGACTCCACTCCACCTGGCAGCAATGAAGTGGCATTCCCCTACCCCTGCCAGAGCAGTGTCAGAAGCATAAAAAAATAAGAGATTTAAATGCTATCCAGAGTCTCATAAAATATTATCCAAAATGTCAAGATTTCAATCAAAAATCAGTCATCATATCAAAAGCCAGGAAAATCTCTGCTTGATGAGAAATGACAACTAAAAGACAGAAACAATATGACATAGATGTTCATTAAGATGCTTCAATAAGCAATTACAAACATAATAGAAACAAATTTTTAAAAAGAAAGTCTCATCAAAGAAATAGAATGTATAAAAAAGAAGTAAATTGAATTTGTAAAACTAAAAAATGCAATAACTGAAATTTTAGAAATTAGTAGATGGGCTCAGCAGCAGAATAGAAAAGACAGAGGAAAGAATTAGTGAACTTTCAGAGAACTAGAACAAAAAATTTCACAATTTGTATGGAAACACCAAAGACCCCGAATAGCCAAAGCAATCTTGAGAACAAAAAACGGAGCTGGAAGAATCAGGCTCCCTGACTTCAGACTATACTACAAAGCTACAGTAATCAAGACAGTATGGTACTGGCACAAAAACAGAAAGATAGATCAATGGAACAGGAAAGAAAGCCCAGAGATAAGCCCATGCACATATGGTCACCTTATCTTTGATAAAGGAGACAAGAATATACAGTGGAGAAAATACAGCCTCTTCAATAAGTGGTGCTGGGAAAACTGGACAGGTACATGTAAAAGTATGAAATTAGAACACTCCCTAACACCATACACAAAAATAAACTCAAAATGGATTAAAGACCTAAGTGTAAGGCCAGACACCATCAAACTCTTTGAGGAAAACATAGGCAGAACACTCTATGACATAAATCACAGCAAGATCCTTTTTGACCCACCTCCTAGAGAAATGGAAATAAAAACAAAAATAAACAAATGGAAACTAATGAAATTTAAAAGCTTTTGCACAGCAAAGGAAACCATAAACAAGATGAAAAGACAACCCTCAGAATGGGAGAAAATATTTGCAAATGAAGCAACTGACAAAGGATTAATCTCCAAAATATACAAGCAACACATGCACCTCAATGTCAAAAAAACTAACAACGCAATCCAAAAATGGGCAGAAGACCTAAATAGACATTTCTCCAAAGAAGATAGATATACACATTGCCAACAAGCACATGAAAGAATGCTCAACATCATTAATCATTAGAGAAATGCAAAGCAAAACTACAATGAGATATCATCTCACACTGGTCAGAATGGCCATCATCAAAAAATCTAGAAACAATAAATGTTGGAGAGGGTGTGGAGAAAAGGGAACACTTGCACTGTTGGTGGGAATGTAAATTGATACAGCCACTATGGAGAACAGTATGGAGGTTCCTTAAAAAACTAAAAAGAGAACTACTATGCGACCCAGCAATCCCACTACTGGGCATATACCCTGAGAAAACCATAATTCAAAAAGAGACATGTACCAAAATGTTCATTGAAGCTCTATTTACAATAGCCAGGACATGGAAGCAACCTAAGTGTCCATCATCAGATGAATGGGTAAAGAAGATGTGGCACATATATACAATGGAATATTACTCAGCCATAAAAAGGAATGAAACTGAGTTATTTGTAGTGAGTTGGATGGACCTAGAGACTCTCATACAGAGTGAAGTAAGTCAGAAAGAGAAAAACAAATACTGTATGCTAACACATATATATGGAATCTAAAAAAAAAAAAGAAAGAAAGAAAATGGTCAGAAGAACCTAGAGGCAAGACAGGAATAAAGATGCAGACCTACTAGAGAATGGACTTGAGGATATGGGGAGGGGGAAGAGTAAGCTGGGACAAAGTGAGAGAATGGCATGGAGATATATACACTACCAAACGTAAAAAAGGTAACTAGTGGGAAGCGGCCGCATAGCACAGGGAGATCAGCTCAGTGGTTTGTGACCACCTAGAGGGGTGGGATAGGGAGGGTGGGAGGGAGAGAGATGCAGGAGGGAAGAGATATGGGGACATATGTATATGTATAACTGATTCACTTTGTTATAAAGCAGAAACTGACATGCCATTGTAAAGCAATTATACTCTAATAAAGATGTTAAAAAAAAATTAGTGAACTTGAAGATAGAACAATAGAAATTATCCGGTGTGAACAATGGAAAGAAAATAGACTGGGGGCAGGAAAGGATGGAATGAACAGATCCTAAGGAATGTGTGGGACTATAACAAAAGTTTGGACATCTGTGTCATCACAGTTAGAAAAGGAGAGGAGGAAAAAGAGCTGAAAAAGTATTCAAAGAAATAATGGCTGAAAAATTCCCAAAAGACATAAACCAATAAATTCAAGAAGCTGAACAAACTCCAAACTGTATACACATAAAGAAATCCACACAGGGCTTCCCTGGTGGTGCAGTGGTTGAGAGTCCGCCTGCCAATGTAGGGGACACAGGTTTGTGCCCCGGTCCGGGAAGATCCCACATGCCGCGGAGCGGCTGGGCCCGTGAGCCATGGCCGCTGAGCCTGCGCGTCCAGAGCCTGTGCTCCGCAACGGGAGAGGCCACAACAGTGAGAGGCCCGCGTACCCAAAAAAATAAAAATAAATAAATAAATAAAAAGGCAGCAAGGGAGATGATGCCTTGCCTTTAGGGGAAAAACAACTTGAATCACAGAGGATTTCTCATCAGAAACCATGGAGCTCAGAAGAAACAGATACAATATTTTTCAAGAGGTGAAGGAAAGAACTATCAATCGAGAACTCTATGCCCAGTGAAAATATCCTTCAGGTATGAAGGGGTAATCAAGACATTCTCAGATAAAGGAAAACTAAGAGAATTTGCCACCAGCAAACCTGCCCTGAAAGGATGGCTAAAAGTAGTTGTCTAAACAGAAAAGAAATTATCAAAGAGGGAATCTTGGAACATCAGGAGGGAGAAAAAGCATAACAGAAAGAGTAAAAATATGGATAAATACAACAGGTTTTCCTTCTCCAATTGACTTTTCTAAATTATGTTTGATGGTTGAAGCAAAAATTGTAAATACTATCTGATGTGGTCTTCAATGTATGCAGTGGACATATATAAGACAATTATATTATAAATGAACTAGAATAAGGTTTCTACATTTCATCCAAACTGGGAAAATGTTGATACCAGTAGACTATGATAAGTTATGTATGTGTAATACCTAGAGAAAAAGTTCTCTCTTTCTAAATAGGTGGAGAGATGTACTGTGTTGATGGGATGGAAGACTCAACATATAAAGATGTCAATTCTCCCTCAAATTTATATACAGCATTTTTAATGTAATTCCTATGAAGATCCCAGCAAGATTTTTTTTACAGATGTAGGGAAAGTTATTCTAAAACTTATATGAAAAGGCAAAGGAACTAGAATAGCTAAAACAATATTGAAATAGAATAATAAAGTTAGAGGAATCACAATGCCTGATTTTAAGATTTCCTATATGGTAATCAAGAATGTGTAGTAGAAAAAAGAAGGAAGATGGTGGAAGAGTAAGACGCGGAGATCACCTTCCTCCCCACAGATACACCAGAAATACATCTACACGTGGAACAACTCCTACAGAACACCTACTGAATGCTCGCAGAAGACCTCAGACCTCCCAAAAGGCAAGAAACTCCCCACGTACCTGGGTAGGGCAAAAAGAAAAAAGAAAAAACAGAGACAAAAGAATAGGGACGGGACCTGCACCAGTGGGAGGGAGCTGTGAAGGAGGAAAAGTTTCCACACACTAGGAAGCCCCTTCGCGGGCGGAGACTGCGGGTGGCGGAGACTGCGGGTGGCGGAGGGGGGAGCTTCGGAGCCGCGGAGGAGAGCACAGCAACAGGGGTGCGGAGGGCAAAGCGGGGAGATTCCCACACAGAGGATCGGTGCCGACCAGCACTCACCAGCCCGAGAGGCTTGTCTGCTCACCCGCCGGGGCGGGCGGGGCTACGAGCTGAGGCTAGGGCTTTGGTCGGAGCGCAGGGAGGGGACTGGGGTTGACTGAGTGAACACAGCCTGAAGGGGTTAGCGCACCATGGCTAGCCGGGAGGGAGTCCGGGAAAAGGTCTGGAGCTGCCGAAGAGGGAAGAGACTTTTTCTTCCCTCTTTGTTTCCTGGTGCACGAGGAGAGGGGATTAAGAGCGCTGCTTAAAGGAACTCCAGAGACCGGCACGAGCCGCGGCTAAAAGTGCGGACCCCAGAGACGGGCACGAGCCGCGGCTAAAAGCACGGACCCCAGAGACGGGCGGGAGACGCTAAGGCTGCTGCTGCCGCCACCAAGGGACCTGTGTGCGAGCACAGGTCACTATCCACACCCCTCTTCCGGGAAGCCTGTGCAGCCCGCCACTGCCAGGTTCCCAGGTTCCAAGGACAACTTCACCTGGAGAACGCACGGCGAGCCCCAGGCTGGTGCAACGTCACGAGGGCCTCTACCGCCGCAGGCTCACCCCGCACTCTGCGCCCCTCCCTCCCCCCCCCCCCCACCCCGGGCATGAGTGAGCCAGAGGCCCTGAATCAGCGGCTCCTTTAACCTCGTCCTGTCTGAGCAAAAAACAGACGCCCTCCAGCAACCTACACGCAGAGGCTGGGCCAAATCGAAACCTGAGCCCCTGGGAGCCATGAGAACAAAGAACAGAAAGGGAAATCTCTCCCAGCAGCCTCAGAAGCAGCACATTAAAGCTCCACAATCAACTTGATGTACCCTGCATCTGTGGAATACATGAATAGACAACGAATCATCCCAAATTGAGGAGGTGGACTTTGAGAGCAAGATTTATGATTTTTTCCCCTTTTCCTCTTTTTGTGAATGTGTATGTGTATGCTTCTGTGTGAGATTTTGTCTCTATAGCTTTGCTTCCACCATTTGTCCTAGGGTTCTATCTGTCCGTCTTTTTTTAATTTTTTTCTTAATACTTAATTTTAATTATTTTATTTTACTTTATCTTCTTTCTTTCTTTCTTTCTTTCTTTCTTTCCTTCCTTCCTTCCTTCCTTCCTTCCCTCCTTTAGACAACAAATCATCTCAAAATTGAGGAGGTGGACTTTGAGAGCAAGATTTATGACTTTTTCCCTTTTTCCTCTTTTTGTGAGTGTGTATGTGTATGCTTCTGTGTGAGATTTTGTCTATATAGCTTTGCTTCCACCATTTGTCCTAAGGTTCTATCCGTCCGTTTTTTTTTTATTTTTTTTCTTAATAATTATATTTTAATTTAATAACTATTATATTTTACTTTATTTTATTTTACTTTATCTTCTTTCTTTCTTTCTTTTTTCCTTCCTTCCCTCCTTCCTCCCACCGTCCCTCCCTCCCTCCCTCCTTTCTTTCTTTCTTTCCTTCTTTCCTTCTTTTCTTCTTTCTTTCTTTCTTTCTTCCTTCCTTCCTTCCTTTCTTTCTTTCTTTCTTTCTTTCTTCCTACTTCAACTAATTCTTTCTCTCTACTTTTTCTCCCTTTTATTCTGAGCCGTGTGGATGAAAGGCTCTTGGTGCTCCAGCCAGGAGTCAATACTGTGCCTCTGAGGTGGGAGAGCCAACTTCAGGACACTGGTCAACAAGAGACCTCCCAGCTCCACATAATATCAAACGGCGAAAATCTCCCAGAGATCTCCATATCAACACCAACACCCAGCTTCACTCAACGACCGGCAAGCTACAGTGCTGGACACCCTATGCCAAACAACTAGCAAAACAGGAACACAACCCCACCCATTAGCAGAGAGGCTGCCTAAAATCATAATAAGTCCACAGACACCCCAAAACACACCACCAGACATGGACCTGCCCACCAGAGAGACAAGATCCATCCTCATCCACCAGAACACAGGAACTAGTCCCCTCCACCAGGAAGCCTACACAACCCATTGAAACAACCTTGCCACTGGGGACAGACATCAAAAACAACGGGAACTACAAACCTGCAGCCTACAAAAATGAGACCCCCCAAACACAATAAGATCAGCAAAATGAGAAGACAGAAAAACACACACCAGATGAAGGAGCAATATAAAAATTCACCAGACCTAACAAATGAAGAGGAAATAGGCAGTCTACCTGAAAAAGAATTCAGAATAATGATAGTAAAGATGATCCAAAAACTTGGAAATAGAATAGACAAAATGCAAGAAATATTTAACAAGGACCTAGAAGAACTAAAGATGAAACAAACAATGATGAACAACACAACAAATGAAATGAAAAATACTCTAGATGGGATCAATAGCAGAATAACTGAGGCAGAAATGGATAAGTGACCTGGAAGATAAAATAGTGGAAATAACTACTGCAGAGAAGAATAAAGAAAAAAGAATGAAAAGAACTGAGGACAGTCTCAGAGACCTCTGGGACAACATTAAACGCACCAACATTCGAATTATACGGGTTCCAGAAGAAGAAGAGAAAAAGAAAGGGACTGAGAAATTATTTAAAGAGATTAGAGTTGAAAACTTCCCTAATATGGGAAAGGAAATAGTTAATCAAGTCCAGGAAGCACAAAGAGTCCCATACAGGATAAATTGAAGGAGAAATACGCCAAGACACAGATTAATCAAACTGTCAAAAATTAAATAAAAAGAAAACATATTAAAAGCAGCAAGGGAAAAACAACAAATTACACACAAGGGAATCCCCATAAGGTTAACAGCTGATCTCTCAGGAGAAACTCTGCAAGCCAGAAGGGAGTGGCAGGACATACTGAAAGTGATGAAGGAGAAAAACCTGCAACCAAGATTACTCTACCCAGCAATGATCTCATTCAGATTTGATGGAGAAATTAAAACCTTTACAGACAAGCAAAAGCTGAGAGAGTTCAGCACCACCAAACCAGCTTTACAACAAATGCTAAAGGAACTTCTCTAGGCAAGAAACACAAGAGAAGGAAAAGACCTACAATAACGAACCCAAAACAATTTAGAAAATGGGAATAAGAACATACATATCGATAATTACCTTAAATGTAAATGGACTAAATGCTCCCACCAAAAGACACAGATTGGCTGAATGGATACAAAAACAAGACCCATATATATGCTGTCTACAAGCGACCCACTTCAGACCTAGAGACACATACAGACTGAAAGTAAGGGTATAGAAAAAGATACTCCATGCAAATGGAAACCAAAAGAAGGCTGGAGTAGCAATTCTCATATCAGACAAAATAGACTTAAAATAAAGTCTATTACAAGAGACAAAGAAGGACACTACATAATGATCAAGGGATAGACCCAAGAAGAAGATATGACAATTGTAAATATTTATGCACCCAACATAGGAGCACCTCAATACATAAGGCCAATACTAACAGCCATAAAAGGGGAAATCGACAGTAACACATTCATAGTAGGGGACTTTTAACACCCCACTTTCACCAATGGACAGATCATCCAGAATGAAAATAAATAAGGAACCACAAGCTTTAAATTATACATAAAAGAAGATGGACTTAATTGATATTTATAGGACATTCCGTCCAAAAACAACAGAATACACATTTTTCTCAAGTGCTCATGGAACATTCTCCAGGATAGATCATATTTTGGGTCACAAATCAAGCCTTGGTAAATTTAAGAAAATTGAAAGTGTATCAAGTATCTTTTTCGACCACAGCGCCATGAGACTAGATATCAATTACCAGAAGAGATCTGTAAAAAATACAAACAAATGGAGGCTAAACAATACACTACTTAATAACGAAGTGATCACTGAATAAATGAAAGAGGAAATAAAAAAATACCTAGAAACAAATGACAATGGAGACACGATGACCCAAAACCTATGGGATGCAGCAAAAGCAGTTCTAAGAGGGAAGTTTATAGCAATACAAGCCCACCTTAAGAAACAGGAAACATCTCGAAGAAACAACCTAACCTTGCACCTAAAGTAATTAGAGAAAGAAGAACAAAAAAACCCCAAAGTTAGCAGAAGGAAAGAAATCATAAAAATCAGATCAGAGATAAATGAAAAAGAAATGAAGGAAACAATAGCAAAGATCAATAAAACTAAAAGCTGGTTCTTTGAGAAGATAAACAAAATAGATAAACCATTAGCCAGACTCATCAGGAAAAAAAGGGAGAAGACTCAAATCAATAGAATTAGAAATGAAAAAGGAGAAGTGACAACTGACACTGCAGAAATACAAAAGATCATGAGAGATTACTACAAGCAACTCTATGCCAATAAAATGGACAACCTGGAAGAAATGGACAAATTCTTAGAAATGCACAACCTGCCAAGACTGAATCAGGAAGAAATAGAAAATATGAACAGACCAATCACAAGCACTGAAATTGAAACTGTGATTAAAAATCTTCCAACAAACAAAAGCCCAGGACCAGACGGCTTCACAGGCGAATTCTATCAAACATTTAGAGAAGAGCTAACACCTATCCTTCTCAAACTCTTCCAAAATATAGCAGAGGGAGGAACACTCCCAGATTCGTTCAACAAGGCCACCATCACCTTGATACCAAAACTAGACAAGGATGTCACAAAGAAAGAAAACTACAGGCCAATAACACTGATGAACATAGATGCAAAAATCCTCAACAAAATACTAGCAAACAGAATCCAACAGCACATTAAAAGGATCATACACCATGATCAAGTGGGGATTATTCCAGGAATGCAAGGATTCTTCAATATACGCAAATTAATCAATGTGATAAACCATATTAACAAACTGAAGGGGAAAAACCATATGATCATCTCATTAGATGCAGAGAAAGCTTTTGACAAAAGTCAACACCCATTTATGATAAAAACCCTCCAGAAAGTAGGCATAGAGGGAACTTTCCTCAACATAATAAAGGCCATATATGACAAACCCACAGCCAACATCATCCTCAATGGTGAAAAACGGAAAGCATTTCCACTAAGATCAGGAACAAGAGAAGGTTGCCCATTCTCACCACTCCTATTCAACATAGTTTTGGAAGTTTTAGCCACAGCAATCAGGGGAGAAAAGGAAATAAAAGGAATCCAAACTGGTAAGAAGAAGTAAAGCTGTCACTGTTTGCAGATGACATGATACTTTACATAGAGAATCCTAAAGACACTACCAGAAAACTACTAGAGCTAATCAATGAATTTGATAAAGTTGCAGGATACAAAATCAATGCACAGAAATCTCTTGCATTCCTATACACTAATGATGAAAAATCTGAAAGTGAAATCAAGAAAACACTCCCATTTACCATTGCAACAAAAAGAATAAAATATCTAGGAATAAACCTACCTAAGGAGACAAAAGACCTGTATGCAGAAAATTATAAGACACTGATGAAAGAAATTAAAGATGATACAAATAGATGGAGAGATATACCATGTCCTTGGATTGGAGGAATCAACATTGTGAAAATGACTCTAAAACCCAAAGCCATCTACAGATCCAATGCAGTCCCTACCAAACTACCACTGGCATTTTTCACAGAACTAGAACAAAAAATTTCACAATTTGTATGGAAACACCAAAGACCCCGAATAGCCAAAGCAATCTTGAGAACAAAAAACGGAGCTGGAAGAATCAGGCTCCCTGACTTCAGACTATACTACAAAGCTACAGTAATCAAGACAGTATGGTACTGGCACAAAAACAGAAAGATAGATCAATGGAACAGGATAGAAAGCCCAGAGATAAACTCACACACATATGGTCACCTTATCTTTGATAAAGGAGGCAGGAATGTACAGTGGAGAAAGGACAGCCTCTTCAATAAGTGGTGCTGGGAAAACTGGACAGGTACATGTAAAAGTATGAGATTAGATCCCTCCCTAACACCATGCACGAAAATAAGCTCAAAATGGATTAAAGACCTAAATGTAAGGCCAGAAACTATCTAACTCTTAGAGGAAAACATAGGCAGAACACTCTATGACATAAATCACAGCAAGATCCTTTTTGACCCACCTCCTAGAGAAATGGAAATAAAAACAAATATAAACAAATGGGACCTAATGAAACTTGAAAGCTTTTGCACAGCAAAGGAAACCATAAACAAGACCAAAAGACAACCCTCTGAATGGGAGAAAATATTTGCAAATGAAGCAACTGACAAAGGATTAATTTCCAAAATTTACAAGCAGCTCATGCAGCTCAGTTACAAAAAAACAAACAACCCAATCCAAAAATGGGCAGAAGACCTAAATAGACATTTCTCCAAAGAAGATATACAGACTGGCAACAAACACATGAAAGAATGCTCAACATCATTAATCATTAGAGAAATGCCAATCAAAACTACAATGAGATATCATCTCACACCAGTCAGAATGGCCATCATCAAAAAATCTAGAATCAATGAATGCTGGAGAGGGTGTGGAGAAAAGGGAACACTCTTGCACTGCTGGTGGGAATGTGAATTGGTACAGCCACTATGGAGAACAGTATGGAGGTTCCTTAAAAAACTACAAATAGAACTACCATATGACCCAGCAATCCCACTGCTGGGCATATACCCTGAGAAAACTATAATTCAAAAAGAGTCATGTACCAAAATATTCATTGCAGCTCTATTTATGATAGCCCGGAGATGGAGACAACCTAAGTGCCCATCAATGGATGAATGGATAAAGAAGATGTGGCACATATATACAATGGAATATTACTCAGCCATAAAAGAAACGAAATTGAGCTATTTGTAATGAGGTGGATAGACCTAGAGTCTGTCATACAGAGTGAAGTAAGTCAGAAAGAGAAAGACAAATACTGTATGCTAATACATATATATGGAATTTAAGAAAAAAATGTCATGAAGAACCTAGGGGTAAGACAGGAATAAAGACACAGACCTACTAGAGAACGGACTTGAGGATATGGAGAGGGGGAAGGGTAAGCTGTGACAAAGCGCGAGAGAGACATGGACATATATACACTACCAAACGTAAGGTAGATAGCTAGTGGGAAGCGGCTGCATAGCACAGGGAGATCAGCTTGGTGCTTTGTGACCACCTAGAGGGGTGGGATAGGGAGGGTGGGAGGGAGGGAGATGCAAGAGGGAAGAGATATGGGAACATATGTGTATGTATAACTGATTCACTTTGTTATAAAGCAGAAACTAATACACCATTGTAAAGCAATTATACCCCAATAAAGATGTTAATAAAAAAAAGAATGTGTAGTATTGGCATGGAGATAGACATATCAATGGAAAAGAATAGAGATCAGTGATAAAGAATCAATGATCAGTGGAATAGAATTGAGAACCTGGAAATAGACCCACACAAGAATGTCCAACTGATCTTTGACCAAGGTGCAAAAGGAAACCAATGGAGGATAGTCTTTTCAACAAATGGTGCTGGAGTAATTGTATGTCCATAGGCCAAAAAAAAAGAGAACCTCTACCTAGACTTCAAACCTTACACCAAAATTAACTCAAAATGAATCATAGATTTAAATGTAAAACTATAAAACTCTTAGAAGAAAACATAGGAAAAAATCTTCAGGCCCTAGTGTTTGGTGAAGAATTCTTAGACATAATACCAAAAAGCATGATCCAGAAAATTAAAAAATTGATAAATTATACTAAATCAAAATAAAAACTTTTGTAAAAGACTCTTAGGAAAATTAAAATATAAGTTACAGACTGGGAAAAATTATTTGCAAAACGCCTATCTGACAAGGATTTCATAACTAGAATATATAAAGAATCCTCAAAACTCAACAGTAAAAAAAATCCAATTAGAAAGCATACAAAAGACTTGAAGAGATAGCTCACTGAAAAGGATAAACAGCTGTCAAATAAGCATATCAAGAAATGTTCAATATCATTAGCCATTAGGGAAATGCAAATTAAGACCATGATGAGATATCACCATATACCTATTAGAACAGCTAAAATTAAAAATAGTGACAATACCAATATTGGTAAAGATGCAGAGAAACTAGAGCTCTCATACATTGCTGGTGGGAATGTACAGTCACTCTGTAGAAGAGTAGTTTCTTAAATGACTAAACTACCATATGACTCAGTAATCTTACTCCTAGGCATTTATGCCAGAGAAATGAAAACTTCCACCCACACAAAAATGTGTACTTGAATGGTCATAGCAGCTTTATTAGTAATAGCTTAATTTGGAAGCAACCAAACTGTCTTTTGATAGGTGAATGGTTAAACAAACTGTGGTATATCCATACTATGGAATACTATTCAGCAATAAAAAAGTCAAACTATACACACAATAATTTTGACGGATCTCAAAGACATTATGCTGAGTGAAAAAAGTCAATCTCGAAAGGTCGACTCCATTTATTTAACATTCTTAAAGTGACAAAATCAAGAGATGGAGAACAGGTTAATGGTTTCCAGGGTTTAGGGATGGTGGGTGGGAGGGGAGTGGGTGTGAATATAAGGGGTAGCAGGAAGATCTTCATAGAACTTCATAGAAT
Source organism: Stenella coeruleoalba (assembly GCF_951394435.1). NCBI lineage: Eukaryota > Metazoa > Chordata > Mammalia > Artiodactyla > Delphinidae > Stenella > Stenella coeruleoalba. Next base: position 38,641,052 of record NC_137152.1, on the reverse strand, counting down.
AGTTCTGTATCTTGATTGTGGTGGTGGTTACACCGAACTACACATGATGAAATGACATAGAACTATGCACACACATTGTTCCAATGCCAATTTTTTGTCACACAAGATGTAAGTTTTGGGGGAAACTGGGTTAAGGTTATACAAAACAAATATAATCTCTTGAAAAAGGAATTTAAAATAAAAACAAGAGGAAATTGAATTCACAGCAATAATTTTCTATCATGTTGTTTTTAACTAGAATGTTAGGGTTTTTTCCTGAAAGCAGAGGTTCCCAAGTGTCTCCAGAGGCTCTAATAAGCCTGACTCCAAGGGTCTATGTGACAACATGTCTTTTGCTGCTCCCCTGGGCAACACTGGTGGAATACAGGAAGCCCAGGCCTTCATCCAAGACCACAGCTATAGGAGGAGCTTTCAGAACCATGCAGGCTCTCACTAGACATGCTTCCACAGCAAGGAGCCTTAACAGACTGACTTGGCTCTCTTTTGTTGTGCTCTAGGCCATAGGCCTCCAGCTAAATCAGAGTTAAATACCCTCCAATCCAGCCTAATCAGTGACTGGTGAATACTAGATCTTTTCATACAAACATGCTCATTCATTCACACCAAAGTGATTTGTATAAATTAAATATAACCCCATGTCTGCTATCTTGGCTGGCACTCTGCTACTTCTTGACCACCATGTTGTCCTTCTAGGAGGGATAAAGTGAGGAAATGGTTTCATGAAGTCACACTGTAGGTGAGCTTAGGCAAGATATTTAACCTGGATCTCAGGACCTGGAGTTGAGAGCAGTAGAAGATCCAAGTGCTGCTCTTTCTGTCTATCATCATAAATGCCTCTGTGACTTTTATTGTAAAAACAACACCAACAACAAGAATTTCATTTACCCAGTTATAAATTCATCCTTTTTAAAAATTATTATTATTTTTGAGTGGAATAGCAGCAGATCAGAACTAGGTAAGCCCTGAGTCAGCAAATTTATCAGGAAGACCTCCCACAGAATTGGAAAGATCTCTAACATCTTCACATTGTCAATATGGGTTTGGGGAGCCCTAAGAATGCCAGAAAAATCTGCTGCCAATAAATGTGACATGGAGGGGACTTCAGCATCCTGGGGAATTTTGGAGTGTTTCACTAAGAGCTGAGTGATCAACTGGGATGGGGTTTCTTAAGAAAGACTCATTCCTAGGATGAGCTTACTTTACTTAAGAGTCAGATCAAGATAGATTGGGGAGGGATGGGCAGAAGATTCTGGAACTACATTCTCTTGGGTGAAGACAATGTCCCTAGTGGAGGGGCAGGAAACAGGAAAGTTAAAAACAGAGAAAGGGATCACATTACCAGAATTTGTGACAGAGCTTTCCCTTTCCATGAGATGGGGAGAGGGAGCATGAACAAACTGAATAAAGCATAGTACAATACTGACAGATTTCTCGTGGACAGATGAAAGTGGCAGGCCAGTCAGTTTCAGCTTTTAAAGGTCAAAGGGCAACAGCTCTAACAAATGGAGAGAAAATTGTGAGGAGCTGGAGAGATAGTCTCAGTGATTCACTAGGGACTCCACCCCAAGAAGTAAATGGAAAGAATTTGCCTGAAAATCATGAAGTATTTGAAGAATGCCAAGGCAAGGAACAAACCTCTTTCATTATGGTGCACCCACCACCAGTTGTGCTTCACTAGGAGGGCAGGTCTGCACATGAATCTGTCAAGGTGAATCAAACAAGGAAGATGATTTGCAAGGCAGACAACAAACCTGCAGGAGGGAGGGGGGACAGAGCAGCCTGGGGAAACACCCCCAAAACCTACTCTGCTCTGCCATCCATCCACACTGAAGTGGACATTTATCATTGAAAACCTTGAAGTCCAGTGAGTCCAAGAAGGTTTTCAAGTCCAGGGAGGGTGCCCTAAGAACTGAAAAGTTTTCCAAGTGACTGATGGAACGAGCTTAGGTATGGAGCAACATAACACTGGAGACAAGAGGAAGTTATGGGGGCCTTTGCTCAGGCAGTTGGTATGGGGATCTGTAGAAGGAGGTCAGAGAACATATAGGGAGTGTTTAGGGATTGTGTCAATTACAAGGCAATGGTGAATCAAGAGAGAGATCCTCATGAGAATCACTAAGAAGCCTTTTTGCTGATCATCACAAGGGCTACACACTGGGCAGCCATGCCATTCAGTTAGGATGGAAGCCCTGGTCTTACCAACCCCAAGAATGGCAATAGACATTCAAAGACAACTTGAAAATTCAGCACTTGCCCCCAGTAATGTGAAATACGGAAAAACTATATGACTTTTCAATGATTACAACCAGAAAAACTAGAAAGTCAAAACAAATGGTTGATGCTGATACTTTCTAGAAACCTTCTAGAAAACAAATTTTTGGTGTTGAACTAAAGGCTTGGGGATGGTGAATCCCTGCAACAAGCCAACAGTAGTTATCTTTTCAGAGAGGAATGGGCAGATACTAGGGAAGAATAGAAGGGTGTTAAGTTTCTTATAAAGTCAAATACACACTTATTATATGACCCTGCAATCCCACTCCTAGGTATGTACCCTAGAGAAATGAAAATTTATGTTCACACAAGAACCTGTACATGAATGTTTATAGAAGTCCCAAAATGGAAACAATCCGAATGGATATATTGATTTTGGTATGTCCTTACAATAAAAGGACAATTGTCAACAATAAAAGGGAGTGAACTATGGATACACACAATAACATGGATGAATCTAAAATGCATTATGCTAAGTAAGAGAAACCAGAATCAGAAGGCTACATACTGTGTAATTCTATTTATATTCTGGAAAAGGCAAAACTATGAGGATAGAAAACAGATTAGTGGTTACCAGCGTCTGGGGGCAAGAAGAGGGACTGTTTACCAAGGGGCTCAAGGGAACTTTTTGTGATATGGAAATTTTCTATATCTTGATTGTGGTGTTGATTACACAACTGTGTAAGTTTGTCAAAACTCATGCAACTGTACTTCTGAAAAAGGTGAGGCTTACTACATATAAATTGTATCTTGATAAACCTGACTTTTAAAAATGCTGAGTTAAAACATATTTAAAACTGATTATCCAGGGCTTCCCTGGTGGCGCAGTGGTTGAGAGTCCGCCTGCCAATGCAGGGGACACGGGTTCGTGCCCCTGTCCGGGAAGATCCCACGTGCCGTGGAGCGGCTGGGCCCGTGAGCCACGGCCGCTGAGCCTGCGCGTCCGGAGCCTGTGCTCCGCAACAGGAGAGGCCACAACAGTGAGAGGCCCGTGTACCGCAAAAATAACAACAACAACAAAAAAAACCCTGATTATCCAAAGAGGCTACATTGGATCAAATAGGCCAGTCTGGTTGGTTCCTGTTTGGACCTGGTTTCAGATCAAGGGCAGAGCCCCAAACCAAAAACCCACGTGAACTCATCTATCATCCTTGGGAAGAGACCAGTGTCTATACTCCTCAGGGAAAATGGATATATTCTGAGGCATTATGATGAGCAATACATTTTGCCTGACTCTTGTTGTACTTTACATATGGGACTCTGCATCCAGGGGGAAATGGAAGAAGTTGTTTTGGTTCTGAGCCAAGAATATTCCGAAACATCTGAACATTTAGGCCTCGCAAATTTCAAACTAAGAAAGCAGGAGTAGTGGGTTCCCAGCACATAATTACTTCCCAAGGCCACAATGGGCTTGTTGAGAAGAATACAGAAGGAATAGATACCTGGACTTCCCCACTGAATTCTGGGTACAGATATAATTTATTTAAAACTTCTCAACTGTAGGTATTGTTTATGGGATGGGAAAATTGGCAGGAGTACCTGAAATCCCACAAGCAGCACCCAAGGTTGAATTGGGCTTAAAGTGAGCATGTCTTAGGAACCTCAAGGATTTTTTTATTCTAACCTAACCTAATAGAGTCATCAAGTTTTGTAATAGGGTGTGGAGAAAGAAACAGCTGCCACAATACAATTAATTTTGATGGAGGAATCAGCTAGATGGCAAGTCATGTATTCACATTTGAACTCAAGTTGGTATAAGGACTATGGATACCCCAAACTCCAACAGAAACATAACCCCAATGCTGTTGATGTCATTGAAGAAATGAAGACAATAGTCCAAAAATTTTTGGCTTGGAAATAGCACTATTACAAGGTTCATCCATAACCATTCCTGCCTGATTTGGAAGCCAAATGGAACTTAGTGAATAACTACACTCTATTATGGAGGTTTCAATTTGCTCATAAAACTCCTGGCATTAGTGGTAGCCTATGACCATTAATTGAGTGGAGAAATTCTCAGAGAAACCTCCAACTTCTCCATGGGAAATAGCTATATCAATATCAATCAATGACTATGTTTCTATAACATATTTATTATTATCTTCTAAATAACCTTGGGAGAGAACTACTAACTGCAGGAGAAAGCAAATTATATTTTGAGGATTACTCCTTTGTACAAGGAAAAGCTGGAATGGGAGTCCAGGGACCTGGGATTTCAATAAGCTACCTTGGAAAATGGAATTGGATCTAGGAGATTGAAATTGTGGCCTTGGGGCTTCCAAAAGAGCAATCCATTTTGAGGATGTCAAAACACCATGGCAACAAAGTCAGCCTATATATTTCTGACAGTCAGTAGGTTGTGGGACTACTGAAACATCCAGCCCTTGGTGAATTCTATTTGCTACCACCTCTGCCATGTTTCCTGTTCGAGAAGGAAGTAGTCTGGCATAACAGTTCAGTGCAGACTCTGGAGCCATTGTTGCCAGTGTTCAAATCCTATCTCCGCCATTCCCTGGCTATGGGACCATTGGCAGATTATTTAACATCTCTGTTTCAGTTTCTTCATATGTAAAAATAGATATATTATGCCAATGACTCCATTTTACCATTGTTGTGAGTTGCAACTTTATAAATGTAAAAGAACTCAGAACAAGCAAGAGCTCTGATAAGTATTATCTAGTAGTATTACTATTTTCATTTCCAGGGGCCCAAAGCACCAAAGCAAGTGGAGAAATAAGAATTGGGAACACTGGATACCTTGGCCAAAGTGTGCAGTGAGACTCTTAACTAGTAAGACTTCGGAACCAGAGACCTGAGCTGGATCCTCTTCTCTGCATTTTTGTTCCTGGCTAATAAAACTTGGAGGAGGGCCAGGAACATCAAAGTATTGCACACATTCCTCTCTGATGGGTAGGTCCCAACTTTCCCCTTTATATTTCTGGAAAGTCCTACCATAACTAACCAAAGTCAGTATAGGCATCTATGTTAGTTTCCTAGGACTGCCATAATAAATTAACACAAACTGGGTGGTTTTAAACAATAGAAATTTATTCTCCCACAATTCTGGAGGCTAGATGTCCAAAATCAAGGTGTCAGTAGCACCATGCTCTCCCTGAAGGCTCCAGGGGAGAAGATGTTCCATGCCTTTCTCTTAGCTTCTGATGTTGTCGGCAATGGTTGACATTCCTGAGCTTGTAGACATATCACTCCAATCTCTACCTCTGTTGTCACATGGTATTCTCCCAATGTGTCTCTGTCTCTGTGTGTCTTCTCCTCTTCTTACAAGGAGACCAGTCCTATCACATTAAGGGCCCACCATAATGACCACATCTTAACCTGATTACACCTGCAAAGATCCTATTTCCAAATAAGGGAACATTCAAATAAGGTACTGGAAATTAAGACTGCAACATATCTTTTGGGAGACACAACCCATGACAGGATCTAGGACAACAAACATTTTAGTATACCTGAAACAATTATGCCATCACACATACTGGATGGTGGAAAGAAGTAAACATTGAAGGGGAATGCTAGAGTTCTCCCTGAGATGGCCCCAAACCAACCTCTCTAAGAATTCCTTTCAGGCAACCTCTAGTTGGGGGCATAGCTTAAGGTAATCTTTGTAAAACACTGTTCTTGGTGGTAGTTCACAGCCACTCTTCTTGAGTTGAGACCATTCTAACTATGAAGGAGGTTTTCCCCCCCAACACCCATACTGGAATTCATCCAATTAAGATACTTTGCTGCTAAGGCAAGGGGGTTACTTTCAACTAAGAAACACCCTGATAAACAGCAACAGAAATGGATGGACAGTCACACATATCTCTCACATCCTCAATTCTGTGGACATCATAGAGACAATGAATCAGGTCTAAAGTTGCTCTGCCTAAGGGCTGTCATGTCTTAGGGCTTAATGGTGCTAAATCCCTTCCTTTCATGTTGATAAACCTGAGAAAGCAAAAACCATACATATTAAGGCCTGGCTGACTACCTTGTGTGGAGGCCTTAGTACATTGAGAGTCCAAGAATGGGAGTCAGACGTAAAACATAGTTTGGCAAAGAGTTACAAAAGTTAGTCCAGAGTTTTACATTTTAAATAAATAAGGTGTATGGTAGAGTCTAAGGTCCAGGCCAGGGCTCTACACAAGCCAAAGAGAAGGCCCTAAAATGATTGAAAGTTGGTCATGGCACATTTCTAGGTCCCATTCCTGTTCCCAAACTTGAGTGAGGGGTGGAAGATGAGGGAGCCTTTCTCGGTTATGTGGAAGCTCATACTGGGTGTATTCAAGGGGCATAAAAATATCCCTGGTTTGTCCATGCATTGCACTTAAAGAAGCATAGGCAGAAGCCCTCAATCCTTTCTCCAGGGGTCAAAACCAGGGATAGATGCAAGGTTTGTTCGTAGAATGCCACCTGTAGTAGCCATAAAAATGTACCACTGAGATCTTCTGATGCAGGAAGCATGGTTGACTAATAGCCCCAGCTTCCACCCAACTTGGTACACCACCAAGTTTGCACCAAGTTCATGCTTCCCCCAGGCTGCCAATAGCACTGACTGAACATGGTGCAAATACTAGTGCTGGCCCATTCTTGTGGTACACAATATTTCTCTAACCTTTCTGATGGGTTCAAACTTTCTTTGAACTGTGCCACAGACTGGAACTCTCTCGAGCCAATCCTTTTCCTCCCACTCTCCTTTCACTGGTGTCAGACCTACATTGTAATCTGAAAGCTCTCCCTTGCCTACATCTACTTCTTCCTCTTTATCACCCACAGGCATTTCTCCCAATAAGTTTCTTGCAAATCTAATCCCATCTTGGCATCAGCTTCTTGGAACATTTGAATAGACATAAAGTATACTGTTGATGGGATCCAATAAAGTAGATGGTCAGATGGGTTTCAGGGACTGGATCACTCACCACCTGTTGGGCAAAGAAGATGCCATCCTGAGTTGTAGATGGGAACAGGTATTCCTTTCCACAAGGCGGTAATGCAAATGCTGACTCTTTCATCATTAGTGACCTTGGAAAATGTCCAGTGGAAAGGAACACTATTGCAGGTATGATGATTCTGGCATTTGAAAGAAAGGTCAGCAAAGTTGACTGGTTATTACTAATTTGTATTAATGTCCTACAAATGGATAATGAGATTGAGGGCTGTTAACAAGCAATTGACGGCTAAGTGTAAGAGCCAAAGGATCTTGTCGATAGCTTATAAAGACACAATTTTCTCCTTCAGTAGAAGAGCATGTAATAGGGAAGAACAAATATGACTCCATATTGGATCTGTTTCTTTTACTTTAACCTTTGTATTCTATTGCTTGTGCTACAAGTTAATCACTAAAGGAATGTTGCTTATATCTTAAAGTATACATAATGCCCATCTCCCAGAACACTGCCTTCCCATGCCTGAGAGTTAAGCTGAAATACCCTTGTTTAAGCTCACAAGAAACATCCTGACCCGGGGCCACCTGTGAATGGCTGCAGGAAAGATGAAGTTAACACATCCCCTCCCCAGTCTGGCTGGAACCAGGAAATAGTTACAACAATTTATTGTCTTTCTTACTTTACCTCCTCACCTCCCACTCTTTCCTCTGTAAAAGAAACTAGCATCCAAACTCAGGCAAGATGGTACTTTGGGACACCAGTCCACCATCTTCTTGGTCTGCTGACTTTCAGAATAAAGTTGCTATCCCTTGCCCCAACAACTTGTCTCTTGATTTATTGGCCTGCTATGTGGTGAGCAGTAAGAGTGTGGACTCAGTAACAAGCAGACACATCAGAGGAGTAGACTCTAGACTTGATAGCAAAAGCCTCAAAATGATTAAATGCCAATCCCAGGCAAGTCTGTCATGCTAAAGTCAGAGCCCTGGTTGGAAAAACCTGGAACCTGAAAAGTAGGATGGAGACATCTGGATGGATACTTCTAAGATGTCAGCTCTGTAGAAACTGAACTCTCAGAAACTGCAGAGGTAGCTCACCCTTCCCTAGTAAGAACTAGCACATCTCTCATGCCGGAAGGTATCAACAAGTCCTCACCCCACAAAACAAATGGTTTCCCTTTCAGGAGCTGCCCCAATCTTTTCTCCTGGCTGCCAAGATAATAATCTTTGTTAAATCCCAGGATAACCCAACTGGAGATATGCTGGGCCTGATAAGGAAGGAAATAGATTGTATACTGAAGGAGCTGGAAGAATTAGCTAACACAGATTGGCATGAGCCAGTTTAAGTACCCCTGAGTACTTAGTGAGTACTTACTCAGTGACTACCACTGAGACTAGATTTTGAGCTGCTCGATCAAGGTAGCTGGAACATAACATTGAAGAAGTAAGAATTTATCAATTTGAGGGTACTTTCTTAGGAGATTGATTTAACACCCTGGCAAGCACCCAAGGGATGGGGCAAAGTCATTGCTGGGGTGGCTCTTAGAAGCCGGGAGTAGACAAAGGCTCATGATGGCTGAAGTGGAAATGCCTGTGTTACCTGAAGGATGGTAGAAGAAGGAATAGAGAGGCTGAAGGAATTGAACATGTTGCAATGGACAGACCTTGTGAGGTCAGAAATACTACCAGAAGATTATGTTCCATGGAGGGCCAAGAAAACTCACTATTCACCAAAGCCATCAGGAATGTACTGGTGAGAGGGACACCAGCATCACTAAGAAGCTCAGGGGTGGCTCTCACTTGCTGGCTAGGGCTGAAGGTAGGAGAGGTGGTTACTGCTCATTAATGTCCATGGGAATCATGGAGCCTTGAATTAACAGAGCCAGGTGGCGGCAATTAACTGCCAGAAGCCAGGAGGCTGCAGTCACCATAATGACTGACAGTATTTTTAAGTCAGAAGAGAAGCCAAGGGGGCTTGCTATGTAGCGTGTTGTGGAGATGGTGAACATGGCATGCTTAGGAGGCAAAATAGACAGGTAGTCCACAAAGGCACTGCTTAGCACCTACAACCAGATAAAGCCAAGAATGGAGGAGAAGGCTGAGTATTTGCCCTCATAAAAAGTGTGACCATAAAGGGATAGCACGAGGGAGATCTTTGTGGTGCCAGAACACATCTTGATTGTGGTGGTGGTTATACAAATATATACATGTGATAAAATGTCATTGAATGATCCACAAGCATACAAAATAAACGAGTGCATGCAAAAATCGGTAAAATATGAGTTAAGATCTGTAGTCTAGTTAATTGTGTTGTGCCAATTGGTTTCCTGGTTTTGACAATACACTATAAGCTGTGTAAGATGTCACCATTGATGGAAGCAGGGTGATGAGTATGTGGGACCTCTCTGTACTCTTTTTTCAACTTCTTGCAAGCCTAAAAGTATTTCAAAAGTTAAAAAAAAAAAAAAGAGCGAGCTTTGGAGCAAGTTCAACTCTCAGAGGCATATTAGCACAAAGAGTAATGGGCACCCTCAGGCTAGAAATGGTGATCTGTGTAGCTGCGGTTTGTCATGAAGCAATAGACACCTGAAAAAATGGAAAAATTATTGCAATTCCACATTTTCATGCAGGGCAACGACAAAGTGTATTTTGAATCCAAAACAAGGAAGATACTTACACGTAGCTGAAACACTCGTTGTATTTTGTTGTTCAGATATGATCAACCAGATTGCTTTTTACAAGCCGAGCGAGCAAGCCAATGTCCAAACTTGTAGCTTGGAAGCAATTTGGAAGAAAATCCCCTGGACATTTCTTTTAAGAAATGCTACATCACCAACAATCTTGATGGCACAGAGGACAGCATCGTGTGGGAAAACATGGACAATTCCAACTCTGAGCTGAAAAGTGATTCAGAATATTCAGGTTATAGATGTGAAGGAATTTTAGAAATACTTTAAGCAATTTATATTCTTTATATTTTTAAAGCACTCATAAGAGTGATATCTGATAAGATACTATGTCTATATAAGACTAAAATAAATCTTTCAATAAGTAAAAATTTTAAATTATAAGTGCAAAGAAAACATTATGGCATGGTTTAATTGGCAGCCTTTTTACTTTCTTAGTGTAGTGATACATAAAATAATGGTACATCTTACACTCAATGACAGATTTGGTGAAATACAGTATCTGGGAATAACCCTTAACTAGACTTGGGTGAATATCTTTGCTTCCTACAGCCCAGCTCTGACCAAGTCATTCACCTCTGACCTTTACACCTTGAGGATGCTCATGCCTAGATCAGGACCCATGCATCAGCTACTCCTGGAATGAGGCAGCCCACCCCAGACAACTCTCACCTGACCATGATGCAGCTCCATTCCAGACCAGCCCTGCCTTCTGCTCCCCACAACGTGAAGCACTTGTCCTCTTCAACCTCCTCCAATCCCCAGACTTGGACCTCACCTTTTCTCCATCAACACCCCACCCAATTGCTCCAGCCTTTGGCCTGCCTATGGAAGACATTCACAACAAGCAAAAGAATCTGTGAGTCACCTCCAGAAGCCAACAAAGGGGGAAAAGGCCAAGGTTGACCATCATCACCCAGCTGCAGCAGCCATCTGGGAGCAGAAGCAGGTAGGGTTTTCGTCCCATCACATCACGTGATCTGGCACTGCCAGAAGCTCTGGACAAAGCTCCTCGTTCAATCCAGGGTGAGAGAATGCTACTGAGGAGGGTGGGGGCACCTAGGTCTGTTTGGAAACTGTTGGGGTCTCGCTATGGGCAAAGACCCACATCTTCATGGTGTGAAGAGCAGACTTGAGAGTTTTGATTTGGCAAACTTGTGTCATGGTGTGAAAGGCAGAAGTGAGAGCCCTGACCTTTGGGTGGACTGTTGCTGTTTATAAGTGCCAAAGGAATGCCTCCTGGCCGGCTCAGCTGCCTAATTGGGTGGGGGATTTAGTTTGAATAGAGTACAGGGGAACTTGGAAAAGAAGAAATTTTAGGGTGTGGCATTGTTCAATTGGAGCAAAATTCTCAAATTTTTAATTGGTTTGAAATTAAACGTTTCCAATCAATAACTAGGATCTTTCAATAAATTTGAATGGTTTGGGGTTTGCTTTTCAATGATTTTATGAGTCAAGTAGACTTGTTTCAGGTTTTTTGCAGAGTCATTTCCTTGTTGTGGCTCTTTTGATATTATTACTTTTATTTCAATTTCATTTTAAGATAAGTAGTTTTATTCTGTTTGATTTCTAAAGTTTTTATAAGCCTTTTGAGTTTTTGAATTGGCTCAAAGCAAATATCTCCCGACTGTATTCATTTTTTAAATAAGTTTATTTATTTTATTTATTTTCATTTTTGGCTGTGTTGTGTCTTCGTTGCTGCTTTCTGTAGTGTCAAGCGGGGGCTACTCTTTGCTTTGGTGCGTGGGCTTCTCATTGCGGTGGCTTCTCTTGTTGCAGAGCATGGGCTCTAGGCGTGTGGGCTTCAGTAGTTGTGGCATGCTGGCTCAGTAGTTGTGGCTCGTGGGCTCTAGAGCGCAGGCTCAGTGGTTGTGGCACACAGGCTTAATTGCACTGCGGCATGTGGGATCTTCCCAGACCAGGGCTTGAACCCTGGTCCAAGAATCCGCCTGCACTGGCAGGCAGATTCTTAACTACTGCGCCACCAGGGAAGCCCCGACTGTATTCATATTTGAACTATTTTATGTTACTGTTCTGGCATCAAAACACTTTTTCATTTGTGGATTCTTAAAAATTCACTTACAATTGAAACAATGATTTTGTTTTGAATGCTTCTTTCATATGCAGTAAGCTTTTCATTTTCACAATTTTATCAGTCTCTGATATTATTTTGATACCATACACCGTTCTATCAAAATTGAGGATGTGAACGTTCCTAGGCTTTCCATTTGGACATTTGATTAATTTTTAAATGCTCTGTGGCATTTTCTAAGCTTTTAAAAAATTATATATTTGCATGTATTTCAGAATTTCAGGAGTTATTCTCTTTCTATTAATTTTTAAAATTGAGATATAATTGACATGTAACACTGTGTAAGTTAAAGGTGTACAGTGTGTTGATTTCATATTGCTATCACTGGTTAACTAACACCTCTATCACCTCACATAATTATCATTTCTTTTTTGTGGTGGGAATAATTAAGATCTAGTCTGTTAGCAAGTTTGATGATCATAATACAGTATTGTTGTCTATATTCACCATACTGTGCATTAGATCTCCAGAACTTATCTACCAGTTGCAAGTTTGTACCCTTAAACAACATCTCTCTTATTCCCCCACCCCCAGTCCCTAGTAACCACCATTCTACTCTGTTTTCAGGAGTTCAGCCTTTTTAGATTTTACATATAAGTGAGATTATACAGTGTTTGTCTTTCTCTGACTTATCTCACTTAGTATAATGTCCTCAAAGTTCATCCATATTGTCATAAATGGCAGGATTTCCTTCTTTCTCATGGCTGAATAACATTCCACTATATATATCTCACATCTTCTTTATCCCTTAGTCCATTGGTGGACACTTAGGTTGTTTCCATATCTTATGTATTGGGAATAATGCTGCAATAAACATGGGAGTGGAAATATCTCTTCAATATCCTGCTTTCATTCCCTTTGGATATATTCTGAGAAGTGCAATTACTGGATCATAGGGTGGTTCTACTTTTAATTTTTGAGGAACCTCCATACTGATTTCCACAGTGACTGTGCCAATTTACATTCCCACCAACAATGCAAGAGGGTTCCCTTTTCTCCACATCCTCACCGACACTTGTTATCTCTTGTCTTTTTGATGATAGCCATTCTAACAGGTGTGAGGTGATAGCTCATTGTGGTTTTGATTTGCATTTCCCTGATAATTAGTGATGTTGAAGATCTTTTCATGTACTTGTTGGTCACGTGGATGTCTTCTCCAGAAAAAATCTTGTTTGGTTTCTCTGCCCATTTATTAATCCTATTGAGGATTTTGTTGTTGACTTGTATGAGTTCTTTATATATTTTGGATATTAACCCCTTATCTGATATATGATTTGCAAATATTTTCTCCCATTTTGTAGGTTGCAATTTTTATATTTTAAATCTCATTTATTTAAGTAAATTATTCCTGCTCTTTTTAGCAGTGTTTTCGTGAAATTTTCAGTTGCAAGTTAGTTTAAAATGCATGCCTCCAATCACCAGTTAACACTTTTGGTAACTTTAATGTATCCTATTTAGATGTTAAAAAAACAGGAGTTGGGACCTCCCTGGTGGCGCAGTGGTTAAGAATCCACCTGCCAATGCAGGGGACACAGGTTCAATTCCCGGTCCCGGAAGATCCCACATGCCGCAGAGCAACTAAGCCCGTGTGCCACAACTACTGAGCCTGTGCTCTAGAGCCCACGAGCCACAACTACTGAGCCCACGTGCCACAACTACTGAAGCCCGCGTGCCTAGAGTCCATGCTCCGCAACAAGAGAAGCCACCGCAGTGAGAAGCCCATGCACCACAACGAAGAGTAGCCCCCGCTCGCCACAACTAGAGAAAGTCTGTGTGCAGCAATGAAGATCCAACACAGCCAAAATAATAATAATAATTTTTTTTTTTAAAAAAAGCAGGAGTTGAACTATTCATACCACACAGATTATAGCACACTTTTATCATCACTCAGTACAGGCTATTCTCTTTTTTAATTTAATTTAATTTTTTTCCTCTTTTACCCCAAATCCCTACTCTCATTCTCCTCTCTCTACCACAGACACTCTAAATATTTTTGAAATATATCCTAGATGTTTGTATCTTTAAAAATATATATATATGTATGTATATTGTGTTGCTTGATGTCACAACTTTTTAATGCATTTTTTTCTCAAAAATCATTTTTCAGATTTTAGGGTTTTTTCCAGACAGTAATATTCACTTTATAAACCTAGTTTTGTTATATTTTTGATTTTATCATTTATGTCAATGCAGGCTTTAGTCAACATAATGTTCCCAGACCAATGACATTATATTGCTACTTTGTTTTGCTTTCAAAATTGAAGCTTTTATCTAATTGGGCTTGTTTCATATCATGAAAGGCCACTCTCAGTGTCAGGGGCAGGGATGAGGGCTTTTCTCTGGGCAGGGAATGACTGGTAGTGAACTCTGTAGAGTGGCTTGCTGAATCTCTCTTCTAACCCTTCTCTGGTACGCCTTCTTTTATGACACAAAATAGCACTAAAAGCTCTATTTTCTCACTCCTTTTAAACCAGGAAATGGATGTAATTTATGTTCTGCTAATCATATATACTCCTGTGAGAACTGTCTTTGAAAATTTAGTCAAGTGGAGAGGGAGGTGGCAATATGAGAAGCCTCCATTCTGCTGCTGGCACAGGTGGCTCTGGAACAACAGATGTGATGGCAGCTTCCTGATCTCAGGAGCATAGCTAAGGTAGTATATTCCTAGAGTCAACAGTCGTGATGGCCGATTCCTGATTCCAGGATTGTGACTAAGGTAGTGTGATCCTGAACCCAGCTGTCAGGAAAGAAACTTCCTGATTCCCCAGCTTCCTGACTGTGGCAGAGGTAGCCTTCTTCCTAGTGGGGCAGTTCATTTTATTGTTCTAGGAGTCATTTCTGGCAGCTGAGCCTAGAAGTTGCTCCTTCAGCCCTTCTGATAATTTTGTAAGCACCTTATTCCCTCTGTTCAATCCATATCCTGTTAAAGTAACTAGAGTGATTTCTGTTATAGGCAACTGAACTTTGACTAATGCACATGCTGATCAAAATAAACTTCTTCCACAACCTAAGTGTCCAGCGACAGATGAATGAATGGATAAAGAGGATGTCATGTACACACACACACACACACACACACACACAATGGAATACTACTCAGCCATAAAAAAGAACAAAGTTTTGCCATTTGCCACAACATGGATGGAATTGGAGGGCATTATGCTAAGTGAAATAAGTCAGACAAAAAAAGACAAATACTCTATGATATCAGTTATATGTGGAACCTAAAAAATACAACAAACTAGTGACTATAACAAAAAAGAAGCAGACTCACAGATACAGAGAACAAACTAGTGGTTACCTGTGGGGAGAGGGAAGGGGGAGAGGAGTAAGAGGTATAAACTATTAGGTATAAAATAAGCTACAAGAATATATTGTACAACACAGGGAATATAGCCAACATTTTATAGTAACTATAAATGGAGTATAACCTTTAAAAATTGTGAATCACTATATTGTACACGGGTAACTTATATAATGCTGTACAGCATCTATACTTCAATAAAAATAAATTAATTAATTTTTTAAAATAAAGTTCTTCCAATAGGAACACTCTACTGGGAATACCAAGACTAGTGTCCTTTCAGACAACCACTCCCACAAGTTGTTCTTATTTTTAGGGACCTTCATTAAGGCATGTCAGGTACAGAGCCTCTTTCATCACTCACAAATCCCAGACTACTGACCAGATGAAAAGAGTCTATCACATGTGGATGGAGAAACTCTTTTCCTCAGGCAATTAGAACCCCTTATCCTCAATGGAATTTTCTTTTAGTTACTGCATTTCCCATCTCAGAATAAATTGACTTAATAGAAAAATGTGTCACTCTTTTTTGCTCAGGACCCTGACACCAGAGGTTGAGTCCAAAAAGGGAGGAGGTGGGGCTTCCCTGGTGGCGCAGTGGTTAAGAATCTGCCTGCATGCAGGGGACATGGGTTCAAACCCTGGTCCAGGAAGATCCCTCATGCCGCGGAGCAACTAATCCCGTGGGCCACAACTACTGAGCCTGCGCTCTAGAGCCTGCGAACCACAACTACTGAGTCCACGTGCCACAACTGCTGAGGCCCGCATGCCTAGAGCCCGTGCTCCACAACAGGAGAAGCCACTGCAATGAAAAGCCCGTATACCGCAACAAAGAGTAACCCCGGCTTGCCACAACTAGAGAAAGCCTGAGCACAGCAACGAAGGCCCAATGCAGCCAAAAATAAACAAATAAATAAATAAATTGTTTTAAAAAGGGGAGGACGTGAGAGGAGAAGAGTGGTATCTACACATCAACTTTAGCAGGGCATCAAAAGAAAAAGAGCAAAATTTGTAAGCTTCAAGGACTTGAGATGTGGGAGCTGGGCAGGCAGGCTCCGTCTATCTCCTTGGGGCCATCTGGAACTGCACAAGCTCTGGAAGGGTCAATCTGCTCAGCCCCTTCAGGGTGAACAAGGCTGTCTACTCACCAGCCCTGCTCCCTGCTTGCCTGGCATCCTCACATCCATCAATTGTCCCATCAATCTGAGAAAGAGGAAGGCATGCTACTATGTAGAATGCTTGTATGTGCAATGCTTCCTGATGTTTGCTAAAGGCTTGATGGATGGGGAGGCCCCTGGGTAGCCCAAAGGAAAGTATGCAGAGGGTGCTAGGCCACACAGACAACTATACAAATGGTACTTCCACCAAATCAGGTCCTAACCAGCCCTTCTCCACCTCTGCATTCATAACATCCCCAGCTGTTCTGTTACTTATCTTTCTTCTGTATTTTTAAGCTTTACTTGCCTAGGCTGATACCCCTGTTTAACCTATACTCTGAGTTTTCTACCTTTTAATTGCATTTCCTAGGCTCCTATTAACTGCCTGCCTGTTAGGATTGTGTCTTTCCCAACTGATAAATTCCTAAACACCTTCCTTTGGGGCCCAGCCCTGGGTTTACTTGCCTGTGACCTTTCCTGAAAGGCAACCCTGATAGAACCTGACCCAGCTCAGACTGAGGGCTTACCAAAGAATACCAATCCCCCCCCCAGCCCCCAACCATCACCTCAGGCATTATTTTTGTATGGCTTTCTGAAATACATTTCAAAGTTAGAGGGTTTGGAAAGGCAGAGTGTATTCCAAGGTTAAGCTCTGTGTACAAGATTGATGATTGACCGGAGAAACCCCTGTACTGGTTAAAGTAATGCTAGCTACTGTAATAAATAAACCCTGAAACAATTTCAGTGGTTTAACATGATAGATTAGATTCTTGCTCCATAAACCCAGTGATGTTGTTCTTGCCTGGCGGTGGCCTTTTTCTATCCTGTGACCTCACGCTTCCCTAGGGCCCCAGGGTTCCCTCCATTAAGCTGGCAGATGGGGAAAGAGACCACGGAGAATGCACAGGCCCTTATTTGGCCATGCAGTTACTCACATTCTACTAGCAAGTACTAGTCACCTGGATGGGGTAGGGGGATGGGGGCCCTGAGAACTGTATCCCCGACTGGGCAGCGGCTCTTAGCCACAGTTCCATTGCCATAGAAAGAGAGCATGAATCTTAGGTGGCCACTGAGCCATCTCAACCACACACGCCTTATTCCTTTTCAAATAATTAGCTTCTAAATCAATCATAGCTGAAGATAAAATGTTAACTTCTATAAAAAGGCAGTGAGGCAAAAGTTCCTGGAAATAAATTCGAAATAAACCCTCTTAATATCTGAAAATCGGCCCGAAATGTATAAGTGGACTTGAAAAGTTTTAAGACTTTTTCATGGTGCATAAAAAATAACACCCTCACTCTTCGCCAACATTTAAATAATTGGTCACAAAGGCTGAAAGGTAAAAATTATCAAAAGTCCTGAAGCTCCTTGATACACAAATTTTTCAAATACTTGGAAAACATTGATGATGAAATAATTGTTAACTTTTGTGTTTTTTTAAGACAGAATGTATGCTTATCCCTGCTGATAAGCTGCTCTTCTGGTTCTGGCAAAACTATCCCCAGCAGGGGTCTGCTCTCCTGAGTACATCTTTGGGGATCATGAAGCCCAGGCCCATTTCCAGGTGGTCAGATAGGCTCGCATTCAAGGAGACTCCATTTGGCTCCTCCCCATGCCTCTCTGGCCTGTGGTCCTCCAGCTAGGCACAGTAAATACCCTCCACCCTAGCCTAACCAGTGGGTGGTGAACACTAGGTCTTTTCATGCAAAGATATCCCTTCATTCACACAAGAGTGTCTATAAGCCACATGTCTGCTACCCTGACCCATAGGCTGTTTTTCTCTATATCTAAACCTTCAAAACAGATTTTGTTCATATTCCCCATAAAGAATCCATTCCCATCAAACAGTGAGGTTTGTAGAATTAAATTGTAGCAGATTTCCTAAGGGGAGATATGTTGAGGTTGGGGGTTGCTCCCATAGAATTTAACTAGCAAGTCGCCATTAGACATATTTCTTCTCTCACATCTTTCTTTTTAGTCTCTAGCGATCAGCTCCCCTTCGTCCCCACTGCCTGCACCTTCTCCCAACACCCTTCCATTTTCCCTGGCTTCATTCTCTCCTTCAGAGGATCTTACCCAGGTCCTCTTGATCTTTCCTCTTGCTCTTTCAGGGAAATTATCGTCTCCTTTAGCTTCTCCTTCTAAACTTGTACACTCCATCCACTACTGAAAGGTCCCCTCACTCCCTGTGACAGGCCATTAATTATATTAAGGTTAATGACTTTGTACCTAGCTCCCCACCCCAACCCCCAAAAAACCCTCTTCTGTTAATAGACCTACCCTCCTTAGAAAGTTGTGTGGTATTACATCTAATTTTCTCTTCTGCTACTTGTGCAGCATAAACATCCTGGTATTGTTCAGCTGATTTTTAGGGGAGACACTGTGTTTTGGGGCACTGGATCTGCAGAAGCCATTCAACTGGATATTGTCAGATATCGAGAGGGGAGGAAATAAAAATTATGGACCATATGTAAAACACATACGACATATTTTCACCGAAAGCTGGTCAACGTGCCTACTCTTGTGACTGAAAATCAATGATTGACCCCTGAAACCGATCGGGTCGTAGGGGAATCCAACCCCCCACAGTTGTTTGTTTACTCCAGCTCTCAGAATCAGACAACTGCCCTGAAGTTCTACTAGATGAAGAAATGGTACAGTGGCACAGATTTATTTAAAAAGTGATTCTTTTTAAAACTGGTTGATGATGCATATAAAAATACTAAGGTTATATACGTTGTAGAACTAAGAGTATGAAAGACTATGACCAGGGCAGCATGTTTGAGTTGGGTTACGTAAAAAAAGGTAAACAAAGATAATTTTGAAAAAAGACACTGCCTCAAATAGTACATGTGCCTAGGTGATCCCTAGGTCCCAAGTCTCCTATGGATCCTGGAAACGTCATGGGGTCCTGGTCCTGGGGCAGAAAGGCCGCAGGAGCCAGCCTATAAAGGTGGGGGCTGGGCTTGCACAAGAGGTTTCTTTCCTCAGCTATATCCTTCCAGTCTGGGAGGACTGAAGGCCAGAAGCACAGTCTTGAGAACTGACCTCCCTAAACTGCTATAAAAACGGACAGGAGCTTATTGGGGATGCCCAGCAATGAGAACAAAATAGGAAAGCTACCCTTAGGGAAGGGATTAGTTCTGAGCTAGAGCAGCCTCTAAAGGGCTCCTGAGAGTGGACTGCGGGCATCTCTTTGCAACTCCACATGCTGTTCATGACTTTATGTTGGCAGCTTGAAATCAGCCCTAGTAGGAGCATTTACACCATGGAAATCGGGCAAATGCTACAAATCAGGGGTTTTCTCTCTCTGAGAGCTGTTTCACCGGTACACCACTGCCTGTGGGCATGTGTTTGTCTAGGGAGGAGACAGGCCTCCCCCATGCAAGCCCCTTTGAATGCCTAGCACCTACCCACCCACTACCTGGAGTGGGCATCTTCTATTGATATTTTCTGTCTGCTGCATCCCTACTTGTTTTCCTTTTGGTACTAACACCCCCTGTTCTTTTCCTTGATCCTGATTATTTATAAATTCCTGTTTTACTCCATGGATTCGCAGTGGGCCCACTCACTCTATGCATAAAGAAAAGTGGGGCATAACTGTACAAATGAAATCCAACCTGACCACGACATCAGGGCATTTTACTGCAGAACAAGGAAAGTTGTGGTTCCATCACCTCCCATCGCCCTTATTAGTATAGGTTACACCTACTGAGCCTTTACTGTGTGCAGGTGCTTTCCATGGATTTTCTCCCTCAATCCCCACAACCACTCTAGGAGCTGGGTGTAATTATCCCCCATTTTACCCATGGGGAAACTGAGACTCAGATCAGCTTCTCTAAGTGAATAGCTAAAGGATACATCGAGCCAAATTCCGAGCCTGAAATTGAACCCAGGTCTGCATGACTGTAAATCCCGTGTTTTATAACCACTTCCTTGCTCCACTCTCAACACATTTATCAGACATCATGATAACAGCACTGTGGGGGAAGAGAGAAAGCGTTTGGGGACCGTTATCCTGCTTTGCCCAGGCTCAGTCTCATTATACTTCAGACAGTGTGTGGTGAGAGTGCTAAGGAAAAAGAGCCAGCTGACGCGTGGGATTGCCAAGCAACAGCTTATGAAACGAACTCAAACCATGGCAACCAAACACTGCGGACCCAGCAATAGCCTCATTTCATTTACAAGAGTAAGAGGAGGGCTTTGTCAACAACTGATGAGATAAATGAGAAGACTACTAGCTATGGAAGTACAAGGAATTATCATCATCATCATCATCATCATCATCGTTATTATTTTTAGAGCACATGATACCAAATAATCTATGAAAACTATTCCTTGGAAAAATATAGGATTAATCACATCACTATGTCACATATAAACTGCATACACATACATTTTTTTTGTAATGAAAGCTTATTTATTTATTTTTGGCTGTGTTGTGTCTTCATTTCTGTGCGAGGGCTTTCTCTAGTTGCAGCAAGCGGGGTCCACTCTTCATCGCGGTGTGCGGGCCTCTCACTGTCGCGGCCTCTCTTGTTGCGGAGCACAAGCTCCAGACGCGCAGGCTCAGTAGTTGTGGCTCACGGGCCTAGTTGCTCCGCGGCGTGTGGGATCTTCCCAGACCAGGGCTTGAACCTGTGTCACCTGCATTGACAGGCAGATGCTCAACCACTGCGCCACCAGGGAAGCCCCACATACATTTTTTTAAATGTGTATCTCTGATATAAAAAATCTCAATCAATTGCCCATTATTTAATAGAGCTATTCATTTTGGGGTGGCAAGGAGGGCTAATAGATGAATAGCCCTCATTTAAAAATCAATTTATTTACAAAGCACCTTCTAATTAATTCCTCACAATAACTCTGTGTGCTTGGTATTGTTTTTCCCACTCCACAGGCAGGGAAAGCATGACATGGGGATTGTAAATGAGTTTTCATAGGGTGCACAGATAATAAAGCACAGATCTAGGACACCCTCCTGCAAAAATGTCGTAAGTCTCAGAACCCTCTGAGAATCTGATCACATCCACTGCCCCTCTTCCTTGAAAAATGCACAAAAATCAACGTATACACTACAGTTTACCTGTAATTCAGTGGGACTCATGGTTCCCGCTGATGTACATCCATGTATTCCAGCTGGGAGAAAAATATTCATTTGTTTTTCTCCATGCTACACAGTGCTCTCAGGGTCTTTTTATTTCTTTTCTTCAGTGCTTACATGAAGCCTACCCCAAATTCAGAGGGTTGTTAGCTAGAAGCCACAGAGAGGGTTAGCAGTTGCAGGCAGAATGGATTGGACATCACTGAGTTGTTCATAATTTCAATCTGCCCCAATTTTGGTGCCTCAAAATTCCATCCTGATATCACCTTTTGTGCACCGCCTTGCTAGGCACGTATCCACCAGAAATGTAGGAACCTGACATCTTTCTGTGAACAAATAACCCCAGAGCCAGTGGCTCTGTCTCTGCCTGGATGTGTTTTGTTCACCTGTTGTGACCTGGACATTGTCTCCGTGCTGTCAGGAAACCTCATGACTGTTCCCGTAATGGGAGGAATGGAGTCGTTACTTGATAGTGACTACCACACCAGTAGGGCAGTGTATTTGTTCCAGAGGACCTAAAGTGGTTTGCTGAGGACCCACACCAGGCAAACTCTCCACAGACTCTTTTCCTCTCTCAGTCCTAAGGCCCAGACTAAAAGCTAATTGAGTGGCCTTTCTGGTACTCCAGGTCAGGCGATTGTGATATGTGCAGATGAGAAGGAACCCAAATCCTGTGGGGGTAGGGGGGTGGGAAAAGACAGAGAGAGAGAGAGAGAGGGAGAGAGAGAGAGATCAATCTGCTTCTCCTTAAGGCTTCAGTGGAGTCTGAAATGAGGTGGGGGATGGAGTCCCCTGACCTTGGATGTCATTAGTATCTCCCTGCCTCCCTCTCAGCCCTCCCTTCAGTGTGTGGGATTTTTATCTAGTCTGGGATGGCTGGAAGCCTTTGGACAGACCACGTATTCTTCTATGCCTGTAGATAGCCCGGGTCCTTATCTCTTAGTATTCAGAAGACCTAAGATCTCAGGACTCAAAAAGCCTTTCTTACAGTCCTATTTCCTCTGTGTAAATTTTCTGAAATCTCTTCTGAAACTCAAAAGCTGATCTTGGGCTCTTTAAGTCTATTTGCATTTCTGCTAAAATAACTCTACCCTGGGGCAGAAGCCTTGGACGTGCTGAGTCTGAGGCAGGGCCGGGAGTACAAGGGCAAGCTGGAGCTGAGGGGGAAAAACAAAGGTTAATAATTCACAATGTCACACTTTCACAGAAAGAAAGAGAAATAAGTTTGTCAGTAAAGAGATAGGGCTCAAAAGGAAAAAAAAGACCAAGGTAAATTCTAAAAGTGATCCTCTACCTATTTTATTTCTCCCCCAAGAGGAAGCTCCATGTGGAAACAGGAGATTTTAATCTTGTTTTGCCCCCACTGGATGTCCTATCTCCTAGCCCACTAGCCATCATGATCTGGAAGGTATTGTCTTCCACAAGGGTTATGTGCATTCTCTCATTTAAATCTGTAAGATAGTGTTGTTATGCCTATAAGAAGATGAATAAATGAGAATCAGAGAGAAATAAGTAACTTGCTTTTGGTATATAGCTAAGAATTTAAACTGGAATTTACTT
Organism: Stenella coeruleoalba; assembly: GCF_951394435.1. Taxonomy (NCBI): domain Eukaryota; kingdom Metazoa; phylum Chordata; class Mammalia; order Artiodactyla; family Delphinidae; genus Stenella; species Stenella coeruleoalba. The sequence continues at coordinate 38,617,992 of NC_137152.1, read as the reverse complement.
TCTGCCAAGCCCAATGCTAATAATCACCAGCCTAACAGTTTCTTTGACCTTGACTCCTATCAGGGTTGGAGGGGTGGGGAAGGAGACAGCCTGTGCAGCCTCAAGGTTAGAGTGTGTCTGGAGCATAAGGGCCTCTTTGTGCACTGGGCCCTGGGACCAGTTGTCTGCGAAGTCCAAGACATTACAAGCACTAGAGGGGCCACACACTATTGGAAGGTGGTGTCACCTATCACTCATAATGTCACCTTCTTTTAGTATGCATGGGTGTGCAGAAAATAGTTAATACAGCAGACCTGAGACCTTGAATTGACTTTACACAACCTTGAGTTGTCTTTAGAAAGGCCTGCTTTCGAGGTTGGCCGTTGGCTGGCATCTGGGAACTTTGCAGTTGAAGGCAGAATACTATCTGCCTAAAGATGTCCACGTCCCTGGAACCTATGAATATGTTACTTGGCAACATATTCAACATATATGGCAATGGGATTTTGCAGATGTGATTAAAGCTAAGGGGTTTGAGATGAGGAGATGATCCCAGATTATCTGGGTGTGCCTAATCTAATCACGTGAGTCCTTAAGAGTGGAGAAACTTTCCCAGTTGTGGCCAGAGAGATGAGATGATGGAAGAGGGGTCAGAAAGATGTGCCTTGAGAAGGATTTAACTTACTGTTCTAGCTTCTAAGATGGGGAAAGGGGCCATAAGCCAAGGAATGTGGTGGCCTCTAGAAGCTGGGAACAGCCCTCAGGTTATAGCCTGCAAGAAAACAGGGACCTCTGAACTGAATTCTGCCAACAACCTGAGTAAGCAGGAAACAGACCCTCCTCTAGGGCCTCCGAAAGGAATGCAGCCCTGCTGACACCTGGAATTTAGCCTGGTGAGACCTGTACTGGACTTCTGACTTACAGAACTCTAAGAGAATAAATTTGTATAGTTTAAACTTCTAAGTGTGTGAAAATTTGTCACAGCAGCAATAGAAAATTAACACAGCACCCTACCCGTTCCCTAACTGATAAGTGTGGTTCTCTGTGCTTAACCTGGTTGTACAGAGTCATTTATGCCGAACACCTGCTTTCTTTCTAAGAGTCTGGAATGTTGGTACGTGCTAGGCAGAGAGTGTCCAATGACCATCCCCCAATAAAAAATAAAAAAAAAAAAACTCTTGGACACTGAGTGAGATTCCTTGGGCAAAAACATTGCCCACATATTGTGTGTTTTCATTCCTGGGGAAGAGTGGACTTGATGTGCCCCCTCACAGGAGGAAGAGAGCAGAAGGAAGGAAGGAAGGAAGCCTCCAGACCCTACCTGTGTCTTTTTGTCCTTGCTGATCTTATTGTAGATCCTGCTGCTGTAATAAACCTTAGCTGTGAGGACAATTACATACTGAGTCCCTCGAATCCTTCTAGTGAATCCACTGAATGTGTGGGTGGTCTTGGGGACCCCCAAAATGTTGAGGGATGACAGGTGGCATTTTGAGTGGCCAGGAAGTTCCAAAGGGCTATAGAAGATGGGATCTGAAGGCAGACCTTTACATTCCATGTCTCACTCAGGGCTGGTGACTGGTAGAGGCAGGGGCCCTGCACGACTGGTTTCTCTGTTGCCGAGCAACAGTGGTATTTTCCAGAGCAAAGGGGGGGGGGCGGGGGTCCAAACAGGAAGGGCTATGATCCACCACAGCAGAGGTACACCTGCTCCCTCTGCTGGTCTGTGCCTTTCAACAGCCTCAACCAGAGATGGGGACTCACCACTCAGTGATGAGTAGAGCAAATCCCATTTGAAGCCACTGGCTAAGCCTAGCACTGGATGTCAAAGTTCAATTCCAACAGGTCTTCAGACCCAGCCAACTTGAGCAATTCCACTGCATACTGCATGCATTCCTCCTGGAAATATGTTTTTTTAAGGAATCAACTCCCATTTATTCAACTAATTTTTCACAAGCGTGCCAAAGAAATTCAATGAAAAAAGAATAATCTCTTCAACAAGTGAGGCTGGACAATTGACATATGGAAAAAAAGTGAACCTCAATTACCTGGGTTTGCCAGCCTCCACGGAAATATGTTCTGAGAGCAGAATTTTTTCAAGAAAGTACCTAGTTGGACAGTAAAATCTGGTGGCACACACTTGATTGTCCTTTTCCTCTGAATGGAGACACTGAATGTGTCTGCTTGGGCAGAACCCTCCTGGAGGGGAATCAGAAACCTTATGTGAACCTACAGTTTGGTGTGAGTGAAGCTACCTCTCTCTGGATCTCCCTTATCTAACAAGATATCCCCAAGACAGCATCTTTCAGGCCTCTGCTGAGATTACGAGCCCTAAGTCACTGAAAATTTACAACTCATAAGGAAAGTGGCCAGCTTAATTTGTTCCTTCATTGCATCGTTCCTTTAATCATGTATGGAAGCACTGAGCTAGCTACTAGGGATACAGTGGTAAACCAGGCAGACATGGTCCCTGCCCCCATGGAGGGCCCAGCCTAAAAGAACCATCCCATCTGGTCTCACCATGGTCTGCCCCCTGGATAATCAGTATGGACTCTGACCACAGACTCAGGCAGACCTAAATTCCTGGTAGTGCCTGGACCATATCTAGAACCTGTTGCTAGACAGGAAGGGACATGGGTTTCTGAAGTACACACACTCAATATCCTCTCCCTAGGGACAGAGCATCACCCCCCGCCCCCGCCCTATCCAGCCTCTTCTGAAAAGCCTTTCTAAACTTGCAGAATCTCCACACTAAGAGTTCTGCCTCCGTAAGGTGGAAACCAGAAGTCAGCCGAGGGAGAGGTGTGAGCCCTGGGCTCCACTGATCAGATGTTCCCCATCAAGACTTCAGGTCAGGACTTCCCTGGTGGTACAGTGGTTAAGAATCCGCCTGCCAATGCAGGGGACACCAGTTCGATCCCTGGGCCAGGAAGATCCCACATGCCACGAAGCAACTAAGCCTGTGTGTCACAACTACTGAGCCTGCACACCCTAGGGCCCACAAGCCACAACTACTGCTCCCACATGCTGCAACTACTGAAGCCCACATGCTCTAGGGCCCGTGTGTAGCAACTACTGAGTCCAAGTGCTGCAACTACGGAAGTCCATGTGCCTGGAGCCCGTGTTCCGCAACAAGAGAAGCCACCACAATGAGAAGGCCACACACCGCAACAAAGAGTAACCCCTGCTAACCGAAACTAGAGAAAGCCCATGCGCAGCAACAAAAACCCAATGCAGCTAAAAAAAAAAGACTTCAGGTCAGCTAGAGATTATCATACTAAGTGAAGTAAGTCAGAGAGAGTAAGACAAATACCACATGATATCACTTACATGTGGAATTTAAAATATGACACAAATGAACTTATCTAAGAAACAGAAACAGACTCACGGACGTAGAGAACAGACTTGTGGTTGCCAAGCGGGAGGGGTGAGAGAGGGAAGGATTGGGAGTTTGGGATTAGCAGATGCAAACTACTATATATAAAATAGATAAACAACAAGGTCCTACTGTATAGCACAGGGAACTATATTCAATATCCTGTGATAAACCATAATGGAAAAGAATATAAAAAAGAATACATATATGTATAACTGAATCACTTTGCTGTACACCAGAAACTAACACAATGTTTTAAGTGAACTATTCTTCAATAATTTTTTTAAAAAAAGACTTCGGGTCAGGAGAGAGAAACAAGTAAGGAGATAATCATCCAGTGGAATCCATGCCTGGTGAAATGGTAGAGCATGGCTGAGAGATGCTGAGTTTCCACAAGCAACTGTAGTAGATGTTCCAATGGCACAGTCCTGGGTTCAGCCTCAGCAGTACCTGTCCCCAGAGGAGGTGGATTGCACCAACTTCTGACTGCCTAGCCCCCAAGCGAGATAGTCTCACCTGTTGGAGATTTCCTTGTACTCTACCTAATAGCAGTTTTAAAAAATCCCTTTTCTACCTGAAGAAGCCAGAATGGGTTCTGTCACTTGCAACTAAGAAGGTTGATGGATAAAGAGAGGCTTGAAAACGAACAGAAAACCAGTCAATGCGCTGTTTCTCATCGACACTTTCAGGGCTGGGAATCCAAATGGGAAGCAATAAGTAGAGGACAATAAGTCTCATCTAGCTACCTATTTAGAAAGTTGTTTGTTTGTTTATACTCTTTTTCAATTTTAAAAGTCATAGGTCCGCCACCCTCACTAAGGCCAGAACTCATACACTCACCTACCCAAAGCGTTGAGAAGATGCTTCTTATTGGCATTGACATTCCTGCATGGCATACACTGACCACAAGGTGGCAAAAGAGATTATCACATCCAGCCATCCTGTCGTCCTCCGCATCATTATTGCACTAAAGAGAACATTTATTGAGCACCTAGTATGTGCCAGGAACTGTTCCAAGGGGTTGAATGCATTTAGTAATTTACCCCTCACAGTAATGCTGTGAAATAGGTACCATTTCACATGTGAGGAAACAGGTATGTAGATATGTCTGTGTGTCTGTCTATCCTCTAGCTCATCTTTTATTTATCTATCTATATATCATTTATCTATATCCATTTTCTATCATCTGTATTTACAGATCAATTTATCATCTATATCTTTTGATTTAAAGTTTTCTTTATTATAAAAGTAACACATGCTCATAGTAAAAATATTCAAACGATAATGATTGGTAAGAATTTTTAAACTCTCCTCTTCTCCCTTCCAACCACCCCAGTTACACTGCCTAGTGATAACTACTGTTAACAGTTTCTTGTGTTCTTGTCCATAAATTTACATAGAAATGAAAATTATGTACTCTTCCATAATCATATACAATGAATATGCAAGCATATTTTTATGTATATCCTGCACACACACATACACGGAACCATATCCCACACTGCTCTACAGCATGTACCTCTGTTTAGCACCTCATCCTGGACATCAGATGCAAGCTGAGGCCACTGTTCCTAAGGACCTTGGGTGTGACACTGGCTGCACTCTCCCGTGCACTAGAGAGCAAGTAGTGTGGTCTGGTGTGCTAGAGCCCCAGGTGAGAGTGAGTATTGGAGAGGAAGGGAGTTGACAGGCAGCAGGGTGTGGGGAGATGTGATGGGGTGTGAGGCAAGTCTGTGAGTGGATCACAAGTGGCTGGCCCTCACTTCTAGTGTAGTTGGGCCTCTATCCCTGGTCCTAGAAAAATTCACGTTTGGATACAACCAACATTCACTGTGCCTTTAGAACAGGCCTAGCTCTTTCCTTTGCACACTGCCATTTTTCATCTCATTTAATCTCTGTGGAATCCCTGTGAGGTAGGAATTATCTCTAGTTTACAGGCAAGAAAGCTGACACTCAAAGAGGATCATCTACATATTACAGTTAGACACATAGCTTTTAAGTAGAACCACAAGCCAACTCAGTTCTTTGGATTCTCATTGAGGGCACTGTCCACTGCACTTCACGAAAGGCCTCTGGGGAGAGATTACCTTGTATCTCATGCGGTATTCCGGGAGTACAGGCTTTGTGCCCCCTTATACAACCCTGATTTTCCTCCCTTGTACTTCCCTTCATCCATGTATCCTCCCCCAGCCCTGTGGGGCCAGGGACGGAAGGGTAGCCAAGTCCAGAAACGCCCCTGGGGCTGGGCAATGGGCCCCCAGAGGCCGGGTCCTGAGGAGCGCTGGCAGAAGCTGTGATAGGCCATCATCTTTGAGACTGAGCATGTCCCCATCCCTGTCCCAGGCTCTCCGCCCACCCCAGGTTCTGCTCTGCCCCATAAGGATGAAGCCCCAGCTCCATTCTGGGACAGGCCTGGACCCCAGATCCAGAGGGGTAGAGCTCCCAAGGCCACCGGGCCCGAAGAGGCATGTCCCACGCCCATCTTATTGGTGCTCTGCACAGTCTGTGCCTGCTCCTCGCCTCCTCTTCACCTTTTCCTCGGGCTCCCAAGGCCAAGGGTGGGCTGAGGGTTTGGCAGCCAGCCTTTTGGCCCAGCAGACGCTGAGCCGCCCCGGGAGCAGTGGGAGGAACAAGGCACAACAAGGCCATGCCTGCTGCTGGCATCTCCCCTACAGCTGAGAGAGGGGCCTGAACTACAGGACACTGTCCCAAGACCCTCAAGCCGTAGCAGAGACCCGGGTCGGGCAGCAGGTGGGAGGGGCGGGGAAGCAGCTTCCATCTGTGGAGCTACCCGTGGGGGGAGTGGGCGGCCACGCGTCTGGGAAGCGCTGCTGCGCTGAGAGCTCCTGGCAGTGGGCAGCAGCACCAAGGGGCCCACGAAGACTGAGCCCAGGACAAGCGGCTTAGGTCTTGGGCAGTTGGGGGATGTTGGGAAGCGACCGCAGGTGCTGGTCCCGGGGAGTGCAGCCCAGGGCAGGCGTCAGCACAAGGCTCAGGAGAAGCAGATAGCCCATGCTCGAGAGCCAGGGAGACTGTTCCAGGAAGAGTCTGGCCCCTGAGTCCTGGTGAAAGCCGGCCTTGGCCCAGTACACACTGCACTGCCCGGCCCGGCCCGTGGGGCTGTGCTGCCTGATTACATTGTGGCAGAGTTCTCCCTGGTTAGCGCTGGATATCACCCCTCCACCTGGCCCCTTCCTCCAGGTAGGGGGATGTGCCTATGCCTCCTGGGGTCAGCAGCAGGAGGTGCTTGTCAGGAATCAGGAGCCCCTAAGGAGGATAGGATGCTGGTTCCCATCAGGTTGCCTCTGTACTGGTACTCCCAGGGTGCCGGGAGGGTTGCCACCCCTCAGGTGAGGTAGACAGACAGGGGGTGCCATATCCTGCATGCTCTGGGGTTTTGTTTCACACACCAGGTCAAGAGGAACAGAACCACCACAGCTGAGGTCCCAAGAGCTGCCCTGGTGCCTCCTCTTCCTAAGCCTACTCTTGCTTCAATTTCTTGAAGCACCCCAGCATCTTTCCAACAAATGCCTGCCCTTTGTGGCCTGCAATGAAACACTAAAATTGGTTCCCTGCTTTCATGAGGCACCAGGTTAATGGACTCTTCCCATCCATCTGGTATTTCTCTCCTGCCCCCAGAGGACCCATACAGAAACTGAGCATAGCATCCAGGTCATATTAGGTTTCCTTGTATCTTACAGCAATCCAGTGCGTGGTGATGGATTGGGAGGTGTAAAAACCTGAAGGAAGGACCAGTATCAGTGCTAGGTTACCCTAAAGACCAACTAAGCAAGTGTTTAGCTCACCAGCAGGAAGGGGGCTCCCAGCAATGAGAAAGAGATTGTTAGAAACATTTGATACTTGAATTTGATATTCAAAGAAACAGCAAAATCAACATCATGGGGGAAATATAAAAACTTTACCATCAATTTTTATCATGAAATGTATTGATACATGGCAAGTGTAAATGAGAGCACTCCATAATCTTTCTGAGCCTCAGAGCCTCTAAGGATCTTCATGTGACCCTGGCAGAATGTCTTCAGGCCTGGCTGTACCCTGGCCAAGGAGGGGAATCAAATGAGAGCTCCTGCTTCCCCTGATAGGGGTTCATGTGCACCTCAGAACACAAGATGGCTGCAAAGTAAGTGACCACAAGCTTCTCTCTGAAAATATTTTAAATTTAACAAAAGATTTTTATTACTTTAGAAAAGCAAATATAACCATGGTTAAAATTCAAAAATCATAACAGGGTATAAAGGGAAAAGTAGAAGTCCTCCTGTCTGCTTTCTAATCTTACCCATTCCTCTACTCAGAGAAATTTACATAGCCTTCATGTTACTGTGGAAAGGTGTCCTGTTCCTATCCAAAGCCAACCCCTCCAATCGTGCTTGGATCCCTCCCCTATGGCCTTATCCTTCCATCCTCTACTGGACCATTCTCACCAGCACACAAACATGCCTTCATATCACTCTACAAAAAAATAATCCCCCCTTGACCTTGTGCCGGCCTCCCGGCTAAACTTCCATTTCCTTCTTCTTTACCATCAAAACTCCTCAAAGTACATTTCTATAACATCAACAAAACCAAAAGACAACCTACTGAATGGGAGAAAATATTTGCAAATGATATGACTGATAAGGAATTAATATCCAAAATACATAAACAGCTCATACAACTCAACATTAAAAAAAGAAATAACCCAATTAAAAAATGAGCAGATCTAAATAGACATTTCTCCAAAGAAGACCTACAGATTTGTAACAGGCACATGAAAAGATGCTCAACATCACTAATTATTAGAGAAATGCAAATCAAAACAATGAGTTATTAACTCACACCTATCAGAATGACTGTCATCAAAAAGACCACAAATAACAAATGTTGGCAAGGATGTGGAGAAAAAGGAACCCTCTTTCACTGTTGGTGAGAATGTAAATTGGTGCAGCCATTACGGAAAACAGTATGGAGGTTCCTCAAAAAACTAAAAATAGACCTACTATATGATCCAGCAATCCTGCTCTTGGGTATTTAACAGAGAAAAATGAAAACACTAATTAGAAAAGACACATGCACCCCAATGTTTATAGTAGTATTATTTACAATAGCTAAGATACAGAAGCAAACTAAGTGTCCATCAACAGATGAATGGATAAAGAAGATGTGGTATATAATTACAATGGAATATTACTCAGCCATAAAAAAGAATGAAATCATGTCATTTGCAGCAACATGGATGGACTTGGAGGGTATTATTCTTAGTGAACTAAGTCAGACAGAGAAAGACAAATGCTGTATGATATCACTTATAGTTGGAATCTAAAAACTACAACAAACTAGTGAATATAACAAAACAGAAACAGAGTCACAGACACAGAACTAATGGTTACCAGTGGGGAGAGGGAAGTGGGAAGGGGCAAGATAGGGGTAGGATATTAAAAGATGTTGATTACTATGTATAAGATAAATAAGCTACAAGGATATATTGTACAGCACAGGGAATATAGCCAATATTTTATAACTATAAACAGAGTATAACCTTTAAAAATCATCAATCACTATGTTGTACACCTCAAACTTACATTGTACATCAACTGTACCTCAATAAAAAATATGTTTCTATAATTACTATCTCCACTTGCTCACCTCCCATTCTCACTTAATCCTCTTCAGTCAGGCTTTTCTCTCTATAACTCCCACTAAAATGGCTCTTATCAAGGTCTCTGGTGACATGTCTTGCCAAACTAACCATAAATTTCCTTATACCTTTCTTGCATGACCTCTCACCAGCATTTCAAATTGTTGACCATTTATTATTCCCTTAAACACTTTATTTCCTTTAGATTTTGATACCCCACCTAGTTTCTTCCTACCTCTCTGGCAGTCCTTTTTCTCAATCCTTTTCTTTGTAGGTTCTACCATTTGTAGAGTGCTCCAAGGCCCTGCCCATGGCTCTATTCTCTCTATGTAATCTCTCCCTAGATGAGTTCCTGTGGACTCATAGCTTCAAATGCTATCTATAACCTTAATGAATTTCAAAGTTACTAAATTCATCATATCCAAATGCCTACTGACAACAGGACAACAAGACAATAGGCAATAAGTAACACATTTTAAAGAGCAGGAGATAATACGTCTCCTCACCTTGCTAGCCTAGCCAGTCTACATAAAGACGAGTAGAAGTTTGAAAAGTCCTTAAACAGGGATTTGTTGAAATAAAATACCTAAATTGTGAGTTGTCAACTTGGTGAGGGCTGATGTGAAATGAATCCTCTCTACACTAAGTTGGAGGGAGGGTAAATTACCCACCCCATCTGAAACCAAATGAATTGGGATCCAAGAGATACACTGAAAGACATTTGAAATATATTTAAAAGGGAAGGCTGGCATCCCACCAGCTGTATGCTCACTGAGTTGTAGAAAATCAGAAACCCATTCTAGTGCTGCAACCAGAATGAAATGTGATGACCAAGTTTTTAGAGCTTGAAGTATATCCCCTGGAAACAGGAACCTGGTTTTAGCCTAGAGAAGTTTCAGGGAGAAAGGCTTGTAGAGCTGCCAGTGACAGCTGGGAGAAAAGAAACCACAGCCTAGGAACATGCTCTACTACCACTATGTGGGTATGGCAAGAATGAACTAGTTTCCTATAGGCCAAGTGGAGGCTGAGGAAGGCAGCAAGACTTGAGCCATTGCCCAAGGGTTCCTTGCCTTGTCAGGGCAAGGGGACCACAGCACTAAAATCTTGTGAGGTGTAGGAGCAGGATAGGAACATGAAGTTAGGCAGAGTACACCACTCACATTCAACAACTGAATACACATTCTTTTTAAGCACGTATGGAATTTTTTACAAAAATTGACCATATGCTGGGTCATAAAACACATCTCAACAAATTCCAAAGAACTGAAATACAGTGTATATCCTCTCACACATAATTGCACTGAAAGGAGTATGTATTGAATATGTTGTTGAATACAGAGTTTTATATATTTCCATTAGATAAAATTTGTTAATTACGACGTACAAATCTTACATATCCTTACTGATATCGCCTTGTGGTTTTGCCAATTTTTCCATCACATTTTGAAGCCGTGCTATTAGGTTCATATTTAAAACTGTTAAATCTTCCTGATAAATTCAATTTTTCTATACGAGGTATCCCTTATTTCTAGAAATGCCTATTTATCTCAAAGCCTATTTTTAGTTATTCTGTGTAGAATATCATTTGCCCATCCTTTTATTTTCAACTTTTCTGAATTCTTATGTTTTAGCTGTATCTCTTCTAAACAGTTATATCAGTTATTTGTGCTGCATAACAAAAAGTTAGAAAGTGCTCAAATGTTTAAAAGTTAAGAAATACACTTAGAAGTAATCCAAAGTCCAAAGAAATCAGAATGAAAATTAGAACATACTTTGAGTTGAGTAACAAAAATACTACATATCAAAACTTGTGAGATGAAGCTAAAGCCCTATTTAGAGAAAATATTATAATTTTAAAGTATATCTTTAAAAGGCTGAAAATTAATGAGCCGAACATCTTAAGGAGTTAGAAAAAGAACAGCAGATTAAATAGAGAAAGAAGAAAAGAAATAATAAAGCTGAGAAATGAAACAGAATAGGGTCAACATAGCCAAAAATTGGTTTTATTGAAAAGACTAGAAAAAAAATCAGTAAACCTCTGGTGAGGCACAATTTATCAGTACTAAGAATGAAAATGGCAGTATCATTACAGATTCCGCAGACATTAAGAGGATAATGACAGGACATTATGGACAACTTCGTGTAATGAAAATTTAGATAACATAGCCAAAATCCTATAAAAATAAAACTTACCCAAACTGACTGAAGAATAGAAAATAAGATATCGATTCATTAATTAAAAACTGTCCTAAAAAGAGAACTCCAGGCCCAGATGGCCTCACTGACAAATTCTATCAAACATTTAAGAAATATTTCCAATGTTAGATGAATTCTACCAGGAAATAGAAAAAGAAGCTATCTACATCAACTCAATTTATAAAGCTAGAATAACCCTTGATATCAAAACTCAATATGGAGGGACTTCCCTGGTAGTCCAGTGGTTAAGACTCTGTGCTCCCAATGCAGGGGGCCCGGGTTTGATCCCTGGTCAGGGAACTAAATACTGCATGCCGCAACTAAAGATCCCGCGTGCCACAACTAAGACCTGGTGCAGCCTAATAAATTAATTAATTAATTTTTAAAAAAACAATACAGAGAGTACATTAAAAAATTATGGGCCAATCTAACTCATAAACAAAGATGCAAAAATCCTAAACAAAACATTAGGAAAAGGAATCCAATGATACAGAAAAAGGACAATATATCATGACTCAAATTGGGTTTTTTTTCTAGGAATGCCACATTAACAGATTAATGGAGAAACATCGTAAGATTGCCTCAATAGATGAGGAATGAGTGTTTGATAAAATTCAACAAATATTCATGGTAAGTACTCTTAGCAAACTAGGAATACAAAGGAACTTCCTTAATCTAATAGAAGAGATCTAATAAAAACCTGTAGTATACATCACAGTGAAATGCTGAAAGTTTTCCCTTTGAGGTCAGGAATATGACAAAGATGTCTACTGTCATTGCTTCTATTCAACACTGTACTGAAAGGGTCCAGCCGGTGTCATAAGGTAAGGCAACAAAAGGTAGAAAGATTTAAAAGGAAGAAACAAAACTGTCATTATTTGCATACAGTATGATTGGGTATGTAGAAAATCCAAAAGAATGTAGACATAAACTGTTAGTATAAGTTTAGCAAAGTTGCCAGACATAAAATCATTATACAAAAATAAATAGCACTTCTACAGACCAGCTCTAAACATAACATGAAGAGTCTTTTGAGATACCACTTACAATAGTATCAAGTTCCTAGGAATAGACTGAACCAAAGATGTGCATGATTTCTTCCGAGAAAACTGTAAAACTTTATTGAGAGAATTTAACAAGCCAAATTATCAATATAACAACAGCATTTATGGCTTCAGCTTGTCTTCTTTTTAACTTATGACTGTCCATCACCTAAAACATAAACATAACAGTTGTACATTACTTAGCAGAACTTTACTTAGACAATAAAAAAGGTACACAAAGCACACTACAGTTTTGGTTTTATAACATGAAACTAAAACCAGAACCCTGACAACTGCACAGGCTTCTATGCTACATGTACATTTTCAGGCATATGAGCACTAATTTTTTAATGCATCATTCTTTTTGGTGGTATGAAGAAACATAGATTCCTCAAGCCCAGAACAAATTAAATCCTATGAGCCTATTTAAAGATAATTTAAGTAGAGAACAAAAACTGCCAGTGATTTCAGTTAAAATAAAATCAACCTAACAAAAACTCCAAGAGGTAAAACAAGCAAGCAAACCCAGTGTTATTCAAATGCATCGACTTTAAGTATCCTTCTAATTACATATATTAGTTCAAATAATAATGTCATACTTGGAACTGTTCAAAGAGAAGACAAAGAACAGCATTCCATTTGGTTTGTCTCTTTTGTGCAAAAGTACTTCAATGATCCAGCTCAACCTTTATATGGCCTATATATAGAAAGGTGGCATTTGTTCCATTCACACTTGTTGTCCTGGAGTAAGCAGTAGTGGCCCTCCCTTTAACTCTCAAAAGTATCCCAGTTTGGATGATAAAAATTACACGGTCACACTAGTTTTAAGCCACGACCATCATATATGACATTAAAATGTGAGGAAAAATACTACCATTTCTCAGCCTGGCTCACAATTTCAAAAACAACAACAACAAACGAACCTGGAAAAGCCCAAACATACAGATCCATATGATTTTTTGGCATCTAAAAGATAGTGATTTTTGAGAAACAGTTCTGGCAAATTCAAAACCAAAACATCAATACTATTGTATTGTTTAGATACCCAATTAGCACTGGGGTACGTTAATTTATGTACTTTAAAAAGTATTTGATCATTTGCCTTGGGTTTTAAAGGACTTCTACTCCAAAGTAATAATACTTTCATGTTTTATAATTCAACAATATGGACTTGACAATTCATTTCTTCCTGATACTGTCTTTGAATCAAGCATTTGGTGTCAGAACTACCTTTCAAATAATCTGTGTGTGTGCGATTTGCTACTAAAGTATAAAAATATTGTAGAAAACAACTACTCCATGACTTGCAATCTTAATAGATAACATACCTGCTTCTGGAATTTTAGCAGGCACTAGATTAGGTGGAATCTTCCCCTTCACATCAGGGTCATTCCCGTGCTCACCCCCAGTCTTTTCCAGACCCATTTCCTGGCTTGCACCTTCCAATTAAGGTTGATATAAATAGACAGTTATTAATATAAGTGGTAAACCATAAATTAATGTTATTAAATAAAGCACTGTAGGTTAGTATTATAATAAATGTGATGCATAAGAATGCAATGAGCACTAAAGAGTTTTTTGCTAGAAAATGAAGTTGTGTTTCTCATATATTACCTCCTCTATGAAGCATGTTTCTTTCTAAAACTGTTTAAAACAAACTTAGTTGTCACGTTTGTAACCTATATACACATGTATAATTGCACTTATCTCATCAGATCAGCTATTTGTTTACGTGAATTTCTCTGACAAGAGAAACTCAAGATAGAAGTTGTGAACTCAAGACAGAAATCATTCTCATTTGTATTTACATCCTTAGCACCTAGTACATTACCTGCCACCAAGCAGGTCTCAATAAATGAGTGAAAAAAAAGTCTTTAAAAATAGCAAGATGAGACAAACCCAAACTGAAGAAAATTTTACAAAACACCCGGTTTGGACTCCAAAAGATGTCAATCTTTTGGACAAAGAAAGACAAAGAAATATTGAGGTACACTTCCAGGTTAAAGGAATCCAAAGAGAGGTGACAACTAAATGCAACAGGTAGTCTTGGATTGGATCCTGGATCAGGAAAAAATAATGCTATAAAAAACATTACTAGACCAACTGACCACATATTAGATAATCATGTTTTCTCAATGTTAAATTTCCTGCATTTGATCACTGTACTGGGTTATGTAAGAGAATACCCTTGATTTTAGGAGGCACTTATTGAATTACGTAGCGAGTGAAGAGTTGTATTTGAAATTTACTCTCAAATGGTTTGGCAATAAAAATATGTATGTTAATACCTAAAGCAAGGACACTATATGGCAAAATATTAGCAATTGCTGAATCAAGGTAAAGAGGATACAGAAGTACACTGTGCTTTCTTATAACTTTTCTGTACTTTTAAAAACTTTTCTAAGTAAAAAGTTAAAAAGAATATGTGACAACTAAATTATGGCTCAGGAAGACAAAAATATTGAAGACTTTAACAGCAACTAGGAAAGGATTTAATTTTTTATTTCTCTGCACTATGAAAAAATTTTGAAATTACAATGTAAGAGCTAACCAGAATATATCTAGGTTTGCTCAAACTTTTGATGCAATGACTTAACCCTGAAAACAACATTCCAAAAAGATCAAGTTTAACTAGAAAAATAGTGTATAATTTTGTCTACATTTAATGTTTCTTCCTTTGATTTGCTAATTTAGAGCCTTGGCAAGGACTGTATTTTCCAAGAATGTCAAGTAATTTAAAACATAGGTGGGTAAAATGCTGAAAGAGGGAAAACTTATCACAGAGAGGGACTGCAGTCAGCTGCAAACTATATCTTTCCCTTACCAAACAGGTTTCCAGCCAATTTTCAGGGAACCCTTCATACCTGTTACTAGTATAGCATCATAAATGAAATACAAATTGTCTCTCCATCCCCCTTTACCTTGAACCACAGATGTTCCTCCTTCTTTCTCTTGTCCAGGTTCAATATCCACATTCCCAGTTGGTGGTTCCTTTTGTTGAGATTTTTTGCCACCTAGTTTTGGGGCCTTGGGAGAGGGTAGGTGCAAATAAGAAGTATTGTTATTAATACTATAACAAGAGAAGGCACAAATATACATACTACATGGACGTAACTAATCACCAATCTGAAGAGGCTTTTCCTATATCTTTGTCCATAAGTACTCTTAATAAAGTTACTCTTCCTATATAGAAAATAATCTAAGAAAGGAGTTATCTGCAAGGACCAATAATTCTGGAAACCATTTTCATCTTTTCTGGGCTGTGTGTTATTTGTTAATTAATAAGCACAACAAGGAAGTCATAGAGGTGATTTCCAGGCTCATATCAATATACACATCCAGGCAATGTCAGAATATAAGTCTACTTGCTCAATGTCTCAGTCATGAGATTCATTTTTCAACCATTCAACCATTCTCAGCAAGATAGCCCTTTATACAACAGATCTAAATTGGTTCAACAACTTTTTCGATTTTCTTTTATTAATTTCTGTCAAGGGAAGTAAGATATTAAAGCACTCACAACCACAGGTTCAACCGTATTGGAAGACTCTTGACCATCTCCCCTTCCTCTAGATCTTGATCTTACTCGTCCACTCATATTTCACACTGAAAGTAGAAAATGGTGAACTGAAGAATGTAATTTAAAAAGACTATACTGAACTATTACCATGCTGACTGGAAATTCTTTTTTACATCTGGTGAGATTTCCAAAGTGAGTCTTGAATTAATAATAACTGCCTGCTTGCCAATAACATCAAATAAGGCTGTCAGCAAACCCCTCTGTTTCTCTCACAGCCAATTTGGCAGAGAAGGGACCTTCAAGTACTTGACTGAAAAAAAAAAAAAAGGTACGACTTAAGAGATTCAGTTTCACTCACGAACTCTCCAATACGGAGAGATTTTGTAATATACAGCCACGCCCAGCTTCCCACTGCTGACTCTGGATTCTGTGCTGGTCTGCAGTTCCAGGGCCTCCAGGACCCAGATACCGCAAATAACGCCGCCATGACTCGCTCTACCTTCATCTGAACCCCCTGACCTCCACCGCCCACCGCCCTCCCTTTCCTGCCACCAGGACAAGAGCTATGGTGGCCATGACACCTGTGGGGAGGACGACGACCTCGAGGACCTTCCTCCTCAAAGGCCATAGATCGCACCGCCTGACCCGCCCGAAGCCCGCTGGCTCCCCCTCACACACACGCACACTTAGACTCCAGGCAGGACAGATCTGTGGACCTACCTGGTGAGTTTCACCAGGCAGAGAGAACCGAGACGTTAAGACGCAACCTTTACAGCTACGCACGCAAACTGCACAAGGGCCGCCGGGAAGGCGCGCAGCCCTGGGCATGCGCACTGCGTCTCGCGTGTGCCGCGTGGGCTTTCCTCGCCCTCCCACGGACCAAGGAGTCCCG
This sequence comes from Stenella coeruleoalba, assembly GCF_951394435.1. Taxonomy (NCBI): domain Eukaryota; kingdom Metazoa; phylum Chordata; class Mammalia; order Artiodactyla; family Delphinidae; genus Stenella; species Stenella coeruleoalba. The sequence goes on along the minus strand of NC_137152.1, from coordinate 38,601,354 downwards.
GATGTGTGGTCTGTCTGCAGTTCTGGTGCCTCCAAGGCTCAGACACCTCAAGTAGTGGCCCCAAGCCTTGCTCTACTTTCAACTGCCCCACTCCCCTCTGTGGCCCACCGTTCTCCATTGCTCCGCCCCACCGCAAAGGGCCATAGCCACGATGCCTGTAGAGAGCAAGACAACGACCTCAAGGACCTTCCTCCCGGGGGGCCAAGTATCGCGCTGCACCCACCCACCCGAATCCCGCTGGCTCACACTTATTAACATCTATTCACACACCAGCTGTGACACAGCTGAGAGCCTGGTGGAGAATCAGAAAGGAAATGAAAATGCTACCTACCTTTCTTTGCCACTTAAACGCGACTTCTGCGGAGTCGTCTCCACCTGCCAAGCCCAAGCCTCGGAGGTAAGCAAGGTAACTCCCACACGCAGACGCAGTAATGTGTGTGTCACGTGGGCTGTGGTTGCAGCCCTCTCTGACCAGGTAGAGGCTCCGCCCTGCCTGGAAGAGAGTGTTGCTTCCCAGTCCCAAAAGGGACTTTGTCTTTCCCTTCTCCACACCAAAAATCTTTCAGTTCTTCTGTGTCTAGAACGTTCCAAGCCCTGATTGAACTCTCCAAATTCTTCTCTCAGTGAGGCTGCTTCAGTGGCTTTCAAGAGAGTCCTTAGTCTCCCCAGAGATGAGTGAAAGCTTTTAGGGTCTGAAAGAGTACAAAGGCATTTTTAAGCATGAGAGGGATCCAGAAAATGTAAAGAAAAGGATTAATAAATCCAAATACATAAGCCTTAAAACATCCTGTGACCCAACATTTCTACTTCTAGAACTTTATGTTAAGGTAACTATATTGGATGTGAACAAACATTTAGATACATGGGACTTCCAAAGCAGCTTATTTTATAAAAGCATGGTCATGGACTTGCTATAGAAGTAAACCGAGGCACGTTTGAAATATGGCTGTCCATCAAAACGAATGCTGAATGTTTGCTGTCATAGTGGTGCTGCTCACGGTGTTATTAACTAGAAACAGCCGGTTATGGGGCATTGCGTATGTGCGGCATGATTCCAGAAGAAGTGGGAGGCTTTGGAAAAGTTCACCAGCACGACCACACCACCAACCCTCCTCTCAGATAGTAAATATGCTTTGTTTTCCTGAAGTCAGGAGCTTCCAGGGCTCCAAAGACATCTGGTTTTCCAAGGGTAACCCAGCAGATAAAATGCAGCCCTCAGGGTTGTAGGTCTTCTGCACCTGGTGCACCTCAAAGGGTTTCGACATCACCTAGGTGGTCTGGTCCTCTGCTGTCAGGGAAGGGGTGGGGGGAGGGGAGGGGGAGGACAGCAGCCCACTGCTCCTGCTTTGGGCGAACAAAGGTAGGTGGGTACCTGCAGGACAGGAAGGAGTTTGCCCGGCCTTTCCCTACCCCTCCCCCCCTCATAAAAAACCCTTTTCTGTACTTGCATGTCCAGGACAGTTCCCAGGCCCTGCAGGTTACCTTTAGAGAAGCACATATTCTTTGAGAGTTAGAAAGATCCCTGTGGCAAAAATAGAATTGCCACATCCCTCCCTTTCTCCCTCCCTCTCCCCCATCCTCTCATACAGACAAGCTATGGAGTTAGAGCCAAGTATAAATATATAATTCTTCCTTGATCTCACCAATCAGGGATAACCAGTTTTAATATCTAGTCAGGAGCTGCTTCTACAACTCAGATTTTTATGTGTATGAAATAAAGATTTATTGAGAAGGACTGAGTTCACATTGTCTTTAATCAGCATAAACTGTGGGTACTAACCTCAGTCTGTTTCTCCTCATGTAAAGCACTTTAATTGGCTCTTAGTCATTTCTTCTAACCTCCTTGAAAGGCTATCTGCAGCCCAGCTCCCTGACCTTAGGGCTTTGTCTATATGCAGCAGCTATGTTCTCTGAGTAGGATCAAGTTTCTCCAGGACACTGCGAAAAAGTTGGAGGGAAGATGGGGTCCTTTCTGTGTGAGAGCTTGGAGTCTGAACTGAAGAAGCAACCCTGGCTTGCCCAGTGCCGCAAGCCTTCCTGGGTAACCTCATCCTCAGGTAGTATTAGTGCAGAGCATGTTCTCTCACCAAGGACAATTGGGTACTCCCAAGCCCTTGTTTGTATCATTGTGATGATTGTAGATATCACTTCATTTTGTTTTATGACACAAGTGATACCTGCTCCTTACAAATAATTCAGTCATGAAGAATTGGCCAGTGCCACTGTCTTTGACATTATTTAAATCCCAGAGTAAGTTCACCCAACTCTGGGTAGAATTAACGCTTGGTGATAATGGTGTTGCTAGGTCCACTGAGGGGGCCACAAGGCATCCCCTCCTGTCCCTCCACGCTCCCCTTCCTCACGTTAGCAGAAAAAAAAAAAGGATGTACCTTTTGTACATCCATTTGCCACAGAGATGATTATCAAGAGTGGGAACTGGCAGGTGTGCCCAGTGTGAAGTGGAGCAGGTGTCAAGGTCAAGGCCCAGGTGGTGCATGGGCCGAAGGTGAGCTCTGTGCAGACTGTTCAGAAACCCAATGGGAGAAGTATGGGAAATGCTACCTGGGCCAGCTGTGAACGGGACGCACAGGCACAAGGCTACGATGAAGCTGTGGTGAGGTGGCAGCTGTGGCTGTGCGGTGGGTGGGATGATGACTCGGCCCATTTCCAATACCTGGAGGAAGGAAAGATTCAGGGTTACATGCTGACCACAGGTGTGTGCTCCAGAGGGAGACGATGGTGGTCGGGAGTACTCTGGCCTTCTGGCCTCGGGTACCAGCCCTGTGGATCTGGGGATGGGCCGGACCTGGGAGAGTTACTGCCCGCAACCATCATCCTCACCTGAAGTTGGGGGAAATCCCAACAGCCAGCCTTGTAGAGAGAGAGCAGTAGAGAGTGCATGAGGGGTGTCTTTGTTGAGCCCCAACAGCTTGTGTAACCCATCCCCACCCCATTAGATGGTGGGGAGGAAGCAGGTTTAGAGGTTCATGAGAAACTCCTAATACTCTCAGTGTCTCTCAGTAATGCACTAAGCACCCTTTCCCAGCAATCTGCCTTTTGGAACTCATCCTAAAGATATATTCATCCAAGTAGACTGCAGTAAATACACAACAGTTGCAAAAGTGAAAACTCAAAAGTGCCTGTGTGTTCAGCAGTGTACTTGCTCATATGAATTACAGTAAAACTAGACCATGGAAATTTTGCAGCCCATGAAGAATTAGATAAATTAACATGTATTGATATAGAATGATATCCGTTAATTAAAGTTAAGTAGTACAAAAAAGGCTGTAGAACACTCTAGTGTGATTCTATGGTTTTAAGCAGACACATGACTATGTGTATGTATTTATGTTGATTTGCTCATGGTCTTTTTAGTAGTGTAAGTAAAATTGGAATGAACATCCTATACTTGTGCTGTGGCATGCTTTTCTCATACTTTCTTAGGATGTATTCCTGGAAATTGAATTGCTAGGTGAAAGGAAAGTGGGCGTTTAAACGTTTTTAATGTGTATTGCTAGATGAGTCAAAAAAGTGAGAAACCATTTTACACTCCAGCTTGTGTACAAGAAGTCCTGTTTTCTTCCAACCTTGCAATTGTTGGGTATAACATTAGTTCTTTTTCTCCTATTCTGATGGACACTAGTATCTGAATTTGCATTATTATAAATAAGCTTTAACATTATTATTCAAGTAATGCATGCTCATAGTAAAAACAAAAAGTAAAATTGGAAAGAGAATTAAGAATCAATCTTGGTACATGACTCTTTTTGAATTATGGTTTTCTCAGGGTATATGCCCAGTAGTGGGATTGCTGGGTCATATGGTAGTTCTATTTGTAGCTTTTTAAGGAATCTCCATACTGTTCTCCACAGTGGCTGTATCAATTTACATTCCCACCAACAGTGTAAGAGGGTTCCCTTTTCTCATAGCACAGGGAGATCAGCTTGGTGCTTTGTGACCGCCTGGAGGGGTGGGATAGGGAGGGTGGGAGGGAGGGAGACGCAAGCGGGAAGAGATATGGGAACATATGTATATATATATAACTGATTCATTTTGTTGTGAAGCTGAAACTAACATACCATTGTAAAGCAATTATACTCCAATAAAGATGTCTAAAAAAAAAAAAGAATCAATCTTATAACTTGAGCATCCATTAAAAACCACTCTGCCATTTTAGTGCATATAGTTAGATATATATGTCTCACACATTCATTCTAGATTATCATCCATGCTGCAGCAAACATCCTCATGGATCATTCCCTACCCACTTCCTTAAATATTTCTTTAGGAAAAATAATCATACATAAACGAAAAGGGGCTCGAGAGTATTTCCAACTTGTCCAACATCACACCCTTGGCAAGGTATTCCAGGCATTAAACCTGTGTCTTTTTGCTCCCATTGCCTTTGCTTGTTTCTTTACATTGCTGACTGCTGGTTCCCTTGAATCCCTTAACTCAAGGAAAAGCTTAGCAACCCCATGACCACCATCCATGAGAGGTGATGTGGTGTAAGTACCCACGTGTGCGAGATGTAGCAGTCCCTGAAGGAACATAATGAGCTAAGTCATGGAACCTGGCAGGCCCTGACATGCTTGGCAACCGCAGAGGTCACTGAGGCTGGAGACTCAGGCTGTGGGTGAAAGGAGGATCTTTTCTTTGGTGTTCCTGACCAACAGTAGACCACAATGAGTGCACAAGTAGATTGTGAATATAAATATTCTGTGAGGTAATTTTTCTAAATCACTGCCTGGTAAACATGAAGGAAGTTTACATGATTGCAAAGGAACATTCATGTAAATCTCATTGATAAAGTATATGATTTTAAACTTTGACTCTAACAATCTGCAAACTCCTTCAGATACTACACATGGACATTTAGTTGTTGCACACACACTCACATGTATTCAGATAGCTATTACTTAGTGGTGGCAGATCTGGGCAATTCACCTGAAGTGGTGGAGAGGAAGGAAGGTTCTTGACAGCTCCATCACCTGAAGGAGTTGCCCTTTTTCCTCCCTCCTCCTTATCCAGAAGCCTCCAAGTTTGCCTTTCTATGCCAACTGATCCCAAAATTTTAATTGTGCTTTCAGTCTTTATTGATGGTGTTCAGTCTTCTCACCTGGCCTAGAAAGCTCATCTGCCTTTGGACTTCTCTCTCAGGTGAGTTTACTCTTAGGCACATATCCCCCCAGTAGTCAGGCAATTCATTGGTAAGGGTACCGTGGTCACGCTGGCCTTTGCTGGCTCTTATGCCCCTACCTGTATGCCTTTGCCAAAAATCAGTTGTCCGTATATTTGTGGGTTTATTTCTGGACTCTCTGTTCCATTGATCTATTTGTCTGTCTTTATGCCAATACTACACTATTGTGATATAGTTTTATAATAATTATTGAAATCTTGTTTTGTCTAATCTAGGTCCTTTGCATATCCATATAAATTTTAGAATCAGCTTGTCAATTTCTACAAAAAAAGAAAAGAAAGAATTGCTGGGGTTTTCATTAAGAGTACATTAAATTTATAGATCAATTTGGGAAGAATTGCCACATTAACAATTTGGAATCTTCAGACCGATGAACAAGATATAATCAATCTCTCCATTAACTTAGGTCTTAATTTTGTTTTTATAAATTTATTTATTTATTTATTTTTGGCTGTACTGGGTCTTCATTTCTGTGTGTGGGCTTTTCTCTAGTTGCGGCGAGCAGGGTCTACTCTTTGTTGCCGTGCGTGGGCTTCTCATCGCAGTGGCTTCTCTTGTTGTGGAGCACGGGCTCTAATGCACATGGGCTTCAGTAGTTGTGGCACATGGGCTCAGTAGGTGTGGCTCGCGGGCTCTAGAGCACAGGCTCAGTAGTTGTGGCACAGAGGCATAGTTGCTCTGCGGCATATGGGGTCTTCCTGGACCAGGGCTCGAACCCATGTACCCTGCATTGGCAGGCAGATTCTTAACCACTGCACCACCAGGGAAGTCCAACTTAGGTCTTAATTTCTCTCAGCAATATATTGTAGTTTTCGGTATACAGATCTTTCACTTCTTTTGTCAGATTTACTCCTGTGTATTTCATGTTTTATGCTCTTGTAAATTGGTTTTTATTTCAATTTTGACTGTTGTTAGTATATAGAAATACAACTGATTTCTTTACATTGAGCTTGTTTCCTGTAACTTCGCTAGACTCACTTGTTGGTTTTAGTAGCTTTTAATTAGATTTAATCACACTTTCTATGAAAATGATCATGTCATCTGTGGATAGACAGTTTTACTTCTTTATTTCCAATCTGGATGCATTTTATCTCTTTATCTTGCCTGATTACACTATCTAGAACCTCAAGTACAGTGTTGAATACAAGTGGTAAAAGTGGACATCCCTGTCTTTTTCCTGATCTTAGGGCAAAATATTCTGCAGTGTGACAATCATATGGGTATTTTCTTTTTTAGTTTGTTAATATGGTGAATTTCATTGGTTTCTTTTCAAATATTAAACCAGCCCTGCATTACTGAGATAAATTCCATTCAGTCATGATGGAACATATTGTTAGAGTCAGTTTGTTAAAATCTTGTTTAGAATTTTTGCATCTATATTTATGAGGGATATTGATCTGTAGTTTCCTTTTCTATTAAGGTCTTTAGCTGGTTTTGGCATCCAGGAATTCTGGCCTCATAGAATGAGTTGAGTAGGAAAGTATTCTTTCCTCTTCAATATTTTGGAATCATTTGTGTAGAATTGGTATTATTTATTCCTTAAATGTTTGGTAGACTTCTCCAGTGATGCCATCTGGGTTTGGAGTTTTCTTTATGAAAATATATTTTCACTAAATTTTAATTTCTTTACTAGATAAAGAGTTATTCCGGTTTTCTATTCTTAAGTAATCCTTGGTAGTTTGTATCTTTCAGATTGTCTGTTGTATCCTTGCTGATATTCTACCTATATGTTCTATCCATTATTGAGAAAGGGATATTGAAATCTCAGACTATGTGGATTTGTCTATTTCTCCTTGCAGTTCTGTCAGTTTTAGCTTCATGTATTTTTTAGCTATTATTAGGTGCATAAACATTTAAGATTGTTAGGATGTCATGAACATAAATGTAAAAGTCCTCAACAAAATATTAGCAAATTGAATCTAGCAATATATAAGAAAAATAATACACCACAACTAAAAGAGGTTTATTCCAGGAATACAAGGCTAATTCAATATTCAAAAATCAGTCAATGTAATCCTCCATATTAATAATCTATAAAAAAAAACCACATGGTCATGTCAATTGATGCAGTAGAAGCATTTGACAAAATACATCCATTCATGATGAAAATTCTCAGCAAACTAGGACCAGAAGGAAACTCTTTGAATTTGATAAAGGGTATCTACAGAAGAATCTACAACTAGCATCATATTTTATGTTGAAAGACTAAATGCTTTCCTCCAAGGATCAGGAATGAGAATTGCATGAGAATGTGAAGCTCTCAGGGGATTCCAAGGGACTCAGCCATGTGGGGTTCCCACCCTCCTGCAGGCTTTTCCTCTAGGAATACCACTAGGTTCACAAGAGAATCCAGAAAAGTTCCCCTGTGGTGCTGGCAAGGAGAGGAGAACAGCCTCTGCCAAAATCCCCCCAGACCCATTTCCCCTATCTCTCTTACAGAACATAAAAGCTTAATCTGCAGGCACTGGTAGAATTCTACTGCAACTAGGGGAAAGCAATGGAAACCATCAAGGAAACTTGGTCTATCATCTTCCCTATCATCCCTAAGTAACAAAAGCTTCCATCTTCAGGAGCCAAGGCATCAAAGCTGTAGCCAGAGTGCATGGGTGGATACCCATGCAGCTAGGAGAAGCAAACAGGGGAAGAAAAGCTCTACCCATGGAGGAAGGAAAGGAACATTCTAAAGGCCACTCCACCAAGACACACACAGTGCTTGCCTAAGAATGAGGCTAAATCAAAACACCAGAGAAGACATTTTCCTCCCACCCCTACTTCCATCAGAGCCTTTAACATATTAGCTACAATTTTGTCTGATAATTTCATCATCTGTGTTATATCTGAGTTTGGTTCTGATGATTGGTTCTTTAGACTGTGTGTTTCTTGCCCTTTTTGTATGCATAATAATTCCATGTGGAAAGTGTGACAGGTTGTATAGGACAGTAGATACTAAAGTAAATATTTTGTATGTTTGGAGAAGAGTGCAGTTATTTGTCCTAGGATTTTAGTATGTGTACTTCTCCTAGGATTTAGTACTAATCTAGTAAGGATTGTACTAAGTTTGAAGTTTGTTCTTGCTATGGTTATTCTCTCTGTTCAGTGAGAGATGTCTGAAATCAATGGGATTCTGTTTCCAAAAGTTTAAGGCTGAGGTACTCAGGGGTCTGTGTTCGGCACATGAGGTCTCTGAACTTTGAGAGGATCTGTGTCCCAACTTTTGAATATGAGGTATTTGGGGTCTGTTTTCAGAGTGCAAGGTCTGTGAAATTTTAAAGGGTCTGTGTCCCAAGGATTCAGTTGGAGTTATTTGGGGGTCCACAGTCAGGGTGCAAGGCCTCTGAAACTTTGAGCGTCTCTGTTCTAAGATTTGATTCTGAGTGGTTTGGAGGTCTGTGTTCAGGGTGTGAGCTCTCTGACCTCTGTAAGTTCTGTGACTCAAGGTTTTGACTCTAATGTAGTGGTCTGTGTTCACAATGTGGAGTCTTTGAGGATTTATGTTGCCGAGGTTTGAATCTCAAGTCATTGTGGGTCTCTATTCAGGGTGAAAGGTCTCTGAAATCTAGGGGGATCCATTTCCAAAAGCTAAGTTTCATGTATTTGGAGTCCTTCATTCATGGCCTGAAGTCCTCTGTACTTTTAGAGGATCTGTGTCCCAAGGATTCAGCTTGTTATTTAAGGGTCTGTATTCAGGGTTTGAGGCCCCTGAGATTTCCAGTTTCTGTTCCCAGGTTTTAGTCTTAGGGATTAGGAGACTTGAGCTCAAAGGGTGTGTGGCCTATGAACTTTTAGAAAGTCTGAGTCCCACATTTGGATCCAAGGTATTTGGGGGTCTGTGCTCAGGAAGTGAAATCCATGGGTTCTTTGAAGGTTTTTGTTCCAGGTTTTTTGCCCAAGGTGTTTGGAAGCCCATGTTCAAGGTATGAGGTCTCTTATCTCTCTAAGGGCATATGTTATATGTTTTGAGTCTTAGATACTTTGAGGTGTATGCTAATGTTCTCTGAAATTTTTCAATGTTTGAGTCTGAGGTAACTGTTGGTCTGTGTTTAGGTGTAAGGTCTCTGAATTTTTTTCAGGGTCTACGTTGTAAGGTTTGAATCTGAGGTAATTGGGGGCCTATGATCAAGTTGTGAAGTCTTTGAAATTTTAAGCTTGGATCCCAAGTTTCAGAGGTATTTTTGCTCTGCATTCAAAGAGTAAGGTTCTTGAATCTTTTTAAGTTCTGAGTTCCAAGTATTTTTGTCTGAGTTTTTAGACATTCCTGTTCGGGGTGTGAAGTCTCTGAACTCTTTGAGGATCTGTATTCCAACGTTTAAAATCAGAGGTTCTCAGGGTCTGTGATCAGGGTGTGAGAGGTGTCCAAACTTATTAACTGAGCTCCAAGGTTTGATCTGAAGTCTTTGAGGGTCTATGTTGTAAGATTTGAATATGAAGTACTTGTGGGTCTCTGTCAGTTTATGAAAGTTTAAATCTGAGATATTTGGGGGTCCGTGTTTAGAAAGAAGGGTGTCTGAAATTTTGAAAGTCAGATTTGAATGTGAGGGATTTGGAGGTCAGTGTTATGTGTGCACATTCTCTGGACTCGTTGAGGCCTGTGTCCCTAGGTTTGAATATGAGGTATGTGAGGATCAGTGTTTAGGGTGTGAGCTCTCCAAATTCTTTGAGGGTCTGTGTTCAGCGGTCCTGGGGTTTTGTGATAGGGTGTGACAGGTGCCCAAACTTATTAACTGTCTGTGCTCCAAGGTTTGATCTGAAGTATTTGGGGGTCTGTGATCTGGGTATGAGGTCTCTTGGTGCTTTAAGGGCATTAGTACCAAAGTTTGATTGTGTTCTATGGGGCTTTGAGTTCAGAGTTAGAGGTTCTGAAACACTTTGATGATCTACCTTCCTAGGTTTCAGTCTGATGTTACAGGGGATCTGGGTTTGTGCGTTAGGTCTCTGAAATCATTGAGCATCTCTGTTTTCATGCTTTGAGTCTGAAGTGTTTGGAAGTCTATGAGCAGGGTGTGAAGTGTCTGGATCTTTTGATGGTCTCTGTTGCAAGTGTAGAGTTTGTGGTATTAGGAGATTTGTGTTGGGGATATGAAATTTGTGAAATCTTATATTGCCTATGCCCCAACGTTTGAGTTGGAGGAGGTATTAGGTGTCAGTGCTCAAGCTGACATCTCTGTCTGGAATTTTATGGGGTCTGTTTCCCAAGTGTTAATCCTGAGATAATTGGAAGTCTGAGTTTAAAATGTGAGGTCTCTGGGCGTCCCTGGTGGTGCAGTGGTTAAGAATCCGCCTGCCAGTGCAGGGGACACAGGTTCAAGCCCTGGTCCAGGAAGATTTCACATGCTGTGGAGCAACTAAGCCCATGTGCCACAACTACTGAACCTGTGCTCTAGAGCCCACGAGACAACTACTGAGCCTGTGTGCCACAACTACTGAAGCCCGTGCACCTAGAGCCTGTGCTCTGCAACAGGAGAAGCCACCACAATGAGAAGCCCACACACCACAACAAAGAGTAGGCCCCGCTCGCCAGAACTAGAGAAAGCTGGTGTGCAGCAACAAAGACCCAACACAGCCAAAAATAAATAACTGTATTTAAAAAAACAATGTGAGGTCTCTGGAGCTTGAGTGGGAGATGTTTATGGTCTTTGTTCAGATGTGAGGTCTGTGAAATCATTCACTGTCTATGTTCCACGGCTGAATCTGAGAGATTTGGGGTTCTGATTTTAAGCTGCGAAGTCTGTGTTATCACTGCGGGTTTGTCTCCCGTTTTTGAGTATGAAGTATTTTGGACTAAGTGTTCAGAGTAAGAAGTCTCTGAACTCATTGAAGGTCTATTTTTCACAGTTTCAGTCTGAGGTATTTGGGGAAAGTGTTCAGGGTATGAGGTCTCTGAACCCTTTGAGGGTTTGTATCCTAAGATCGCTTCCATGTTATTTGGTGTGTGAGTTCAGAGATCTTTTTTGAGGTGCGGTATCCTGAGGTGTAAGTCTGAGGTGTTTGGAACTCTATTTAGAAAGTGATGTCTCAGAACTCACTGAGGGTCTGTGTCTTAAAGTTTTAACTGATGTATGTGGGGATCTGTGTCTAGCGTTTGAGGGCTCTGAAATCATTGAAGGTCTTTGGTATAGATTTTGAATCTGAGCTTTTTGGAAGTTTATATTCAGGATGGGTGAGCACCAAAATCTTTGAGGGTCTGTCTTTCGAGATTGGGGTTTGAGATATTTTGCAGTGTTTGTACAGAATGTGAAGCCTCTGACTTGTTGAAGTACTTTTTACACAGGATTGAGTCTGAGGTATTGGGTTCTGGGTTTAGAATGTAAATTATTTGAATTCTATGAGGATCTGGGTACTAAGGGTCAAGTCTGGTATATCTGTAGGTCTGTGTTCAGGGTGTGAGTACTCTGAAACCTTTAAAGGTCTATGTTCCTAATTTGAGTCTCTTGTATTTGGAGTCAGTATTTAGGTTGTAAACCTCACAACTCTTTTAGTGTCTGTGTTTTCATATTTTCTCTATACGTGTTCCAAGGCCGAATCTGAGATTTGAGGTTCTGTATTCAGGGTTAGAAGACTGTGATATCGTTGAGGGTTTGTCTTCCATTGTCTGAGTATGAAATATTTCGGGGTCAGTGTTTAGGATGAGAAGTCTCTGAACTCACTGAGGGTCTATTTTTCAAAGTTTTTATCTAAGGCATTTAGAGCAACTGTTCAAGATGTGAAGTCTCTGAACTCTTTGAGGGGTTGTGTCCTAAGTTTGCTTATGTTATTTGGTATATAACTCCAGGGCATGAGGTCTTTGATTTTTTTTTTTTTTTTTTTTTTAGATTCTGTGATCCAACGTTTGAATCTGAGGTATTTGGGACTTTGTGTTTAGAATGTGATGTCTCTGAACTTTGAGGGTCTGTGTCTTAAAGTTTTAATTGATATATTTAGGGATTTGTGTTTAGAGTGTGAGGGCTCTGAAATCACTGAGGATCTTTGGTATATATTTTGAATCTGGGCTTCTGGGGTCTGTATTCAGGGTATGAGATTTCTGAACTCTTTGAGGGTCTGTGCTGCCAGGTAAGGTCTTAGGTGTTTGGTGCTACATGTTCAGGGTATGAAGTATCTGACTCTTCGAAGATTTTTTTTTAATAGTATTGAGTCTGAAGTATTCACACAACTATATTTGGAATGTAAGGTCTTTGAAGTCTATGTCCTATGATAATGAAGTTGATGTATTTGCACATCTGTGTTTAGAGTTTTAGTTTTGTGAAATCTTTGAGGGTCTGTGTTCCAAGGTTTGAGGTGTTTTATATCTGTGTTCTGAGTGTAAGCATTCACAAATCTTTGAGGGACTGTGTTTTAATGTTTATATGACATATGTGGGTTATTTTTGAAAGAAGTAAGTTCTCTGAATTCGCTGAAGGTCTGTGGCCCAAGGTTGGAGACTCAGGTATTTGTAAGGTCATGTACTGGGTATGAGGTCTATGAATTCACTGAAGGTCTGGGTTCCAAATTGAATCCCTAGTATCTGGAGGTACGTGTTCAGGTTGTGATGATGCAGAACAGTCTCATGGTATGTGTTCCAAGGTTGTAGTCTGAGGTATTTGGGGTTTCTTTTCAAGGTTGGAGAGGTGTCTGACCTCTTTGAGGGTTTGTTTCCTAAGTTTGCTTCTGAAGCTTCTTTTGGTATCGTTAAGTTCAGAGCGTGAAGTCTCTAGACTTTAGAGGATCAGTGCTCCAAGATTTGTGTGTGTGGTTTTTAGGTATTTATTTTCAGGATGTGAAATCTCTGAAATCTTTGAGGGCCTGTGATCCAACTTTAGAATCACATGTGTTTCGGGGTCTCTGAGCGTGGAGTGAGAGGACTCTGAACTAATTAAGTGTACTCCAATGTTCGAATGTAAGTTGTTTTGGGGTCTGTGTTCAGAGTGTGAGATCACTGACTTTTTGAAGGTCTTTTATTTCATAGGGTTGAGTCTGATGTATTTCGTGTTCTGTGTTTAGAGTTTGAGGTCTTGAACTCTTTGAGAGTCTGTGACATAAAATTCTGAGTTTGTTGTATTTGTGGTTCTTCGTTTAGGGCTTTGGCCTCTGAAATCATTGAGAGTATGTGTTTCAAGGTTTGAGTCTGAGGTGTTTGGGGTCTGTATTCACAATAAGCTTTTACAAATATTTTAGGGTCTGTGTTTTAATATCTAAATATGAGGCATATAGGTTCTAGGTTTAGGGTGTGAGATCTCTGAATTCTTTGAAGATTTGTGTCACAAGGCTGGAGTCTGAGGTGTTTGGTAATTCCTGTTCTGGCTGTGAGGTCTATGAACTCTAGAAGGTCTGCATTCCAAATATTGCACTTGAGATATTTTGATGTGTGTATTCAAGTTGCAGGGTGCAGAACTCTTTCAGGCTCTGTGTTCCAAGGTTAGCATCTGAGGTATTTGGGTCAGTGTTCAGAGTGCGAAGTCTGTGAACTCTTTTAGGGCTTTTGTCCTAAGTTTGCTTCAGAGGTCTCTAAACTCTTTGGGGTTCTAAGTTCCAACATTTGAGTTTGTGGTGTTTGGGAATTTATATTTATAGTGTGAAGCCTCTGACTTATTTGAGGACCTGTGTTTCAGGGTTTGACTCTGAGATATTTGCAGGACTGTATTCATGGAGTGAGAGGAGTGTTAATTTATTAAGTATCTATGCTCCAAGGTTTGAATCTGAAGTATTTTGGGGTCCAGGTTCAGAGCATAAGGTCTCTGAACTCTTTGAAGTTCTTTTTTTTTTCATAGATTTAAGTCTGAGGTATTTGTGGTCTGAGTAAAGTCTTTGAACTTATTGAGAGTCTGTGTTCCTAAGTTTGAGTTTGAGATATTTGGGTTTGTATTTAGGGTGGAAGCATTCACAAATCTTTAGGGTCTGTGCTTTCATATTTGAATATGAGGTATATGGGTTCGATGAGCAAGAGTAAGGTGTCTTAACTTGTGAGGGACTGTGACCAAAATTTGAATCTGAGTTATTTGTGGCCTGTGTTCAGTTACAAGGTCTTCTGAATTCTTTCAGGCTTTGTGTCACAACATTTGAGTCTGAAGTGTTTGGAAGGTTGTGTTCTGGATCTGAGGACTATGAACACTTGAGGATTGGCTTCCAAATTTTGGTTGTGTGGTGTTTGGAGGTGTATGAACAGATTGAGTGGTTACAGAACTCTTTCAGAGTCTGTACTCCCAGGTTGGAATCTGAGGTGTCTGAGTCAGTGTTCAAGGTGAGAGGTCTTTGAAATTTTTGAGAGTTTATGTCCCAAGTTTTCTTCTGAGGTCTTTTGGCTCTTTGCTCAAGGTGTGAGTTTTCTGAACTCTTAGGGTGTCTATGTGCCAAAATTTGAGTTTGTGGCATTTGGGGATTTATGTTTAGGATGTTAAGTTTCTGAATTATTTGAGGGCCTGTATTCCAGCATGTGAATCAGATATTTGCAGGTCTGTTTGCAAGAAGTGAGATGTGTGTGAACTTATTGTCTATGCTCCAGGGTTTGAACCTGAAGTATTTGGGGGTTTGTGGTCAGGATGAGAGATCTCTGACCTCTTTGAGGGTGTTTGTCCCAGGGTTTGATTCTGATATGTAGGGGTGTGAGTTCATGATTTGAGATCTTCAAACACATTGATGATCTGTGTTCCATGTTTGAGTCTCAGGTATTGGGAGGTCTGTGTTCAGTGCATTCAGTTTCTATAATCATTGTCTGTATTTCAAGATTTTAGTCTGATGTGTTTCAGGGTCACTGTGCAGAGTGTTAGGTCTCTGAACACCTTGAGGATCTGAGTTCTATATTTTCTGAGGTAATGGGGAGTATGTGTTCAGGTGTGACATCTCTGAATTTTAGAGTGTATGTGTTTCAGGTTTGAGTGTGAGTTCTTGGGGGGGCGTGTAGGCAAAATGTGAGGTCTATGAACTCTTTGATGGGCTGTGTTCTAAGTGTTGAGTCAGTGGTATTTGGGGATTTGTGTTCAGGCTAGGAAGTCTCTGAAATCTTATAGAGCCTGTGTTGAGTTGGAGGTATTGGTTGTCATTGTTCAAGCTGTGAGGTATGTGAAATTTTATAAAGTCTATTTCCCAAGGGTTGAGCCTAAGATATTTGGGGGTCTGGGTTCAGCACATGAGGTCTGAAATTTTAGAGGGCTGTGTCCCAAGGTTTGGGTGTGAATTATTTAGGGTCTGTGTCCAGATTGTGAGGTCTTTGAAATCTTTGCATATCTGTGTTCCACGACTGAATCTTATGCATTTAGGGTTCTGAATTCAGGGTGTGAGGTCCCTTATCTCATTAAGAATCTGTCTATCAATGTATGAGTCTGAAGTATTTTGGATTCTGTGTTAAGGGTATGTACTCTATGAACTCATCGAGGGTTTATTTTTCAAGGTTTTAGTCTGAGGTGTTTGAAGTGAGAGATCTCTAACTCCTTGAGGGTCTGTACCCTAAATTTGCTAATGAGTGTTTTGATATCTAAGTTCAGGATGTGAGACCCTGATCTTTTTGAGGTTCTGTGTCCCAAGATTTGAGTCTGAAGTTTGGGAGTCTGTGTTTAGACTGAGATTTCTGAGCTCTTTCAAGTTCTGTATATTAAAGTTTTAATTAATGTATTTAGGGAATCTGTATTTAGGATGTGAGGTCTCTGAAATCACTAAGGGCCTGCCATACGAATTTTGAATCTGAACTGTTTGGGCATCTGTATTCAGGATGTAAGAGCTCTAAACTCTTTAAGCCTCTCTGTCACAACATCTGAGGTATTTGGAGGTATGTGTTAGAGTGAGACTCTGACTCTTTGAAGTTCTTTTTTTTGCAGGATTGAGTCTGAGGTATGTAGGGGTCTTTTTACAGAGTGTGAGGTCTTTGACCTCTTTGAGGATCTATGTCCTAAGAATCTGAGCTTGATGTATTTGCAGACCTATGTTAGGGTGTGAGGTCTCATGTATTTGCAGACCTATGTTAGGATGTACGTTTGGGGAACGCTTTGGAATTTTTCAAAGACCGGTGTTCCAAGATTTGAGTCTGGGGTATTTGACAATCTGTGTTTAGACTATGATGTCCCTGAACCCTTTGGAAGTCTCTGATTTGACTGATATATTTGGGGATCTGTTTTTAGGATGTGAGGTCTCTGATCTCAATTTAGGGTCTGTGTTGCAAGGTCAGAGTCCGAGATCTTTGAGGGTGTGTGTACAAGGTGTGAGGTCTCTGATTCCTTGAAGGTCTTTTTCTTAGAATTGACTCTGGGGTATTTGGAGATCATCTTTAAAGTCATTTTTGAAGTCTTTGAGGTCTGTGTCTTAAGATTTCAAATTGATGCATTTTCAGGTCTGTGTTTAAGATGTCAGGTCTCTGAGCCCTTTGAGCATCTATGTTCCATCTTTCGAGTCTCTGGTGTCAGGGTCTGTGTTCAAGGTATAAGCACTCATAAATCTTTTAGATCTGTGGTTTAAAGTTCGAATGTGAGGTATTTGGGTTCTGTGTTCAGTCAGTGAAGTCTCTGAACTCGTTAAGGTTTGATGACCCAAGTTTAAATCTCAGATAGTTGAGGGGATCTATGTTCGGGTTTTTAGGTTTCTGATCTCCTTAAGAGTTTTGTCACAAAGTTTGAGTCTGAGGTATTGGGAAATTCACATTCTGGATATGAGGTCTATGAACTCTTTGAGGGCCTGAGTTCCAAATATTGTGTCTGAGGTATTTGGAGATGTTTTTCAGGTTGTGAGATGGCAGAACACTGTAGAGTCTGTGTTCTAAGGTTGGAGTCTGAGGTGTTCAGGGTCTGTGTTTGAAATGTGAGACCTCTGAACTCTTTGAGGATCTGTGTTCTAAAATCTGAGTGTGTGGCATTTGGGGGTTTGTGTTGAGGGTGTGAAGTCTCTAAATTCTTTGTAGGTCTTTGTTCCAAGTTTTGAATCAGAGGTATTTGAGGTTCTGTGTTCAGGGAGTGGGAGACGTTTTAATTCATTGTATGTTCTAAGGATTGAACCTGAAGGTTTTTGAGGTCTACGTTCAGATGAGAAGTCTCTGAACTCTTTCAATGTGTTTTTCCCAAGGTTTTATTCTGATGTATTGGTATATGCATTCAGGATTAGAAGAAGTTTCTCAACACTTTGATGATCTTTGACCAAGGTTTGACTCTGACGTAATGGGGGAAATCTGAGTTCAGTGCATATCGTCTCTGAAGTCATTGATGATCTTTTTTTCAAGGATCTATTCCCAGGTGTCTGGCATTCAGTGTTCAATGTGTATGGGCTCTGAACTCCTTGTCAGCCTGTGTTCCAAAGTTGGAGCGTGAGGTATTTGTTGGTCTGGGCTAAAGGTGTAAGGTCTCTGAGTACTTTGAGGGTCTGTGTGCCAAGATTTGAGTGTGTGGTATATGGAGATTTGTGTTCAGGGTGTGAGTTCTCGTAATTGTTTCAGGGTCTGTATCCCAAGCTTTGAGTTGGATGTATTTGTTTCTGAGTTCAGAGTATAAGGTCTCTGAATGCTTGCAGCCTCTGTTCCAAGGTGTGAATCTGGGATATTTGGGTACAGTGTTCAAGAAGTGAAGCATTTGGGGCTAACACAACATTGTAAAGCAGCTATTCTCCAATAAAAATTAATTTAATAAAAATCAAAGCCCTTATAGGATATATTTATCAAGATCTAAAGAAATATTATTTAATATCTAACAGAAATGATTAACTCACACATGATATAAAAAACTTAAGTCATTTTTGACAACCAAAACTTGCCTCATCTTTAGTTTGATGTCTTTTAAAAAATATACCTTTGTAGAAGAGATGAATCACAGAATACTGTAAATGTATTCTTTTCTTACTCTTGAAGCTTTTCATATTTCTTGAAAATAGATTATAAGAGGGAGGGCATATATGAATATTGGACAAGAGCTGACAGGAGAGATTAACCAAATATAAAAATGCTTTGCAGATTTTTATATGGCAAGCACAATAAGTCATGATTGAGGTCTATAATTTTACTAAGTTGAAATAAAGCAAGTTCTAAGAATTAAAAAAAAAGTGAAGCATTTGGAATTTGATGGGGTCTGTTTCATAAAGTTAAAGTCTGAGATATTTGGGAATCTGTGTTCCACATGAACACAGCTCTAAACTTTTAGATGGTCATTGTCTCAACATTTGAATCTTAGATATTTGGGGGGTACGAAGTCCCAGAAATCTATAATGTCTGTGTCCCAGTGTTTGAGTCTGAAGTAACTGAGAGTCTGTATTTGGGATATGATTTCTCTGAACTCTTTGGAGGCCTGTGTTCCAAAGGATGAGTGTGAGGTTATTGAGAGTTTAGTTCAGGGAGTGAGGTCTATGAGTTGAGGGTCTGTGTTCTAAAGTTTGAGTCTGAGGTTTAGGTAACTGGGGATCTCTTTCCAGGGTGTGACCTCTCAGATCTTCAAAACTCTCTCCCAAGATTTGAGTTTGAGGTATTTGGTGGTTTGTTTTCAGGGTATAAAGTCTGAATTCTTTCGTGTTCTGTGTTCCAAGGTTTGATTCAGAGGTGAGTGGGGAGTTTTCAGGGAGTGAGGTTTCTGAACTCATTTAGGGCCCTTTCCAAGATTTAAATCTGAGATATTTAGGAACTGTGTTCAGAGTATTACTCTCTGAACTTTTAGAGGATCTGTGTTCCAGGTTTGAGTCTGAGGTATTTGTTGAGTCTGTATTCAGGATATGAGGTCTCTGAAATCTTCGAGAGTATATATTCCAAAGTTTGAGTCTGAGGTATTTGGGAATCTGTGTTTAGGTTGGGAGATCACTGAAATGTGTGGGGGTTTGTGTCTCAAGGTTTGATTCTGAGCTATTTAGATGTCTTTATTAAGAGTGTGAGATCTCTGAATTTTTTGAACACCTTTGTCACATCCCAAGGTTTCAGTTCTGTGTAACTGGAGATCTGAGTTAATGGCATGTAGTACCTGAACTCTTTGAGGGTCTGTCCTAAGGTTTCAGTCTGAGGTCTTTGGTGGTCCGTTTTTAGTGGGTAATGCCTCTGAACTCTTTCAGGGTCTGTGTTCTGAGGTTTGATTCTGAGATTTGGTGGGTCTGTATTGGATGTGAGTTCTCTGAGCTCTTTAAGATTCTATGTTCCAAGAGTTGATTCTGAGGTAATTGGGGATCTGTTTTTAGGAAATGAGGTTTCTGACCTCATTTAAAGCCCCTTCCAGGATTTGAGTCTGAGATATTTAAAGACTCTGTTCAGTCTGAAGTCTCTGAACTTTTAGAGGATCTGTATCCCAAGGTTTGAGTCTGAGGTATTTGGGGTTTGTATTCAGGATGTGTGGTCTCTGAGAGTCTGTGTTCCAAGGTTTGGGTATGAGGTAATTGGGTGTAATGAGGTAATTCAGCGTGGGAGCTGTCTGAACTCTTTCAGGGTTTTTGTCCTAAGTTTGGTTCTGAGGCTTTTGGAGTCTAAATTTAGCATGTGAGGTGTCTTTGGGTTTCTGTCTTCTAAGTTTCTAATCTGAGGTGTTTGGGAGTTCATGTCAAGGTATGAGGTCCCTAAACTCATTGAATATTTGTGTTTTAAGATAGAGTCTTTGGTATTTGTTGGTTTGAATGCGAAGTTGAATGTGAGGGGGTCTGTGTTCAGGTATGAGGTCTCTGAATTCTTTGGGACTCTGTCCCAAGATTTGTATCTGAGGTAACTGAATGAAGAGCCATCTCCTACTGAGAGCCAAGGGGTAGAGGGAACTTCAGTTTTTTTACATCATAAGCAATTTCTAACATAGTGTCTGTAAATTAAAATATCCTATATAAGACTTGCTTGATATAGATTTCCAGTATATCTTCCAAGAAAAAAAGAAGTGTTTGTCCTAAAGCTATTATAATGGTTGTTTTTAAAATGCAGCACATAATTGACAGGAAAAGTGTTTCTGGGAAAAATATATTGTTTATAGTAGCACAGATATATCTTCCACTAGCAGTTGTTTTAGAAGAAGACCTCTTGTGTATATCATATTTTTCTAAACCGAATTATACTCTGAGTACATTAAAGAAAAAATCAGGGCTATGTTTAAAGAACACCTCAAATGCCACATCCTGTACAAAACCTTCTTGATCTTATAGATGCTAAAAATGTTACCTAAAACCTTTCTGGAAATCCATCCCACTCACACACAAACACACCCCACCTCTATCTAAAGACAGACTGAATTGTTTACCCATCTTCACTCCGGTGGCATAATCATAACACATATTTCATATGAGACTTCATTTCATGCTATCTGCTGTGCCTCCTCCCACTGAGGGCAGGGACAGGGACTGTATCTTCTCTCAGTGTCCTTGATTCCTACCATGGTACCTGACCCACAGTGGGTGGTAGATATTAATGCTGTTATTTTTTCATCCATTATTCTAATAAGTCATCATGCCTTTAATCCTCTTTATTTCAGTCCACTCTGTCATGTCACTGACAGTGTTGATCTGGTTTGAAAAGAACTGTTCCTAAACAGAACTGTGATGGACACTGTTATGCATCACCCAGATCCCGCTCCAGTGAAGGGCTTAGTCCCTCAGCTACTGTTGGCAGACAGCTGTCAGCCCCTTCAGGGATTGTCTCAACTGCAGAGAGCTGCTTCACTCAAGGTCACACTCTTTCCCCAGGTGGCCCATATTTAATGACTGATCAATGTGGGGGTATAAAGGCACAACCATCTAGACCCAACTTGGGATAACTCTAATGGGCCATTCAAGAGCTCCCCAAGGAGTCAGCCATGGCAATAATTGGGCCTGCATCACAGTTTGACTTCTGCCTCCACCCATCCTATCTACATTGTCAAATTTGTTGGCTGAAAGTTGTTCATTCTGTTTTCTTATTATCCTTTTAATGTCTGTAGGGTCTCTGTTGATAACTCCATATATGTTTCTGATATCAGTGATTTGTTTCCTCTCCCTAGTCGTCTTGTTCAGTCTAGCTAGAGGTTTGTCAATTTTGTTTATCTTCTCCAAGATTGGAATTTTGGCTTTGTTAGTTTTCTCTACTGTCTATTTTCAGTAAAGTTGATTTCTGCTCTTTATTATTTCCTTCCTTCTACTTACCAGGTATTAACTTTGCTCTTCTTTTACTAGCTTCTTAAGGGGAAATCTTACGTCACTGGTTTTATGTACTTCTTTCCTAATATCATTTAGAGCTCTAAATTACCCTCTAAGCATTCCTTTAGGTCAATCCCATGAATTTTGATCTGTTCTACTTTGTCATTTGGCTGAAAATATTTTCTAATTTCCCTTGTGATTTCATCTTTGAACTTTGAATCATTTAAAAGTATGGTGTGACCACCTAGAGGGGTGGGATAGGGAGGGTGGGAGGGAGGGAGATGCAAGAGGGAAGATATATGGGAACATATGTATATGTATAACTGATTCACTTTGTTATAAAGCAGAAACTAACACACCATTGTAAAGCAATTATACTCCAGTAAAGATGTAAAAAAAATAAAAAAATAAAAGTATGGTGTGTAACTTCCAGATATTTGGGAGTTTCCAATATATTTGGAGTTTCCATTATAATTGATTTGTAATCTAATTCGACTGTAATCATAGAATATAATCTGTATGATCATGGTCCTTTAAGATTTATTGAGATACATTTTAGAGTCCAGTCTATGGTCTGTTGTGGTGAAATGTACAATGTGCACTAAACAAAAGTATATATTCTGTAATTGTTGGATGGAGTGTTCTATAGATGTCAGTTACGTCGAGATGGTGGATAGTGGTGTTCAAACCTTCTGTGTATGGTTTTTTAATTTGATCTAGTCATTCCATCAACTAAAGAAGAGTATTAAAATTTCCTATGATTTTGTCCATTTTTGCTTCATGTATATTGAGGCTCTATGATTAGGTGCATACATATTTATAATTGTTATATCTTTCTAAGGAACTGTCTCATCATTATGACATTTCTCTTTTATCTGTGGTAATACTATCTTCAAGTTTACTTTGTCTGATTTATAATATCCACTCTGTCCTTCTTCTGTTTTTGGTGTGCATAATATAACTTTTTCCATTCATTTACTTTTAAACTCTCTGTATCTTTATATTTAAAGTATGTCCCTTGTGTGTAGCATTTAGTAGGGCCCTGCTTTTTATCTACTCTATGTTTCTCTATGTTTTAATTGAATTGTTTATACCTTAACATTTAATGTAATAATTGACATGGTTGTATTTAGAGCTATCAGGTTACTAGGAAGAGAGGTTGTTCTGTTTGTCCCCTCTGGGTTTTTGTTTTGTTTTTGTTTGCTTGTTTATCTGTTCCCTTCCCCTTTCCTGCCTTCTTTTGAATTACTTGAATATTTCTGGTCTGCTGCAGAAACCCCAAACTAGGAGTGGTATTTAGGATAGCAGTGAACAGGCATTAACTTACCTGAACCAGTGAGAGACAGCAATGTGGCAGCATTCATCAAAATTAAAAAATGGTCACTCCACCCTTAGGGATATTTGTCTGTTTGTTTTGTTCACTGATGTTTTCCCAACTCCTAAAACAATCCCTAGCCACACAGTAGGTGCTCAATAAGGTGAAGTCTTTGACCAAGCAATCCTACTTCTAAGAATGTATAATAAACCCTCATACACACACACACACACACACACACACACACACACAGCTGTGTGCACAAGACAGAAGGAGAAAACAACCTGTAAAAATGTTAAATGTCTATTAATAGCCAATGCACTTTGAGGGTAAGGAGTGCCAGAGGTTCATATTATACCATGGAGCACAAGTGACATGCAAAACAGAATGAGGAGGATGGATCTGTACGGGCCAGAAGGATTTCTCCATGACACATTATTAATGGGGTACAAGTGGGTAATGCTCAGAGTGGGACTTTGTGTGTACGTGTGTACGTGTGTGATATGTGAGTGCAGAGAAAAATGTCTGGAATAAAATAACCATAACTGACCCAGTTTTCACCTGTGAGGTGAGGGAGAATGGGGTAGGTGATAATGGCCTAATGCAGTCCATATACTTAGATATTATTTGAAGCTTCTGTACTAGGCCATATTCATGTATTACCTGTGTGCATATTTATAAAGGGGAGGCACATACTAAAAACAATACTGGCATTACAGGGCTATGTGAGATTGGGGATTTTAGGAATGTAGAGGAACAGGGTCTCAAACTCATAGGGACATGTAACTATAGATCATGAGAGAAATTTTTCATTTCGACTTCCATTTAGACCATGAGCCCTTTGAGAAAAATTCCTATTTTGGAGTTCTTTACAAAAGAGTTCTCTTGTAGTATTCTCCGTATCAACAAAAGGTACCATCACCCATCTTATTACCCAGCACAGAAACCTGGTCTCAACATTTTACACCTCCCTCTCCTTCACCCCAAGTTCAAATCCTTGCTGAGGTCTGTCCGTTTCACTTCCTAAATACCTGTCTAATGTGCCCACTTCTTTCCATGCCCACTGTGGCCACTTGGTCCAAAGCATCTATTACTCTCTCTCCCTTTGCCAAAATAGTCTAGTAGTCTTCTAAGCCTGTTTTAGTTTATTTTCCCCCTAATAATGTGTTTTCTCACATTTGCATTCACTTCCATGTTTCTCTTTAGAGTGATCAAATCGAATCCTGTAATTGATAACTCATTGCTACAACAACTGGTATCATATTTCACTTTCTACTTATGGTTTGACAGATGTTGGGGGGAAGAGTTGGGTCTATTTCACTACATATTGATTTCCTATTTTTCCTTTCTCAATCTATAGCCTTCCAAAAATCAAGAAAAGTGGTCCAGGTGATCACAACCTCAGCATTGCCCAGGAAGTAAAAAGTGCTCTGGGTAAGGCTTAAACCCACGATCTTAGCATTGCTCACAAGCAGTACTGCTTTATGTGAACTGCAGCCTAATCAAATGAGCCACTGGAGCCTGAACTGGGGAAAAGTCTAGGAAGCCTTAATAAAGACACTTGCCTTGACAGTGCACAGCCTCTCCTTAGGGACCTGTGTTTTGCCTATATTGCCCTGGCATCTTCCAGAATACTCACAGGCTTTTGCTGACCTTCTATCCCCTCTGCAATCCTTCCCCGCACCAGCAGTCAGTATTGCATCTAAGATCTTTCTTTTTCTGTTAATACTACCGCTGGTCACTCACTGATTTCTAACCTGACAAAGATGTCAAAACAATTTGCTACCCTGAAATATTTAGAGGACTAGGAGAATGAGCCTTTAGAAAAATCGTTTTTTAAATTGTAAACAGAACAACGGATGATTAATGTAAACTAAGAAAATGCAAGGAAGTAGTAAAATTGGGAAAAAATATTATTGGAAAATTATCCAGAGTTTCACACTCAAGAATACCATATAATATATGGTATAGTTTCTGTGGAGGAAGAAGAACTTTTTCCCTCCACCCTCTTAGGTTCTTCACCTGCAGCCCTGCAAATCAGATTGACAAAAGACAGATTAGAAAGAAAAAATAAACAGAAGTAATTAACACCTCCATCCAAAACACTTGGGAGCACTCAGCGATGAGTACTCAAAGGGGCAGTTAGAATTTGGAGTCTGTATACCTAATTTAGTAGGGGAAAGGGAGATGGGAAAAGGGCACTTATGGAAAAGCAAATGACTTTTTGGAAAGATAAACGGGCCCTTAGGAGAATAGATGGGAGATATAATAGTCTTGTGACATGTCTGTTTGGATGTGGACTTCTCTCGGAGAAGAGAAGATAAGAGTTGCTCTCAAGGAGGGTATTTATTACAATTGAGTTCTTTTGAGTTCTTTAGAGAGGCTCTACTTTGAAGCAGATAAGGGATTTCAGAAACCCAGATTCCTTCAGCTCAAAATAATTCTCATACCAAAGCAGCATATTAGGGGGTGGCATACCCTGATCCCCTTCATTTCCTTCTAGGTTTTTGATATGCATTGCTAAACACATGTCTGGCCCATAATAAGCATTAATGAGTCTGAGCTTTTATTCTAAGATCCCTTGACTTCTCCTTTCTGCCTTTATTGCTTCTTACCCCCTCCCTCTTACCTCCTCATTCCTCTTGCCCTTGCCCCTCACACTCTCATATCCTCCGCTCACATCCACTCAAGTGTTACAAGCTCAGCTCTCTTGACTCTGTGTTCTGGGATCAAGGACCCTGGGCTACCTGCCGTGCTTCTCCCACCAGGACAGGATTCCTGTTTAATGAAGTGACTTCTGTGAAGTTCCTCCAAAAAAACAAATCCAATTTTAGTTTTGAGTAAAGAAGAGAATGGTTGAATGCATGAATGCACTTCAGGGATGACTGACTGGGGGCAGAGGTGCCTGCTGGGCTTCTGACTTACTTTAGAGGTGAATGGGGAACACGACACTGCAAGAGCTCACACAGTCAGCCCCCATCATTAGAGCAGGGATACAGTTGACTGAACTAGTTGATCTCTGCAGGGAGAGGAGTACAGGGAAGAGTCAGGGATAATGTCATTTATAGGAAGATCACAGATGCTCCAAGTTGGATTCTAACTTTCATCATACTCCTGTGCTGAAGCCTCACCTCCTTAGTCCTGAAAACTGACCCAGAAACCAAGGCACCTGAACCAAATCAGTAGCCAATAAAAGCACAGCACTCCAGGGAAGGGGTTAGATGTATGGGGTTTTCCAGAAATCCCCTGCAACTGGGCAGAACTGGGATGTGAATGTTCTTTAGGACCAGTCAGAGCCCAGGAAGGATCATGATTCATGTTCCACTCATCCCAGAGCCAATGTCTTTCCAGGGACTCACAATCTTAAGGCCAATTCAAAGTGGACAAGCAGGGGATGATGGGGACTGAGATCCATGATGGGGGACGCAGAGTAAGTGGTCACAAAGCTGGAGAGTGGGTGTCTGCTCAGGTGGAAGCTGGGAGGACAGGGTTGTCAGATTCCCATCCCCATGAGGGATGGTGTTAATTTCCCCTCCTCCCTGACCTACAGTTTACAGGTCCAATGCAGCCCCTCCCCCCAGTGGATTGTTTCCTCCCTGTGTCCCCCCACACTACACTAGTGGAACGCTCCATCTGCAGCTCCCTTCCCAATCACTCAGTGGAGTCCTCTGTCCACATCAATGCTCACACACCCTGGACTGTCCCTTTCTATTTTGCTATCACAGTACCTGGAAATGAATTGTCCCAAACCCTGAATATTTTGTCAAAATCAAAGGCCAAGTTTCCATTCCCTGGCCTCAGAACTTCCTGGGATGTGGTTGAGAGCCCCTTGCATAGGACTTAAGCCTGGGGCCAAAAGAGGAACCCAGCGTTCCTGCCCCAAGGCAGTCAAGTTTCAGAGCCTTTTCGCTGGCTGGGTCCTGTGTCTAGTCCACACAGCCCTGCACTTGGCTCATTGCCTACTCTTTTGGGGGCCTCTGTTCAAACCACCTCATCCTAGAGTCTCTTCATGATCGCCCCAAATGATATACAATGCCCCACATCATCCCTTGCTGTCCCCTTACGTATGTTTTATTTTCCCATCTTCCTTCTACCCTCAGCCCTAGAGTAAGAGCCAGGTGCATTGGGGCCAGCCGAAGAAGGTCAGATTTCTGCAGGATGGCCCACTAGAGGAGGACTTGTCTGGCCCTTTTACCAACAAGAACATGAACCACATCACTTGAGATTAGGGTTTATCTAGAAGTCCAGGGCCTAAGCCTGAGTGGGGAAGGAGGGCAGACATGGGTGAGGAGGCTTGTGCCTGCTCTAGAGATGGGAATAAAGAGATCCAGAGGCCAGGACTGGGTCCACTAAAGCCTTTGGGGGCTGGGGATCTGTAGGAAAAACCCCAGAGAATCACCACTCTGTGGAACTTGAGACCTGGGGATTGGCACAGGCTATGGCAGACAGGTGGGGAAGCAAGTGTGGCCAGGGATATGGACAGATGTGGACACCCACATAAACCCTCCCTGACCAGCATGTTCTGAGGCACAGACTTCCTCACAGGGGTGACCCTCCCTGCAGAGCCAGCTCCTGGGGGCTGCATGGTGAGGGCATCCCAGTTTACCTGAGTCCCCACCCACTCCTCCAAGAATAATAATGTCTTGTCACTCAGGGTCATACCTTTGTGTGGACAGGTCCCAGGTCCAGGGGTCTCTATTTCTATAAGTCAGAAACAACATCTACAGGAATGGGGGAGGTTTAGTTTACTAGGATCTCCTTCCTCACCCCACCTTCTGAGGGGCCCAACATAAGCCCCTCTTCCCTCAGAGCCCAGAAGGTTTTCTCTCCCTTCCCTGACCAGTCTGGCATTCAGCCAAGTGCAGAGAGCCCCCACCCCCCCACCAACCCACCTTTCTGACATGATTCCATCATCTTGAAGTCTCCAGGCACCAGGGTTGGGCCTGCTTTCACCACCTCACATGGCCACTTTTCCACACAAGATCCTGGGCTCAAAGACTCCCCTCTCAGACCGAAACTCAACAATGATAATAATCTGACTGCTCTGCTTATCACAGAAGATGGGACAATCTGCTTGTTCGGGCATGGGGGATGAGGAACAAATGATGTATTTTCATCCTCACGGTGTGGTGGGATCGTGGGCAGTGATTAACATGCGGGCTGTTGGGGAACAGTCTCCAAGGTGCATTGTTCAGTGAAATCACCAAAGGACAGACAGTGTGTCTCCACTTGGGGACAAAGTGGAGTGGGAGTGGATGGTAACATGTATGCACACACTAATGTGTGCAGAGACCACCTCAGGAGAGACAAGAAACTGGTCACCATTGACACTGGTCAGGAAAAGGAAGTTTATTGTACTGTCTTTTGGTGCATTTGTGGGGTTTTTTTATTTTATTGAAGTATAGTTGATTTACAATATTGTGTTAATTTCTGCCATACAGCAAAGTGATTCAGTTATACACATGTATACATTCTTTTTCATATTCTTTTCCATTATGGTTTATCACAGGATACTGAATATAGTTCCCTGTGCTGTACAGTAGGACCTTGTTGTTTATCCATTCTGTATATAATAGCTTACATCTGCTAACCCCAACGTCCCACTCCATCTCTCCCCACTCCCTTGGCAACCACCAGTCTGTTCTCTATGTCTGTGAGTCTGTTTCTGTTTCACAGATGAGTTTGTGTCATATTTTAGATTCCACATATAAGTGATATCATATGGTATTTGTCTCTTTCTGACTTCATTTAGTATGATAATCTCTAGGTCCATCCATGTTGCTGCAAATGGCGTTATTTCATTCTTTTTTATGGCTGAGTAATATTCCATTGTATATATATATACCACATCTTCTTTATCCATTCATCTGTTGATGGATGAAGGTTGGAAGGATGGATTTAGGTTGCTTCCATGTCTTGGCTATTGTGAATAGTGCCGCTATGAACATAGGGTGCATATATCTTTTTGAATTATAGTTTTCTCCGGATATAGGTGCATTTGTGTTTTATCCAATGTATGTATGAGTTTATTACCTATCCAAATTATTGTCATTATTTTAGTCCTAACATCAACCTGATGAAACAAAAGAACCCCAGGTCATGCTGCAAGAATATGAAAATCCTCACATAAATCCCTGCTTAGGCCCCAGAACCATCCCAAACTGTTCTTGAGTCCACTGGATACCCCCACTCCCACCCTGACTGGGCCACAGGAAGGATCAGAAGAGGGCATGGGCCTCTTCTTTCCCAGATGGATGAATGGATGGATGTGGGCCCAGACAGGATGGAGAGGGGCAACCACCTGCTGGATAGACACAGATGTCCTTCAGAAGGGCAAAGAAGAGCTTTTGCCCGCACTGAGGAAAACTTTTCCCACAGACCTATGGGTGCTGATCTCTTCAACAGAGAGGTGAGAGTGAGGGAAACATAATTAAGGGACCCTCTTTGATGAAAGCCAATGAGGTCCTGGGCTGTGTGCCAGGGACTTCACAAAGCTTGGTCACACTTAATCCTCAGAACAGTCACTGTAAGGGGAGTGTGGATTTCTCTGAGTAAAAAATGAGGAAGGTAGGCTCCGAGAGGTTAAGGCAACTGAGATGTCACAGAGCAGTGAGGAGATGATTGTCATGAAGATATTGTCCATCAGGAGCTGAAGACAAATTCATGTCCTCCATTCAGACCCCCAAACAGGTCCTAGACCTCCTACCTTGAGATAAAGACCCTGAAGCAGCTTAGAGACTTCACACTATGGAAGGACACCCCCATAGACCTCACATTGTGGCCACAGATCCACAGATAACACAAAGACCACACACCCGGGACTGGACACAGGCCCCTAGACAGCTGACAGACTTTACACCCAGAATGGAAAGTCCCAAACAGTAAAGAGTCTTCACACCCTGGAACAGACCCTCGAGCAGCCTGCTAACATCACACTTTAGGTCATACATACCCAAAAAGCTCAGAAACCTCACATTTGGGACAAATACCCTCTTAGAGTTAGGCCATTTGACGTAGACCCCTAAGTATGCACAGACCTCACAACCTGGAGAATAGATCCCCAAAGAGTTCATTGACCTCTGCGCCTAGGTGAAGACCTTTCAAAGGTCAGAGTCCTAAAATCCTGGACACAGATTCCCAAAGGCCTCAGAGAGCTATCCAAGCATCCAAGCTGCTGTGACAACTCACACTTGGGACACAGACATTTGAACAGCTCAGAGAGCTCATGTGCTAGACGCAGAACACCAAAGAACTCAGGGACCTCACACCCTCGGAACAAACCTCCAAAAACCGCACAAACCTCAACTGAACAGACTCACCAAAAGTTCAGATACCTCATATCCTGAGGCACAGATCCCCAAACAGCCACAGAAAACACATACTGGAAAAAAGACCATCAAATACGTAGAAAGCTCACAGTGCAGCCTTATAGTTTAGAGCCCTTTA
Organism: Stenella coeruleoalba; assembly: GCF_951394435.1. Classification (NCBI taxonomy): domain Eukaryota; kingdom Metazoa; phylum Chordata; class Mammalia; order Artiodactyla; family Delphinidae; genus Stenella; species Stenella coeruleoalba. The sequence continues at coordinate 38,571,394 of NC_137152.1, read as the reverse complement.
CACAGAACCCCTCCAAAAGAACTCAGAAAATCCACACCCTGAACTCAAACCCCCTGAAAGCCACAGCACTCATACCCTAGGAATCAGATCACCAAACAATAAATAGATCTTACATCCTACACACAGAACTGTATACAGCCTGAAAGACCCCCATGGAACTCAGGGAGCTCACCCACAATCAGTCAAGAGACTCAGACAACTAATAAACTCAGAGACCTCGCACCCTGAATACAGGCCCAAAATATCTAAAACCTTGGAACACAGACAACAAAAATTTCATAGACTTTACACACTGAAAACAGACCCCCAGGTAACTTATATTAAGAACTTGAAACACAGGCCCTCCAACAACTCAGAGGACTCACATCTGGTTGAGCACAGACAACAAAATGCTTCAAATGCAACCTTGGAGTGCTGACCCTCGAAAAGGTCAGAGGACTCACCCCATGAATACAATTACACAAAAACCTCAGATTCAAACTTTAGGACTGAGACCCCCAAAGAGTTCAGTGAACTCACACCCTGAACACAGACCCACAAATATATCAACTCAAATATTGGGATACAGACCCTCTACAAGTTCACAGACTTGAAATTCTGAACACAGACCCCAAATACATCAAAATCATACCTTGGGACACACTCTCAAAGAGTTCAGAAACTTCACACCCTGAACACAGATCCCCAGATACTTCAGACTCAAACATTAAACCCAGATCCTCCGGAATTCAGAGACACACAGAAAAAGACCCCCAAATGCTATAGACACATACCATGGAACACAGAACCTCAATAGTTCATAGACCTTATACCCTGAATACAAATTCCCAAATATATTGGACTCAGATATTAAAATATAGACCCTCAAAGATTCTGGAGCTCTCACAAACCGTACACAGACCCCCAAGTACCTCAGATTCAAACCTTGAAACATAAACCCTCAGTAAGTGCAGAGACTTATACCCTGAACACACCCCACAAATAGCACCAGCCAAAAAGTGAAAAAGAGACCCTCTAAATATCATAGACTTCACACTTTGAATTCAGACACCAAATAATTCATGCTAAAACTTTGGAGCAAAGGTCTTATAAAAATTCAGAGACCCTCACACCCTGAAATTGACCCACACATACCTCAGACTCAAACATTAGAACACAGACCCCAATGAACTCAAACAAAACACACCCTGAATATGGACCCCAAGTACTTCAGACTCAAAAATTGGAACAGAGACTTCCAGATACAAACCTTGGGACTCAGACCTTCAAAGAGATCAGAGACCTCAAACCCTGAACAGAGGCCCCCCAAATATCTCAGACTCAATTACTGGGACACAAGCCACCAAAGAATTCAGAGACCTCACACCCTGAATATGGACCTGCATACCTCAGACTCAAATATTGGGATTAGACTATCTAAAAGTTCAGACACCTCAAACTCTGAACATAGGCCCCCAAATACTTCACATGAAACCTTTGGTACAGACCCTCAAAGAGTTCAGACACTTCACACCTTGAATACAAGCCTGAAAATACCTCAGACTCAAACATTAAAACATGACCCACAAAAATCTGAGGGATCTCATACCCTGAATACAGACTCACAAGTATCTCAGATTCAAGCCTTACAACACAGACTTCAAAGACTTCAGACTTCAGAGACCTCACACCATGAACAGACTCCCTCAGGCTCAAACACTGGGACATGCTTAAGGAGTTGAGAAACCTCAGGCTCCAAACATAGATCCTCATCACCTCACTTCATACCTTGGGACAAAGAGCCTCAGAGAATGCAGAGATATCAAACACTGAAAATAGACCCCTAAATACCTCTGACTTATACAGAGTTGTGACATAGACCTTAGAGAGTTCAGAGACGTCACACCCTGAACATACACCACAAAATACTTAAGGCCCAAACTTTGGAACAAAGTCTCTCAATGAGCTCAGCAATCTCACACCCTGAACACAGAACACAAATACTTTAGACTCAAACTGTGGAACAGAAACCATCGAAGATTTCAGAACCTCACACCTTAAAAACAAATCCCCAAATACCTCAGACTCAAATCTTGGCACACAGACCCACAAAGAGTTTACAGACCTCACACCCTGAACTCAGACCCCCTAATACCTCCAGCTCAAACTAGTGACACAGACCCTGAAACTTCAGTCATTACACCTTAGAGACCCCACGCTACCTCAGACTCAAAATTTAGAAGTAGACTCAATTATTTCAGAGACCTTACATCCTGAACTCAGAACCCCAAATATCACAGACTCAAACTTTGGTATACAGACCCTCTAAAAATTCAGGGACCACAAACCCTGAACACTGACCCCAATAACCTCATGCTAAAACCTTAAGAAAAAGAAATTAGAAGTTCAGAGACCTCACATACTGAACAATAACCCCCAAATACCTGAGATTGAAAGTTTAGGATGCAGATCCTCAAAGAGTCAAGGACCATATGCCCTGAACACTGATCTCCAAACCTCAGACTCAAGTAACAAAACCCAGATCCCTAGAGTTCAGAGACCTAACACTTTAAAAAAAAATCCCAAACACTACAGACTCATATCGTGGGGCACAGAACCCCAGTAGTTCAGAGACCTCTCACCCTGAATACAGATCCCCCATATGTCACACTCGAACATTAAAATATAGACCATCAAAGATTTGAGAAGCCAAACTACCTGAACACTGTCCCCCAAATACCTCAGACTAAAACCTTGTAACTCATATTCTCAAAGATTTCAGAGACCTCGCACTCTGAGTATGGACCCCCAAATACCCCAGACTCAAACACTAGGACACAGTAAAAATCCAGAGACCTGACATCTTGAATACTGACCCCCAACCTCCTCGTCTTCAACCTTGGGGCACAGGCCTCAGTGCATACAGAGACCACACACCCTGAACACAAATTCCTAAATATCTCAGACTCAAACATTAAAACCAAGGTTCTCCAAGAGTTCTGAGAACTAACAGTCTAAACAGACTGCCAAATACTACAAACTCAGCCCCTGGGGCACAGACCCTCAATAATTCAGAGGCCATACATCCTGAATATAGATCCCCAAACACCTCAAACTCAAATATTAAAAGTCAGACCCTCATAAATTTGAGAGGCCTCATGACCAGAACACTGACCCCCCCCCCACCAATTTCCTTAGACTCACACCTTGTAGAACAGACTCTCAGTGAATTCAGAGACATCACACCCTAAAACCACAAATACCACCAACCCAAACTTGGGACAGAGACCCTCTAAAAAAAAAATCACTGACCTCAAACTTGAAGTAATTCACATTAAAAATTTTGGAACAAAGATTCTAAAAGTTCAGAGACATCTCACCCTGAACATTAGACCCAAATACTTCCAATTAAGGCTTTTGGACACAGAGCTCAATGGGTTCAAGCACAACACACCCTGAACAGTACTCCCAAACAATTCAGACTCAAAAATTGAAACAAAGACCCTCAAATAGGACAGAGTCCACTCCTGAACACAGAACCCAAATAACTCACAGTAAAAACTTGGTACAAGGACCCTCTAAAAGTTCAGAGATCTCACACCCTGACTACAGACCCCCAAACACCTCAGACCCAAATATTGAGGTACAGAAACCTACAAATTCAGACACCTCACACCCTTAAAAATGCCACTAAATAACTGACTCATAAAACCTTGGTAACCCCTTAAAAGTTCAGAAACCTCACACCTGGACCTCCAAATACAACACTCAAACCTTAAAACACAGACCCTCAAAAGTTTTCAGAGACATCATACCATTAAATATTGACTCTCAAATACCTCAAATTCAAACCTTGATACTCAGACCCTCAGAGAGTGTAGAGACCTCACATTCTGAACACAAACCTCCAGAAACTTAGACAAAACATTTGGGACACACATCCTCAAAGAGTTCAGAGATTTTATATCCTGAACAGAGACGCTCAAATGCCTCAGACTCAAACCTTGGATCACAAAGTCAAAGATTTCAGAGAACTCATACCCTGATCACAGATCCCAAAATACCTCAAACTGAAATCTTGGAATACTGACCAAGTTCAGAATCTGTATTAATGAGTTCAGAGACCTAGCACTCTGAACACAGACCTCTAAGTACTTCAGAATACAGACCCTGAAAACTTGGAATACAGACCCTTAAAGAGCCAGGGTCTCACGCCCTGAAGTCAAACCCCAAATACCTCCAACCCAAACTTGGAACACACTCTAAAAATTCAAATACTGCACACCCTAGACACAGATGCTCAAACACCTCAGACTCAACCCGTCAAAAATTCAAGGACCTCACACTCTAAACAGAGGCCTCAAATAACATACACTAAAACCTTGGAACAAAGGCCCTCTGAAAGTTCAGAGACTTCACAGACTGAACACAGACTGCAAATACCTCCAATTCAAACCTCGTCACCAACCCTCTGATAGTTCAGAGACCTCACGCTCTAAAAGAGACCCCCAAGTATGCTATATTCAAACCCCAAGAAATAGACACTCATAGATTTCAGAGACCACACATCCTGAACAAAGATCCCCCATTACGTCAAACTTAGATCTTAGAACACAGATCATTCAAGTGTTTAAAATCTCAGATCCTGAACCCAGACCCCAGATACATAGACTCAAACCTTGGGACAAACATCTTCAATGATTTCAGAGACCTCACACCATAAACACAGACTGGAAATACTTCAGATTCAAACTGTGGAACCCAAACCCTTAATGAGTTCAGAGACTTCACACCTTGAATACAGAACTCCAAATACCATAGATTCAAACTTGGAGCACAGACCTTCAAAGAGTTTAGACACTTTACGCCCTGAACACAGATATTGAAATACTTCACACTGATACCTTGAAACACAGACCACCAAAGAGTTCAGAGATCTCACTCCTAAGCACAAATCCCCAAACAGCAGACAAACATTAAACATTTTACAATCAATTTAGAGACCTCATATTCTGAGATGAGGACCCTCAAACTGCTCAGACAACTCACACTTTAGACACAGACCCCTGAACTGCTCAGAGATCTCATACTCTGCAGAAAGATGCCCACACAGCTCATAAACAGAGATCTCCAAATAGCTCCGGGGACTCACTCCATCGAACACAGATACCCAAAGTGTTGAGACACATCACACTCTGGATACAGACTCCCCAAATACCTCAGAGACCTCACAGTCTGAAAATAGATACCGAAACAGCTCAGAGACCTGCAGACAGACATATCCTAGACACATACCAAAAACTGTCTCACAGATCATACACCAAGAATACATGTTCCCAAATGGCCAGAGATCTCATACCCTGGAAGTCAACCAACCAGGGCACTCAAAAACAAAGACTCTAACCAGCTAATAGATCTCACACGTTGACATAGACCCCTAAACATCTCAGAGAACTCACACTCTGAGTTCAGAGACCACAAATCCTGGATGCAGAACCCACAAAGAGTCCAGAGACCTCCAGTCCTGCACACAGACCACACTAAATAGCTAGGAGACCCCAAACCCAGGATATAGACCCCCAAATAGACAGACAGCTCATATGTGAACACAGACCTGCCAATGGCTCAGATACATCATGACACAGACTCTCCAGGAATGCAGAGATCTCACATCCTGGCATACAGACCTCCAAAAAGCTCAGAAACATTACAACCAGGGACAAAGACATTCGAGGAACTCAGAGACCTCACACACTGAGAAACAAACCCCCAAAACTGTTTAGAAACCTCACACGCTGAGAAATCAAAACCACAAAAAGATATCACCTCACACCTGTTAGAATGGCTATCATCAAAAAGTCAAGAGATAACAAGTGTTGGTGAGGGTGTGGAGAAAAGGGAACCCTTGTGCACTGTTGATGGGAATGTAAATTGGTGCAGCTACTGTGGAAAACAGTATGGAGGTTTCTCAAAAAATTCAAAATAAAACTACCCTATGATCTGGCAATCTCATATCTGGGCATTTATCCAAAGTAAGTGAAAGCAGGATCTCAAAGAGATATCTGCACCCCCATGTTCAATTACTGAATTATTCACAATAGCCAAAATATGGAAACAACCTAAGTGTCCATCAGTGGATGAATGGATAAAGAAGATGTCATAGATGGATAGGTGATAGATGATAGACAGATGACAGATAGATAGATAGATAGATAGATAGATAGATAGACAGATAGATAGATGATAGATAGGTAGATCGATAGAATTCAGCCATAAGAGAGGAGGAAACCTCGCCATTTGCAACAACTTGGATGGAACTTCAGGGTATTATGCTAAGTAAAATAAGTCAGAGAAAGACAAGACAAATATTTTATGATATCACATATGTGGAATCTAAAAAAGCCAAACTCAGAGAAACAGAGAGTAGAATGGTGTTTACCAGGGGCAGGGGTGGTGGGGAGAGATTGGTCAAAGGATACAAACTGCCAGTTATAAGATGAACGATTTCTGGAGTTCTAATATACACCATAGTGATTATAGTTAATAATACTGTATCATAAACTTGAAAGTTGCTAAGAGAGTAGATCTTAAATGTTCTCACCACAAAAAAGAAATGGTAACTATGTAATGGGATGGAAGTGTTAGCCAACACTATGGTGGTAATCATTTTGCAAAATATAAATGTATTAAATCAACATGTTATACACCTTAAACTTACACAATGTTATATGTCAATTATATCTCAATAAAGCTGGGGAAAAAAGAAATCTTATACCCTGAAAAAGATCCCCCCCAAATCTCAGAGACCTCATCCACTGGAGAAATGATCCCCCCAATAGCCCAGAGACTTCACCTCCTGGAACACGAACTCCCAAGCGTTCAGAAATGACATACCCAAGACACAGACCCCATAACCGTTTAGACACTGCACACTCTGAACAGACACCCTTGAGCAGGTCAGGGTCCTTACTACAGTCTGGAGAAAAAACTGCTAAGAGCTCAGGGACCTCACGCCCAAGAGAATAACAGTTGTCCACCACCTAGAACAGTGCTTGGTATACCAAATACGTGTTCATTAGGCATCTGTTGAGTGAATAAACTACCTTGACTCAGCAATTCCACTTCTAAGAATGTGTCATAAAGAAACACTTGCACATGTGCACAGAGCTGTGTGCACAAACATAGGAGGAACAAACTGTTTTGCTAATTTTTAATATTATGATTGTTGTCCTTATTATGTATTGATGTGTTTTTCTCCCCCTCGGGATAGGGACCTCACTCCCCTTAGGGTAGGCCCTGTCTGTTCACCTCTGTGGCCCTAGTGTGAGGCCACAGCATGAGGATAGGGGCACTCATCACATAGTTCTAGAAAAGAAAGAAGGGAAACATGTATCGTCCTCCCTCCCAGATCCCCATTTCTGTCAGAAATGTCCAGTCCCGTGGCCCCTATGAGATGGTGCCTCTGAGATGAGGTGGTGGCCCTGTCCCTTCTGTCAGTTTCAGAGACAGAGAGAGGCCGAGGAGGGTGTAGGTCTCCTGGGGAAGATATGTGGGGACACAGTACCTCTCAAGCGGCAGGTGGGAAAGAGGCCTGGGGTAAAAGGAGGCCCCCACTCTGCACATTTGCAAAAAGATAGCCAACTGCGAAGCTAGAGGGAAAAGTCCACAAAGGACCACTGTCACTACTAACAGCAATTGCAATTTCAGGGGGTTTCCCAGACCACCCTCAGTTTCAATCATTTGCTGGAAGGGCTCACAGAACTCACTGAAAGCTTGTTATACTAATGGTTACAGTTTATTACAGGGAAAGGATACAGACTAAAATTAAAATCAGCTAAGGGAAGAGATGAACAGGGCAGGATCCAGGAGGATATCAAACGCAAAGCTTCCAGTTGTCCTCTTTTCATGGAATCAAGACAGCGTTACTCTCCTGGCATTGATGTCTGACAATAGCATGGAATTTTGCCAACCAGGGTACTCACCCAAGCCTTGGTGTCAAGAGCCTCCAATGGGGCCCCATCTTGTAGGCCTAGTTGCCTGCCCACTTGGCTGATCTCAGTTTCCAGCCCTCAGGAGGTCAAGCTGCATGACCCAAAGCCCCCACCCTTCATCATGTTTTTGGTGTGGCTCAGAGTCCCCACTGTACATCACATAGTTATCTTCTGGCTGGACCAAGTCCCCCACACTAAATCACACTATTGGTGTGGCTCAGAGCCCCCACTCTAAATCACATAGTTACTATCTGTTTGGATTAAGACTCCCAATCGAACAAAGACATTCCTATCACACATGACATTCCAAGGCCTAGATATTATCTTCCAGAAGCCAAGGGCAAAGGCCAGACCTCTCTTGGGGTGAGGTTAAATTCTTTACTATACAACATCATACACTGTGATAATAATACACACATGGGAGGGGGCATCGTGGAGAGTGGTTAATAATGGAGAATCACTAATATCAGCTAATATTCATGAAGAATTTCCTACGTACCAGAAACTGATCCAAACGCTTTACAACCTATTAAATCCACAAACAACCCAATGATGGTGGATCTGTTAATATTTTGTTTTGAAGATGAGGAATACTGAGGTATAGAGAAGTTCGTTAAATTTTCCAGGCTCTACAGCTAGTCTGTGGGGGAAGCAGTATTCATATACTTTGTGACCCGAGGTGTCCTGCCCTTAAACAACCTCTATTCTGCCTAGAATAATAGTACCAAATGTCAGTCAATGGTGCCCACATGCCCATACTTTACATAGGATACCTCTAATATCTATGCTGTCATGAATAATAGCAATCTCATGGTAGAAACAGCTGTTTAACCTCTTCATGGACAGAACCTGGAGAGATTCCCTCACTCTCCTCCTTGTAGGACACCTCCACCACCATCAGAGAACAGCCAAGCCCTTTTAGCACAGCATTCAAGATCTGACTCAAGCCAGGCCTAGTTTTCTAGTTATTCCAATCACACTTCTCCTATATTCATTCATTCACTCAGCAACCTAATATTTATTGAGGGTCTTCTATATGCCAAGCACTGTGCTACAACCTGGGAAGACAGCTATAAATAAAACAAAGTTCCTGCTTCTACAGGGTTTATATGCTGGAACAGTGGTCAGCCAATTTTTTCTGTAAAGGGCCAGATAGCAAATAGTTTAAGCTAAGAGGGTCATATGGTCTCTGTCACAACTACTCAACTCTGCTGTTGTAGTGGGAAAGCAGCCACAGACAATATGCAAAGGGACAATTGTGGCTGTATTCCAATAAAACTTTATCTACAAAGACAGACAGTGGGCCAGTTTTGGCCAATGGCTATAGTCTGCCAACCTCTCTTTTAGAGACAGTTATTGAACCAGTACATAATAAATATATACCAGGTGGTGATCAGTGTTATGGAGAGAAATTAAATAGGGTGAGGAGGCAGAGACTGACTGTGGTGTGCAACTATTTTCCAAAGGAAGTGTCTGAGAAGGCCTCACCAGGAAGGAAGTATGAAGCAGAGAAACTTGAAGGAGGTTAGGGACTCAGCCATGGGGCTCTCTGGAGGCAGAGTGTCCCAGGCAGGGGAAGCATCCAGGATAAAAACCCTGAGGTCAGAGTGTGACACTCTAGTATCACTTCCCTCTTGTCTCGGCTCAAATGACCTATCAGTGAGGCCTTCCCTGCCCACCTTAAGTACATCCCTCCACCCGGCAGTATGCCTTTTCCCCTGACCTGGCCTAATCTTTCTATGTAGCACTTGCTACCCTTTGATGTGCTATATACATACTGACCTACTCTATGAAATTTGGGACTCTGTTGGTTTTGTTCTCTGTGGTATCCCCATCACCTAGAACAGCACTTGGGCACATAGCAGGTGCTCAGAAAATTCTTGTGGAAAGTGGCCAGGAGCCAGGCACTTGGCACACGTCACTAAGATGCATAGATACCCTCAAAGATGGGCATTTTACTGAGACTCAGAGAGGACAGATGACTTGCCCAAGGTCATACAACCAGGACTTGAGAGCTCCAGGCTTTGAAATGAGAGCTTCCCGGCTCCAAAACCCGCAAGTCCTGGATTATTTGGGGTGCCAGTGAGGCTTGAGGTGAGGTGGACCCCAACATTTCAGGACAAGATGGGTGGATCGTGTCTATCCTCTGAGAGATGGGGACCCATTCTATGGCTGATTTCAAGGGACACAGAAGAAATTCCCAGCAATGAGATCTCCACAGATCAGTTCAGGGGGATGTGACCCTCTGGACTGTGGGTGTGACCCTCAATCCCAGGGGATAGTCTGAAGGAAGTAGTCACCTACTACTTCCATGTAGTCATCTACATGGTCTAGGCAGCAAGATGTGGATGAGTTTACAAAAAGTCACATCACACCCACTTCTCATGGTCTTTTCAGACAGTGAACAGACTGGCTTGTTGAGGAAGGGAACTCATATATAAAATGTAGTCTTTCATGAAGTTTCTCAGAATAACCTCTTTGAGAGACAGATGAATTCTAGGTGAGGTGAAATTAGTGGATTTGTACCCATCATGTGGCTTCTGTAGAAGCCCTTACTCTCTCTCCTCCGTAAGGGTAATGGTATTAATAATACTGATAGTAGTAGTATAGATACATTTTAATAGCTGATAGTTACTGAACATTTCCTCTGTGCCAGATGCTGTTTAAGATCTTTATACTTTCCATGTAGTAACATTCAATTTCTTCCTACCAGGACCCTTAAATCTTGTAGCCTTACAAGGCTACATTTAAGAGGTGCCTTCTTCATAAAATCTGCCCTGATCATTGAGCTTGAAAGTGACCTCTTCTTCCTTTGAAAGTTTATGACATGCTCTGTACACCCCTTGGAACTTCTGGATACTTCTTCTTCTTAGTTATTTGTGGCATGCTTCAAAATTATAAAAAAAATTTATTCCAAGACCTTGTCTCATACATCATTTTCCTTCACCAAACTCACTTGGTGCCTGGAATATTTGACAGTGTCTAGGGTTAAAGACCCTCAGAACATTTGGCCCATCCTCATGTTTCAATTCCCTTTATCTGTCAAATGAAGAGAATAATAGTATCACCCCAGTAGGGTTGTTGTGAAGAATAAATGAGATAATGTATATAAAATGCTTCACATAGTACTTGGTATATAATTAACACTCAATATTAGCTATTTGTTTATTATTGATCATATATTCAGAATGATGAATAAATGGAAATAATAGTATACAGCAATAGACATGAAAGCTTGAGTGCCTACTGTGCACCAGAAGTTTTAAAAACAGTTTTTAATGGAACTCTCCCCATGATATTTCGTCAGGTGTGATTATCATTATGTTACAGTTACAGTTCAGCAAAGCTACATTCACCTAGTAAATGGTGTATTACTCTACAGCCTTTGTTTTCCACATTCACACACTGGATAATTTATGCCTTGACCTGTCCTCAGAGAGGCCAGGACCTTTATCAATGGATACCTAGGGACACCCCAGCCCCACCCCACCCTGTCCCATGTGTTAGAAGGAAAGCCCAGAGGCCCAGCCAGGTTAGATCTGAACACCCCGCACCACCCAGTTTACATTTAAGAATTCTCTGGGGCACTTGTTTAAAACACAGATTCCTGGCATCATCCTAAGTTCTCAGGAGGAACTTAGGAATCGGCTTTTGTAATAAACATCCTAGGTGATTTAATACAAACTGACTTCAAACCATGCTTGACGAAACAATGCAATGGGTGATTGGGTTATATTTAGGTAATTCTCTGCCAGAGCTGTATACTCTGCAAGACTTCCCGAACATGAAGCCCAGATTCTGATTCAGTAAATTTGATGTGGGGCTTGAGAACTTGCATCTCTAACAAGCTAAGATGATACTCTGAGGAGCTAGAATAAAGCACTGTGCTCAGGAATCCTGGGTCAGGATTTGGAGGCTGTGCTAGGGTTCAGCTGGAAAGACTGCTGTAATAGACTTGCCATGTCCTCCAAGGGAGTAACCATTAGAGGCTGCTGGCAGGAATGCCAGGGGTTTCCCATTGTGCCTCCTGGAAATGCTCCATCTTACTCAGGACATGTGAATCAATCATAATGCACAGTGCCACCTTTCCTCTGTAAAGATGAAACAGCTGAACCCCTTTCCATCATCAGCAGAGACTGCATTCTAACTTACCAATAGACTAATGGAGATTGCCTCACATAACTACATCCACTCCTTTTAGCCAATAGCAACGAGTACTAGAAGAAATTGGTAAAGTTTGGAAGTACCACAATGGCTGAAGGATAGTGAAATTGCGTGTGACTTGGATTAGGAACCAGGTGTGCCTAAGAGTTAGGGCTGAATCTTTGAAACCATGTGGAGAATTGGACTGGCAGGAGGGAAGAGGTAGTGTGGAAAAGGAAACAGGTTTCACAAAGTGAAGCAAAACTTCTTTATTTTCATCATTTTGTCCAGGACAACTTTTCTCTGAAAAAAAGAAAAACTGCTATACAAGTAATACATATTTATTGTTAGAAGGAGAAGAGGAATACGAAGATCCAGATCAATAAAAAAAGTTCATCCATAACTCCACCATGTATACTCAATATTTAAGAATTAAATCCTATGAGTACATCGTCATTGCATCTCCATTTCCTTAGAAGTGACGCTTCCAAGTTAAAGGGCTATGTACTCCACATAATAACTGTACTTGGTTAACTGTCTGTGTCCTTAGCCCACTTTTCTATACTTTTTCTTCTCTGTTAGTAAAGATGCTTTATATATTCAGTATCTTTGAAAATATGTTCATTGTTAACTCATCTGGGATTTATTCTTCTCTCATCCACATTTATTGAACAATGAAAAGTCCCACTTTAAAAAATCACGTTATTGAATCCTCATAACCCTGTGAGGTAGGTACTTTCATTAGCTCAACCCTGCAGATGAGAAAATGGAGGCATAGGAAGAGTGAACAGTTTGGTAAGGAGTGGTGCCAGATTTTATTTTAGAAGCTATCAATAAACTTATTCCAATTAAATAAATGTCAAGCAGATCACTTTATTTTATCCCTCAAACATCATTGATTCCCATAAAGGAGCTGGAGCGTTCTGACTCTAGAGACCCTACTTCCCTAGGGAGAGCAAAGCCAGCAGCCTTATACTAAATGGCTCTTTCTCTCTGACAAGACATTTAAAATATATCATTTATCCCCACCCCACCCCCCAAAAAAAGAGTAGTAAGGAGGAAACAGTAGCTTCCTCCTTGGTAGTTTTTTTTTCAAATAAAAACTTGTAAATCGTGATAATCAATGCTACATTATTAAAAACAAAACAAATGCATCTATGAAAACAGAAGAGGTACAGGTGAAATATTTTAGAGTCTGCCAAGAAGACCTTCCTGATACATTCCATAGTGTTCTTATCCTATTACCCTTTCTTTCTGGGGATATATTTTTCTATTATCTAAAACTTTCCTCAGCCCTACTGCCCTAGTCTGAAACCTTCAGTGATTCCCTTTGGCAATAAGGTAAGGTCCAAACATTTTCAGTTGTCTTTCAAGGCCATTCACAATGTAGTCCCAACCTGCCTTTCAATCGGATTCTCCACCCCTCTTCAGGAACAGGGCTATGCATGATGTTACTTTCTCTAAGACACATCTTTTTCTGTACTTCTGTGTTTAATGCAATAAAGAGATCAAAGGAATTTTAGAACCAAGGCTTTAAGGCTTATCTAGCCTAACCCTGACATTTTAAAGAAGAAACTGGTGCCAGACAGTATAACTTGCTCCAGGTCATATAGCATATTAGAGGTTACAGTGCAAGCAGAACTTTGGTTTTTCAACTCCTCTTGGAGCTGCTGCCTCCTAAACACATAATCTGTGCTAGGCAAATACTTGCCCACAGCTAGCAAGAGTCTGTGTGGGTGGGGCTTGACCTCCCCCCACTCCCGTTTCCACATCAACCAGAGCAGCAGCTGGGAGTTCATAGGGCAAAAAATAAAGGTAAAAAACCTTTGGCCTAACATCCAGATTTCCAGCTGGGAAGCATGGGGAAGTGTAGGAAGGAAGCACTCCCACTATCTTAAAGACCTAGTCAGACAATGGCAACCATCACTTCTGCTCACATTCCATTGGCAAGGAGTTAGTCATATGGCTCCATTTAACTACAGGAGGAGTAGTACATGTAGTCCCTAGCTAGGTAGCCACATGTCCAGCTATACTAGACTATGGAAAAGGGGAGAACAAGTTTAGGTGGAAAATAACAATATCCACCACACCACCATAAAGACAATTGAAAGGCAGAAAGAAAACTGAGAAAACCTTCATGCAGCAAATATGGAAAAAGGTTGTCATCATTATGACATAAGTCTATAGAGGAAATAAAAAAGAACCAATGCACCAATAAAAAGTGGGCAAAAGACATAAACAATATAAATGTCCTATAAACATGAAAATTAGTGTTGGTTGTAACATAGGAAATTTAAATGGAAACAAATGTCCTTGTTTATCAATCTAAAAAAAAAAACCTTTGGTCTAGGTTTAGGGCAAGGAACTCAGGTAGCAGGATAATTCCACATCTCAGTCTCCTGTTGTTCATTACCTTGGAGGACACCCACCTGACACACACACACACACACACACACACACCAATTTACCCTCCACTCATTTTACAGATATGGAGTACTAACTTGGTTGGAGTAGGAGATGGGGAGGGGATCATATCTTGTTTTTAGTCACCTTGTCAGCACTTCAACTTCCAAATGGGTTTGTTCATTTTTAGAGTAGTCATCTTAGGATCTCAATGGTGTTACCAGTACTGAAGCCATTTCTGGAACACTTGTTTTTGAAACTGCCTTTGAATCCCAAAGCATAAGTATCCCAAATATTTACAACCGCGGCAAAAGGGTGTTTTTTGAGTATGAACTTTCATTATAGGAACTCTTCGGATGATGTTTAGATTCACAGCTGGTCCATAGGGTAGGGAATCCAAAGATCAAATGCCACTGATCCTTGAACAGGCTATGGCTGGAAAGGGCAGGGCTGATTTCTTTGTGTATTTCTGAAAACCAGCTCTGAAAAAGGAACACAAGGAAGGCTTCATGGTCTGGCTACAGCTTCTGAAAAATAAATACAGCCTCTTAACCAGACCAACTTGAAGGGCCAGCACTTAGTGAGTGGAAATGAGAAACATCTACGCATAGGGCAAAGAACAAGTCATTTGAAGCCCAAGAAATTCGAGTTAAGATCCCATCACCACTGCTATCTGTGGGACCTGGATAGTAGCGCCACACATCTGCAACTCAGTTTCCTCACCTGTAAATTGTGTTCAGTAATTTTCACCTTGTGTGATTTTTAGGGAAAATGGACATATCATGTGTAGAGCATCCAGCTCAGCTCTTGGTCATAGCATATACACTAAATAAATGGTGCATATTATCATTACTATTATGGTTTTCTCTAAAGCTACCTATAGTTTGCAATTATATTTTTATCGAGCTTGTGTTCTCCATGAAAACAAAGGTTTGTGGCAAACATTTGAGATGCAAAAAAGTAAAGTGGATTTCTGGACAATTCCGGATATATGCCCAGGAGTGGGATTGCTGGATCATATGGCAACTCTATTTTTAGTTTTTTGGGGAACCTCCATACTGTTTTCCACAGTGGCTGCACCAATTTACATTCCCAACGGTAGTGTAGGAAGATTCCCTTTTCTGGAGACCCTGATTTTAATCAGCAAAGTCTACAGCCTGAGCTCTTTTAGAGAGGGTTTGTTCTCCCAAGTCACAGAGCCTTCAGGACCGCACACACCCGCCCCAAAAGTGGGACACCTGGTGTCAGAGGCACCAAGATTTTACAGAAGAGCTAAATGATCTAGGATTAGGTGCACCACTCTCCCTCTTTTGGGTTTTGGCTGGCCCAAAACACTCAGAGATACATTTACTCCCAAAATTCTCTCTCACTTGCTCCATACAGCAGCTTTCCTTTCCTACCTGATTCCTAGTCTCACCAGTGGACCACAGTGCTTTGGCACTGCCTCTGGGAGGCCCATAATAAATGTTACACTCACCTGGCAATGACTCCCACTGCACATCTCAGGCAGATTAAACATCTATAAACACTACTCCCCTCGTGTGCCCCAAATCCTCCAACCTTTTCTGCCTGGCTTTTGGGGCCTTCCACAGTCTGGTTTTTTAATCTCTCCAAATCCTATCAATTGTTAAAGATCCAGCTCAGTTTTAAAGATCCTCCCCTTTAAGGCCTTTTCAAGCTTTTACTGCAGTTGTCTATTAATTCTTATGACATCAACACCGTAACACACTATCCTGCCTTTTTCACTGTCACTTTAAATGGAGTAGTAATCATTCCCATGCTGGATCTTTAAGCTTTTTAGGGATAGAAACAATGTTCTATAAACTTATATGCCCTTATACCAACCAGTACAGAACTGAGCACCTAGAAAATGGGCGATAGAGATTTCATTGATTGAGTAATTGGTTGTTTTTCCCTCTCTGGTCTCAGTGATCTCATGTGTAAAATGGCAGGACTGTGAACAGCATCTTCTTCTAGCATTGATGCTCAACAGAGCTATGAAAAAAATCCCCAAACTTTTTTCAGAAAAAGATAATAAATCTTAGCCAGTGGCATCAGTTGGAAGGATCATGTTCTGAGCTTCAACGTTGATGATTTCATAATACTTCTCATCTCCCTTGAAACTCCAAAAACACTGAGTTGCTATTTCTCCCTCCACCAAGAGTAGGAAATATCAGAACCTCTGAGATGAAACATCACATCACCCAATTAAGGAGGCAACTTCAGGAAGCTTCCCCAAAATATAGTACACACATTGCAAGTTTAATAGTTTGCTGATGGGGCATCACTGTTTTTCACACAATAAGTAATGTAATGAATTCCAGGTGCAGGAGGAACTGCCTCTGCTCAAATCTTTTCAAAAGGAGCACTATACTGCCTCCGTGTAGTCTCAATGTAGGAGATTGGAATTCCTTCCTAGAGTTTGAGGACACTTGTGAAAAAAAATGAAAAATTTAAAAGGCACCTTTCTTCTGCAGTGCTCCATGCCTCCATGATTGGGTTGGACACAGCAAGTGCTTAGAAAATCTTGGCCCCACTAAGGGTAGAAAGAAGAGGACTGGAGATGGACAGAGAGCATTGAGGAAGGGTGCAAGATGCCAGAGAAATGTAATTTCCCTTTCTTAAGTTTAGCCCCCAAAGGGCCCCCTCCAACTTCAATTTATTTCTAACTGATCATGAGACATTTCTATTTTATTCTAATCATGAGAAAACATCAGAAAAAACCAAATTGGGGGACATTCTACAAGATAGGTGACCACTACTCTTCAAAAATGTCAAGGTCATGACAGACAAAGTCTGAGGAACTGTCACAGATAGGAGGTGACTAAGGAGACCTGACGTTACTAAGGCAACAAATGCAATGTGGAATCCCAGATTGGATCCTGGGACAGAAAAAGGATTTCAGTGGAAAAACTGATGAACTCAGAAGAAATTTTGTAGTTTGGTTAATAGTATTGTATCAAGGTTAATGCCTTACTTTTTTTTGACATTTTAAAAACCTTTATATGATTATAAATTTAAATAAAAAATGCTCTTAATAGTTGATGCAGAGATAAAGATTTTGAGGAGAGGAACCTTAATTCCTCTTTGTTATTTTATTTTTTTAAATTTAAGTATAGTTAATTTACAATGTTGTGTTAGTTTCTGGTGTACAGGAAAGTGATTCAGTTACATATATATATATATATACATATACTTTTAGTTATATATATTCTTTTTCATATTCTTTTCCATTATAGTTTGTTACAAGATATTGAATATGGTTCCCTGTGCTATACAGTAGGTACTGTTGTTAATCTACCTTATATACAGTAGTGTGTATATGTTAATCCCAAACTCCTAATTTATCCCTCCCCCGCACCTTTCCCCTTTGGTAACCATAAGTTTGTTTTCTATTTCTGTGAGCTTGTTTATGTTTTGTAAATAACTTCATTTTATCATATTTTAGATTCCACATATGTGATATCATATGATATTTGTCTTTCTCTTTCTGACTTATTTCACTTAGTATGTTCATCTCTGGGTCCATTCATGTTGCCGCAAATGGCATCATTTCGTTCTTTTTTATTACTGCCTTACTTTTTTTTTTTAATAAATTTATTTATTTATTTATTTATTTATTTTGGTTGCGTTGGGTCTTCATTGCTGCACGCGGGCATTCTTTAGTTGCGTCAAGCGGGGGCTACTCTTCGTTGGGTGTGCGGGCTTCTCATTGCAGTGGCTTCTCTTGTTGCAGAGCACAGGCTCTAAGTGTGTGGGCGTCAGTAGTTGTGGCACACAGGCTCAGTAGTTGTGGTGCACGGGCTCAGTAGTTGTGGCGCACGGGCTTAGTTGCTCTGCAGCATGTGGGATCTTCCCGGACCAGGGCTCGAACCCCTGTCCCCTGCGTTGGCAGGCAGATTCTTAACCACTGCACCACCAGGGAAGCCTTACTGCCTTACTTTTGATAAATATTCTATGGTTATATAAGATGTTAACATAAGGGGAAGCTAGGCGAAGGACATTAAGAAATTCTACTATTTTCACAACCTTTTTGTAAGTCTAAAACTATCTCAAGGTAAAAAGTTAAAAGGGGGAGCCTGAGACACACTATCCCCAAAGTCAAAAAGACAGAGGTTTCCCTTCAGACACCCTCTTTCCTGCCACCTTCTCACTTCCTCTGTGAACCCAACAGTGACTCTTAAAGGCCTTTAGCTGCAGTAACAGCAAGTCAGTTTATCAATCTGAAGAAATGAGCTGTTTGGACCTGCATTTTCCAAATCATTGAAACAAACTTTTTTGGAAGGCACTATTTCTAGAAAAGCAGTATCCATTTCTGTGTCTACTTATACAGAACATGGAAAACACCACTTAATTCTTCATTGTCCACAAGCATTAGTATAAACATCTGCTTTTGTACAGTATATAAATAAAAGAGCTCTTGGGGCTGGTCCATGGGGAGAGCTAATTGTACTGTTGGGTGTTTTGGTTCTGCTCTGTGGACCTGCACTTTCTCCTCCCCACCATAAGGCTGCCCCGGTGGTCCTTTAGAGGGAGAGGGGTGGCTTTGAGGTGGCAGCTTGGGGGGTCTGATACCCCAAGGCATCCTTGCAAATCACTAGAGCACAAGTCATGTCCACCACTCTCCAGGTTTTCTGAGATGATGTTGTCATTGTCATTGTCATTGCCATCATTATCATCAGTGTTTTGGGAAGTGACAAGGGCCCACCCTGCAGAGGGCATGTTTTCACAAAAGAGAGCCAGTGAAGTGGCAGCATGAAGGGCCAAAAGAGTCTACAGTACAAGCACCATCTGATATATTTGTGTGTCACTGAAATTCAGGGATCACTGGGGCTAAGGCTTCACTGGGTATAGCAGCCAGAGCACCATGACCCCTGTGGGCTGTCCCGTTGGCACGCACAGATACCTCACACACTCCAGCTCTGTGCCAGACCTCTTTCTTAGACTTGGTAAATGTATTTGTCTCAAAAAAAAAAGGGCTGAATACTTAGTCTTAGGGTCGCTTCCATCTCTAACATTCTTGGAGTCTGCTCTTTGAGATAAATTTTTCTCTTTTATGTGAAATCCTCCAAAGCCATCAAAGAATCATTATCACCACTGCACAGTGCAAATCTCAGCTTTATCAACCAGTCCTCTCTCTTTAAAGTGCATTACCCCAGATCCCTCCAGGTCACACCCTAAAGAGCTTCACATTGGGAGAAAATGTCAGTATAGGTCAACAGCATAAATGGCTCTCTGTGCACCAAACCATTGGGCAAACCTCCTCTGGTGGCATATATAAGCTGTCAGCCTTGGGTGCCCATCCACACAAGGGGAGCTAGTGCCCATTCAATGAATCTCAGAAGCAAATGTGCCCAAGGTGCAGACTTTGGGGAATGCTTGAAGAGATTCCATCAATTTTTTTTCCTTCCCTCTGTAGAAGTCTTAACTTGCTTCATCATGATTCCATGCGTAACCCAAAGCCAGATGAAGAAATACAGAAATTCCACCCTAAAAGCTCTTCAACCTACACATCAGCTGGGGCCACAAGGGAGTTCCAGAGAGAAGAGGTCAAGCAGGACCTCAGCAGACAAATTTACTGAGATCTAGAGCACAGGCTCAGGAACGGGGGAGGGCACCCCTTACCCCCACCCCACTACCAGGCACAAAGTCCAGGAGAACTTGGGGCTGTACTTCCCACCACCAGCAGGCTAATTTGACTCCTTTGCCCTGGCTTCAAGACCACCACATTACTAGCCCACATTCTTGTGGCCATGAAGCAGAGGGATGGAGTACAAAGGGTATGGGATTTGGATACAGATAGACCTGGGTTTGCATTTTATCTCTGCCGTTTATGAGCTGTTGCTCTTTATACACGTTACTGAACAGCTCTGTGACTCAGTCTCCTCATTAAAATGAAGATAATAGTTTCTGACACAAGGTTATTGGGAGAATTAGAGATAATGCACACAAACGTCCCAAATAACAGTGCTTAGGACATGGTAGTCATGGCAACCAATAAATGGTAGCTGTTTTTCTCTATTCCAGACACAAAAGGACACATATTGTATGATTCCTTTTATATGAAATATCCAGAATGGACAAATCTATAGAGACAGAAAGTAGATTAGTGGTTGCCAGGAGGTGGGGGGCAGAGGGGATTGAGAGTGACTGCTAATGCAAACAGACTTTCTCTTGTAGGCAATGAAAATGTTCTAGAATTATGTATTGATGATGGTTTTGCAACATAATGGATAGACTAGAAATCACTAAATTTTACATTTTAAAAGGGTAAGTTTTACAGTATGTGAATTGTATCTTAATTAAAAATTCTTGGGCTTCCCTGGTGGTGCAGTGGTTAAGAATCTGCCTGCCAGTGCAGGGGACACGGGTTCAAGCCCTGGTCCGGGAAGATCCCACATGCTGCAGAGCAACTAAGCCCATGCGCCACAACTACTGAGCCTATGCTCTAGAGCCCACGAACCACAACTACTGAGCCCACGTGCCACAATTACTGAAGCCCGACCGCCTAGAGCCGTGCTCTGCACAAGAGAAGCCACCGCAATGAGAAGCCCGTGCACCGCAACAACAGCCCCCACTCATGGCAACTAGAGAAAGCCCACATGCAGCAACGACCCAACGCAGCCAAAAATAAATAAGTAAAAATTTTTTTAATTCTTAAAAATAAATTCTCTGTTCCTCAGCTTATAAATATGAATAGAAATGAGTTTTTTAACTGGGGATGATAGTAGTACCAACCTCAGAGGGTTTTTGTGATGATTAAATGAGTTAATTTATTAAAATATTTAGACTAATACTGGCCCACTATAAAAGCTCAATACATGTCAACTATAATAATTACTGTTATTGTCATTATTATGATCATCATTTTTATCACACGTAGCATAGCCTAGTAGTCAAGATCAGTGAGGTGTAAGTCAAACAGACATGGTTTAAAATTTGGCTTCACAGGAATTCCCTGGCAGTCCAGTGGTTAGGACTCCATGCTTTCACTGCCGAGGGCGTGGGTTCAATCCCTGGTTGGGGGAAACTAAGATCCCACCAGCCGCGCAGTGCAGCCAAAAAAAAAATCTGGCTTCACATTTACCAGCATATATTGTAATAGTTAATGGTACAGTCCCTGGATTCAGACTTTCTTGATCAAAGTTCCAGCTCCACATATTTATCAGTTGTGTGACTTTAGGCAATTTTCTCAACCTCTTTGTGCCCCTAGTTTCTTCATGTGTAAAACGTGTATAATAATAGTTTGTACCTAATGAGTTGCCATGAGAATTAAATGATGTATCCATTAGGATGTCTTTGAATTTAAGTTTCATAAACCTGTCTCAATTTGCTTTAAACCAGGTAGATGGGAAAGAAAAGAAAAAGGTTAGAAAAGAGAAAACTTAATACAAATCAAGAAAGTAGAGAGGAGAAGTTTATTTTCACCAGCCATTAGTTTGGGGGTGCTTCTCAGAGAGTTCTCTGCCCAAATTTTCCTCCTGGAGTGTTAAGATTGTTATTCCTATGTTTTTAGTGAAACTGCTTCAAAATTTTTGGTAATAGGAACTAAATAAAACAATACTACATATGCCTTATATGCTTGCTAATATCTCTGCTCTCTAGGAGTATAAATATCATTGAGAAGACTCTACAAAATATTTTAATAGTGCAACATTTCTGCCCAGTCAATGGTGTCATTCAGAAGAGCATTTTGGATAGCCCAATATGATGCCAGCAGACACTGTAAACAGCAGTTAATGCAGCAGAAAGCCAGGATCCAAAGCCTTGAATTGGAGATTAGATTCCATCGCTAATTGCTTTGGGCCTCTCATAACCTTGCCTGACTTCAAATTCTCCATCACCAAAATGGGAAATGAAAGCAGAATTCACTCTCCAGGTGGCAGCCTAAGTATAGAGGAGCATCTTATCACCATACTTATGATTATAGAATCACAAGATTGGATGGGTCTTTAGTAAAGACGAATTCATTCTCTGGATTAGCAGATGGAGACCCTAAAACAATGAGAGGAAGCCCTTCCCCAGGTCAGACCAGCTGGGTTTCAACAAGGGTTGAACCTACATTCCAGCCTTGTGTTCTACCATGATGTGACACAGACTGATGAGTTTGTGTCTTTTCCCCTCCTTCTGTCCATCATGGCAACTGATCTATCATCTATCTATCTATCTATCATTATAAATGATGTAAACTTTATATATAAGTATATATATACACATGCTGAGTGAAGGGGATCACCTCACCAATCCTGTGTCCCCATGATAAATTCACAAATATTTGTAGAGCCTTTAATGTAAAGGTTGGTACTTGTCTCAAAATGGAAGGTCAAGATTCTCACAGCTTTCTTTTCAGCCTAATTTGGCAAGGATCAGGTTAGCAAATCAGGGGAAAAGTGAGATGGGGATGTGAATATTCATTGACTTCTAACTTTTCTAAGTGAGAAGATCAAGGGCTTCTACCAAGCCTGGGGATTGTTTCCCTTAAGATGCCAAAAGGAGGATGCAGTAGTCCAGGATCCAGTAAACACTGACCCACATGCCATTTTGAAAAGCCCACGAGATCTACACAATCAGAGTAAGAGAGGAGCATTTCTTTGCATTCCCTTTGGCCTGATTCCCATTCAGCCACCAGGGAGATGACAATCAGTGAGCTCACAGCATTGGGTGTGATGGCTTCCACAGAAGTCTTTGCTGCTATAATTTTTATATCTCATGTTACCTCATTAAGACAGGTCTAGTAGGGAATTTAAATTAGCCCAGCTTGGGACTTCCCTGGTGGTCCAGTGGTTAAGACTCCATGCTTCCACTGCAGGGAGCATGGGTTTGATCCCTGGTTGGGGAACTAAGATCCCACATACCAATAAAAAATAAATTAATCAGCCCAGCTTTCCTCTCTATCACACATTCAATTCAAAAGTTTAATCAATATTTCATAAAGGTTTTCTCCTTTTTTAAAAAAAATATGACACTGTCTTTTTTTATATATACATTTATTTATTTAGTTTTGGCTGTGTTGGGTCTTCGTTGCTGTGCGCAGGCTTTCTCTAGTTGTGGCGAGCGGGGGCTACTCTTCATTGCAGTGCGCGGGCTTCTCACTGTGGTGGCTTCTCTTGTTGTAGAACACAGGCTCTAGGCGCGCAGACTTCAGTAGTTGTGGCACACAGGCTCAGTAGTTGTGGCTCATGGGCTCTAGAGCACAGGCTCAGTAGTTACAGCGCACGGGTTTAGTTGTTCCACGGCATGTGGGATCTTCCCAGACCAGAGATCAAACCCATGCCCCCTGCATTGGCAGATGGATTCTCAACCACTGCGCCACCAGGGAAGCCCAAGGTTTTCTAATTCTTAGTGACATGGTGAATAGCCTTTGACCTCTAAATCAAATGACAGAAAAAAAAATTCTTCAGGCAGAAAAAATCGATTCTATTTCTGTTCCTAGGTTGGTCATTACACAGTCACCTGGAGTCATGATATCAGAAGTTTTGCTGGCCAGAACAAATTGCCAGTAACTTCTTGCATGATCAAGAGAAAATACAGCATCTCATTCCCTGTTTTTCCCCCAGGGGATTGTAACTGCAACCCCACTAGCTAGTCCTACTAGCTCTAATTTCTCCCTTCCTTCCTTCCTTCCTTCCTTCATTCATTCCTTCTTTCCATACTCCTTTCTTTCCTTCCTTCCCTCCTTCCTAACCTAGTTCTGTCCATCTAATAAGAATATACTAGTAATCCATTAGAAGGGAGAGAGAGAGAGATTACCAGATCAAAGCATTCATCAAATGATGTTTCCAAGCAACCTAGAGCTTTTAGTCTGCCCTGCCCTTCCTCACATCTCCAAAAGGCCAAGAATAGGCCCTTCCCATCCCTCCAGCATATTGAGGAACTAGATCTTTTATTTTCCTGGGAGCCTATTCCACTGCTTGTAGTTTTCACTCTGCTATGGACTGAACTGTGTCCCCCCTTCAAAATTCAGATGTTGAAGCCCTAATCTCCAGTGTGACTGTATTTGAAGATAGGGCCTACAAGAAGGTATTTAAGGTTAAATAAGGTCATAAGGGCAGGGTCCTGATCCGATGGGTTAGTGCCCTTATAAGAAGAGGTACCAGAGATCTCATCTTCCCTGTCTCTGTGCACTCACAAAGAAGCAGCCATGTGAACACACATCAAAAATGTGGCAGTCAGCAAGCCACATAAAGGAGCTCTTATCAGAAACCAAACCTGCTGACACTTTGATCTTGGACTTCCCAGCCTCCAGAACTGTAAGAAAAGTAATTTCTATTGTTTGAACCATCCAGTCTCTGGTATTTTGTTATGGCAGCCTGAGCTGACTAAGATGCACCTCAACTCCTTTCTGCCCATTTCCTTCTTAGTGGTGCCCTCTACTGCCCTGCAGATTCCTCTTGGGATTTACAGCCCTGAGTCAGAGGCACATTCCCAACTCTCCTTAGCAGTTTCCCTGAGCTCTACACACTGAATTCTTTTAACTTCACCTCACTCTTCCAATCATTTTTCTGGCTCTTTTTCATACTTTGTCCAATTTGAACAAATAAATTACATGTATGGATGAAAAAATGTCAAGTCTTTAAACCATCTTGCATCAGCAACTATAAGGTATAAGTACTCAAGCACTCACTGTACCCTCCAGTATAAGCACCTGTGTGCACATGCACACGTGCACACTGGATTGTCACATATTTCATGGACAAGGTTAAAATGCTAAAGGCGTTCAGGTTTCTTTGATTCTACCCAAGTAGAAATTCAAAGAGAAACCTGAGTTCCACCTCCCCAATCTTGTCCAAGTATTTCCCTTCAATAAGATTTTAGAAACTCATCCAGGGATTGGTTAATGATGGCAAAATGCATAACAGATCTACTTCCTGCTTATTACCAAGCATGACTTTGCTCCATTAAGAAGTATCAGATAGGAGCTTGAGTGGGCTGAGTACCACTCAGAGTCCTTTGTGAGAAAACCAGCTGGCTGTTCTGCTCTTGTTCCCAGCATTTAGACAGAGGTCCCACCGGTAAGCTCCTCTGAGAGGGATGGACTGAATCCAGAGTTATCTAAATGTCAGATGGGGTCATTTTGGAAAATAGGCCCTTTAGCTCAGCTGAAGAGAGGATGTTGAATTCACCATCAAAACGTGCACACATTCCTCTCCCTTCAAAGGAGACCTCAGAGCTGAGGTACCAAAGTGGCCTCCAGCAAACAGGAGAATACAAACAACCCCTAAATCTGTGATATTGCCTTTGGTATGTAGACAATGAGCTGCTGTGACACTGACAGCAGCCCAGCTCTCTCCTTGTTGATTTTGGCTGAGGGCCTCATAGGGATGAATCACTGCTACTTGGGCCCACTGTACATTTTAGCACTTTTAGATGCTATGTATTTCAAATGAATTTACTCTAGTGGTGAGGAGTGGGGTAAGCAACTGTCTATAGGACAGAGATTGTGAAGAGGTGGCCACCTCAGCTTCCCTCTGGCACACACACACAACACAGAGTCCTGCAGGCAGAGATACAGAGCTGTCCATGTGAGCCAGCAGGGCTTTGTTCTTATTTATCTTGCCCTCAAAATATGTACACTTAGTATTTCAACTTTTCCTTCCCATTTGCATCTGTGAGTCCTGGGGAAAAATCATATATCTCTCTATTTATCATCTATCTATGAAAGCTGATAATGGCTTTCTTCTTCCATTTCAATTGATAGATACAATGCATTAAAAGGAAATTAATGTTGATCCTATTTCATCAAAAGCAATTTCCAGAAATCTTTGGATGAAAGAAAAAAGTTGTCAGCTACTGCTTAGCAGCGTGGTAACTGACAATTTGTGTTCCTGGTGAGATGTAATTACCACACCTGCCATAGTGCTTCAGGCCAGATCTTTCTGGGAGAACATTTATAGAGCCATGTGTTTATCCTGCCTCCATGTGAAGAGGTCTATAGATGCCCCCCATATAACGCATCACAGTCGGTAACTCCATCACATGCAATCTGGGCGTGGCATGGGACCATCCATGTGCAGATGCCAGCTCTGCCCGGAGCTGGGGAGAGAGACCAGATGGCTGCTGGGAGGCTTCCTGCCTCTCCTGATGCTCTAGACACACCCAGTTGGGAATGCACTAGCAAATACACATGCTAGTTTCTCTGTACATATTGATTGTCCTTCCTTCAGGCAGTGTATTATCTTCCTGTGGCTGCTATAACAAATTAACAAATTGTTGTTTGGTGACACAAAACAACAGAAATTTATTCTCTCACAGTTCTGGAGGCCAGAAATTTGAAATCAAGGTGTCATCAGGACCATGCTCCCTCTGAAGGCTCTAGGGGAGAATCATTCCTTTCCTTTTCCAGCTTCGGGTGATCCCACACATTCCTTGGCTTGTAGCAATATAACTCCAGTCTCTGCCTCTATGTTCACAAGGCTTTCTCTTCTGTGTCTCTGTGTCTCAAATTTCCCTTTCCTTTTTCTTTTATAAGAGACATCAGTCATTGGATTTAGGGTGGACCTAAGATGATCTCAACTTAATTACTTCTGCCAA
The DNA here is from genome assembly GCF_951394435.1 of Stenella coeruleoalba. Lineage (NCBI taxonomy): Eukaryota > Metazoa > Chordata > Mammalia > Artiodactyla > Delphinidae > Stenella > Stenella coeruleoalba. The sequence continues at coordinate 38,544,347 of NC_137152.1, read as the reverse complement.
GACCCTATGTTCATATAAGTTCACATTCACAAGTACTAAGGATTAAGACTTGGACATATTTTGGGGAACACAATTCAACCCACTACAGGCAGCATATTTAAGATTCCATGTGGCACACTGACTCATTACAAATTGCAGCCCTCCCAAGATCACTTTCTTTTTCTTTCTTTATGCCTCAGGAACTAAGACTGAAGACAGGAACTTCAGTGGGAACATGGGCCATACTCAGAGGTTTCAACAAAGCAGGGAGGAAAGGGAATTTACAAGGCCCTGCAATCTGGGCAGGCTGGAAACTCCACACTTGCTTCCATTGAATCCTATAAAATTGAGATTCCTGTGGCCAGACTGCAGACCAGGATACTGAGGCTCAAAATAACCCACCCAAGTTCTGCCAGCAATCTGAGGGCAGGCCTGGGTCAGAGACTGGGTCTGTTGACCACATGGCCTCCTGCACTGTGGGTGTTGCATACACTGAGTGGTACAGCCTCAGAATCAATATCATTGATAGCTGAACGGAAGAACGGAGTCATTATTCAGCTGTACTGTTGGCTTTAGATAGAGGTAGACCAGATGGCAGTGATGTGGCAGCATTGGAAGAGCTCTGGGGAAGACCCAGATCGTTCCCTCCCTGAGCTGCCCCACCAGCTTTTTAGTGCCTGCTTTCCTCTACAGGGAACAATCCTTTCCAGTTCCTAAATACAGGTAAGTTTTAAATGAAAATCTTCCAGAGATCAATAGTACCTGATCTGAAATACATGCCAAGAGTAGACCAGATCCTTTCCAGGGGCAAACTTGAACAGAGGAAGGAAAAATAGAAGAGGGCAAGGGCTGGCTGCAGGTCCCCCTGAAGAAGAAGGAGGTTGGGGACACTCTAAAGACAGACATTGGAAGTTCAGTTCGCCTGCAGCAGCCAGCTGGTGCTGTCTGATCAATTCTGTGTGGGTGTATGGCAGCTGGGTGATTCTGAGTCAATAAGGTGCCTCTTTTTGCCTCAGGTCTCCAGCTATAAAGTAGGGATAAACATTTCCACAGATTAGGGATCTAGAATGGCTTCCCTGGATGCTGGCTTGGGCAATGTTTTACATGGAAACACAGGTCAAATACATTGATCCGGGAGACAAAATCAAGTTAGGTCACCAAAAAGACATCGAAGAAGGGAACATATTTTTTTAACCAAAGCTTTTTATTTTTTAAATTTTATTGAAATATAAGTCACATAACAGAAATCTTGCCATTTTGAAGTGCACAATTCAGTGGTTTTTAGTATATTCACCATGTTGTTCAACACTTGCCACTATCTAATTCCAGAATATTTCCATCAGAGAAGGGAATATTGTGAAAAAGAATTTAAATGTGTAAATATTTTCTCTAAATAGAAAAATAATGAGCAAGGTCTATGGAGAAGAAAACGCCAATTCCAGGAAATAAATTAACATATTCTTTAGGCAGAGCTAGGAAATCAGAGCAATATAGTTAAAGTGCCAGCACAAAAGTGTTTGAGACAATATTGCTAAACCACTCCCTGACAAGAGAATAACTACACTTGAAGCAGCAAGAAGAAATCTAAGGGGACTGGGCAAAAGCAAACAGGCTAAGAAATAAAGCAAGAGGGATTGCAGTCAGATATGTGGAAGAACTTCCTGACCATCATTGGGATAAAATGTTGATCCAAGGTACCCCTTGACCAGAGATACTCAGAAACAGGACACAGATTTCTATTTGGTTTCCTAATTACACAATAGGAGTTTTCTCTTCCTCAGAACCTTTTAAGAGCAAAAAATCCTTCAATATATATTTGACCCTCCAAATTATATACATTAACCCATATTTGTTTTTTAACAGTTTTACTTAATAATGACTGGTATTATTTGCCTAGTGTTATAGGTATAATGATTCTTATTTTATAGAAATATTTACTAATATTTATAGAACATCTCTTAGATGCCACACACAAAAGCTCATAACCACCTGTAAGGCAGTAAAAGACTGAGATGCAATGTGTTCAAGTGATCCATGTCTCTCACGTGCCTAATCAATGATATGACAGGAAGTCAATGCAAGTTTGCCTGATTTCAAAGCCCAGACTCTTTCTACTATGCTAAAGTGTCTGACATGTCCAAGGTTTACATTTACAGGTTGTGTCTTTTGAGCATTCTGTAAGCTCCTGGAGGGCAGAAGCTCTGCATTAACTTCTGTCTTTCCCACATCTGCCCCTCCTCCACATCTAATCATCCAGCCAATCGGGTTGACTCTTCCTCCTCCTAAATGCACATTGAAAATGTTAATTTCTCTCCACCCTCCACACCGTTACCTTCCAACCAGCCATCGCCACCTTCACAGATGGGCATGAAGACCACTAAGTTTCTCTGCCTCCAGGCTTGCCTTTCCATAGTCAACTTTCCACGTTGAAGCCAGAGACAGCTTTCTAAAATGCAAATCTGCTCAGATCCACTCTTCCCTACAACTCTTCTATGGCTTTGCATTGCCTCCCAATGCCCTCTACTCTCATAATACAGTTGCAGGCCTTTTCCCTGCTGCTCCCCCAACCTGGAATGGAACTGCCCTCCTTCACAGGCTAATTAACCCCTACCTGTTGTATGCAGTCCTCATGGGTTCAGCTTAGACACCACCTTATCACCATCCTTATTTGCCCTTATTTGAGACTCTCTCTATACTCCTATAGCACCCTGTGCAGTCACACTGTATCTCACACATGGCTGTTGATTTGTTTTCTCCGAGCAGGACTAAAAGCTTTTCAAAGGCAGTGACCATGAACTTTTCATAAATGACTGACTCTCCAGCAGATACTCACAAGTCGTATGTTCTCAACAACTGTACGAATGGAAAAATGTATGGTAAGGGTCTGGACTCTAAATCAGTGCTTAATAAATGCTCACTAACTAAATGAATGCATTGAAGATTTGCTCCATATTAATTGAGGATTCTCTTCTCTCTGGGCACTCAAACCTCACTTCAGACAGCAGAGCAGAAGTTCCCAGAAATAGAGGATGGGAGTGTTATTCCTCTACAAGCAGGAGAATGTTCCATGGCCACTACATAATTCTCCCTGTTGTTGTCTGAATCCAAAACTTTTCCTGAATAATTCAGGCTTTGGTTAGTCAATGTTAACAAACGTGCTAACTCCCTGTGACAACAGATTAATTTTGGTTTAAGGTTATGAGTACAAAGCAAGAGGCTTGGTACATAATGTGCATGTTAATGATGTCACAGCACAAAGATAAGGAAGATAATTTAATTTGCTTTCTCTGGAAGGTCAGTTTTCCCAAGGAAAAAAAATTCTCCCTTAGGGTGTCAGTGTCTTTCTTGGCATCTTCCCCTTCTGTTTTGCTCTTCTATGGCTCCTCTTGATCCTTGGCGAGGTGAGCATTTATATTCGAAAGATGATTAGATGATAATGTTGGGAATGTGAGAAAGTTGGTGGAGGTGGGCAGAGGACAATCAGTGCTGTTAAAAGGGAAAACAGGGCTTCCCTGGTGGCGCAGTGGTTGAGAGTCCGCCTGCCGATGCAGGGGACACGGGTTCGTGCCCCGGTCCGGGAAGATCCCACATGCCGCGGAGCGGCTGGGCCCATGAGCCATGGCCGCTGAGCCTGCGCGTCCGGAGCCTGTGCTCCGCAACGGGAGAGGCCACAGCAGTGAGAGGCCCGCGTACCGCGAAAAAAAAAAAAGGGGGTTAAACAAAAGCATGTATATTCCCCCTTTTGATTTCATAAGTGTTTCAGGATGTGTCTTTAAGAAAAGGAAAGAAATGGCAACTTGTATGGTCATTTACATACTGCACTTGCCAGTCTTTGTGCACATAAAGAGGTTTTGTGAAGGCAGAAGATGGCCGAGCGTCCAGCACAGCTGTCCACACGCCCCCTCTAAAGGACATTGTATGCTAATTGGTCTGACCCTCAGTGGTCTCCTGTGCACTCCCTGGCCCTGCATTGGAAGCTCTGGGATCTTAGAAATTAGCAAGGTGAGTAGAACAGGAAGAAGAGGAGATCCAGCAATATGGGTGGGGGGTGACTTCAAATGGACTTGAGGACACGGGGAGGGGGAAGGGTAAGCTGGGACAAAGTGAGAGAGTGGAATGGACATATATACACTACCAAACGTAAAATAGATAGCTAGTGGGAAGCAGCCGCATAGCACAGGGAGATCAGCTCGGTGCTTTGTGACCACCTAGAGGGGTGGGATAGGGAGGGTGGGAGGGAGGGAGACGCAAGAGGGAGGGGATATGGGGATATATGTATACATATAGCTGATTCACTTTTTTATACAGCAGAAACTAGCACAACATTGTAAAGCAATTATACTCCAATAAAGTTGTTAAAAAAAAAAAAGCAGTGAAAGCATGAGGAGGATCCCATATTTTCAGGAATCAGCAGGGATTTTTTAAAATGAAGTACAAAAAATAAACAAAATGCTAGGGGACCAAACTTATTTACTGAAATGCATGACTGAGGTTTTCTGAAGTTCTTGTCAGTTCTTCAAGTAACATAAATCAAGCCCGTTGCCCTTTTTGCAAGTTAGATGGGACTATTATTTTTTTATGATGATTTCTTGAAGGAGAAAAATAAAAGCCACCACTTTTATTAGTCTATGTAGTCCTAATCTAGCTAAAGTTACACTATGGCAATGTATAAAGCACAGAAAATGCAATGGCAATGATCTTAAAAAATGGAGATTATGTAGACAAGACTGAAGTGAAAGGTTGGCAGCCATCCTTTCCTAACTTTGGAGTGAAAAGGACATTTAACATAGTGACTATTCAGGATGAAGGAAAAGCCCATCTTATAGAATGTTTTCCCTTGAAGGCTTAATTAAGACTCTTTACTGGCAGGTATAAATAAGAAAAAAATTAAAAAGCGCTTTTCCACATTTGCATTTTGTATGATCAGTTAAATGAGTGAAATTTGATTAATGACACAATGAGTGTCATTGGCCTTCAATTTGGTAGCATAACAACTTCAATGTCATCAACTCTCAGCTACTGATGGCAGTGAGAAATAGAAGAATCATGAAAATGGATCATACCCATACACCCTTGGGCATATTCATAACTGAAAATCAAAAACCTTATCCTTTTCACCATAGGTCAACCCTGTGAGAAGGAGAATCCTGGAAGGAGGAATAGGTGGCCACGCACGACAGAATTATTTGAAGTTTAAGAGCCCCCCACTCAAGGGCATCTTTCATCTGGGGGCACCATGTTTGAAGTTCTAAACATCGAGTCAGTCTTTCCATCCCTCTATGTCAGAAAGACTATTGATAAAGAAAGCAGTTCCACAGGAAGACGATTAGGAATTCTTATCTAAAGGAAATAATTTGTAGTAGAGCTTTTCACACTCTTTGGACATAGTGGAATCTGAAAATGACTAACAAGAATCTGATTTTAGCACATTCTGGTTAAACACTGAGCTAAAACCTTCTAAACAGATTTTTCTAGACCCTTCCCGGAATCAAGGTTTCCACATTACACAATTCCAAGGAATGGGATTAAGCCATAGTCTATGTGAATAGCACCCCCTGGAGTTGTACAGTTCACAACTTGCGAGGCCGTATATGGCATTCCCTTCCAGACCTCTCTGGTGAAAGAATAATGTTGACCAACCTGCTACGGAGATTTCAAGAGAACAGTTTGAACCACTGCAAATGCTTCCTAGTTAGAGGGGTTGTCATATAACCAATGATGATGAGTAGCATTAATAGGCCCTCTCCAACCTTCAGGGATTTTTAAAGTATTTTTAATCATCTTTGAGGTTTTCAAATCAATCTTTCAGGACTGGAGCTAACCCTGCCCCTAAGAAGACAAGGTAAAAATTACCACTGCTGAGATTACTCTGTTTGATCCTATAATGGTGAATACATGTAATTATATGTTTGTCCAAACCCGTAGAATGCACAATACCAAAAGTGAACCCTAAGGTAAACTGTGGACTTTGGGTGACAATCTGTTAACATAGGCTCATCAAAGCAACTCAGCCCAGAAAGTGGGAATCCATACTGCTGGGCAGTGGAGCTGGAATTCCTGCCAGCAATTAAAAATTTAAGGATTAGAGAGAAGCCCTATTTGTACATTTTAGCCATTGATTTTGTGGAGGAGGATCCTGAAAGAAAATGGATGTCTGCAAATTACCTGCAGAGTTCAGTGAACAACTGAATATCTCTTGCCCCATCTCAAGTGATTGAAAATTCTCAGCACACCAAATTCTGTTCTAACCTGAGCTACAGATTGCTCTTTGGGGGAGGATATTTCCTAATTGTAGAACCTTTGGAAGAAACTAGACATTAGGCAAGGGGCTGAAGGACCTCAGATCTGTTCTTACTTTGGGGATCCTGTGCTATATGACCCTAGAAAACTCCCTGATATTAACTTTGGTGGGACCAACCCTCTCTTATGTAAAATGGGAAGTAATATCCATATCTACTTGCCTCACCAAATCATGGCTCAGTAGTTGTGGCACATGGGCTCTAGAGCACACGGGCTTAGTTGCCTTGCAGCATGTGGGATATTAGTTCCCCGACCAGGGATCAAACCTGTGTCCCCTGAATTGGAAGGCAGATTCTTAACCACTGGACCACCAGGGAAGTCCCTGAGGAGCTGATTTTATTTGGAAGAGTGTGAAGTATAGGAGACCAGAAAATGCCACCCCAAAATATGACTTAGGAAACCAGAATATGCCACCCTAAAATATGCCTCTTTGGCATAAGGATTATTTTGAGAACAGCAGACATAGGACAAGCTCTGAAAACAGAGTAGAAGTAACCCTTTTGTAAGGGACATTTATGTTTACAGAGGAAATCTCCATTTGTAAGAGTGTCTCCCTCTTTGGATCCGGAAGAGAAAGATGACTAAATCATAAGAAATTCTTATCAGTGGAGAAGGCTCTGACTTAAATCTGCATACCAAACCTTATCCTAGTCTATTGTACTTTTCCTGGTCACCTCCCCATAACAGCACCTACACCTTCCTTTCTTTGGTCTTTAGTCAAATATGCTATTTAAGCCTGAGTTCTAAGCCATCTCTGAGAGTTGCTCATTTTTCCCTGGCCATCTCCTATGTATACATGAGGTATGTATGTTAATAAACCTTTGTTTGTTTTTCTCTTGTAAATCTGTCTTTTGTGGTGGAAACCCCAGCCAAGAACTTAGAATGGTAGAAGGAAAATGTTTTTCTCTCCTACAGGAGGAAATCATGTTTTAAGGTGTAGTCCAAAACAATAACGATCTTACTATCAGACAATTAAGAGAAGACTAATAGTCTCATGAAATAAGTACCAAAAGATAAAACAGCAAATCAGCCAGAAGTTTAACAAAGAGAAATAGGGAAATAGACAGCTCAAAAGTTCCCTATTATGATCATACTTCTCCCTGGGGGTCATGGAGGTGGTGCATATGTGCCAGGCTGCACCCACTAAAGAGCAACTGAAGCAGGCACTTGAGAGCTGCTGGCCTCCACTAGAACATGTGGCAGAATGCAAAGCATTCCCCACACCAATCACAGATCCATCAGCAAAGGCCTAAACCCTCACTGGTGGAGGAGAGAGAAAAGTTTTCCTTGACCCTCTTAGGGTCCCTGGTTGGGCCTGTTAGTTAACCTGACAAAGACAGATTAAGAGGAGAGAAGCATACAAATTTATTTATTTAATATAAGTTTTAGGGAGTTCCCTTGGGGTCCAGTGGTTAGGACTCCAAGTTACCACTGCAGGGGGCATGGGTTCAATCCCTGGTCAAGGAACTAAGCTCCTGCAAGCCATGTGGTGTGGCCAAAAAACAAAAACAAAAGAAGTTTTACATAACACAGAAGCCTTCATCAGAAAATGAAAACCCAAAAAAAAAAGACCTGAGGATTTTTATGCTAGGTTTGATGAAGAGTGGACAGTTGTGGAGAAATATAATAGATCAAAGAGTATGAGGTAAGTGTAGTAAACTGGGAGAACTTAGCAGGGCCTGTTTGTTCAAATTCTTTTCAACTCCCTTTGTCTTTATAGATAAGGATGCTCCTTTCCTCTGGGTATAGGGAGGGCACCTCTCACATGAGGCTCTCATGACATACTTCAGGGAAGAAGGGTGAGGGGAAGGTCAGAGTGACATTCTTGTTTCTGCCTTTTTCTCAGATTCCTTCAGCTTTAAAATATTCAACATGCCAAGGTGCCATATTTTGGGGTAGCATGTTCTGATCCCCATTACTGGTCAAGGAGTATAAGCACAACCTCTAAATAATCATTGATTGAATATTAAACTATGCTTTCCTGGGGCAACTTCTAGGAAGCTAGGCTTAAAAATAAAAACAAGGAGGGAAAAAAATACTAAGCAGTGGCATCAGAGACTGCACACTGCAAGGGAAATATACTTCACAGAATTAATCCAGGAAAGCTATTAAAAAGACAAAAACATCAAGAAGCCTCAGAGGGAGTACGGAGCTAATTAGAATCTAGAGTTATTACAGTATATTATCTGAAGTGCCATATGCTCAACAGAAAGTTATGAGACATACAAGAAATCAGGAGAGTGTGATTTTTGTACATTTAAAAAAAAAAAAAAACAGGCAGCAGAAACCACCTTAAGGGGACCCAGATGTGGGACTTAACAGACAAAGACCTCAAAGCTATTATAAAAATGCTCAAAGAATAAAGGAAACCATGTGTGAACACTTAAAGTTCTATGACAATGATTCATCAAATAAAGAACATCAATAAAGAGAATTTAAAAAAAAGAACCAAATGGAAATTCTGGAGTTGAAAAGTACAATAACTGAAATGAAAAGAAAATCACTAGAGGAGCTCAACAGTAGATTTGATCTGGCAGAAAAAAGAATCAGTGAACTTGAAGATAGATCACTCAAGATTATACAATTTGAAGGACAGAAAGGATAAAAGAATGAAGAAAAATGAGCAGGGCCTCAGAGACCTATGGGACACAATGAAGTGTACCAACATGCACATAATGGGAGTAGAAGAAGGAGAAATGAACAGAAAAATTATCTGAAGAAATAACCATAGAAATTTTCCTAAATATGATGCAAACCATTAATCTACACATCCAAAAAGCTCAACAAAATGCAAGTAGGATAAACACAGAGAAATCCATGCCTAGGGGACTTCCCTCGTGGTCCAGTGGTTAAGACTTCGCCTTCCAGTGCAGGGGGTGTGGGTTTGATCCCTGGTCAGGGAGCTAAGATCCCACATACCTTGTGGCCAAAAAACTGAAACATAAAACAGAAGCAATACTGTAACAAATTCAATAAAGACTTTAAAAATGGTCCACATCAAAAAAAACACTTAAAATCCATGCCTAGACATATCATAGTAATAGTGTTGACAGCCATAAGCCAAAAAGAAAATCTTGAAAGCAGCAAAAGAAAATCTTGAAAGCAGCAAAAGAAAAATAAGTGTACTGCACTGTTGATGGGAATGTAAATTGGTGCAGCCACTATGGAAAACAGTGTGGAGGTTCCTTAAAAAACTAAAAATAGAGCATCCATATGATCCAGCAATCCCACTCCTGGGTATATATCCAGAAAAAATGAAAACACTAATTAGAAAAGATACAGGCACCCCAATGTTCATATCAGTGTTATTTACAATAACCAAGACATGGAAGCAACCTAAGTGTCCATCAGCAGATGACCAGATAAAGGAGATGTGGTATATATATACAATGGAATACTACTCAGACATAAAAAAGAATGAAATATTGCCATTTGCAGCAGAATATCATACTACGTGAAGTAAGCCAGACAGACAAAGACAAATATTATATGATACCACTTACATGTGGAATCTAAGAAATGATTCAAATGAATCTATATACAAAACAGAAACAGACTCACAGACATAGAAAACAGACTTATGGTTACCAAAGGGGAGAAGGAAGGGAGAGGGATAAATTAGGAGTATGGGATTAACAGATATAGACTATTATATATAAATTAGATAAGCAACAAGGATTTACTGTATAGCACAGGGAAGTATATTCAATATCTTGTAGTAACCTATAATGGAAAATAATCTGAAAAAATATATATATATATATATAACTGAATCACTTTGCTGTACACCTGAAATTAACACACTACTGTAAATCAACTATACTAATTTAAAAAAAATAAGTGTACTCCATTCTCTTGGCAATGCATTGTTTCTCACTGGCCTTGATTCGTCCAGTCTTGGGTAGCTCCAAAGATGGGGCTCCACACACTAGCTGAAACATATGAACTTATTCCTGGGTACTGTTTTGCGGTCTCTTATGAGATGGTATCTACTATGGCCATCCTAGAGCTTTGATGCAGCCCTTCTACCTATTGCTGCTCTTTATGGGTTATGTAACTTGGGGCAAGTTACTTATTAGCCTCTCTGAGCTCACTTTCCAAATCTCTAAGTGCACCTCACATCCCTACCTTGTTTCCTGTTGTGAGAATTAGAAACAATATGTGTGCAGTGTGCTGACTGTGGAAGTTACTGCAGAAATGATGATAGCTGATCTTGGAAGAGAGTAATTATTATGTGGTCAAGTTTGGTGTGGTGCTCCAGCAGATGAACACCACCAGAGAATATGCCAGTGCAGGAGTGCAAACCACTGACTGAGTGAACACCACACATTCATGGCCTAGCAGTGCCTAGCAGCAGAGGTTGTGATAATTTGCCCTAACAATGACCTTTAGTCCTGCTCTGCTTTAGCCCAGGCACTGTCCTTAGGGCCTCCGTTTGTGTAAATAAGCCGTCTCTACATCTTCTCAATAAACCTGTCTGATAGGTATGATGATGCCTGTTTTAGAGGTAAAACAGACATTGAGACTCAAAGGCATGAATTAACCTACACAAGTTCACACAAGATGAAATAGTTAGAGCTAGACTGTAAGCTCAGAACCCTTTACTGGCAAATAAAACCTCTTTTTCCATACTCCACTGCCTCTCAGATTCACATTTATCCTGTAATGTGAATACCTCCTGGATGCCAAGCACTTGGGCTACCAGGACTAGACTCTATTCATTTGGACGTGTCCATGTAACACTAGGTTTTGACTTTAGCTAAGCTGTTAAGTGTGTTGATTTTTCTCTTGGTTTGGTTTGGGCTGTGCCCCCAGGAAACATTATACACAATCTGTTAAGAAGCAGAGCTCAGAGGACTGCTTGGTTGTCTGTGACCCACCCACCCCAGAGTTAATCTCCCCAAGATTCCAGAGGATTCAGTGTTAAGTAGTGGTTTAAGTTCTCAGAGCAGCCTGTCACATGGATCAAACCCTAAGACTGCACCGTGGAGTGACATTCAGAGATTCAGAGTGGTTCTATGCTGCTCCAATGGGTGTTTTCTCCCATTATTGGTAAGTGCTTTTCATAATTCAGCAGAGAAATATATGTGAGACAAATAGGATAGCCCTCAGGTGAAGATTGGGTCCTTTTTAGATTCATTCTCATGTCACAGACCTTTACTATACATAGGCCCTCAGGCTCAACCTGAGGACACAGAGTCTCAAAGAATTCATAGACCTCACACCCTGAACACAGACACCTAAATATCTCAGAGTAAAATATTTAGGAAACAGAACAGTACAGAGTGCAGAGACATCATACTTTGAACGTCAAGCCCCAAATAACTCAGACTCAAACGTTGGAACATAGACTATCAAAGGGTTTAGAGGGCTTCCCTGGTGGCACAGTGGTTGAGAGTCCACCTGCCGATGCAGGGGACACGGGTTCGTGCCCCAGTCTGGGAGGATCCCACATGCCATGGAGCGGCTGGGCCCGTGAGCCATGGCCACTGAGCCTGCGCGTCCGGAGCCTGTGCTCCGCAACGGGAGAGGCCACAACAGTGAGAGGCCCGCGTACCACAAAAAAAAAAAAAAAAAGAGTGAGAGGCCCACATACCACAAAAAAAAAAAGAAAAAAGGGTTCAGAAATGTCACACCCTGAACAAGACCCAAAGACCTCAGACTCAAAGTTCAGGATACAAACGCTCAAAGAGTTCAAAGACCTCACACCTTGAACATGGACCCCAAAATCTCAGATTAAAAATTGAAAGAAAGACAATGAAAGAGTTCAAAGACCTCACATTGTGAACTCAGACCCCAAATAATTCAAACCAAATTTGGGGGGCTTCCCTGGTGGTGCAGTGGTTATGAATCAACCTGCCAATGCAGGGGACATGGGTTTGAGCCCTGATCCAGGAAGATCCCACGTGCCACGGAGCAACTAAGCCCATGGGCCACAACTACTGAGCCTGCGCTCTAGAGCCCACGGACCACAACTACTGAAGCCCGTGCGCCTAGAGCCCATGCTCCACAACAAGAGAAGCCACTGCAATGAGAAGCCCATGCACTGCAACAAAGAGTAGCCCCTGCTCACCACAACTAGAGAAAGCCCGCATGCAGTAATGAAGACCCAATGCAGTCAAAAGTTAATTAATTAATTAATTAATTTTAAAAAAGAAAACCAACTTGGGACACAGAACCTCTAAAAGTTCAGAGAATTTCTCTCCTTAAACATGAACTCCCAAACACCTCATAATCAAACACTGGAACACAGACTCCTGAACTATTTCAGAGATTTCACATCCTGAATATGGACTCACCAAATACCTTAGACTCACCCTTGGAGAAGAGACTCTCTAAAAGTTCAGAGACTTCATGGGTCCCCAATTGCCTCAAACTCAAAACTTGGGGCATAGAATTCCAATGAGATCACAGAACTCACAGCCTAATCAGAGCACACTAAATACTTAAAACTTGGCACTCCAGAGGACCTGTGCAGAAGGGGAGAGGCAGAACATTCAAAGGAGGGCCTCTGGAGTATGGAGTTCCAGAGTTTGGAGCCATGTGGCTGACAGGGTCTTGGTGTTCTGGCTGGGTGTCAGGCCTGAGCCTCTGAGGTGGGAGAGCCAAGTTCAGGACATTGGACCACCAGAGACCTCCCAGCCCCACATAATATCAATTGGTGAGAGCTTTCCCAGAGATCTCCATCTCAATGCTAAGACCCAGCTCCACTCAAAGACCAGCAAGCTCCAGTGCTGGACACCCCATGCCAGAAAACTAGCAAGACAGGAACACAACCCCACCCATTAGCAGAGAGGCTGCCTAAATCATAATTTCACAGACACCCCAAAACACACCACCAGACACAGTCCTACCCACCAGAAAGACAAGATCCAGCCTCAGCCACCAGAACACAGGCACCAGTCCCCTCCACCAGGAAGCCTACACAAGCCACTGAACCAACCTTATCCACTGGGGGCAGACACCAAAATCAATGGGAACTATGAACCTGCAGCCTGTGAAAGGGAGACCCCAAACATAGTAAGTTAAGCAAAATAAGAAGACAGAAAAATACACAGCAGATGAAGGAGCAAGGTAAAAACCAACCAGATCAAACAAACGAAGAGGAAATAGTCAGTCTACCTGAAAAAGAATTCAAAGTAATGATAGTAAAGATGATCCAAAATCCTGGAAGTAGAATGGAGAAAATACAAGAAACGTTTAACAAGGACCTAGAAGAACTAAAGAGAAAACAAACAATGATGAACAACACAATAAATGAAATTAAAAATTCTCTAGAAGGAATCAATAACAGAATAACTGAGGCAGAAGAATGGTTAAGTGACCTGGAAGATAAAATAGTGGAAATAACTACCACACAGCAGAATAAAGAAAAAAGAATGAAAAGAATTGAGGACAGTCTCAGAGACCTCTGGGACAACATTAAATGCACCAACATTCGAATTATAGGGGTCCCAGAAGAAGAAGAGAAAAAGAAAGGGACTGAGAAAATATTTGAAGAGATTATAGTTGTTTGAAGAGATTATAGTTGAATACTTCCCTAATATAGGAAAGGAAATAGTCAATCAAGTCCAGGAAGCACAGAGAGTCCCATAGAGGATAAATCCAAGGAGAAACATGCCAAGACACATATTAATCAAACTACCAAAAATTAAATACAAAGAAAACATATTAAAAGCAGCAAGGGAAAAACAACAAATAACACATAAGAGAATCCCCATAAGGTTAACAGCTGATCTTTCAGCAGAAACTCTGCAAGCCAGAAGGGGGTGGCAGGACATATTTAAAGTGATGAAGGAGAAAAACCTACAACCAAGATTACTCTACCCAGCAAGGATCTCATTCAGATTTGATGGAGAAATTAAAACCTTTACAGACAAGCAAAAGCTAAGAGAATTCAGCGCCACCAAACCAGCTTTACAACAAATGCTAAAAGAACTTCTCTAGGCAAGAAACACAAGAGAAGGAAAAGACCTACAAAAACAAACCCAAAACAATTAAGAAAATGGTAATAGGAACGTACATATCAATAATTACCTTAAATGTAAATGGATTAAATGCTCCAACCAAAATACATAGTCTGGCTGAGTGGATACAAAAACAAGACCCATATATATGCTGTCTACAGGAGACCCACTTCAGACCTAAGGACACATGTAGACTGAAAGTGAGGGGATGGAAAAAGATATTCCATGCAAATGGAAATCAAAAGAAAGCTGGAGTAGCAATGCTCATATCAGACAAAATAGACTTTAAAATATAGACTATTACAAGAGACAAAGAAGAACACTACATAATGATCAAGGGATCAATCCAAGAAGAAGATATAACAATTGTAAATATTTATGCACCCAACATAGGAGCACCTCAATACATAAGGCAAATGCTAACAGCCATAAAACGGGAAATCAACAGTAACACAATCATAGTAGGGGACTTTAGCACCCCACTTTCACCAGTGGACAGGTGACGCAAAATGAAAATAAATAAGGAAACACAAGCTTTAAGTGATACATTAAACAAGATGGACTTAATTGATATTTATAGGACATTCCATCCAAAATCAACAGAAAACACTTTCTTCTCAAGGGCTCATGGAACATTCTCCAGCATAGATCATATCTTGGGTCACAAATCAAGCCTTGGTAAATTTAACAAAATTGAAATCGTATCAAGTATCTTTTCCGACCACAATGCTATGAGATTAGATATCAGTTACAGGGAAAAATCTGTAAAAAATACAAACACATGGAGGCTAAACAATACACTACTTAATAATGAAGTGATCACTGAAGAAATCAAAGAGGAAATAAAAAAATACCTAGAAACAAATGACAATGGAGACACACCGACCCAAAACCTATGGGATGCAGCAAAAGCAGTTCTAAGAGGGAAGTACTGTACTTAACTGTACACTTAAAACTAGTTGAGATAGTAAATTTTATGTTATATATATTTTACCATGATTAAAAATATAAGGATTGAGCATTTTAACTGGATTATTCATCTCTGCATTATCTGCTTGGTAGTTCACTTTGGACCAACCTATAGCTCCTCCTTAGTACCCTGTCAAGTGGCTTATTTACTGTCACTCAGAGGCAGCATCCACCCCACTGAATGAGATTTAGAAATTGCAAAGACACTAACACGATTGTGGAGCATCATCTGTGTTTTTGTTTTTGTTCCCTTCCTTAAAGACAAAGAACAGTATGTAATGACAATGAGTAGACACAGATACTAAAAAATGAGCATTCTGGGAAAGAGGGGATTGTAAATTAGAGAATCTCTCCAGTTTAAACAAAAGAACCATGGGGGAATACTATTTCTATCACTTCCTCAATCGAGTTCAAATTCCCTTCTGTAAATGATCAAGATTTATTAATCTAGATATACAAATACCCAGAAAGAATTACAATAATTATTTTAATCGTAACATTAACTTCCATTGCATTTCACACATATATAGTGCTTTACGATATTGTAGAGCTTTTTGTGTGACTTTAGTTCATTTCATTCTTATATTTCTTCTAACAAGACGACGAGACTGAGTCAAATACCTCTGGCTTAGGATCAGTGCTTATGTGGGCATCTCTGGCTCCTGGGGTCATCATCTCTGCCCTGTGACCTCCAAAACATTGACCTCTGGTAACTGCCTGATCTGTCCTAGTCTTCTATCTTCTCCTCTTGACATTGACCCCTTATAGATTTGATTTATACTACCTAGTCCCTATAATCTATAATCTGTCACAAAGTTCTAAAAAATTTACCTTAATAGTCCATCTAGAGTCCTTCCATTACTCTCAGGCCTTTATCATCTCTCACTTGTACTGTTATAACATCCTCCCAACTAGTCTCTCTACCTCCATTTTGGCCCCTGGATTTAGTCAGCTTCATGGCAATAAAAAAGATAGTTTGTTCAGAGTGTTTAAATAGAAAGACTTGAATGAATGGGCCACTCACAGAGATTTTAGCAGAGTTTAAAAGGAGCCAATTAAGGGTGATGAGACATCTGGGGAATAGCAACAGGGAGAAGCCATTACCATCCCTAGATGTGAAAGGGCAAGGGGAGGAAGAGGTGTTTCTGGAACCCAGTGAGAACCAAGGTAGTAGAAGAAGGGCCAAGCAGACAGGAGCAGTGGCTGTAGGTAGAGAACCACAACCACGGACGGATCCACAGCCAGCCATGGAGGGAGGGGTGGTGGGGGACAGATAAATACCCACAAACTCTCTCTCTCTAACCACACTCTGATCTGCTGGTGCCCACTTCTTCCCACTCATCCATCCCCCCCACACACACACACATACATACATTGTCCAAAATCAAGCAGAAGTCGGAGGACATAGTGGTTTAAAAAAAAATCTTCAAATTCTTTTGCAGTCCTCTCATCAAGGGGTGAAATCTAATTTTCCTCCACTTAAATATGGGCTGGACTTAATGACTCACCTCTAGCAAACAGAATGTGGTGGGAGTAATGCCACATAATTTCTAAAGCTAGGCCATAAAAGGCAACACAGCCTCTGCCTGGCTCTCTCTCTTAGAATGCTTACCCTTGGGACATAGCCATGCTATGGGGAAGCCCAAGCCACCTAGATAGGCCATGTGTGCCCCTGCAGAGGTCCCAGCTGGCAGCCAGTACAACCACCAGATAAGTAAGTGAGGAAGCCTTCAAGATGACTCCAGAAACAGTCAGCCATCTGCCTGGAACCACATGAGAGATCCCCAACTGACAACTGCCTAACCAAGCCCAGTCATACCCCTGATGTGTGAGAGATAATAAATAATTGTGATCACTTTATGTCACTAGGTTTGGGGTGGTTTGCTATGCAGTTATAGATAACTGGAACTCAGAGAGTCTAAGGGATGCAGTCTGTGAGGGCTTAATCTTTTGGGCACAGAGCAAGGCAGAGAAAAAGCATAAAGTGAGTGTAGGGTAATACACGAAGGATAACAAGCATGGCCCCCGTAAATCTCTCCTCCACAGTATAGCCAGATAAACCTTTCACAACCATTTCCAGGAACTCCCTTCTCTGTGATTTATTTTAGTGGCTGTACTAGATTCTTCGTAATTCTCCCTATACACCATGCTGTTTATTTCCTCCAAGTCTTTGTTTATGACTTTCCTTCTAGAATATTCTTTCCTTTCTTTTTTTTTTTTTAAGAAAAGTTTATCAAGAAACTTCCTAGGACTTCCCTGGTGGCGCAGTGTTTAAGAATCTGCCTGCCAATGCAGGGGACACGGGTTCAAGCCGTGGTCTGGGAACATACCACATGCTGCGGAGCAACTGAGCCCATGCACCACAACTACTGAGCCTGCGCTCTAGAGCCTGCAAGCCACAACTACTGAGCCCATGTGCCACAGCTACTGAAGCCCACACACCTAGAGCCCATGCTCTGCAACAAAGAAGCCACCGCAATGAGAAGCCTGTGCACCACACGAAGAGTAGCCCCCACTCACCACAACTAGAGAAAGCCTGTGCACAGCAATGAAGACCCAACGCAGCCAAAAAATAAATAAATTTATAAAAATAAATCAAAAACCTCATACTGTAATACTATAAAATGTGGGTGCATTAATGGCGAAAAAAAAAAAGGAAAGAAACTTCCTATATTGAACAGTGGCAAAATAATGAGAGTAACATCATTAACATGAGCTTACAAATACATCTTTTAGAACCCTCATACACTGTTGGTGGGAATGTAAGTTGGTACAGCCAATATGGAAAACAGTATGGAGGTTCCTCAGAAAACTAAAAATAGAACTACCATATGATCTAGCAATCCCACTCCTGGGCATATATCCAGGCAAAACTATAATTCAAAAAGATACATGCACCCCTATGTTCATAGCAGCACTATTCACAATAGCCAAACCATGGAAACAACCTAAATGTCCATCAACAGATGAATGGATAGAAGATGTGGTACATATATATACAATGGAATACTACTCGGCCATAAAAAATGAATGAAATAATGCCATTTGCAGCAACATGGATGCAACTAGAGATTATCATACTAAGTGAAGTAAGTCAGAAAGAGAAAGACAAATACCATATGATATTACTTATATGTGGAATCTAAAATATGACACAAATGAACCTCTCTACAAAACAGACTCACAGACATAGAGAACAGACTTGTGGTTGCCAAGGGGGATGGGAGGGAGGGAGAGGGATAAACTGGGAGTTTGGGGGTGGTAGATGCAAACCGTTACATTTAGAATGGGTAAACGACAAGGTCCTACTGTATACCACAGGGAACTATATCCAATCTCCTGGGATTAACCATAATGGAAAAGAATATAAAAAAGAATGTCTATATGTGTATAACTGAGTCACTTTGCCATACAGCAGAGATTGGCACAACATTGTAAATCAACTATAATTCAATAAAAAAATAGAATTAAAAAAAAGAAATAGGGAAAAGGGCAAATAAATAAATAAAAACAAATATGCCTTTTAAAAATTGTTACTATTGTTCCTGATGTCTTTTATAATAAATGTGATAATACATATATGTTAGCTATTATTAAATTTTATCAATAAGAAAATTAGAGAATAATGACTAGAAACATTGACTATTCAGGATATTTAACAGTTAACAAAATACCTCCCTTTCTTCTTTCTTCACTCCACTCAAAACATACCACATCATCCCCCAAAATGTAACTGTCTACACAGTCTGCTGGGGCAGGTCCAGATTCACTATCAGCTGCACTTATGTGCAGTAGCCTCTCACCCTGAAGTAATGAGTCATGTACCATGTAGATGTGAAAGCAGACACATCTGTGACTATTCCACCTGAGAACTGTCTGGTGCAGTTCTAGCTCCATTTCTTAGCCATGATGCTTTTCTTCTCCTAGTAGAGCGAGTATGTTGCAGATAGACTGGCTTGGCACTGAATTTAAAATCCAAGAGCCCTCAAACTTTGCAGAATTTTCTTTCTTCTCCAAGGTTCTGAGAGCTACAGATCACCTTCTGCATGTTCACCCCAAAATTGAAATGTATACATGGTTTGGCAAAGTAGAATCAGCCAGGGCTTTGGAGAACTGATGCTGTTTCTTTCCTCCAACACTTTATGACTTTCCTTCTAGAATGTTCTTTCCTTTCTATTTTATTAACCTGTCGGTCATAAGTGTCACCTCCTTTAAGAACCTTGGCTGAAAATCCTGTACAAATCTTTTTCTTATTTAGACTTTAATGCAATGAAATTAATTTCTTTGTGGGTGTGGGTCTGTCTTCCCTACAGCTGAAGCTCCTGAAAGGTGGGGAGGAGCCTTTATTCGTGTGGGTATCTCAGCACTATTTCCATGCATATATGCACAATGCAGGCATTAATAAACCTGTCTGATTTTCTCTTGTTAATCTGTCTTTTGTCAGTCTAATTTGCAGGACCCCAGCCAATGAACCTAGGATGGGTAGAAGAAACAGATATTTTCCCTCCCCTACAACAGATTACCAAGAGAAAAGACAGATTTTTATTCATGTACATATTTACAGGAATTCACAGAAAAATGTGATTCAAGGAGGCATTTAGAATTTGGGGTTTATGTACCATCTTAATAGGGAAAAGGAGGAGAAGAAGAGAACTTAAGGGAAAACAAATAAGTTTTTGGAAAGATAAATGGGCCCTTAGAAGAACAGATGGGAGATATGGTAGTTTTGTAAAATATCTGTTTATGTGCGATGCGGAGGCTTCTCATCTCTGATGATAAGAGTCAGTCTTCCCTGGTTGCCCCCGGAAAGAGGATTTACGACAATTTAGTTCTTTGGGGAGGCTCTGCTTTTAGGCAGATAAGAGATTTCAGGATCTCAATTGCCTTCTTCTCAAAATAATTTTAATGCCACAGTGGCTTATTCTGGACTCCATCAAGTGTCAAGACTTTCACAGTAGGGAAGAGAGATAGGGCTCAACTCTGAATACAATGAGGACAAGTGGGGATTTATAGCAATGGGCAGAATGAGGGGTCAGTGAATGGAAAACTACTAAGAGGAGACATCAAGGGTAGGAGGATTCTTGCTAAACTAACTCTACAGGATTCTTACTGAAGGCAAGCCAGGGTGATCAGATATCAAGGATGAGGGGATTCTCTTTAAACTGATTTGGTAGGATTTTTGCTACAACTGGACAAGGTAGGCAGAAGACAGGGCCCAAGGACAAGGCCTAGTTGAAAAGAGGTCTCAGAGGAGCCTGCTAAAGTTTGATTACGGAAAGAGTCTTTGTCACTTCTGAGCTCAAACTAAAGCTGACCACAGTATTTATCAGGTGTCATCTGAACTCCAAGGGCGCTTTGTGACCGTGGTCTAAATGGAGCTGGAGACACAAATGTAGCATTTGAGCCTCTGGCTTTATATCTTAGGTCCATGTTGCTTCCTGCTCTACTCACAAAAAAGAAAGGAGAAATGTCATCTAACCAGAAATGACCCAGGAAAACTATGGAATAGGAGAAAATATTTGCAAGCCATATATCTGATAAGGGATAATATCCAAAATATATAAAGAACTCACACAACTCAATAACAAAAAAAATCCAATTTAAAAATGGGCAGAAGAAAAAAAATTTTTTTAATTAAAATGGGCAGAAGAACAGAATAGACATTTTTCCAAGGAAGTCATCGAGATAGCCAATAGGTATATGAGAAGATGCTCAACATCTAATCATCAGGGAAATGCAAATCAAAACCACAATAAGATATTGCTTTGTGCCTGTTAGGATGGTTACCCTTAACAAGACAAGAGAAAACAAGTATTGGTGAGGATATGGCAAAAAGGGAACTCTTGTGCACTGTTGATGGTACCGCCACCATTCCACAATAGAAAATAGTATGAAGGTTCCTCAGAAAATTAAAATTAGAGCTACTCTAAGATCTAGCAATCCCACTCATGAGTATGTGCCTGAAGGAAATGAAAATAGGATATCGAAAAGACAGCTACACTGTCATGTTTATTGCATCATTCACAATAGCCAATATATGGAAACAACCTAACTGCCCATCAATAGATGAATGGATAAAAATGTGATATATATACTGTCAGGATGGAAAAAAATTTTTCCTCCTACCCTTCTAGTTTCTTTGACTGGTCTAATAGTTAAATTGGACATAAGACAGATTAACAGGGAAAAAGCAAATTTAATCTCATACATACAGGAGCCCCACAAAAAATGAGGTCCAAAGGCAGACAGGCAATTGAGGCTTATATGCCATCCTGAGCTAAGGAATGGGATAGGCACTCAAAGGGACTTCAAAGGGGAGGAGGGCAATTCACAGGATGATAAGAAGAGCAGATGTTTGCCCTGCCATGCGGGTAAGTCTTTCAGATAAAAACTTATCTCTGATAATAGCTCTCTTTTTGGACCAGATCTCCTATCTAAATCCTTTTAGGCAGTTAAGAGAGAGGCAAAAGACATTCTTGAGTCTGCTGGGTCTTGATCACCTTCAGCTCAAAATAATCCACAACATGGCACATTCTGGGGTGGCATATTCTGCTCCCCTTCAATATAATGGAATATTATTCAGTCATAATAATGAAGGAGATCTTGCCATTTGCAACAACATGGATGGACCTTGAGGATATTATGCTAAGTGAAATAAGTCAGACAGAGAAAGACATATACTGTATGATTTCACTTATATGTGGACTCTAAAAAAGCCAAACTTGTAGAAACAGAGAGTAGAATGGTGGTTACCAGGGGCTGGGAGGTGGGGGAACTGGGGAGAAGTTGGTCAAAGGGTACAAAGTTGTAACTAGGAGATGAATAAATTCTGGAGGTCTAATGTACAGCCATAGTGATTATAGTCAACAATACTGTATTATATACTTCAAGTTGCTAGGACAGGGCTTCCCTGGTGGTGCAGTGGTTAAGAATCCGCCTGCCAATGCAGGGGACAGGAGTTTGAGCCCTGGTCCGGGAAGATCCCACATGCCACGGAGCAACTAAGCCCGTGCGCCACAACTACTGAGCTTGTGCTCTAAAGCCCACGAGCCACAACTACAGAAGCCCGTGTGCCACTACTACTGAAGCCCACAAGCCTCGAGCCTGTGCTCCATAAAAAGCCACCACAATGAGAAGCCTGCACACCGCAACAAAGAGTAGCCCCCGCTCGCCGCAACTAGAGAAAAACCGCGTGCAGCAGTGAAGACCCAATGCAGCCAAAAATTAAATAAATGAATAAATAAATTTATTTTAAAAAATTGCTAGGAGACTGATCTTAAATGTTCTCATCACAAAAAAGAAATGATAATTATTGATGTGAGAGAGGTGTCAACTGATGCTATGGTGTTAATCACATTACAATATATAAATGTATCAAATCAATACATTGTACACCCTAAACATACACACTGTTGTATGTCAATTATGTCTCTTTTTTTAAAATGACCCAATGAGTGTGCATAAATATCCCTTCAAATCCTATAAAGCCTAAGGTTTCTGTGGGGATTCTATAGTAGAAGAAAATATAAAGATTATTTTTAATAAAAAATATTTCTTAATAAAAAGAGGAATGAAGTTTCTTGACTGTGATGGGGATCAGGACATGCTACCCCATAATTTGGCACCTTGGCATATTGAATAGTTTAGTTGATGGAGTTTGAGAAAACAGCAGAAGCACCTTCCATGCTAAACCATTTATCATGATGAGCTCTCCTAGCTCTCTTGTCTTTTATGTCTCCCCTCACTCCCCCTTGCCTCCCACCATGCTTACCTGTATCCACATTCCTCTTCTCACCTTATTATCCCCCCCTAGCGGCCACCCCTCCTCGGTAACTTGGTCCCTCAGTTCCAGCAGGTGGTTCATGAAACTCTGGCCACTCCTTTTGATTCACCAGAGCAAAGTTGTAGCCATTAAAATGATTAAGAAAAAGAGTGTGCAGAGGAAAAACTGTCCTGAGGGGAAAATTGAAAAGGAGTACAAAGTTATTTTAAAAATAAAAGCCAACACAGAAAGATAAAATATATCAAATTTCTCATCTCCTGTTTTTCTCCATCCCCCATTCAGTTCCAAGCTTTCAAAAGTTTTCAACAAACCTCATAATGAACAACTTCAGAGAAGACCCAGTGAAACAGTCTGTAGCCACAGGAACTAGAAGCAGCTGGAATCAGCTGATAGGAATCCTCAAGCCATTAGGATCAAATATGCACACACTGGAACTCCACGCATTAAAGATTTAGAGACTCTGTATAAATCACTATGTATAAATAAATAAGCTACAAGGATATATTGTAGAGCACAGAAAATATAGCCAATATTTTACAATAACTTTAAATGGAGTATAATCTATAAAAATTTCGAATCACTATGTGGTACACCTGAAATGAATATAATATTGGAAATCAACTATATCTCATTTTTTTAACAAAGATTTAGAGAAGCTGAAATCAAACCTTCTCTTTCAAGCCAGGGAAAGAAATCATTGTGCCTCCTGCTGATCATATTGCAAGTCCAACCAAAGGGGTTAGTTAACATTTTGTGACTTCCTTACCCTTCCTGCATTCCTATTCTTTAACTTCTTTGCTTTTCACCCCACCATTCACCTTGCCAGAAGCCTTGCAGAGAAATATTTGTGTTTCAATGAGAAACTCTGCATCGTTTACAGCATGCCTGCCCAGGGTTCTCCTTATGTGATTCTAGCCCTGTTCATTGCCTTTGAGCTACTTTGCAATTCTTTGCAAGCTATATGTAACTGGTAGATATGTAAATTCTGTCTTGTTTGGTAGTAATTCTAATTAGCTCCCTTCCTCCAAAATGGAAAAACCATGATTTTTCCATTTGGGGAGACATTTGCAATTCATCTCAACAGTCTTTTACTTCATATAAATCCATGCTGGTTTGACTTTTCCTTTGAACGGGTTATAACATCTGCCTGGTTCTCTCATACTGTAGAAGTGACAAAGACTCTCCTTGACCAAACTTTGGTCAGGCTTCCCTGAGCCATCTTCTTAGCTAGGCCTTGATGTTGGCCCAGCATCCTTGAAGGGCTTGCATAGCCCCGTTATAGCAAGAATCCTGCTAAGTCATTACAGAGAGAATCCCCCACCCTTGAGATCTCATGGCCCTGGCCTGCCTCCAGCAAGAATCCCGTTAGGTCGGTTTAGCAAAAATCTCCTTGATGTTTCCTCTTAGTAATTTTCCATCCACTGACCCCCCTCATTCTGCTCCTAGGCTAT
This sequence comes from Stenella coeruleoalba, assembly GCF_951394435.1. NCBI lineage: Eukaryota > Metazoa > Chordata > Mammalia > Artiodactyla > Delphinidae > Stenella > Stenella coeruleoalba. The sequence goes on along the minus strand of NC_137152.1, from coordinate 38,519,898 downwards.
AAATCCACAGCTGTCTTTGATGTATTCACAATTGAGCCCAGATCTATACTGAGGTTTCTTTTCCCCTAATGCAACAGTTCCTGAATAAAGTATGTTTTTACTGCTTTAACTACCATCAGGCTCTGGTTCTGTTTAATAGGAGTAAAATTAATTCTTTAGCATGTGTTTATTTTTATATCTGTACAAGAGTCGTGATTTTACCTTTCCTGATATCACCAAAGCTTAGTTGTCATTTCTTCAAAGGAAAATTGATTCCATACATATCTCTTCCAGGAAATCTTTATGATGTGTTCCTTCAGTGCTGAACCATTGCATATGTGATGAATGTGTGATATGTTGCCTTGTTCTTAAGAGGATTTACTATCCCACATTAGACTGAGTTCCCAAGAATCCAGAGAGTCATGTGTTTCTTTGATATACCCAGACAAGGACCTTGCACAAGACTCTGGTAGAATTTACATTCACAGAGATGGCCTCCAGGGATGTTGGTCTGACAGCCACATCCACAAAGGCCCATGCTCTAAAGCTGAACTGTTTCATTGCCCTGGGCCCTCGTTCGGTCTTGGAATTCTTCCCCACACACAACACTTACTAACGAGCTTGTTTGTCTAATTCCTTCCTACAGCAGATTAGAAGCAATGACCTAAAAGTGGGTTGTTAGAAACAGGCATGATGACAGAAGGGTAAGGTACAGCTGTGTGGAACTGAGGGAAGAGATTTTTAAAAGAAGTAAATCAAATAAAATGAACCACTATACTGCTGGCCAATTTCAAAAAATAGAAGTCTATAGAAAAGAGTTTGGAACTGTGTATAATATCCTCTGCTAAATGTAAGGCAAAGTATAATAAAATATACCTCATATATATGAAGTATCTGTATATATGGCATCTCTTCCATTCATTCATCAGATAGATTTGGTATTACTGAAAGATAGAAAATACATCCATATTATTGTTTGGTTAATATTATCATGAATCAGTACCAGCTAATACACTTTTATTAGACTCTAATAATTAGAATACTAGAAGAAACCCTGGTCTTCAGAAAAGACAACTGCTGAAGACATATCTTGTAGTCAGGAGCTATTGCTAGACCTCAACTACTGATGAGTTGTATAAGGCCAATGTCCCAGAGCTCCTGCTTTGGGGATTCAAGATAACAGCAGGCCTTTTCTTCCCCTAAGCAAGTCTTGAGCAAGCCTAACTTTGGGCATTCCTAACTGTGCTAAGCTCTTCCCATGAAAGCAAACTTCATCAAAAATCAGGGGCTATCATAAGAATATCACTTACATCTCTGGCCCCTGTGGTCAAGGCTCATCTGCCTTGTTTCCATGGTGTAGAGCATCAGCTAGACTGCTGGAAGCTACAGCAGACATCTCCTTAGCCTCTCCCTCACCCTAAGGATTCCCTAGGGGTAGAAGCCTTACCACTTCAGAACAACACCCAACATTTCACAGCTAGTCACATTGCCTCCTATGAAATTCTTCTAAGGTCTGCTTCACGCAAAACTGTTCAATGTTGCTCTAATCTAAATGCTGGTGTCCTACTTCCTCTGCAGAATGACTGAATCTCATGACTGTCTAGCAACCATTTAAACTCGACGTCTTCTTCATCCTGACCTCACTAATGGTCCTTTACAGCAGTGGTTCTCAAAGTGTGGTCCCCAGTATCATCTGGTACTATTTAGAAATGCAATTTTGGGGCCCACTCCAGATCTTCTGAATCAGAAACTCCAGGAGTGGCGCCCACCAACCCGTGGTTTACTAAGTCCTCCAGATGATTCTGAGGCAAACTAAAGGTGGAGAACCACTGCCCTAGACAACCCTGATATGATGTTTGTTGATGGCTCATATCTTAAGAATAAACAGGGCATATTTTGTGCTGGCTACGTTATAACTTCTGAATATTCTGCTATTGAAATTGCTCCTTTGCCTACAGCTCACTCCACTCAAATAGCTGAATGACAGCTACATCACAAGCATGTCATTTTGCTAAAGATTTAAGAGTACACATCTGTACTAATAGATATATCTTTGAAGATGTTCATGATTTTAGTACATTATGGAAACAAAGAGGTTTTCTAACTTCTTCAGCCACTCCATATAAGGTGGAAGAAATGTAATCATTTGTTGGAGACAATACAACATCCAACTGAAGTATCAGTTATAAAAGAAGTTACTTCTAAAGATAATACAGTAGGGACTTCCCTGGTGGCACAGTGGTTAAGAATCTGCCTGCCAATGCAGGGGGACATGGGTTTGATCCCTGTTCCAGGAAGATCCCACATGCCGCAGAGCAACTAAGCCTGTTCACCACAACTACTGAGCCTGAGCTCTAGAGCCCACGAGCTACAACTGCTGAGCCTGCGTGCCACAACTACTGAAGCCCACGCATCTAGAGCCTGTGCTCCGCAACAAGAGAAGCCACTGCAATGAGAAGCCCCTGCAATGAGAAGCCTGCGCACCGCAACGAAGAGTAGCCCTCGTTTGCGGCAACTAGAGAAAGCCCGCACGCAGCAACAAAGACCCAATGCAGCCAAAAATAAATAATAAAAATAAATAAATAAATTTATTTTTAAAAAAAGATAATACAGTAAGTCCCCTACATGAGGACGAGGTCTGTTCTGAGAGGGTGTTTGTAAGTCTAATTTGTTCGTAAGTCCAACAAAGTTAGCCTTCATACCCAATGAACACAATCGGCTATATAGTACTGTATTGTAATAGGTTTATAATACTTTTCACAAAAATTATACATAAAAAACAAACACAGGACTTCCCTGGTGGCGCAGTGGTTAAGAATCCGCCTGCCAATTCAGGGGACATGGGTTTGAGCCCTGATCCAGGAAGATCCCACATGCTGCAGAGCAACTAAGCCCCTGAGCCACAACTACTGAGCCTGTGCACCTAGAGCCCATGCTCCACAACAGGAGAAGCCACCGCTGGCTGCAACTAGTGAAAGCCTGCACGCAGCAACAAAAGACCCAACGCGGCCAAAAAAAAAAAAAAAACAGAAAAGAAAAACACACAAAAAAAATAAAGAAGACATTTTTGGTTTTGTTTTTTGCAGTACGCGGGCCTCTCACTGTTGTGGCCTCTCCCGTTGCCGAGCACAGGCTCCAGACGCGCAGGCTCAGCGGCCATGGCTCACAGGCCCAGCCGCTCCACAGCATGTGGGATCTTCCCAGACCGGGGCACGAACCCGTGTTCCCTGCATCGGTAGGCGGACTCTCAACCACTATGCCACCAGGGAAGCCCAAAGAAGACAATTTTAATCTTACAGTACAGAACCTTGAAAAGTACAGTAGCACAGTACAACAGCTGGCATCCAGGGGCTGGCATCGAGGGAACAGGCAAGAAGAAATACTGACTGGAGGAGGGAGAGGAGGTGGGAGATGGTAGAGCTGAAGGATCGTCAGCAATAGGAGACGGAGGGCAAGCTGCAATTTCACTCACACCTGACATTGATGGCACAGGTTCTGGTTCCTTGCTGGATTCAATTCTATCCACCCTCTTGAAAAAAGGACCCAGTGATGTCTGGGTAGTACTGTACTAGCCACATCACCACTGCTTTTATGCTTGCTTCCGGACATCCTGGGTTTGAAATATAGAGTACTGCTGTACTCTATACAGTACTGTACAGTAAAGTACACAAAAGCACAACCACTTGTAGAGGATGCATGTGCGTGACAATGTACACCAGACACGTGAACGAACTTACGTGATTGGACATGCGAAACCAAGTTTGCATCTTTGAAAGTTTGCAACTTGAAGGATCATATGTAGGAGACTTACTGTACTTTTAAAGCAAAGGGGAATTTCCTAGCTGACTATTACGTAAAACAAGCAGTCCTTTCTGGTTTTGCTACCATAGGTATTCTAAAGGCACTTGCTGAATCTGATTTCATGAATCCTGAAAGGTTTATTCAAATATGAAAATTGGCCCCCTCAGAAGAAAAGAAATAATGGCCATCTCAAAACTGTCAAATATAAACAGAAACAGATTTAGAGAACGAACTTATGGTTACCAGGGGGGAACAGAGCAGGGAAGGGATAGATTGGGAGCTTGGAAATGACCTGTACACACTGCTATATTTAAAATAAAATGTCTTTCCATGAAAAAAAACCTGTCAAATATATACTGGGCATTGGCATTGCCAAGACGCCTGCTTAATGCTGCCAGAGTCCATCTCCAGACCCTTACTGCTTTCTCTGTGAAATTATCCACAATGGTAATAAATTATTTGTTAAAACTTTACAAAAATATTGGTGAGGAAATTTTACTCAAGGCAGGTGGCCAAATCTTGCCTTATCTGTCATTATCATAACCCAGGAAAAGCTATAAAGCACCCCTGCCTCAAAAACCATTTGAACATTTCCAAATGGATTTCATTCAATTGCTCAAATCACAAAATTCTGAATAATACTGAAGGGTATTAAGATATGCCAAAATATGCCCCTTTGACATAAGGATTATTTGGAGCTGAAGGCAACTGAGACTCAACAGATGCAGAAAGAAGCCTTCTCAGAGATTCCCTTATCTATCTAAAAGCAGCAACTTTTGGAAACGAGGCTGCCATAAATTGCATCTTCAGGGTGGGTCTACTCCCAGGAGAGAGACCAAGAGTAAACCCACCATAAATGCCCTCTCCCAGGAAGTTTCAGCCATGAAGAAGACAGAAAGTTGACTCAAACCTACATAAACAAACATCACAAACATATCTCCCATTTGTTCTCCTAAAAACCCATTTGTCTCTTTCCTAAAGAAACCTATTTGCTCTTCCCATAACAGCCTTTTCTCCTCCACCCCTGCCCTTTCCCTACTAAAGCATATAAGCCCCCAATTCTAACCACCCCCTTTGAATGACTTATCACACAGCATTCCCTCCTGTCTGCACATTGCACATGGAAATAAACTTTTTTCTCTTGCCAATCTGTCTTTTGTCAGTTTAATTCACAAGCCACCTCCCCACCCCACCCTGGTACTGAACTAAGAAGATAGAGGAAAAGTTTTTCCTCTCTTACAACACTTTAGTCATGATTTGTTAGTTTTATGCTTGGGTTGAAGTTTTCCCTTGCGAAAAGGCTAATACCGTGCTGCAAAACCAAAACAAAAAAGAGAATAGATAAATTTTGGTTTTCCCACCTGGATAGTATATTATTACTCTCTAGTGACACTTTACAGGTGAAATACTTAAGCAGCTATGTAAGGTACGCCCAATAAAGCAAAAACTTCCTTGTCCACTTAACCCATAAAATTTTGGCAAAATCTTTTAAAATCCAAATCATCCCAATTTTCAGAAGAGTTTAATCTCCTCTGACTTAAAGTCTAACCATTAGCTCTAATGATAATGCACTCATCACTTCAAAATCCTCAGAGGGGACTTCCCTGGTGGCACAGTGGTTAAGAATCTGCCTGCCAATGCAGGGAACATGGGTTCAATCCCTGGTCCAGGAAGATCCCACATGCCACGGAGCAACTAAGCCCATGCGCCACAACTACTGAGCCTGCATGACACAACAATTGAAGCCCACGGGCCTAGAGCCCGTGCTCCACAACAAGAAAACTTCTGCAATGAGAAGCCCGTGCACTGCAAGGAAGAGCAGACCCCGTGCACAGCAACCAGAGAAAGCCCGCACACAACAGCGAAGACCCAGCGCAGCCAAAAATAAATAAATAAAATAAATTTAAAAAAAATTTGCTCCCCTATAATATGCACCCAGGGGCATGTGCAAGCTGATGTCAATGACACCATAAACAACAGAGCTGTGCCTTTTCAATGTGCACCCCTGGGATTTTCTTTTCATGTAATCAAATGGATCTCCTATGCTTGTCACATTAAAATATGCCGTACACTTTGGTTATACTCATTCAGCCTTTCCAAGCATTCAAAACAGAACTTCCCAGTGCTCTCATTTTATTAACATTGTGACATTTTATCTTATCAAGAGGTATCTAAGACACTATTTCACTGATCTGTATAAGGATTTATAGTCTGTCTAGGAGTTCCTGAACTAGATCATGTTATCCATAATCTATATTAGACTCTGGCTCAAATAGCAAAAGAAATAGCTCAAGCATTAGAAGTACAACAGCCCAGCATAAATTTATCAGATAGAAGTTTTGTTTGCTCACCAGCCAAGGTGGAGTCTGGGCAATGGGTAACACATCTTGTTGTACTTGAATAAATACCTCAGAAGACATGGAAAAATCAATCCATTATTTCAAAAGCCACTTGCTTACCTAATATTGACCAAATTAATCCTTGTGAATTGCACTCTTGGTTGGACTTAGGCAAACTAAGACATGGGACATGAAGTGGATTCCAATATTTCTTCTTCTTGTCATCATCCTTAGGCTTTTTGCCCCCCTCCACTGTCTAACATCCAGGTTCTTAAAATGTTGTTGCACAACCATGATCCCAAAGCAACAGTTAACTCATGATCAGCATCAGAAGGAACCTGCAGCCCTCATGGTCAACTCAGCTTGGTTGCTGAATGACTGAGAGGGCTCATTGAGAAATCCTGGGAAAGTTGCTGATGCACGAGCTGAGATGGAGGTGCTAACTGAAGACAGTGAAAGATGTAGTATAGACATAGCCTGCCACACACTGCTCAGAGTTAAACTCCCAAGGTCTTCTGGGGAATCCATAAACAACCAAACTGCTTTTTTTGAGGACCCAGTCTGCTGCCCAAGGGCAGAACACCCCACTTGGCCCTTTGCTGGTGGCCAGCTCACTCAACAAGAGGAAAACAAAGTTTACCATTTCCAATTACAGCTGTGGTTTTTCCTTCTTTCCTCTCTCATCTTTCTTGTAGATAAATTCTTTGTTAGATAAAGTCAATCTATTGGGGGTTTTTTTGTGTTCAAGTAAATAAGTATGATAATAACAGTGTCTATGGGTTCTTCTTTGACATATGTTACCTAACTTCTATGAGCCTCGGTTTCCTCATCTTGTAAAATGGGAATGTACAGAACACACCCAGAGAAAATTAAGTGAAATTACTAAGTGCCAGTGCCCAGCACTGTATCTGGCACATATGCAGAAAAGCTGCCTTCCCAGATGAAGTTGATGATGAAGGCGGTCAACAAGCATGACAGATAGGAAGGCGCTTCAGCGAAATTCTTGATGGAATCCTAATCAATTAACGAACCATCATGTGTGTTAAGCTACCTGTTCTGGGGAAGATACAAAAGGACAGACAAGGGGGGACCTTGAAGATGGCGGAGGAGTAAGACGCGGAGATCACCTTCCTCCCCACAGATACACCAGAAATACATCTGCACGTGGAACAACTCCTACAGAACACCTGCTGAAGGCTGGCAGAAAACCTCAGACCTCCCAAAAGGCAGGAAACTCCCCCACGTACCTGGGTAGGGCAAAAGAAAAAAAGAAAAAACAGAGACAAAAGAATAGGGACGGCACCTGCACCAGTGGGAGGGAGCTGTGAAGGAGGAAAAGTTTCCACACACTAGGAAGCCCCTTCGCGGGCGGTGACTGCGGGAGGCGGAGGGGGGAGCTTCGGGGCCACGGAGGAGAGCGCAGCAACAGGGGTGCGGAGGGCAAAGCGGAGAGATACCCGCACGGAGGATCGGTGCCGACCGGCACTCACCAGCCCGAGAGGCTTGTCTGCTCACGCGCCGGGGCGGGCGGGGCTGCGAGCGGAGGCTCGGGTTTCGGTTTCGGTCGGAGCGCAGGGAGAGGACTGGAGTTGGCGGCTTGAACATAGCCTGAAGGGGTTAGTGCACCACAGCTAGCCGGGAGGGAGTCCGGGGAAAAGTCTGCACCTGCCAAAGAGGCAAGAGACTTCTTCTTCCCTCTTTGTTTCCTGGTGCGCGAGGAGAGGGGTTTAAGAGCGCTGCTTAAAGGAACTCCAGAGACGGGCGCGAGCCGCGGCTAAAAGCGCGGACCCCAGGGACGGGCGGGAGACGCTAAGGCTGCTGCTGCCGCCACCAAAGGGCCTGTGTGCGAGCACAGGTCACTATCCACACCCCTCGTCCGCGGAGCCTGTGCAGCCTGCCACTGCCAGGTTCCCGGGATCCAGGGACAACTTCCCCGGGAGAACGCACAGCGGGCCTCAGGCTGGTGCAACGTCACGCCGGCCTCTGCCACCGCAGGCCCACCCCGCACGCAGTGCCCCTCCCTCTCCCCCACCCCCCCGCCTGAGTGTGCCAGAGCCCCCGAATCAGCGGCTCCTTTAACCCCATCCTGTCTGAGCAAAAAACAGACGCCCTCCAGCGACCTACACGCAGAGGCGGGGCCAAATCCAAAGCTGAGCCCCTGTGAGCTGTGAGAGCAAAGAAGAGAAAGGGAAATCTCTCCCAGCAGCCTCAGAAGCAGCGGATTAAAGCTCCACAATCAACTTGATGTACCCTGCATCTGTGGAATACATGAATAGACAACGAGTCATCCCAAATTGAGGAGGTGGGCTTCGAGAGCAAGATCTATGATTTTTTCCCCTTTTCCTCTTTTTGTGAGTGTGTATGTGTATGCTTCTGTGTGAGATCTTGTCTGTATAGTTTTGCTTCCACCATTTGTCCTAGGGTTCTATCCGTCCATGTTTTTTTTTAATTTTTTTCTTAATAATTAATTTTAATAACTTTGTTATACTTTACCTTCGTTCTTTCTTTCTTTCTTTCTTTCCTTCCTTCCTTCCCTCCTTTAGACAACGAATCATCCCAAATTGAGGAGGTGGTCTCTGAGAGCAAGATTTATGATTTTTTCCCCTTTACCTCTTTTTGTGAGGGTGTATATGTATGCTTCTGTGTAAGATTTTGTCTGTACAGCTTTGCTTCCAACATTTGTCCTAAGGTTCTATCCGTCCCTTTCTTTTTTTCTAAATAACTACTTTTTAATTCAATAACTTTATTATACTTTATTTTATTTTACTGTATCTTCTTTCTTTCTGTCTTTTTTCCTTCTTTCCCTCCTTCTTTCCTTCCTCCCTCCCTCCCTCCTTTCTTTCCTTCTTGCCTTCTTTCCTTCTTTGCTTCTTTCTTTCTTACTTCCTTCCTTCCTTCCCTCCTTTCTTTCTTTCTTTCTTTCTTCATACTTCTACTAATTCTCTCTACTTTTTCTCCCTTTTATTCTGAGCTGTGTAGATGAAAGGCTCTTGGTGCTCCAGCCAGGAGTCAGGACTCTGCCTCTGAGGTAGGAGAGCCAACTTCAGGACATTGGTCAACAAGAGACCTCCCAGCTCCACATAATATCAAATGGCGAAAATCTCACAGAGACCTCCATCTTAACACCAGCACCCAGCTTCACTCAACGACCAGCAAGCTACAGTGCTGGACAACCTATGCCAAACAACTAGCAAAACAGGAACACAACCCCACCCATTAGCAGAGAGGCTGCCTAAAATAATAATAAGTCCACAGACACCCCAAAACACACCACCAGACATGGACCTGCCCACCAGAAACACAAGATCCAGCCTCATCCACCAGAACACAGGCACTAGTCACCTCCACCAGGAAGCCTACACAACCCACTGACCAACCTTAGCCACTGGAGACAGACATCAAAAACAGCGGGAACTACGAACCTGCAGGCTGCAAAAAGGAGACCCCAAACACAGTAAGATAAGCAAAATGAGAAGACAGAAAAACACACAGCACATAAAGGAGCAAGATAAAAATGCAACAGACCTGACAAATGAAGAGGAAATAGGCAGTCTACCTTAAAAAGAATTCAGAATAATGATAGTAAGGATGATCCGAAATCTTGGAAATAGAATGGACAAACTGCAAGAAACAGTTAACAAGGACCTAGAAGAAATAAAGATGAAACAAGCAACAATGAACAACACAATAAATGAAATTAAAAGTACTCTAGATGGGATCAATAGCAGAATAACTGAGGCAGAAGAACGGATAAGTGACCTGGAAGATAAAATAGTGGAAATAACCACTGCAGAGCAGAATAAAGAAAAAAGAATGAAAAGAACTGAGGACAGTCTCAGAGACCTCTGGGACAACATTAAACGCACCAACATTCGAATTATAGGGATTCCAGAAGAAGAAGAGAAAAAGAAAGGGACTGAGAAAATATTTGAAGAGATTATAGTTGAAAACTTCCCTAATATGGGAAAGGAAATAGTTAATCAAGTCCAGGAAGCACAGAGAGTCCCATACAGGATAAATCCAAATAGAAATACGCCAAGACACATATTAATCAAACTGTCAAAAATTAAATACAAAGAAAGCATATTAAAAGCAGCAAGGGAAAAACAACAAATTACACACAAGGGAATCCCCATAAGGTTTAACAGCTGATCTCTCAGCAGAAACCCTACAAGCCAGAAGGGAGTGGCAGGACATACTTAAAGTGATGAAGGAGAAGAACCTGCAACCAAGACTACTCTACCCAGCAAGGATCTCATTCAGATTTGATGGAGAAATTAAAACCTTTACAGACAAGCAAAAGCTGAGAGAGTTCAGCACCACCAAACCAGCTTTACAACAAATGCTAAAGGAACTTCTCTAGACAAGAAACACAAGAGAAGGAAAAGACCTATAATAACGAACCCAAAACAATTAAGAAAATGCGAATAGGAACATACATATCGATAATTACCTTAAATGTAAATGGACTAAATGCTCCCACCAAAAGACACAGATTGGCTGAATGGATACAAAAACAAGACCCTTACATATGCTGTCTACAAGAGACCCACTTCAGACCTAGGGACACATACAGACTGAAAGTAAGGGGATGGAAAAAGATATTCCATGCAAATGGAAACCAAAAGAAAGCTGGAGTAGCAATTCTGATATCAGAAAAAATAGACTTTAAAATAAAGACTATTAGAAGAGTCAAAGAAGGACACTACATAATTATCATGGGATCAATCCAAGAAGAAGATATAACAATTGTCAATATTTATGCACCCAACATAGGAGCACCTCAATACAAAAGGCAAATACTAACAGCCATAAAAGGGGAAATCGACAGTAACACATTCATAGTAGGGGACTTTAACACCCCACTTTCACCCATGGACAGATCATCCAAAATGAAAATAAATAAGGAAACACAAGCTTTAAATGATACATTAAACAAGATGGACTTAATTGATATTTATAGGACACTCCATTCAAAAACAACAGAATACACATTTTTCTCAAGTGCTCATGGAATATTCTCCAGGAGAGAGCATATCTTGGGTCACAAATCAAGCCTTGGTAAATTTAAGAAAATTGAAATTGTATCAAGTATCTTTTCCGACCACAATGCCATGAGACTAGATATCAATTACAGGAAAAGATCTGTAAAAACTACAAACACATGGAGGCTAAACAATACACTACTTAATAATGAAGTGATCACTGAAGAAATCAAAGAGGAAATTAAAAAATATCTAGAAACAAATGACAATGGAGACACAACGACCCAAAGCCTATGGGATTCAGCAAAAGCAGTTCTAAGTGGGAAGTTTATAGCAATACAAGCCCACCTTAAGAAGCAGGAAACATCTCGAATAAACAACCTAACCTTGCACCTCAAGCAATTAGAGAACGAAGAACAAAAATACCACAAAGTTAGCAGAAGGAAAGAAATCATAAAATCAGATCAGAAATAAATGTAAAAGAAATGAAGGAAACGATAGCAAAGATCAATAAAACTAAAAGCTGGTTCTTTGAGAAGATGAACAAAACAGATAAACCACTAGCCAGACTCATCAAGAAAAAAAGGGAGAAGACTCAAATCAATAGAATTAGAAATGAAAAAGGAGAAGTAACAACTGACACTGCAGAAATACAAAAGATCATGAGAGATTATTACAAGCAACTCTATGCCAATAAAATGGACAACCTGGAAGAAATGGACAAATTCTTAGAAATGCACAACCTGCCAAGACTGAATCAGGAAGAAATAGAAAATATGAACAGACCAATCACAAGCACTGAAATTGAAACTGTGATTAAAAATCTTCCAACAAACAAAAGCCCAGGACCAGATGGCTTCACAGGCGAATTCTATCAAACATTTAGAGAAGAGCTAACACCTATCCTTCTCAAACTTTTCCAAAATATAGCAGAGGGAGGAACACACCCAAATTCATTCTACGAGGCCACCATCGCCTTGATACCAAAACCAGACAAGGATGTCACAAAGAAAGAAAACTACAGGCCAATATCACTGATGAACATAGATGCAAAAATCCTCAACAAAATACTAGCAAACAGAATCCAACAGCACATTAAAAGGATCATACACCATGATCAAGTGGGGTTTATTCCAGGAATGCAAGGATTCTTCAATATACGCAAATCTATCAATGTGATAAACCATATTAACAAATTGAAGGAGAAAAACCATATGATCATCTCAATAGATGCAGAGAAAGCTTTCGACAAAATTCAACACCCATTTATGATAAAAACCCTGCAGAAAGTAGGCATAGAGGGAACTTTCCTCAACATAATAAAGGCCATATATGACAAACACACAGCCAACATCATCCTCAATGGTGAAAAACTGAAAGCATTTCCACTAAGATCAGGAACAAGACAAGGTTGCCCACTCTCACCACTCTTATTCAACATAGTTTTGGAAGTTTTAGCCACAGCAATCAGAGAAGAAAAGGAAATAAAAGGAATCCTAATTGGAAAAGAAGAAGTAAAGCTGTCATTGTTTGCAGATGACATGATACTATACATAGAGAATCCTAAACATGCTACCAGAAAACTACTAGAGCTAATGTATGAATTTGGTAAAGTAGCAGGATACAAAATTAATGCACAGAAATCTCTGGCATTCCTATATACTAATGATGAAAAATCTGAAACTGAAATCAAGAAAACACTCCCATTTACCATTGCAACAAAAAGAATAAAATATCTAGGAATAAACCTACCTAAGGAGACAAAAGACCTGTATGCAGAAAATTATAAGACACTGATGAAAGAAATTAAAGATGATACAAATAGATGGAGAGATATACCATGTTCTTGGATTGGAAGAATCAACATTGTGAAAATGACTCTACTACCCAAAGCAAGCTATAGATTCAATGCAATCCCTATCAAACTACCACTGGCATTTTTCACAGAACTAGAACAAAAAATTTCACAATTTGTATGGAAACACAAAAGACCCCGAATAGCCAAAGCAATCTTGAGAACAAAAAAAGGAGCTGGAGGAATCAGGCTCCCTGACTTCAGACTATACTACAAAGCTACAATAATCAAGACAGTATGGTACTGGCACAAAAACAGAAAGATAGATCAATGGAACAGGATAGAAAGCCCAGAGATAAATCCACTCACATATGGACACCTTATCTTTGACAAAGGTGGCAGGAATGTACAGTGAAGAAAGGACACCCTCTTCAATAAGTGGTGCTGGGAAAACTGGACAGATACATGTAAAAGTATGAGATTAGATCACTCCCTAACACCATACACAAAAATAAGCTCAAAATGGATTAAAGACCTAAATGTAAGGCCAGAAACTATCAAACTCTTTGAGGAAAACATAGGCAGAACACTCTGTGACATAAATCACAGCAAGATCCTTTCTGACCCACCTCCTAGAGAAATGGAAATAAAAACAAAAAAAAACAAATGGGACCTAATGAAACTTAAATGCTTTTGCACAGCAAAGGAAACCATAAACAAGACCAAAAGACAACCCTCAGAATGGGAGAAAATATTTGCAGATGAAGCAACTGACAAAGGATTAATCTCCAAAATTTACAAGTAGCTCATGCAGCTCAATAACAAAAAAACAAACAACCCAATCCAAAAATGGGCAGAAGACCTAAATAGACATTTCTCCAAAGAAGATATACAGACTGCCAACAAACACATGAAAGAATGCTCAACATCATTAATCATTAGAGAAATGCAAATCAAAACTACAATGAGATATCATCTCACACCAGTCAGAATGGCCATCATCAAAAAATCTAGAAACAATAAATGCTGGAGAGGGTGTGGAGAAAAGGCAACACTCTTGCACTGCTGGTGGGAATGTGAATTGGTACAGCCACTATGGAGAACAGTATGGAGGTTTGTTAAAAAACTACAAATAGAACTACCATATGACCCAGCAATCCCACTACTGGGCATATACCCTGAGAAAACCAAAATTCAAAAAGAGTCATGCACCAAAATGTTCACTGCAGCTCTATTTACGATAGCCCAGAGATGGAAACAACCTAAGTGCCCATCATTGGATGAATGGATAAAGAAGATGTGGCACATATATACAATGGAATATTACTCAGCCATAAAAAGAAACGAAATTGAGCTATTTGTAATGAGGTGGATAGACTTAGAGTCTGTCATACAGAGTGAAGTAAGTCAGAAAGAAAAAGACAAATACCGTATGTTAACACATATATATGGAATTTAAGAAGAAAAAAAAGTGTCATGAAGAACATAGGGGTAAGACAGGAATAAAGACACAGACCTACTGGAGAATGGACTTGAGGATATGGGGAGGGGGAAGGGTGAGCTGTGACAGGGCGAGAGAGAGTCATGGACATATACACACTAACAAACGTAAGGTAGATAGCTAGTGGGAAGCAGCCGCATGGCACGGGGATATCGGCTCGGTGCTTTGTGACAGCCTGGAGGGGTGGGATAGGGAGGGTGGGAGGGAGGGAGACGCAAGAGGGAAGAGATATGGGAACATATGTATATGTATAACTGATTCACTTTGTTATAAAGCAGAAACTAACACACCATTGTAAAGCAATTATACCCCAATAAAGATGTTAAAAAAAAAAAAGGACAGACAAGATCGCTTCCTTTAAAGAAACAGAAGATGAGTTGGGGAGATAAAATACACACATGAACCAATAGTTCATGAACGTGGCCATGGTGGACTTTAACAATTTGAATAAACTGTGAAAGGCAAAGGAAGGTGAGGGTACTTAATACAAGCATGCGTGAAAACCTTCAGTTATATAAATTCGCTGTGCCTCAGTTTCCTCAACTGTAAAATAGAAATAACAATACATACTTCAGAGAGTTCTGTGCTTTAAACGTGATAACAGGTGAATAGCACTTAGCAAAATGCCAGTATAAAGCAGGCAATATATAGTAGTTGTTAGCATTGTGATTTTGGTTATCTATTGTTAATATTGCCTTTCTATGCTTCATTCTCTCACACTCCCCTCCTACAACCATGTTGCAAAACAACACTGTGCTCCCAGTTTCAAAAACATTCCCTGCTTTTTCTGGCTTCTACCTTTGTTTATGCTGAAGGTACCATCACTCCCTCCCCAGACTCAGAACCCTCCCAAACACATGCAGAACTCATCTACCTATCACAGTCATTCTCAGCTTTCAAGGTCAAAGGTGAATCGGGAAAGAATTGCCAGATTCAGTCGCCCACCATTCAACACATTTTTTACCTTTATATAGCACTCTTCATGGACAGCATTGTGTTACAATTGCTTTTGCAGACAAAAGCCTCTAATTAGGTGTCGATTAAAAAAAAAAAGCACAACCTAAAAGGTGAGAATTAAGTTTTATTTGGCGGACAAAACTGAGGACTTAACCCCGGGAAACAGCCTCTCAGATAGCTCTGAGGGACAGCTCTGAAGGGGTAAGGGAGGAGCCAGACATATAGGAGTTTTTGCAACAAAGACCAGGTAGTTGGAACTTTAAAAGATTACTGTTAATCAAAGAAAACCAGACATCTCAAGTTCAAGAATTTAGTGTTTTTCTATGTACGGGGAGATGCAAGAGGCTGGGCTCACTGAGATAATTCCTTCGATATGCACCTCAGCTCTCTGGGGCCAGGATCCTGTACTTTCTCATCCTGAGTCTCCTCAGAGTGCATTGTTGGGCAGTGGCTGCAGTGACTGAGGGCTTGGCAACGGGCAGAGCAGCCTGTTTGTCTCCATCCTGAGTTCCCTCCAGGCTCACTGTCCAGGGTAGCTGTAGTGGCTTGATGGCTGCAACATCCTTTGTTTACTGATATGGCAGGCAACATTTTTATCATTGACATAGGCTAGCTAGACCCCAAAAGTCAGAAATTTTTGATTTGGGTTCTCCAAGATAAAAGCCAAGTATCTCCCCCTACTTTTAGAGTCCATTTGGATTCTGCATTGCAAAAGTAGGCCATCAGAGGAACTGATCTATGAATGAGAACCAACAATCTGACAATATGCGTTAATTGTGAGTCCTTATGGCATTTTGAACAATAAACCTTTTTGGTGACTGAAACCCCTGACAATGGTAATTCATAATTTCTGGATTGTATGTGTTCTGGTGCACATGTAAGTCCAAATGCCACAAACCTCTGTGTTGGGTGGCTTCCTGAATGTTTTTCAAGGTTTCAAAACCTACAGTAACCAAAGCATATTCAGCTCTAGCTTGGGCTGAGATAAGAACTTTCACTGTATAGGAACATTTGAGGATTCTTTTTAAACAAAAGCTGTGTTCCCCTTGGATGAATTGAATTCCTCAATCTTGCAGTGAAATATTGCATTTGTCAGTTTTGATTTATTGTTTCTTTAAACATCACATCTTCCTTTGCATGTTTATTAGTTTCATTAAAGATAGTCTGCTTATCTCTTTCAAAGGTGAAGAAAGGCTCAGTGAGGGGACTTTGGAGCCCCCATAGGGTCCCCTTCCTCTCTGCTGAGTCCTTCCAGCTGCTTCCCTTCCACTGGCTGCATCGAAAAACAAACCAACAATCCTCTTCCAGCTTTTGCCATGGAGTTTAAATCTAACAACTTTGGTTATGGTGTTCAAGCATCAGTGGTGATAAATGACTTATCTTGCTGACAAATGTGGTTCATGAAGATCGACACTTACCTTGGGCACTTGGGAAAGATAAACAGGATAATCCAAAAGACTCCTGTGCAGTCATAGGAACCTGGAGCCATCTGGCCAGGACAAAAATAAATCAGCAATGAAGCCTACATGAATCTCCAGGGACCTGGGCGACTGAATTAATATTACTCAGATTGAAGAGCAGAGGAAACTGGCAGCAGAGACCGTTGAAACAACTGTAATTAACACACACGGAGAAAAGGGCTTTTAGAATGAAATGCTTTGTATTGTCTGGGGCTAAAACCCAGACAATAATTTGAAAGTCCCTCAGCTTGATAAAGGCAAATCAAAGCATGTATTGATTGGAGAATAAACTCTGGTCTGGTACAGAAACACAACAAAACAAAACAGAAAACACAAAAGTCATTTAATTGACACTTAACAAACCAGAGGGCTCAGCTGAGCAGAATTATTTAGCAGCCTTATTTTGAGAATGCCAGTATCTGATACCACTTTCTGAGTCTCTATGGACTTACATTTTTACATATGCTTAGGGTTCCAGATTAGCAAATCACAATTTTGCAATATTTGGGACATAGTTATGCTTAAAAGTTGTTTGTTGTTTATCTGAAATTCAAATTGAACTGGGAATCCTGTATTTTATCTGGAAACCCTACTGCAGAAATAAAGAAAACCCAAATGAGAAAAAAAGAGGCTATTTATTCAGAGCTTGCTATAGCAAGGGAGTCAGCCATCATCACTTGTGCTTGGCAGAGACTCAAAGGCAGGCAGGGGAGTGGGAAAGCTTTATAGTGATAAAAGGAAAGATTTCAGGTATGCCTTGTGGAAATAAATGAAGATCAACCAAATGAGAAGAGCAAAGGCTATTTATTCTGAGCTTGCTATAGCAAGGGAGTCAGACACTGTTACTTTCATTTTGGCAGAGACTCAAAGGCCAGCAGAGAAATAGGAAAGCTTTACAGTGGAAAAAGGGAAAGGCTTTGGGTGTGCCCTGATTGGAGGCTGGTGGTGTGAGGAAGCTAGAGACAGGCTAACTAGGAGCTGGGCAACCTATGTGATTGGTTAGGGCTACCTATTTGGCTTTCTACTATTGGTCCTAAATTGGAAGCAGGGACGAAAATTAGGGAAGCTGTCAATTATTAATCAAGTCCTTGCCATTTGGGGCTGATTGTTACAGAAGTTTAGCTTCCTGGGCTGTCACTAGAGATAGCAATCTGGCTTCCTACAAGTCTGACTTACAGCAGGCTGGCTTCCTGGGCTGGTTATTGTAGATAAGGGGTTGACTTCCCCTGGGCAGGTTGCGGCAGGTTGTAGGTCAAAATTCTATTTTTAAATATGGTCTGACCATTGTCCTTTTGTATATTTAGTCTCTCAGGCCTGATTGGAGGCTGTTGACAGGGGAAGCTGAAGGTGCACTAATAAGAAGCAGGGCATCTTATGTGATTGGTTTGGGGAACAGATTTTGCTTTCTCTGGTTGGTCCTGAGTTAAAGCTGGTAGTAATTGATAAAATCCTGATGGTTTAGGGCCAATTGCTGCAGAGGTCGTGGTTTGGCCTGCCCAGTAAGTTGCAACAGAGGTGGTAATTTGGCAAAGGAACTGAATAGACAGTTCTGCAAAGAATTAGTACCAATGACCAACAAGCACATGAAGAGATGCCCAACATCCTTAGTCATCAGGGAAAATGCAAATCAAAACCACAATGAGAAAGCACGTCATACCTACTAGGATGGCTAGAATTAAAAAGACAGATAATAACAAGTGTTAATGAAGAGGCAGAGAAACGGGAATGCTCATACATTGCTGGTGAGAATGTAGAATGATGCAGCTGCAGTAGAAAACAGTTTAGCAGTTCCTCAAAAGTTTAAACATAGAATTATCATATGATCCAGGATTCCACTCCTAGAGATACACCCAAGAGAAATGAAAATATATATCCACACAAAAAATTGTACACAAGTGTTCACAGCAGCATTATTCACAATAGCCAAAAAGTGGAAATAGGGATGCAGTGTCCTTTGCCCCACTTCTGCACACAGCCTGCCTGAGCTGAGGTGCTGGTGGCAGCCATTCCGCACTAGGAACTCTGGTCGGAAGAGTCAGGTGCAAGGCCTGCACATGGCCCCCTGTGAACAAGTGAAACCCGACTAAGCACAAAGGAAAAAAAAAAGCCATCTCAGAGACGTGACTATTTTCAAGGCTACTGTTTTCCTCTGTGTAACACTGCCTGTGAGACAAAACAAGGAAGAAGCAGGTGATTCTAATGTGCAGCACAGAAGGAGAGCCACTGCAGGCCAGCTTCTCCAACTGTGAAGGCACTCCAGCCGTGTGGCTCACAGGGTCTTGGTGTTCCGGCCGGGTGTCAGGCCTGAGCCTCTGACATGGGAGAGCTGAGTTTAGGACATTGGACCACCAGAGACATCCCAGCCCCATGTAATATCAATTGGCAAGAGCTCTGCCAGAGATCTCCATCTCAATGCTAAGACCCAGCTCCCCTCAATGACCAGCAAGCTCCAGTGCTGGATACCCCATGCCAAACAACTAGCTAGACAGGAACATAACCCCATCCATTAGCAGTGAGGTTGCCTAAAATCATAATAACTTCACAGACACCCCAAAACACACCACCGGGCACAGTCCTGCCCACCAGAAAGACAAGACCCAGCTTCATCCACCAGAACACAGGCACCAGTCCCCTCCACCAGGAAGCCTACACAAGCCACTGAACCAACCTTACCCACTGGGGGCAGACACCAAAGACAACAGGAACTACAAACCTGCAGCCTGTGAAAAGGAGACCCCAAACACAGTAAGTTAAGCAAAATGAGAAGACAGAGAAATATGCAGTAGATGAAGGAGCAAGGTAAAAACCCACCAGACCTAACAAATGAAGAGGAAATAGGCAGTCTACCTGAAAAAGAATTCAGAATAATGATAGTAAAGATGATCCAAAATCTTGGATATAGAATGGAGAAAATACAGGAAATGTTTAACAAGGACCTAGAAGAACTAAAGAGCAAACAAACAATGATGAACAACACAATAAATGAAATTAAAAATTCTCTAGAAGATGTAAGACCGGACACTATAAAACTCTTAGAGGAAAACATTGGAAGAACACTCTGACATAAATCACAGCAAGATCTTTTTTGATCCACCTCCTAGAGAAATGGAAATAAAAAGAAAAATAAACAAATGGGACCTAATGAAACTTCAAAGCTTTTGCACAGCAAAGGAAACCATAAACAAGATGAAAAGACAACCCTCAGAATGGGAGAAAATATTTGCAAACGAATCAATGGACAAAGGATTAATCTCCAAAATATATAAACAGCTCATGCACCTCAATATTAAAGAAACAAACAACCCAATCCAAAAATGGGCAGAAGACCTAAATAGACGTTTATCCAAAGAAGACATACAGATGGCCAAGAAGCACATGAAAAGCTGCTCAACATCACTAATTATTAGAGAAATGCAAATCAAAACTTCAATGAGGTATCACCTCACACCAGTTAGAATGGGCATCATCAGAAAATCTACAAACAACAAATGCTGGAGAGGGTGTGGAGAAAAGGGAACCCTCTTGCACTGTTGGTGGGAATGTAAATTGATACAGCCATTATGGAGAACAGTATGGAGGTTCCTTAAAAAACTAAAAATAGAATTACCATATGATGCAGCAATCCCACTCCTGGGCATATACCCAGAGAAAACCATAATTCAAAAAGACACATGCACCCCAATGTTCATTGCAGCACTATTTACACTAGCCAGGTCATGGAAGCAACCTAAATGCCCATCGACAGACGAATGGATAAAGAAGAAGTGATACATATATACAATGGAATATTACTCAGCCATAAAAAGAATGAAATTGAGTCATTTGTTGAGACGTGGATGGATCTAAAGACTGTCATACAGAGTGAAGTAAGTCAGAAAGAGAAAAACAAATATCATATATTAACTCATGTATGTGGAACCCAGAAAAATGGTACAGATGAACCGGTTTGCAGGGCAGAAGTTGAGACACAGATGTAGAGAACAAACGTATGGACACCAACCAGGGAAAGCGGAGGGGTGGTGGGGGTTGGGGTGTGATGAATTGGGTGACTGGGATTGACATGTATACACTGATGTGTATAAAATTGATGACTAATAAGAACCTGCAGTATAAAAAAAAAACAACTAATACTAAACTTTTGGGGGGTTATTTGTATGGAAATATGTTAATATAAATGTTTCAGACATTACATGAAATTTCTAAAAATTTTATATGTTCTGTTATAATGTTATAAGTCATAATTCTAGTTATTACTTTAAGATGTATATCTCAGAAATAACTAAATTTCCTCATCAATTGCATTATTATGAACTTTCATCAAATCTTTAACCGTGGTCATTTTTAAGTCTTTTGTCATTAACAGACAGTTCTGGGTGTACTCTGATGCTTTTGCAAAAATGTTCCTATAAAAGGGTTTCATCTTCAAGGAATTCATGGAAAAGACTCTGACAAGTACAGGTTTCTGGTAACTGACTATACTGCTGAACTGAATGAATAAGCATTTTCAGAACTCTAATGGAAAACTGATGAATTCATAAAAGTGCTAACAAAAGATCAAGATAAAAATAATTAATTACATGGGACTGAGTGAACTGATGAGGATGATTATAATTTA
This sequence comes from Stenella coeruleoalba, assembly GCF_951394435.1. Classification (NCBI taxonomy): domain Eukaryota; kingdom Metazoa; phylum Chordata; class Mammalia; order Artiodactyla; family Delphinidae; genus Stenella; species Stenella coeruleoalba. The sequence continues at coordinate 38,498,466 of NC_137152.1, read as the reverse complement.
TGTGACTTTCTGTTTGAATAAAAAAAATCCCACAAGGACTCAGAGGCAAAAAATATACAAATCAATTTTCACTGCAAAGTAAAGGAGCTGTTACAGTGGAGGATTACTGGACTGAATGTCAATATAATGACATAGTATGAGTGTGTTTCATGTTTGGTAACTGCAATCATTGTTGCTTTTGTTGTGGTCATCCATTTACAATGCTTGGTGTCAGTTTATTTATCTCTTGTAAAAATAAAATACAGTGTGTGTGTGTGAAAAAAATAATACTTGGTAATGAGGGAGGTGAAAAAAAAAAGGAAAACAACCAAGTGTCCTTTGACAAATGAATGGATAAAGAAAATGTAGTGTATATATAGACAATGGAATATTATTCAGCCATTAAAAGAAGGAAACCTTGCTGTTGGTGAAAATGTAAATGGACCTGGAGGACATTATGCTTATAGAAATACACCAGACAATGAAAGACAATGTATGATCTCACATATATGTGGAATCTAAGTAAATCAAGCTCATAACACCATAAATTAGAACTGTAGTTGTAAGGAGTAGATGGTGGAGAAAGTGGGGAGATATTGGTGCAGGGTACAAACTTTCAGTTAAAAGATGACAAAGTTCTAGGTATCAAATATGTATCATGTTGACTATAGTTAATAATGCTGTATTGTTTTTTTGCTATCTAGTATGAGAGACCTGCTTGTGTTCTCAACACCCAGAAACACACAAATAGAAACTATGTGAGGTGACAGTTAATTACCTTGATTGTGGTAATCATTCACAATGTCTATCTGTATTAAATCATCATTTTGGAAATCTTAATGAAACTTTCAATTTTTACAATCGAAATATATGTAGTTTTGTGAATCATACTTCAATAAACTGGAAAAAAGGGAAAAAAAACAGAACAAAAAACCCAAAAATGGGCAAAAGACCTAAACAGACATTTCTCCAAAGAAGATATACAGATTGCCGACAAACACATGAAAGAATTCTCAACATCATTAATCATTACAGAAATGCAAATCAAAACTACAATGAGACATCATCTCACAGCGGTCAGAATGGCCATCATCAAAAAATCTACAAACAGTAAATGCTGGAGAGGGTGTGGAGAAAAGGGAACCCTCTTGCACTGTTGGTGAGAATGTAAATTGATACAGTTACTATGGAGAACAGTATGGAAGTTCCTTAAAAAACTAAAAATAGAAATACCATATGACCCAGCAATCCCACTACTGGGCATATACCCTAAGAAAACCGTAATTCAAAAAGAGACATGTACCAAAATGTTCATTGCAGCTCTATTTACAATAGCCAGGACATAAAGCAACCTAAGTGACCATCATTGGATGAATGGATAAAGAAGATGTGGCACATATATACAATGGAATATTACTCAGCCATAAAAAGAAACAAAATTGAGTTATTTGTAGTGAGGTGGATGGACCTAGAATCTGTCATACAGAGTGAAGTAAGTCAGAAAGAGAAAAACAAATACCGTATGCTAGCACATATATGTGGAATCTAAGGGAAAAAATGATCATGAAGAACTTAGGGGCAAGATGGAAATAAAGACACAGACCTACTAGAGAATGGACTTGAGGATATGGGGAGGGGAAGGGAAAGCTGTGACAAAGTGAGAGAGTGGCATGGACATATATACACTACCAAACGTAAAATAGATAGCTAGTGGGAAGCAGCTGCATAGCACAGGGACATCAGCTCGGTGCTTTGTGACCACCTAGAGGGGTGGGATAGGGAAGTTGGGAGGGAGGGAGACACAAGAGAGAAGAGATAGAGGAACATATGAATATATATGACTGATTCACTTTGTTATAAAGCAGAAACTAACACACCATTGTAAAGCAATTATACTCCAATAAAGATGTTAAAAAATAAAAAAATTTAAATATAAAGAAAAGATATTAAAATCAGCAAGGGAAAAGCAACAAATAACATACAAGGGAATCCCCATAAGGTTGACAGCTGAACTTCAGCAGAAACTCTGCAAGCCAGAAGGGAGTGGCAGGACATATTCAAAGTGATGAAAGAGAAAAATCTACAACCAAGATTACTCTACACAGCAAAGATCTCATTCAGATTTGACGAAGAAATTAAAACCTTTACAGACGGGCAAAAGCTAAGAGAATTCAGCACCACCAAACCAACTTTACAACAAATGCTAAAGGAACTTCTCTAGGCAGGAAACACAAGAGAAGGAAAAGATCTACAATAACAAACCCAAACCAATGAAGAAAATGGTAATAGGGACATACATATCGATAACTACCTTAAATGTAAATGGATTAAATGCTCCAACCAAAAGACGTAGACTGGATGAATGGATACAAAAACAAGACCCATATATATGCTGTCTACAAGAGACCCACTTCAGATCTAGGGACACATACAGACTGAAGGTGAGGGGATGGAAAAAGATATTCCATGCAAATGGAAATCAAAAGAAAGCTGGAGTAGCAATTGTCATATCAGACAAAATAGACTTTAAAATAAAGACTATTAGAAGAGACAAAGAAGGACACTACATAATGATCAGGGGTTGGATCCAAGAAGAAGATATAACAATTGTAAATATTTATGCACCCAACACAGGAGCACCTCAATACATAAGGCAAATACTAACAGCCATAAAAGGGGAAATTGACAGTAACACATTCATAGTAGGGGACTTTAACACCCCACTTTCACCAATGGACAGATCAACCAAAATGAAAATAAATAAGGAAACACAAGCTTTAAATGACACATTAAACAAGATGGATTTAATTGATATTTATAGGACATTCCATCCAAAAACAAGAGAATACACTTTCTTCTCAAGTGCTCATGGAACATTCTCCAGGATAGAGCATATCTTGGGTCAGAAATCAAACCTTCATAAATATAAGAAAGTTGAAACTGTATCAAGTATCTTTTCTGACCAGAACACTGTGAGACTAGATATCAATTACAGGAAAATATCTGTAAAAAATACAAACAGATGGAGGCTAAATGTACATTACTAAATAACCAAGAGATCACCGAAGAAATCAAAGAGGATATCAAAAAGTACCTAGAAGCAAATTACAATGAAAACACCATGACCCAAAACCTATGGGATGCAGCAAAAGCAGTTCTAAGAGGGAAGTTTACAGCGATACAATCCTACCTCAAGAAACAAGAAAAGCCTCAAATAAACAACCTAACCTTACACCTAAAGCAATTAGAGAAAGAACAACAAAAAAACCCCAAAGTTAGCAGAAGGAAAAAAATCATAAAGATCAGATCAGAAATAAATGAAAAAGAAATGAAGGAAACAATAGCAAAGATCAATAAAACTAAAGGCTGGTTCTTTGAGAAGATAAACAAAATTGATAAACCATTAGCTAACCTTATCAAGAAGAAAAGGGAGAAGACTCAAATCAACAGAATTAGAAATGAAAAAGGAGAAGTAACAACTGACACTGCAGAAATACAAAGGATCATGAGAGATTACTACAAGCAACTATATGCCAATAAAATGGACAACCTGAAAGAAATGGACCACTTCTTCGAACAGCACAACCTTCTGAGACTGAACCAGGAAGAAATAGGAAATATAAACAGAACAATCACAAGCACTGAAATTGAAACTGTGATTAAAATCTTCCAACAACCAAAAGCCCAGGACCACATGGATCCACAGGCGAATTCTATCAAACATTTAGAGAAGAGCTAACACCTATCCTTCTCAAACTCTTCCAAAGTATAGCAGAGGGAGGAACACTACCAAACTCATTCTAGGAGGCCACCCCCAACCTGATACCAAAACCAGATAAAGATGTTACAAAAAAAGAAAACTACAGGCCAATATCACTGATGAACATACATGCAAAAATCCTCAACAAAATACTAGCAAACAGAATCCAGCAGCAGATTAAAAGGATCATATACCATGATCAAGTGGGGTTTATCCCAGGAATGCAAGGATTCTTCAATATACGCAAATACACCATATTAACAAATTGAAGGAGAAAAACCATGTGATCACCTCAATAGATGCAGAAAAAGCTTTTGACAAAATTCAACACCCATTTATGATAAAAACTGTCCAGAAAGTAGACGTAGAGGGAACTTACCTCAACATAATAAAGGCCATATATGACAAACACACAGCCAACATCATCCTCAATGGTGAAAAACTGAAACCATTTCCTCTAAGATCAGGAACAAGACAAGGTTGCCCACTCTCACCACTCTTATTCAACACAGTTTTGGAAGTTTTAGCCACAGCAATCAGAGAAGAAAAAGAAATAAAAGGACTCCGAATCGGAAAAGAAGTAAAGCTGTCCCTGTTTGCAGATGACATGATACTATACATAGAGAATCCTACAGATGGTACCAGAAAACTACTAGAGCTAATCAATGAATTTGGTAAAGTAGCAGGATACAAAATTAATGCACAGAAATCTCTTGCATTCCTACACACTAATCTTTTGCATTCCTATACACTACAAAATTAATGCACAGAAATCTCTTGCAATCCTATACACTGCGAAAAATATGAAAGAGAAATTAAGGAAGCACTCACATTTACCACTGCAACAAAAAGAATAAAATACCCAGGAATAAACCTATCTAAGGAGACAAAAGACCTGTATGCAGAAAACTATAAGACACTGATGCAAGAAATTAAAGATGATACAAACAGATGGACAGATATACCATGTTCTTGGATTGGAAGAATCAACATTGTGAAGATGACTCTACTACCCAAAGCAATCTACAGATTCAATGCAATTCCTATCAAACTACCAATGGCATTTTTCACAGAACTAGAACAAAAAATTTCACAGTTTGTATGGAAACACAAAAGACCCCAAATAGCCAAAGCAATCTTAAGAAAGAAAAACGGAGCTGGAGGAATCAGGCTCCCTGACTTCAGACTATACCACAAAGCTAAAGTAATCAAGGTAGAATGGTACTGGCACAAAAACAGGAATATAGATCAATGGAATAGGGTAGAAAGCCCAGAGATAAACCCACGCACATATGGTCACCTTATCTTTGATATAGGAGGCAAGAATACACACTGGAGAAAAGACAGTCTCTTCAATAAGTGGTGCTGGGAAAACTGGACAGCTACATGTAAAAGAATGAAATTAGAACACTCCCTAACACCATACACAAAAATAAACTAAAAATGGATTAAAGACCTAAATGTAAGGCCAGGCACTATAAAACTCTTATAGGAAAACATAGGCAGAACACTCTATGACATAAATCACAGCAAGATCCTTTTTCACCCACCTCCTAGAGAAATGGAAATAAAAACAGAAATGACTTAATGAAACTTAAAAGCTTTTACACAGCATAGGAAACCATAAACAAGACGAAAAGACAACCCTCAAAATGGGAGAAAAATATTTGCAAATGATGCAACTGACAGAGGATTAATCTCCAAAATTTACAAGCAGCTCATGCAGCTCAATATCAAAAAACAAACAACTCAATCCAAAAATGGGCAGAAGACCTAAATAGATATTTCTCCAAAGAAGATATACAGATTGCCAACAAACACATGAAAGGATGTTCAACATCACTAATCATTAGAGAAATGCAAATCAAAACTACAATGAGGTATCACCTCACACATGATCAGAGTGGCCATCATCAAAAAATCTACAAACAGGGGCTTCCCTGGTGGCGCAGTGGTTGAGAGTCCTCCTGCCGATGCAGGGGACACGGGTTCGTGCCCTGGTCCGGGAGGATCCCACATGCCGCGGAGCGGCTAGGCCCGTGAGCCATGGCCGCTGGGCCTGCGCGTCCGGAGCCTGTGCTCCGCAATGGGAGAGGCCACAACAGTGAGAGGCCCTCATACTGCAAAAAAAAAAAAAAAAAATCTACAAACAATAAATGCTAGAGAGGGTGTGGAGAAAAGGAGACCCTGTTGCACTGTTGGTGGGAATGTAAATTGATACAGCCACTATCAAGAACAGTATGGAGGTTCCTTAAAAACTAAAAATAGAACTACCATACGACCCAGAAATCCCACTACTGGGCATATACCCTGAGAAAACCATAATTCAAAAAGAGTCATGTACCACAATGTTCATTGCAGCACTATTTACAATAGCCAGGTCATGGAAGCAACCTAAGTGTCCATCGACAGATGTATGGATAAAGAAGATGTGGCACATATATAGAATGGAATATTACTCAGCCATAAAAAGAAATGAAATTGAGTTATTTGTAGTGAGGTGGATGGACCTAGAGTCTGTCATACAGAGTGAAGTAAGTCAGAAAGAGAAAAACAAATACCATATGCTAACACATATATGGAATCTATAAAAAAAAGAAAAACGGTTCTGAAGAACCTAGGGTCAGGACAGGAATAAAGAGGCAGACATAGAGAATGGACTTGAAGACACAGGGAGGGGGAAGGGTGAGCTGAGACGAAGTGAGAGAGTGGCATGGACATATATACACTACCAAATGTAAAATAGATAGCTAGTGGGAAGCAATTGCATAGCACAGGGAGATCAGCTTGGTGCTTTGTGACCAGCTAGAGGGGTGGGATAGGGAGGGTGGGAGGGAGACGCAAGAGGGAGGGGATATGGGGATAGATGTATACGTATAGCTGATTCACTTTGTTATACGGCAGCAACTAACACAACAATGTAAAGCAATTATACTCCAATAAAGATATTTTTTAAAAAATACATCTGTAACAAAAACCATAGCAGAAACAAAAATGATTATTTAAATGGAGAAAAATATCACATTTTTTCCTCAGAACCAATAAATGAGTTTCAATTAATCACTAAAAAAAAAGTTGAAATAGCATAAATATCTACCAGCTGATGAATGGATAAACAGAATGTCATATATAATTATATTATTCAGCCATAATAAAGAATGAAGTACTAATACATGGCACAACATGGGTGAACCTTGAAAACATTATGTAAAGTGAAAGAAGCCAGGCACAAAGGACTACATATTTTATGATTCCATTTATATGAAATGACCAAAATAAGCAAATCCATAGAGACAGAAAATAGATTAGTGATTGCTAGGGCCTGGGAGGAGGGGAGAAGGGGAAATAACTGTTAATGGGTACTGGGTTTCTTTAGAGGAGGATGAAAATGTTCTACAATTAGGTAGTAGTGATGGTAGTACAACTTTGTGAATATACTAAAAAAAGCCTAATAAATTGTACAGTTTTTAAAAATCCTATAATTCCCTTTAGGGGCACATTTTCTAGTTACCTCTTGTGATGAGTGAAGCATATCTTTTAACTTTTGAAGCCTTCCTGAATGTACATCCTTCTGGACACCTGTACAAAATGGACCTTCTCCGTGTTTCTTGTCATTGTCCCATATTCATCTGCAGACACAGCTTCAATGTCTTCTATCTTGGTATCTTAGTCCATTAATTATGACTGCCAAAAGGAGATGGAGGCCCAAATAGATGAGTTGAGAATGTATCATGGGCCACTTTGTACAATAACCTATATCAGGTCATATTGTAAGGACTATAAAATACCCTAAATTTAGGAATTATGTTTTCTTCTTTCCTTCTCTTCTGCTTTCCTCTATGGACTGAGAAAATGTAATTGTCATAGCCTCTGTTTAGTTTTAATCACATGAACTAAACCCTCTGTTTAGTTTTAATCACATGAATTAAACCCAATTAAATTGCAGTTCTAATGCCCTTTAGCTCTCTCTGCTTCACCATCTACAAATATGTGTTTGATTCACCATCTACAAGCTTGTGTTTGATTTCTCTCAAGCAAGGTTTCCCAAAAGTGTATGATCTACCAATCTCCAATAAATGGGTTGACTTGAAGATGGTAAGAGCTTCGTGTTTTACCTTTCTCACTGCCGCTAACATTTTACCAAAGGTCTACTGTTAATATATGTTCTAAACCAGCCATCCTCAACCCTAGATACACATTCAAATAACCTGGGAAATAATTTTTGAATATTGATGCCTGAACCCCAGACCCAATTAATTGGTATAGGTTGGGGCCTGAAAATTCATATTTTTAAAAAGTTCCCCTGGGCAACTCCAGTGGGCAGCTAGGGTTGATGAAAACTGCACTAAGAAAGACTTGAGTATTTCTTAAATTTAGATTTACTAATTATATTTTTATCAAGCAATATAGATATAAAGTTCTAAAAGTCAAATGGTACTTACCACAAAGCTTTTTAAGAAAGAAATTTCTTGCTCTACCCCTTCCCATCCCTGATCCTCATTCCCCAGAGGCAACCACATTCAACTCTTTTTTTAAAAATTTTATTTATTTATTTATTTATTTTTGGCTTCATTGGGTCTTTGTTGCTGCGCACGGGCTTTCTCTAGTTGAGGCGAGCGGGGGCTGCTCTTCATTGCGGTGTGCAGGCTTCTCATTGTGGTGGCTTCTCTTGTGGAGCATGGGTTCTATGCACGTGGTCCTCAGGAGTTGTGGTACACAGGCTCAGGAGTTGTTGGGCACGGGCTTAGTTGCTCCACAGCATGTGGGATCTTCCCGGACCAGGGCTTGAAACAGTGTCCCCTGCATTGGCAGGTGGATTCTTAACCACTGTGCCACCATGGACGCCCCATATTCAACCCTTTTAACTATTCCCTTAAATTATTTACATCTTTTATCATTATACTGATATTTCTTATTTATTTTCAATTTTATTTATTGTGAGTTGACTTCCTACTACAGAAGACAATGATCTACCTCTCCTCTTCCAGCATTCTGCACACAAAAGTTTCTCTTCCACCTTCCCAGCATAGGTATTACATGGTTTGGGGCTAAAGCAATATTCGGTGTTGACATATTTATGACTATGTAAATATAATAAAATGGCAGACTTAAGCCCTAACCTATCAGTAATTACCTTAAATATAAACAGTTTAAGTTCACCAATTGAAAGACAGATTAGCAAAGTGGATTAAAAAATTTAATCAAACCATATCCTATCTACAAGAAACTCACTTCGAATACAACCACAGAAAAGTAAAAGAATGGAAAAATATGTACAACACATTATGTCTTTTTAAAAAGCAGAACTGCCTATATTAACATTAGACTCCAGAGCAAAGAAAATTACTAGAAACAAAGAGGGATATTACATAATGATAAAAGGATCAGTTCACCAAGAAGAGATATTGAGGCAGAAAAAGCATCTGCAAAATCCAACATTCATTCATGATTTAAAAAAAAAACCCTCAAAAAAACTAGAAATAGAAGGAAATTTCCTCATCTTGGTAAACAGTACTTACAAAAACTTACAGTTAATATTTTATTTAATTGTGAAAGACTGAATGCTTCCCCTCTAAGATCGGGAACAAGGCAAGGATGTATGCATCTCACCACTCTCATTCAACATTCTTCTGGAAGTTCTAGCCAGTGAAATAACACCCAAAAAATAGAATAAATAAAAGAGATACATATTTTTTAAAAGAAAAAATAAAACTGTCCCTATTTGCAGATATCTATACTGTACGAAATCCCAAGGAATCTAAAACAAAACAAAAACCCTCCTAGAACTTATGAGTTCAGCAAGGTTTCAGAATATAAGATCAACACTTAAAAATCAATCGCATTTCTATATGTTAACAACATACTTGTGGAAACAAAAATTTAAAACACAATACCAGGGCCTTCTCTGGTGGCACAGTGGTTAAGAATCTGCCTGCCAATGCAGGGGACATGGGTTCAATCCCTGGTCCGGGAAGATCCCACATGCCGCGGAGCAACTAAGCCCGTGCACCACAACTACTGAGCCTGCATGCCACAACTACTGAAGGCCGCGTGCCTACAGCCTGAACTCCGCAACAAGAGAAGCCACCACAATGAGAAGCCCATGCACCACAATGAAGAGTAGCCCCTGATCGCCTCAACTAGAGAAAGCCCACGGGCAGCAATGAAGACCCAACACAGCCATAAGTAAATAAATTTATATATATATATATATTTTTTTTAAATACCATTTATGGTGTGTGCTAAAGAAAATTAAATAGATATAAACCTAAAAGCATGTACAGGATCTGTATGCTGAAAATTACAAAACGCTGCTGAGAGAAATCAAAGGCCTAAATAAATGGAGAAACATATGTTCATAGATTGGAAGACTGAGAATATTGTAGATGTCAATTCTCTCCAAATAGATCTATAGGTTTAATGCAATTCCTACTGAAGTTCTTTTGTAGACACAAACAAGCTTATTCTAAAATGTATATGGAAAGGTACAAGCCCTAGAATAGCAATATTAAAATAAAATTTTAAATAAGACATACCTAATTTTTAGTTTTTTAAATATTAAATTAAAATAATCTTTAAAAAGAAGAGTAAATTGGGAGGGATCATACCTGATGGCTTACTATATAGCTGCAGTAATCAAGGTAGTTATTGTCTTAGCAGGGAGATGGGCATAGATCAATGGAACAAAATCAAAATCTCATATAGACTCACACAAATACAGCCAGCTGATTTTTGACAAAGATGCAAAAGCAATCCAATGGAGGAAGGATAGCCTTTTCAACAAATGGTGCTGGAGCAATTAGATATTCATAAGCAAAAAAATGAACCTTGACCTAAACCTGAAACCTTACAAAAATCAACTCAAAATGGATCAAGGAGTGAATGTAAAATGTAAAACTCTAAAACTTTTAGAAACAAAATATAGGAAAAACTCTTAGGGACCTAGGACTAGGTGAAGAGTTCTTATACTTGACGTGAAAAGCACAGTCCTTAAAAGGAAAAATTGATGAATTGGACTTTATCAAAATTAAAGACATTTGTTTCATTGAAAGACTGTTAAGAAGATGAAACGACAAGTTACAGACTGGAAGAAAATATTTGCCAGCCACATACCCAGTGAAGGCCTTATATCTAGAATATATAAAGAACTCTCAGAACTCAACAATAAAAAAAAGGAAACAATCCAACTAGAAACTGGGCAAAAGACATGAACATTCATTTCACCAAAGAGGAGATATGGATGGCAAATAAGTGTCTGAAAAGATATTCAACACCACTAGCCATTAGGGAAATGTAAATTAAGACTGCAATGAGATATCAGTTGAAATAAAAAATAGTGATAAATAACAAATGCTGGTGAGGACACAGACAAATTGGATCTCTGCACATTGCTAGTGGGAATGTAAAATGGTGCAGCCAGTCTGGAGAAGAGTTGGGGGTAGAGTGAATACGTACAAAGAGGTAATATTAGGTGGTTCTTTTGTGGTGATGGGAACCACTTCTGTATCTTGCTTGTGGTAGTGGCACAGAACCACACACACACACACACACACACACACACACACACACACAGGGTTTTTTTAATGGTGAAAACTGAATGCTAAAAACTGAATGTGGTCCGTAGTCTAATTAAGAGTAATGTACCAATGTCAGTTTCCTAATTTTGATATTATACTACAGCTGTGATATTGGGGGAAGCTGGGTGAAGGATGAACTTGTACTATTTTTGCAATTTCCTCTAAGTATATAATTATTTCAAAATAACTTTTTTTAACTTTAAGAAATACATCCCCAGAAAAGTCTTTTTGGTCTTGTAAATATCCCTCAGTGGGGAAAATCCTTAAGCAATTGCTTTCCAGCTATAGCTTTATCCAGCTCATTTTGTTAGGTCATTTCCTGCCCTGAGGGCATGTTGGATTGTATCAGGGGTGCTTCAGGAGACAGAAGGAGGGAGCCCCAGGAAATGGGGGAGGACCTCACAAGGAGGGGTGCATGTACCAACCACCACCTTCTCTTCAAATGCTTGTCCAACATTAGCCAGCCCTGTCTCAATATCTCTGCCGAGGTCCATCGGCCTCATCCACACACAGAGGTGGCAAGACAGAAGTTAGCCTGCAATTCACAAAGTTTGCTCTGTTCCCACATCTGCCTGATGCTTGCTGGGTGCCTAAATTTCCCCTATGAAGAACAGGAGTCATGCCATTGTTCTGTAGTAGCTGGGAATAAATGGGCTAAAGAAGAATTCAAAAGTATCATAATTGTAGTGATGCCAAAAGGGGAAATCTTCTCACTGTGTGTGTCCCCCCATCCTATCCTTCCCCAGATTCAGTTCCTAGGAGACCCTCACAATTTTAATAAGTGCTTTACATAGTTATGAATACCTGAATTGTAACTATATCAAAACATTATATGAAAGGCTTCATGCATAATATAACATTTCTTATTCACAGTTGGAAGGAGGTATGGTAGTTTGCATATGGAGGTTTGAAACACAGCTCATTTTCATTGCCAGAATTTATTTTTGTTATACTATCCCATGAAGTCTAAAAATAAAGATATGATTGTAAAATTATAATAACCTAGAATAAAGAGGATAAAATACTATTTGTTAGTCCATGTCTTATAAATATTTATCAGTGCTTAATTTGTACAATAAATCCACAAAAACAAAAAAAATAATAAAAAGTATCATAATTGCAAGCTTGGATGATTAGAGCAGCTTGGGATTGATGAAGGATTTAGGGTCTGAGCTTTTTTTAAAATTTTATTGAAGTATAGTTGATTTACAATGCTGTGTTAATTTCTGCTGTACAGCAAAGTGATTCAGTTATACATATATATACATTCTTTTTCATATTCTTTCCATTATGGTTTAGCACAGGATATTGAATATCATTCCCTATGCTATACAAAAGGACCTTGTTGTTTATCCATTCTATGTATAATAGTTTGCATCTGCTAATCCCAAACTCCCACTCCATCTCTCCCCCCTCCCCCATCCCCCTTGGCAACCACAAGTCTCTTCTCTATGTCTGTGAGTCTGTTTCTGTTTCGTGGATAAGTTCGTGTCATATTTTAGATTCCACATAAAAGTGATATCATATGGTATTTGTATTTCTCTTTCTGAATTACTTCACTTAGTGTGATAATCTCTACTTGCATCCATGTTGCTGCAAATGGCATTATTTCATTCTTTTTTATGGCTGAGTGATATTCCATTGTGTATATGTGTATGTATGTGTATGTGTGTATACACACACACACACACACACACACACACACACACACACACACACATATAGGGTCTGAGCTTTTGACAGAAAGGCATCTGAATCAGAGACAGGAGTCTCCAAATTCTTTAGCATTCAACAGGCTCCTCCTGTTGGTCTAGATTTTTGCTTCTAAGACATCAGGCTTTAAGAGTCACTGAGAAGCTGTTCCCCTGCAGAACAGACAGAAACACATAGTAAACATCATTCCATTTTTCTTGAGGGGTACTTGTGAATGTCCCAACATCAAGGCAGGAGAAACCCCACCGTTCAGAAGGATTCTGGTTCCGACAACAGCAGGTCATTAATTTGGAGACAGAGATCACTGTTACAACTGAATGCCAGAGGTGGGGAAAATGTCAGTCTAACTGCTGACACAGTCTCAGCTACTGGTGGCTAAAGCCAGGCCACAGAGTTTGAGGAAGGAACAAGAGTTTGTCTGGGGAGACCAAGGGTGAGGGGCTGAGGAAAGGGAAATATGTGCATTGTGACCAAGAAGAGCTTTCTGGTGAGCAGTATTTCTTACACTCAAATTGCTGTTTTATAGAGCCTGGCCAAGAATGGAGCTGGTACATGAAAAAGCAGAGAAGCACCTGTGAAATAAAGCAAGAAGCTCTTTGACAGAAGGTATTAAAGGAGCCTGGAGAGACATACTTGCTGACAGCTTGATGGATGCATAGGTGTGATGGTCCCTTCCTTCAACACTAATTGCAAAGTCATAGGCATTAAGCAACGCACACAAGAGGGGTAATTATGATTTTCAAAGACTAGGAAGGATACGATCAGAGGAAAACCTTGAAGTGATCACAGCCACTGAGGATCATTATTCATTTGCTGAAGCTAATGACAGGTTGGCTCTTAGAAACTGGTGGGGACGGCGCTTCTGGTGGGAAGAGAAGAGATGGGAAGAGAAGAGAGTATTCAGCTTCTTGTTATGCAAAACCTGTCCCCTGGAAACAGCTAAAACGACCTACTGTGGTTGAATTTAAGCTACAATACACAAATGTTTTATGATACGGTCCTTTTTCATGATACTACTGACTTGGAATGTGCTTGTGTTGGTTTAGAGTTTCATTTCTGCCCTTAGGTTGGCATAAAGACAATGCTTTTCAGTGAAATGGCATCATTTGTCAAGGTGTCATTGTGAATTCTGTCCAGATGTGTTAAGCACAACTGTCCTTGGAGAGCCTACTCTGTGGGGTCAAGGGGACAAAGCCACCTTGCCCGAGGAGAGAGGAGCCTTCTGAGGAAAACGCTGTGGATAGCTCTTCGAGTGGAAAGGCACTCAGGAGAGAGGAAGCAGATAAACAGGGAAGGAAAGACCCCCACACATGCTCGGCTGCTCGGAGATGAGTGCCAGAACCTAGCGTCCATTGGCATGCAGACATGGTAATCCTCAGGCTGGCCCTTGGCCTAGGGTCATGCTGTAGAGCAGGCTGGGAGTATCTCCTTGGCTCTTGATACTCCTCTCTGCCCTATTTTGAGACTCTCCCATTTTAGGCTTTCTGACTTGCTCTCCAAAGTGTTCTATGACCTGGGTCAAGAGGAGCACAAGGGGAACATTTGGAACAAACTCTTTCACACGGAGATGTGACCCAGCATGATTCCTTACCACCACTCCTGCCCCAACTCTTACCTTTACATTCTCACTGAAGTGAGCAAAAAGGTGTTGGGGATCTAGGCAAATATGCAACACAGCCCCTTTACTCACCTGATCCCTAAAATGGATATCTGACTGTGATTGTTCTAGCTCAGACTCTCTTTGTCCTGCTCTGGTATGGGAACCCCTTTATTCTGCAGAGAACCCATCATCCTTGCAGTTTGCTTGGAGCTGAAACCATCTGCCCCTCCTGACCACAGGGCTGGGCCTCCTGTGACCTAAACTGGCCAACCGGCATCCACCTCCCTCTTAGGCATAGTGCTTGAATGAAGGGAGGGCACAACAGAGAGCAAGACTTCGGGTACTAAACTAGCTACAGAAGCCAAAACTTGACCTCATGGGCAATCAGATTGGGAAAAGATGTTAGGACATACTGGAAAGAGACAAACACAGAGTTCTAATCTGAGAGCATCCAGGGGAGAAGACATATCGTCATGGTAGATATTCAGGCTGAAGAAGCGAGACAAAAGTCTAGTTCTGTGAAATGGACTAGAAAGATCCAGAACCAATTTAGAAGCAAGCAGAGCCCAACGCTGAGTCCAGAATGTTAAAGCAGGGCTCCAGAAGTTTTCACTGCGAACAGACAGTGTTTGTTATAGAGAATGAGGCAAGATTTAGCCTTGAGGTGGGAATTGAGGGGTCCTTTTAGGAGAAAATGATAATAGTGACTAGAAAGCCAGCTGGAAATGTCACTGCTAACATCCTGACACCTCCTTCAGTTCTATGTATGCCACTATTAGAACTGGATTTTGTTTTTAGCAAAGGGCTATTTCACTCCTTATAAGAAAAATTCCTATTAGTATATGGGCCATGATTTAAATGGTTATCAGCCATTTATACCTTAGTATGAATTTGCTTACATATTTCCTTCTTGAGAGTGGATTTTGATGGAGGCTGGAAGAAATTATTCATATAGCAGAGTCTTACTGAGACGCTAAGGGCCAGGCACTGTGCTATACCCTAGGGGTACGAAGATGAAGCAAAGCACATGTGCTTCATCCCTGAAGAATTTTACAGCCTTCTAGATTGAAGGTGGAAAAGAAGCCACTAAAAAGAAAAAGATGTGCAACAGGGAACCTGGATATAGTATAGAGAAATGTTTTATTTTCTAGTGTTTCCAAAGGACTCATTTCTCCATGGAAATCCCACAGATGATCCTCGCCATCTTCCCACAGCCGTTAGCCTCAACTCTTCAAGTAGCATCAGGGCTTCTTGGTCCATGCTTACTGTCAGAAGTAGAGATGCTGGGAAGATCATTTTGTCCAATAGCCTTTGACTTATTAACAAGGAAAACCAGGACCAAAGAGATAAAGGAACTGTAAGAAATTATGATGGGAGTTCATGACAAAAGTTCATGGGTTCCTCCAAACTTCTCGTCAACACCCTCTCACTGAACCTGCTGTATAAAAATAAATAAATAAATAAAATTTTTTAAAAAAGAGGGTGGTGATGGTGGGATGAATTGGGAGATTGGGATTGACATACATACACTGATATGTATAGAGTAGATAACTGATAAGAACCTGTTGTATAAAGTAAATAAATAAATAAAATTTAAGATTGGAACCAAGATGGCGGAGTAGAAGGACGTGCTCTCACTCCCTCTGGCAAGAACACCAGAATCACAACTAGCTGCTGGACAGTCATCGACAGCAAGACACTGGAACTCACCAAAAAGATACCCACATCCAAAGACAAAGGAGAAGTCACAATGAGACGGTAGGAGGGGCGCAATCACAGTAAAATCAAATCCCATAACTGCTGGGTAGGTGACTCACAGACTGGAGAACACTTATACCACAGAAGTCCACCCACTGGAGTGAAGGTTCTGAGCCCCACGTCAGGCTTCCCAACCTGGGGGTCCGGCAATGGGAGGAGGAATTCCTAGAGAATCAGACTTTGAAGGCTACTGGGATTTCATTGCAGGACTTCGACAGAACTGGGAAAAACAGACTCCACTCTTGGATGGCACACACAAAGTAGTGTGCACATCAGGACCCACAGGAAGGAGCAGTGACCCCAGGGGAGACTGAACCAGACCTACCTGCTAGTGCTGGGGGGGTTCCTACAGAGGCAGGGTGTGGCTATCGCTCACCGTGGTGACAAGGACACTGACAGCAGAAGTTCTGGGAAGTACTCCTTGGCGTGAGCTCTCCCAGAGTCCTCCATTAGCCCCACCAAAGAGCCCAGGTAGGCTCCAGTGTTGGGTTGCCTCAGGCCAAACAACCAACAGGGATGGAAGCCAGCCTCACCCATCAGCAGTCAAGGGGATTAAAGCTTTACTGAGCTCTGCCCACCAGAGCAACAGTCAGCTCTACCCATCACCAGTCCTTCCCATCAGGAAACTTGTATAAGCCTCTTAGATAGCCTCATCCACCAGAGGGCAGACAGCAGAAGCAAGAAGAACTACAGTCCTGCAGCCTGTGGAACAAAAACCACATTCACAGAAAGAGAGACAAGATGAAAAGGCAGAGGGCTATATACCAGATGAAGGAACAAGATAAAACCCCAGAAAAACAACTAAATGAAGTGCAGATTGGCAACCTTCCAGAAAAAGAATTCAGAATAATGATAGTGAAGATGATCCAGGACCTCAGAAAAAGAATGCAGGCAAAGATAGAGAAGATGCAACAAATGTTTAACAAAGACCAAGAAGGATTAAAGAACAAACAAACAGAGATGAACAATATAATAACCGAAATGAAAACTACACTACAAGGAATCAATAGCAGAATAACTGAGGCAGAAGAATGGATAAATGACCTGGAAGACAGAATGGTAGAATTCACTGCTGCGGAACAGAATAAAGAAAAAAGAATGAAAAGAAATGAAGACAGCCTAAGAGACCTCTGGGACAACATTAAATGCAACAACATGTGCATTATAGGGATCCCAGAAGGAGGAGAGAGAGAGAAAGGACCCGAGAAAATATTTGAAGAGATTATAGTCGAAAACTTCCCTAACATGAGAAAGGAAATAGCCACCCAAGTCCAGGAAGCGCAGAGAGTCCCATAGGATAACCCAAGGAGAAACACGCTGAGACATATAGTAATCAAACTGGCAAAAATTAAAGACAAAGAAAAGTTATTAAAAGCAGCAAGGGAAAAATGAGAAATAACATACAAGGGAACTCCCATAAGGTTAACAGCTGATTTCTCAGCAGAAACTCTACAAGCCAGAAGGGAGTGGCAGGATATACTTAAAGTGATGAAAGGGAAGAACCTACAACCAAGATCACTCTACCTGGAAAGGATCTCATTCAGATTCGATGGAGAAAGCAAAAGCTTTACAGACAAGCAAAAGCTGAGAGAATTCGGCACCACCAAACCAGCTCTGCAACAAATGCTAAAGGAACTTCCCTAAGTGGGAAACACAAGGGAAGAAAAGGACCTACAAAAACAAACCCAAAACAGTAAGAAAATGGTCATAGGAACATACATATCGATAATTACCTTAAACGTGAATGGGTTAAATGCTCCAACCAAAAGACACAGGCTTGCTGAATGGATACAAAAACAAGACCCATATATATGCTGTCTACAAAAGACACACCTCAGATCTAGGGACACATTCAGACTGAAAGTGAGGGGATGGAAAAAGATATTCCATGCAAATGGAAATCAAAAGAAAGCTGGAGTAGCAATACTCATATCAGATAAAATAGACTTTAAAATAAAGAATGTTACAAGAGACAAGGAAGGAAACTACATAATGATTAAGGGGTCAATCCAAGAAGAAGATATAACAATTATAAATATATATACATTCAACATAGGAGCACCTCAATACATAAGGCAATTGCTAACAGCTACAAAAGAGGAAATCAACAGTAACACAATATTAGTGGGGGACTTTTAACACCTCACTTACACCAATGAACAGATCATCCAAAATGAAACTAAATAAGGAAACAGAAGCTTTAAATGACACAAAAGACCAGACAGATTTAATTGATATTTATAGGACATTCCATCCAAAAACAGTAGATTACACTTTCTTCTCAAGTGCACATAGAACATTTTCCAGGATAGATCACATCTTGAGTCACAAATCAAGCCTCAGTAAATTTAAGAAAATTGAAATCATATCAAGCATCTTTTCTGACCACAAGGCTATGAGATTACAAATCAACTACATGGAAAAAAACATAAAAAACACAAACACATGGAGGCTACATAATAGTTTACCAAATAACCAAAAGATCACTGAAGAAATCAAAGAGGAAATAAAAAAATACCTAGAGACAAATGACAATGAAAACACGACGATCCAAAACCTATGGGACACAGCAAAAGCAGTTCTAAGAGGGAAGTTTATAGCTATACAAGCCTACCTCAAGAAACAAGAAAAATCTCAAATAAACAGTCTAACTTTATGCCTAAAGGAACTAGAGAAAGAAGAACAAACAAAACCCAAAGTTAGCAGAAGGAAAGAAATCATAAAGATCAGAGCAGAAATAAATGAAATAGAAACAAAGAAAACAATAGCAAAGATCAATAAAACTAAAAGCTGGTTCTTTAACAAGATAAGCAAAATTGATAAACCATTAGCCAGACTCATCAAGAAAAAGAGGGAGAGGACTCCAAACAATAAAATTAGAAATGAAAAAGAAGTTACAACAGACAATGCAGAAATACAAAGCATCCTAAGAGACTACTACAAGCAACTCTATGCCAATAAAATGGACAACCTGGAAGAAATGGAAAAATTCTTAGAAAGGTATAATCTTCTAAGACTGAACCAGGAAGAAATAGAAAATATGAACAGACCAATCACAAGTAATGAAATTGAAACTGTGATTAAAATCTTCCAACCAACAAAAGTCCAGGACCAGTTGGCTTCACAGGCGAATTCTATCAAACATTTAGAGAAGATCTAACACCCATCCTTCTCAAACTCTTCCAAAAAATTGCAGAGGAAGGAACACTCCCAAACTCATTCTATGAGGCCACCATCACCCTGATACCAAAACCAGACAAAGATACTACAAAAAAAGAAAATTACAGACCAATATCACTGATGAATACAGATGCAAAAATCGTGAACAAAATACTAGCAAACAGAATCCAACAACACATTAAAAGGATCATACACCATAATCAAGTGGGATTTATCCCAAGGATGCAAGGATTCTTCAATGTACGCAAATCAATCAAGGTGATATACTGTATTAACAAACTGAAGAATAAAAACCATAGAATCATCTCAAGAGAGGCCAAAAAAGCTTCTGGAAAATTTCAACACCCATTTATGAACAACTCTCCGAAAGCAGGCATAGAGGGAAACTACCTCAACATAATAAAGGCCATATACAACAAACCCACAGCAAACATCATTCTCAATGGTGAAAAATGGAAAGCATTTCCTCTACGATCAGGAAAAAGACAAGGATATCCACTGTCGCCACTACTATTCAACATAGTCTTGGAAGTCCTAGTCATGGCAATCAGAGAAGAAAAAGAAATAAAAGGAATACAAATTGGAAAATAAGAAGTAAAACTGTCACTGTTTGCAGATGACATGATGGTATACATACAGAACGCGATAGAGGCCACCAGCAAACTACTAGAGCTAATCAATGAATTTGGTAAAGTTGCAGGATACAAAATTAATGCACAGAAATCTCTTGCATTCCTATACACTAATGATGAACAATCTGAAAGAGAAATTAAGGAAAAACTCCCATTTACCATTGCAACAAAAAGAATAAAATACCTAGGAATAAACCTACCTAGGGAGACAAAAGACCTGTATGCAGAAAACTATAAGACACTGATGAAAAAAATTAAAGATGATACTAACAGATGGAGAGATATACCACATTCTTGGATTGGAAGAATCAATATTGTGAAAATGACTGTATTACCAAAAGCAATCTACAGATTCAATCTAATCCCTATCAAATTACCAATGGCATTTTTTATTCAACTAGAACAAAATATCTTAAAATTTGTATGGAGACACAAAAGACCCCGAATAGCCAAAGCAGTCTTGAGGGAAAAAAACAGAGCTGGAGGAATCAGACTCCCTGACTTCAGACTATACTATAAAGTTACAGTAATCAAGACAAATGGTATTGGCACAAAAACAGAAACATAGATCAATGGAACAAGACAGAAAGCCCAGAGATAAACCCACGCACCTATGGTCAACTAATCTATGACAAAGGAGACAAGGATATACAATGGAGAAAGACAGTCTCTTCAATAAGTGGTGCTGGGAAAACTGGACAGCTACATGTAAAAGAATGAAATTAGAACACTCCTTAACACCATACACAAAAATAAACTCTAAATGGATTAGAGACCTAAATGGAAGACCAGACACTATAAAACTCTTAGAGGAAAACATAGGAAGAACACTCTTTGACATAAATCACAGCAAGGTCTTTTTTGATCCACCTCCTAGAGTAATGGAAATAAAAACAAAAATCAACAAATGGGACCTAATGAAACTTCAAAGCTTTTGCACAGCAAAGGAAACTATAAACTAGATGAAAAGACAACCCTCAGAATGGGAGAAAATATTTGCAAACAAATCAATGGACAAAGGATTAATCTCCAAAATATATAAACAGCTCATGCACCTCAATATTAAAAAAACAAACAACCCAATCCAAAATTGGGCAGAAGACCTAAATAGACATTTCTCCAAAGAAGACATACAGATGGCCAAGGAGCACATGAAAAGCTGTCAACATCACTAATTATTAGAGAAATGCAAATCAAAACTACCATGAGGTATCACCTCACACCAGTTCGAATGGGCATCAACAGAAAATCTACAAACAACAAATGCTGGAGAGGGTGTGGAGAAAAGGGAACCCTCTTGCACTGTTGGTCGGAATGTAACTTGATACAGCCACTATGGAGAACAGTATGGAAGTTTTTTAAAAAACTAAAAATAGAATTACCATATGATCCAGCAATCCCACTACTGGGCATATACCCAGAGAAAACCATAATTCAAAAAGACACATGCCCCCCAATGTTCATTGCAGCACTATTTACAATAGCCAGGTCATGGAAGCAACCTAAATGTCCATCGACAGACGAATGGATAAAGAAGAAGTGGTACATATATAAAATGGAATATTACTCAGCCATAAAAAGGGATGAAATTGGGTCATTTGTTGAGACATGGATGGATCTAGAGACTGTCATACAGAGTGAAGTAAATCAGAAAGAGAAAAACAAATATCATGTATTAAAGCATATATGTGGAACCTAGAAAAATGGTACAGATGAACCAGTTTGCAGTGCAGAAATTGAGACACAGATATGGAGAAGAAACGTATGGACACCAAGGGGGGAAAGCGGCGGGGTGGTGGTGGTGGTGGTGTGATGAATTGGGCGATTGTGATTGATATATATACAGTGATGTGTATAAAATTGATGACTAATAAGAACCTGCTATATAAAAAATAAATAAATGAAATTAAATTTAAAAAAAAAAGATTCTCTTACTAGGTGCCAAGGCCATACTGATTAGTTATATATGTGCTGGTATGTTTGTTTTTTTGAAACCTTGAAGAAATGTGTCCCTGACTTGTTTAATGTTCTTTCTTCTGACAAGATATAAAACTGTGCTGAAAACCATGCTTCTTCAGAGCAGTTTCTCAAGGTAATCTGGGAAGCTGGCTTCTGGGCTACAGTCCTCTGTTTGGCTCAAATAAAACTTTTTCCTACTCTTAAAAAATAAAAAATAAAAAAATAAAATTTAATTTAAAAAAAGAAAAGAAAAGAAAAAACCCTTTCACTGCATCACAGCATCTCCTAACAATAGGCTGGGGGGTGGGGCTATAATAACAGAGAAACCCCAGGTCACTTGTTCTCCAGTGTCCACTACATAAAATTCAAACCCCTCAGCCTGGCTTTCAAAGCCTTCCATTCTCTTTGTTCTACATAACTGTACTACTTGATCTTTCATTACTCATCTACTTTAATTATCTGACTCATGATTCCCAGAATAGAATCTGTGCTTTCCTATTTCTATGCCCTTGCTCATGCCATCCTCTCCACCAGATGTCCCACTGCTACCATTTCTATATAAAGAATTTCTACCAATTCTTCAGTGCCTTCCTAGTCACTAAATCATCCCCAATCTCACCCACCAGAAAAGATCGCTAACTATATTTGTGCTTGTACCATTCCAATGGCTATTACCACATACCACCTCAGATGCGTATTTTTTAACTGTCTTATCTATCCTACTGAAAGACAGGAACTCTAATGCATATCCAGAACTCCTCTAGCACTCCTAGCACAGTAAATTCTGGGCATCATAAATATCTGATGAATGAATGAATTGAATTGAATTCATGTCATTGGCAGAAAGGTAAAGACCAAATCAAAGCAATGTTGTTCCAAAGCTTAGCCTGGCTGAGGCAGGCAAATAGGCCAGAGAAGGGGAAACCAGGGGAGCCAAACAAGGGACCTGTGATTATCACGGAGTGAGGAGACAAAGGTAGAGATCCAGACAGTAGAACTGGGCCTGGACAGGAAAGAGCAAACTGGAAAGGCATTTCAAGCCAAGACTTGTGGCCTGTAGGAGATGAAGGGTAAGGTTTCATCTTGGGTAACTAAACATGGAAGTGCCCTAGACACAAATAAGCAGAGAGCAATTGCCAAACTGTTTTGTGCTTTTGTTCCTTCTTGATTCAAGGTCTGAGCTTAGTTGATAATCACTCATTTTAAAAAAAATTTTGTTGAGGGCTTCCCTGGTGGCGCAGTGGTTAAGAATCCACCTGCCAATGCAGGGGACACAGGTTCGAGCCCTGGTCCAGGAAAATCCCGCGTGCCGTGGAGCAACTAGGCCCGTGTGCCACAACTACTGAGCCTGCGCTCTAGAGTACATGAGCCACAACTGCTGAGCCTGCGTGCCACAACTACTGAAGCCCGTGTGCCCTAGAGCCCATGCTCTGCAACAACAGAAGCCACCATGATGAGAAGCCAGCACACCACAGTGAAGAGTGGCCCCCGCTCGCCACAACTAGAGAAAGCCTGCACAGCAACAAAGACCCAATGCAGCCAAAAATTAATTAATTAATTAAAAAAATATTTTGTTGAAAGGTCTTGGAAGTCTTTAAGGTGCAGATGTGGAGGTTGTGTTCCTGGGAACCCTGTCCCCCACCTCCTCTCTCCCCATTCATGCTCTGGGTAGACATCTCAAGGCCACCAGGGCTGTCAAGTGGCAGTACAGGCAGGGTTCTGGAACTCCAACTAACCTCACTTCAAGTACTCGACTTCAATTTATCTTGTATTTTGGGGTTTCCCATAAAATGTATCTTGAAAAGAAGATTTTGCTGTTTGAAAAGTGTTTTAGATGACACATCAATTCCATTTCTTTTATTCAAGAGAAATGAAAATATATGTCCATGCAAAAACTTGTACATGAATGTTCATAGCAGCACTATTAATAATAGCCAAAATGTAGATGCAAGCCCAATGTCCATCAAATGATGAAGAGTTAAATGTGGTTTATCCATAAAATGGAATATTATTCAGCCTTAAAAAGGAATGAAATACTAGGTATTCCCTGGCGGTCCAGTGGTTAGGACTCGGCACTTTCACTGCGGTGGCCAGGGGTTCAATCACTGGTTGGGGAACTAAGATCCGGAAAGCTGTGCGGTGCGGCCAAAAAAAAAAAAAAACAAAAAGAAAGGAATGAACAACTGATACATTGTAAAAGTGAGTGAACCTTGAAAACATTATGCTATGTGAGAGAAGTCAGTCACAAAAGGTACACATTGCATGATTCCATTCATATGAAATGTCCAGAATAGGCAAGTCCATAGAAATAGTTGATTAGTGGTTACCTTGGGGAGGGGGGAATAGAGACTGACTTCCAACGGGCATGAAGTTTCTTTGAGGGGGAGGACAAAATTGTTCTAAACTTACATTGTGATTATGGTTGCTTGACCTTATAAATACATTTTTAAAACCACTTTTTTTTTTTTTTTTTTTTTTTTTTGCGGTACGCGGGCCTCTCACTGTCGTGGCCTCTCCCGTTGCGGAGCACAGGCTCCGGACGCACAGGCTCAGCGGCCATGGCTCACGGGCCCAGCCGCTCCGTGGCATGTGGGATCTTCCCGGACCGGGGCATGAACCCGTGTCCCCTGTATCGGCAGGCAGACTCTCAACCACTGTGCCACCAGGGAAGCCCTAAAACCACTTTTAAATGGTGAACTGTAAAAGACAGTCTCTTCAATAAGTGGTGCTGAGAAAACTGGACAGCCACATGTAAAAGAATGAAATTAGAACACTCCCTAACACCATACACAAAAGTAAACTCAAAATGGATTAAAGACCTAAATGTGGGCTTCCCTGGTGGCGCAGTGGTTGAGAGTCCGCCTGCCGATGCAGGGGACACGGGTTCGTGCCCCGGTCCGGGAAGATCCCACATGCCACGGAGCGGCTGGGCCTGTGAGCCATGGCCGCTGGGCCTGTGCGTCTGGAACCTGTGCTCTGCAACGGGAAGAGGCCACGACAGTGAGAGGCCCGCATACCGCAAAAAAAAAAAAAAAAAAAAAAAAAAAAAAAAAAAGACCTAAATGTAAGACCAGACACTATAAAACTCTTAGAGGAAAACATAGGAAGAACACTCTTTGACATAAATCACAGTAAGATCTTTCCTGACCCACCTCCTAGAGTAATGGAAATAAAAAAATAAACAAATGGGACCTAATGAAACTTCAAAGCTTTTGCACAGCAAAGGAAACTATAAACTAGATGAAAAGACAACCCTCAGAATGGGAGAAAATATTTGCAAACAAATCAATGGACAAAGGATTAATCTCCAAAATATATAAACAGCTCATGCAGCTCAATATTAAAAAAACAAACAACCCAATCCAAAATTGGGCAGAAGACCTAAATAGACATTTCTCCAAAGAAGACATACACATGGCCAAGAAGCACATGAAAAGCTGCTCAACATCACTAATTATTAGAGAAATGCAAATCAGAACTACAATGAAGTATCACCCCACACCAGTTAGAATGGGCATCATCAGAAAATCTACAAACAACAAATGCTGGAGAGGGTGTGGAGAAAAGGAAACCCTCTTGCACTGTTGGTGGGAATGTAACTTGATACAGCCACTATGGAGAACAGTATGGAGGTTCCTTAAAAAACTAAAAATAGAATTACCATATGACCCAGCAATCCCACTACTGGGCATATACCCAGAGAAAACCATAATTCAAAAAGACACATGCACCCCAATGTTCATTGCAGCACTGTTTACACTAGCCAGGTCATGGAAGCAACCTAAATGCCCATCGACAGACGAATGGATAAAGAAGAAGTGGTACATATATACAATGGAATATTACTCAGCCATAAAAAGGAACGAAATTGGGCCATTTGTAGAGACATGGATGGACCTAGAGACTGTCATACAGAGTGAAGTAAGTCAGAAAGAGAAAAACAAATATCGTAGATTAACGCATATACATGGAATCTAGAAAAATGGTACAGATGAACTGGTTTGCAAGGCAGAAATAGAGACACAGATGCAGAGAACAAACATATGGACACCAAGGGGGGAAACTGGGGTGGGGGGGTGGGGAGGGATGAATTGGGAGATTGGGATTGACATATATGCACTAATATGTATAAAATAACTAGTAAGAACCAGCTATATAAAAAAATAATAAAATTAAATTAAAAAAATAAAAAAGTAAGTGAA
The DNA here is from genome assembly GCF_951394435.1 of Stenella coeruleoalba. Classification (NCBI taxonomy): domain Eukaryota; kingdom Metazoa; phylum Chordata; class Mammalia; order Artiodactyla; family Delphinidae; genus Stenella; species Stenella coeruleoalba. Next base: position 38,472,106 of record NC_137152.1, on the reverse strand, counting down.
TTGTATAGTATGTGAATTGTATCTCAATAAAGCATTTTTTTAAAAATTTAAACATTTTAGAACATTTTACTCTAGGGCACTGGTTCTCAATGGGCAACAAGGAGGTGATTTTGTCCCCCAGGAGACATTTGGCAATATCTAGAGACAAGTTTGATTGTCATAAGCAGGTAAGTGCCACTGGTGTCTAGTGTGTAGAGGCCAGGCATGCTGCTAAACATCCTACAATGCATAGGACAACCCCCACAACAAAGAATTATCTGGCCCAAAATGTCAGTAGAGCTGAGGCTGAGAGACCCTGACCTAGGGTGTAAGGTGCTTTAGAGGGGTGGGATAGGGAGGGTGGGAGGGAGGGAGACGCAAGAGGGAGGAGATATGAGGACATATGCATATGTATAGCTGATTCACTTTGTTATACAGAAGCAACTAACACACCATTGTAAAGCAATTATACTCCAGTAAAGATGTTAAAAAACAAAACAAAACAAAAACTAAATAAATAAATAAAAATAATAAAGATGATTGTTCCTAATACTCTTATCAGAGGTTGTTGTTGCTGCTTTTTCATGACATTTGCACCTGCACCCCCTATACAGCCGTTGGACTCTGGAGTTGTTTTGCAACTTTTGCAACCAGCCTCTCAGGCTAAAGTAGCCACTAGGATGCATGAATTCCTGTGTTTATAGCAGTGATCAGCTCCTCTCCTGTCACAATGGTTAGAAACCACTTTAGGATTACAGTCAGAGTTATTGAAAATATTTATGCAACAAACAATTTTTCAAGATAGTTACGGCTCTATAAAATGGGCACAGGATATCTTAAAATTCTAAATAAAGTATTGTATTTTAGAAAGTAAAGAAACATCCATATTTTATAGTCTATAACATGTAAATCTATGCTTTAAAAAGAGACCTTCCGGGCTTCCCTGGTGGCGCAGTTGTTGGGAATCTGCCTGCCAATGCAAGGGACACAGGTTCAATCCCTGGTCCGGGAAGATCCCACATGCCGTGGAGCAACTAAGCTTGTGCACCCCAACTGCTGAGCCTGCTCTCTGGAGCCCGTGAGCGTGCCACAACTACTGAAGCCCACACGACTAGAGCCTGTGCTCCTCAACAAGAGAAGCCACCGCAATGGGAAGCCCGCACACTGCAACAAAGAGTAGCCCCCACTTGCTGCAACTAGAGAAAGCCCGCGCACAGCAAAGACCCAATGCAGCCAAAAATAAATTAATTAATTAATTAAAAAAATAATAAAAGAGAGACTTTACATGAAACGCATACACAAGTCAGCAAGTTTATCAATATACAGTTTGACAGGGACTTCCCTGGTGGCACAGTGGTTAAGAATCCAGCTGCCAATGCAGAGGACACGGGTTCGAGCCCTGATCCAGGAAGATGCCACATGCCACGGAGCAACTAAGCCCATGTGCCACAACTACTGAGCCTGTGCTCTAGAGTCCATGAGCCACAACTACTGAAGCCCACAAGCCACAACTACTGAAGCCCGCGAGCCACAACTACTGAAGCCCGCGCACCTAGAGCCGGTGCTCCTCAACGAGAAGCCACCACAATGAGAAGCCCACGCACCACAACAGAGTAGCCCCTGCTTGCTGCAACTACAGAAAGCCCATGCGCAGCAATGAAGACCCAATGCCGCCAAAAATAAATAATAAAATAAATAAATAAATTTTTAAAAAATGAAAAAATATATACAGTTGACCCTTGAAGAACGTGGAGGGTTAGAGGCTCTGACCACCCCAAGCACACTTGAAAATCTGCATAGTCCCGCATCCGCGGCCCCTGTAGTAGTGTAATACTTATTTGTCCAAAAAATTGCATTTAGATGGACTCAAGCAGTTCAAACTCCTGTTGTTCAAGGGTCAACTGACTATTTATACAGAAGGTGCATTATGAAGCTAGCGAATCTGGTGAGACTGGGTATCTATAGACCAGATCCCAATGAGGGCAAATGCCTATGGAAAAATTTTGTGACAGGCAAGTTGAAGTTCAAGGAGATAAACTCTGTATAGGGGCAACTCTACAACGTTGGAAAACCAGAAACGTGTGTCTTTATGTGTCAGAGCCTCCCTTGCCTGCTTTATTGGTTTCCCTCAGGAACACCTCTCAGACGTTAGAAGCCATATTCTTTCCACCTTACCCCCATCACACTTCTAACAAAACCAATTCTCAGAAAAAAATTCTGCCAAGGTCTTCACCTGGAAATGTACATCCTATTGTGAGTATGAGCTGGGGGATGCAGATTTCAGTGGGATTTGTTAGCAACAGCAACACTTGGACGGGAGTCTGCAACACTGTAGGTCCTGTTCTACGTAATATACGCAGAATCATGCAGTATTTGTCTTTTTGTGACTCTCTTATTTCACTTAGCATAATGTCCTCAAGGTTCATCCATGTTGTAGCATGTGTCAGGATTTCCAGGGCCATATTTTTAATGTATAAGTCTCCACTGAAGATGTCACGGACTTGCTCCAGATCCCCAGGAGTCTGAGTTGGGATTCTCCCACTGAGGCTTGCTATAAATTCTCCGCCATCTTTTCCCACCACTGATATTTCCAACAGCCTAATGTCTGCCAGATCATATGTCCCAAGCACTAGGGCTGCTTGAACTGCACCTTGAACCTGATACAGGGCCCTTTCCTGCTCTGGGTTCCAATCAAATGCAGCAGCCTTCTATGTCACCTGGCATGTGGGCCAAAGCAATAACCCAGGTGTCAAATACCCTGCCTGCAAAATCTGAAGAGGCCCACCAGGCACTATCCTTCCTCTGTGGCGGGAGATGCAAGATGCAATAATTCATCTTTTATTTCGGAAGGGATGTTCTGGAACTGAACTCTGGACCACTGAACTCCTAACATTTTTAAGCATGTGACAGATTCCGGAATTTTCACAGTGTTCATCTCCCACCCTCTGGAGCACATGTTTTCCGGTTGTCCAGTGTGCTGGCCGTCTCTTACATGATAACTGATGTAATGAATCAATATGATGTTCTGTGAAGTGGCCAGACAGTCCTGATTATTTTGTACTAATTACGACAGAAGGCAGGAGAGTTAAAAGAGTTTGGGGACAAAACTGTAAATTAATATTATTGCCCATTCTATGTGATTGTAAACTGTTTTTTATCTTATTTTCTGATAGGGATAGAAAAGGATGCATTCAACAAATCGAGGGCCATGTACCTGAGGCCATGTTAATCTTCTCTAGCAATGATATCGTATCTGGCTGCCACTGGAACTGCTGTTATTAGGTTGAGCTTGGAGCAGTCTACTGTCAACCTTCAGAATCCAGTCAGTTTCTGCAGGAGCCAGACTGGCATATTAGATGGATAAACAATGAGGATCACCATTCCTACATCCTTTAGATCCTTAAAGGTGGCACTAATCTCAGCCATACCCGCAAGGATGTAATATTGCTTTGGATTTACTACCTTTGATGAGTGAAGGGTAGTGTTATGGGTTGAACTGTGTCCACCTAAAATTCATATGTTGAGGTCCTAACCCCCAGTACCTCAGAATGTGGCCTTATGTGGAAATAGGATTGTTGCAGATGTAATTAGTTAACATGAGGTCATACAAGAGCAGGGTGGGCCCCTAATCCAATATGACCTGTGACCTTATGAAAAGGGGAAATTTAGACACACACACACACACACACACACACACACAAAGGGAGAATGCCATGTGAAGATGAAAGAAGAGATCAGGGTGATGCAGCAGAAGCCAAAGGATGCCAAAGAGGGCTTCCCTGGTGGCGCAGTGGTTGAGAGTCCACCTGCCAATGCAGGGGACACGGGTTCGTGCCCCGGTCCGGGAAGATCCCACATGCCTCAAAGCAGCTGGCCCGTGAGCCATGGCCACTGAGCCTGCGCGTCCGGAGCCTGTGCTCTGCAACGGGAGAGGGCACAACAGTGAGAGGCCCGCGTATCGCAAAAAAAAAAAAAACAAAAAAACAAAAACAAACAAACAAAAATAGAATGCCAAAGATTTCCAGCAAACCACCAGAAGCTAGGAAGATGCACAAAGAGATTCTCTCTCAGCCTCAGAAGGAACCTTTCCTGCCAACACCTTGATTTCAGACTTCTAGATTTCAGAACCGTGAGATGATAAATTCCTATTATTTAAGCCACGCAGTTTGTGGTACTTTGTTACAGCAGCCCCAGGAAATGAATAAAGGCCGTTCCAGAGGTTTCCACTTAGCCTTCCCCACTATCATAGCTCTTATCCTACAGGCCAAGGAACCAATATAGGAGTTGCACAAACTGCCCATCATGTCAATCCCGATCATACGTTCAAAGTCTGGCAAAATGACCACGGGTTGGGACCATGGACTCAGTGCCCCCACCGTAAACTAAACCAAGTGTCACTGTGACCTGGTCTTGGGACAGGACTCCATTTATTACCTGGTCCTTAAACACCCCCACTCTAACAGTGAGGCCATGATGACACAAAGTTTCCAGATATCAATGTCAACTCAGACCCTATGTCCAACAGTCCTTAAGACATCTGGATATTTCCCTTCCTAGTATAGTTGTCCACGACCAGCTGCAATGGCAGGGGCTATGGTTCATCCCACTAATCTCCCTCTTCTAAGTTACCCCTCAGGAAAAGAGGCCCACCAGAACTTTGGAAGAGGAGCACCTGATCATATGTGGAGAAGTAGATCCATGTGATCTGCACAGGGGGTGGGCTGTGCAGACACAAACGTGAGCCCCCCAGGCCCGCTTCAAGCTCCTTTGGCATCTGCCTCAGCTTCAGAGAACCACCTGGGTTATAGCCTCCCCAAGACAGCACACAAGCAGTGACTGAGGGAGACAGGAGGCATGAAGCCCCAGCCAGCTCCACCCAACACAAGACACTCTGATGAGCATTACTTACTGCAATGGATTGAATGTTTGTGTCCCCCCACCCATATTCATGTATTGAAACCCTAATCTCAATGTGATGGTATTTGGAAGTGAGCCTGTGGGAGGTAAATGGGTCATGAAAGTGGAACCCTCAAGTGGAATTAGTGCTCTTGTAAAAGAGGCCAGACACCTAGCTGGTTCTCTTTCTGCCAGGTGAGGATACAATGAGAAGTCGCCAGCCTGCGACCCAGAAGAAGGCTTTCACCAGAACCCAGTCATTCTGGTACCCTGATCTCAGACTTCCAGCCTCCAGAACTGTGAGAAATAAATATTGTTGCTGAAGCCCCCTGGTCTATGGTAATTTGTTGTAGCAGTCCAAGCAGACTAAGACACTCCAGGGTTCCCTCCTGGATTGGCTGGCCGAGGCTTTGTCAGGCTCTCAATCACAGTTTGACTTCTCCCTCTGCCCACTTCCACTTCTGTATCCTTCTGTCACAGGTGTTGGTCCTTAATAAATGTCTTGCCCCCAACTGTCTTGGGAGAATACAACATGTGACATATGTGTTCATTCTATACTTGTATCAGCGTCATGTTTGAAAATTGTACTTTAATAGAGATTTCACAGACAGTATAGGAGTGTTACAAGCACAAACTCCTGGATGGAATAAAGAATCAGCTCTTTATTAAGAGCTGTGTGAGGTCAATTGATGTTCTTACTTATTTCATCTCAAGCAAAACTGTTATTTTCTGAGTTCCTTTCCTTGGAAACACATGGAGGCCCATGTAGAGAGGGAGCTACACTAAAGAATATAAATGGAAGGGAACACTTCTCAGTAACGTTGTAAAACATGTTATGTTCCTTCGAGGTCTTCACCTTTCCCTTTGGGCATCCTCCTCCTTCTCCATTAATCATGTGAACTCTCACGGTGACCTGGGTCCCCAGCAAACCTCCAGGACCTTCTCCCCCATTAAACTCCCCTGCCCACCAAAAGTGACCCATTCTTCATTATCCCTGTGGGTCACATCCCCTTAGACAAGTGCTAAATGACTCATTAATCTGGATCAACCAGACTATTAATAGCTGCTAATAGCAAAGTAAACAGTCCTATTTCTATGCTTTTTCCAGAAGAGGAGTATAATGCAGGGATTTCAGAGCTATGTTGGGGCCAGCGGGGCAGACTGTCATAAGTAGAGGCAGCCACAAATCGTGGCTTCTCAGCAGTCACTTTGACATGGAAAGACAGAGAAAGATCAGAGTGGTATTCTAAGAAAGGGTTAATGACAAGCACCACGCTGGGTTATGGCCCTCAGCAGCTGGAGTGATCTGGGCTACTCCAGGGGCTGGAGAAATGGTGAAGGGACCTGGGAGGATAGTGAGACTACTCCAGCCACCTGCTTACCCAGTTCTGAATCCTGTATTCTGAGGAAATTCCAGACCAGTAACTGATTTAAACAGGCTGTTTATCCAGTCTGCCTTTGTCTTGGAGAAATTGGCTTCAGATAAATGACAGCATCCTGATTAAAACAAACAGGAACCATTCAGGAATCCTGACAAAAAGAAAAGAAGATCAAATTGAATACTGAAGACTGTATTGAATTGAATACTGGAGCCCTACTGACACAGCCAGAGACAGTTATCTGGAAGAACACTTTTCTCTGTGGGTTTTCAATTTGATCAAGGGTGAGGTTCATTTACCCTCCTTCAGTGTTGGTGGGAATGTAAATTGGTGCAGCCACTATGGAAAACAGTATGGAGGTTCCTCAGAAAACTAAAAATAGAATTATCCTATGATCTAGCAATCCCACTCCTGGGCATATATCCAGACAAAACTATAATTCGAAAAGATACATGCACCCCTATGTTCATAGCAGCACTATTCACAATAGCCAAGACCTGGAAACAACCTAAATGTCCATCAACAGTGAATGGATAAAGAAGATGTGGTATATATATACACAATGGAATACTACTCAGCCATAAAAGAGAACAAAATAATGCCATTTGCAGCAACATGGATGCAGCTAGAGATTATCATAGTAAGTGAAGTAAGTCGGAAAGAGAAAGACAAATACCATATGGTATCACTTATATGTGGAATCTAAAATATGACACAAATGAACCTATCTACAAAACAGAAACAGACTCACGGACATAGAGAACACACTTGTGGTTGCCAAGAGGGAGGAGGTTGGGGGAGGGATGGAATGGGAGGTTGGGGTTAGCAGATGTAAGCTATTATATATAGAATAGATCAACAACAAGGTCCTACTGCATAGCACAGGGAACCATATTCAGTACCCTATGATAAACCATAATGGAAAAGAATATTTTTAAAAAGAATGTATATATATGTATAACTGAATCACTTTCTTGTACAGCAGAAATTCACACAACATTGTAAACCAACTATACTTCAATTTAAAAAAAAAAAAAGAGGTTCATTTGTGTATGCTTGTATTCACTTTTAGGGTTTGCTTTTCCTCCCATACTTTCACATTTTTACTTTTTGACTACGTAGCTTTCCCCACTTTTCTATGCATCACAAGAGAAAATGTTGGAAATATATGCTGCAAACACAGGTGTTTGTTGTTGCCTTTAGATAAACATTTCTGCTGTGTTTTAAAACTAGATTGCAGTACAGTTTCAAGATAAACCTGGTTCCAGGCTTAAAGTATTTCTGGAATTAACAGCAAAAAGAAAACCCACATGGGAAAATATTTCATCACAAAAGCACCAACTTCTGGAAACTGGGTTTGTCTAAGGAGCCCTGCTCTGTGGTCCAGGGATCATGGGCCTTCCACCAGGGCAGGATTTCTGCTTAATAAAGTAACTTTTGTGAAATTTCCCTAAATCTCAAATCCGACGATGCAATTTTAGCAATGGAGAGAATGAATGAATGAATGAATGCAAGGAGGTAGAAGCGCTTGCTGGGCCTGTGACTGAGTTTAGGGGCAAATGGGGAACAAGAGACTGCAGCTGCTCACGCAAGGTCGGCCCCCATCACCGCTGCACTAAGAGGTATAGTTTTCAATTCTGCTACAGGAGAATCTTCAGCACCTTTGACAAGTGAACCAACTGAGTCACGGACACAGGATTCGAACGGATTCTCCATCCCAAAAGCCCTGCCTCCACATCCCGAAACTCTGGCCAAGCTGCCATCGCGCCTGCGCCAAATTACCGGCCAATTGGAGTTCGGCACGCGCCTGGGGGCGGGGCTAATGCCCCTGTGCGCACAGAAAAAGCTCAGGATTGGTAAAAACTCGTGTTGACCAATCAGATCCCAAAACGCACCTTGAGACCCGCTCACCTCTGCGTGGATCCAATCGCTTGCTCCTGCATGCTCAAGCCACCGATTCAAAGGTAAAGAAATTGTAGGGTGGAGGCCGAGAAGCTGCGAAGGAAGCCTGGGCAATGTGGAGGCCTCAGTCCAATAAAAGGTGCCTGCCTGGGACTCGGATAGGAATCAGGAGGATGGGTGGGGGCTGCAAACGGTCAAGGTTCTGACATTCTTGCTTCCATCGGGAGCTTGTGCGGAAACACTTAAGCGGCCCTTAGTGTCCCCTCCAACCCACGCAGTGGTTTGTTCCAAAAAAGATGCCACCTACCCAGTGGTACCTCCCAGAACGGACTGTTCCATCTGTGCCTCACGCAGGGGTATAACCTGAGAGGATGGTTCTATTACCGACTCCTTATCCCTACCTCCCGTAGGCCCCCTAGTGGTGTGATCAAGGAGGCTTCTATGCAAATGCCCTGTGAACCGTTCCTTCCTCAGCCTCCTGCCACTCCCTGGACCCTTCCATCCCTGTCTCCCTCCACTCCACACCCACGTCTGCAAATGGACCATCCCAGGCCCTGACCCGGAAGGTCTTGCAGAGAGCAAAGGCAAAAGAGTACACCCACCTGCCTTAAAGTTCCCGCCCCAGAAGTAGGCCGAGGATGTCAGTAATTGGACAAGTGTGGCAGCATCTATCAAAATAAAAACTGGAACTATCCTCCACTGGAATGTCAGCTCCACCAAAGCAGGAACATGTGGCTTTCTAGTTCCTTGAGTCTCCCCAACGCCTGGAGCAGTGTCTGGAACAGAGTAGGCACTCAGGTTGTTGACTGACCCCTTTGACTCAGCAGTTCCACTTCTAAGATTGTGTGCTAAAGAAACACTCACACATGTGCACAAGGATGATACGAGCAAACTATTGGAGAGGGCGGGGGGGGGGGGGTGGTCTAAATGACCATTTATAGCCAGTAGCTTGCAGAGTAAAATTAATGACTGGGATTCATGTTATACACACAGCATCCACTGGATATGATACAAAATGAGTGGGACCTGTGTGTACCTGCAGGGGCAAGGGGAGTGCTTTCTACAGGACACGCTATTAACAGAGAACAGCAGGTGGAACAAGTGTGTTGCAGAGAAAAGTGTCCGACCCCAAGAGGCTAGTGCCCGATTCCTGCGGAAGGAATGGGGACTGGGTTTTGTTCACCGCAGGTCTGTCTCCACATCACTCACAGGGCAATCTCAGAGGAGGGGCTTGGGGAGGGCTGGCTCAGGAGCCTGGGAGGGGGTGAGCCATTCCTTTGAGTGTCATTCATTTATTCACAAATGCAGTGGGCTGCCAGTTACCTTTAGGACTTGGATGAAGATACAATGAGAAGCTTATCCAGACTGACAGTGGGAGGACAGGAATCCCCAGATCCTAACTGTCTCCAGGAAGTCAGGCCTCCTGGAGTGACCTTCATGGGGCCCAGAATGAGGCACTGACACCCAGCTAGGCCCTTTCATGGCAGGGAAAGGGGGTCCCATGTCACTTTGGGAAGGTACCCTTGGGAGCCACAGGGAAATCTTGGAGGCGCAATAACAGGAGTGCCATCCAGAGTGGAGGAGACAGGCCCCCTGCTAAGGGATGGAGGCTTAGCCCTAGGACTAAGGCTAGGGCTTTCTCGAAGTGAACACATTAAGAAAGTTGTAACAAAATAGGCACAATAAACTTTGGAGGGTAGTGCTGATATCACCTCCACTTTACATGTGAGGTGACCTTTATGTCTTCTTCCCCTGTGTCCCTTCTTGAACTTCCGTGGGCTGCACTCCTAATTCAATGCTTTAAAATTGTTTCATTAGCAAGCACTTATTAAATGTTTATTATATTCCAGGAACTGTTCAAAATTCTTTACAAATATTAACTTACGTAATACTCTCACAACAACCTATTGAGTTAGGTAGTTTTGTTTTCTCCATTTTACAAATGAGGCACCTGGGAAACAGAGAGGTTTAGAAACCTACCAGAGGTCACACAGCTGGGAAATCATGGAGCCAGGATTTGAACCAAGGCCATGTGGATCCAGAGTTCCATCCTCATAACCACATACTGCAGTGCCTTATTGTTTTCTTTTAGTGCTTTTGTGTGTGTGTGAGTGTGTGTGTGTGTGTGTGTGTGTGTACACTAGATCCCCAGGGCTTATTTACGTTATGACTGGAATTTTGTACCTTTTGAGCCCCTTCACCCATTCCCCAACCCCCACCCCCTGCCCTGCCTCTGGCAACCACCAATCTGTGCTCTGTTTCTATGAGTTTCGTTTTTTAGATTCCACCTATAAGTGAGATTATTCAGTCTTTGCCTTTCCCTGACTTATTTCATTTAGCATAATGCACTCCAGGGCCATCCATTTTGTTGCAAATGGCAGGATTTCCTTCTTTTTGTTTTTTTGTTTTTTTGCGGTACTTGGGCCTCTCACTGCTGTGGCCTCTCCTGTTGTGGAGCACAGGCTCCGGACGTGCAGGCTCAATGGCCATGGCTCACGGGCCCAGCCGCTCCACGGCATGTGGGATCTTCCCAGACCGGGGCACGAACCCGTGTCCCCTGCATCGGCAGGTGGACTCTCAACCACTGTGCCACCAGGGAAGCCCAGGATTTCCTTCTTTTTTATGGCTGATCCCAAGCACCTCTTAAGTGCCATCCTACTTAATCCTCACTGAGCCCCTTGGAAGAAAACACTGTCACCCCTGTCAGCGATGAGGACACTCAGGCCCAGAGAAGGCACTTAACTGGCTCTGTCATCCAGCTAGGGCAGGTGCCAAAGCCCACGAGGACAGCAGCTGGGGCAGTCCTGGCACTTATGCTGCCCCAGCCCCTCCCAGGGTCCCTTCCCTGTCCTCACAGACCCAGCCCTGCACTCTGTCATCCTACCTCCTGCGGGACACCCAGCCCACTCCTGCTCTCAGAGACCCTCTCCCTTTCCACCCAGCCCTGCGGGAACTTCCCTGGACTCCTGGTCTGGGTCTGGATTTCATCTGGATCCTGGAGAGATTTTCAGTTCTGCCCTCACAGGGACTTTTTGAGAGACCCCTGTTTGTGGGCAGGAGCGAGGTGTCCTGAAGACACCTCTGCCCTTGCAGGGAGCTGGCAGGGTCCTGAAGGGATCCTCTGAGGCAGCACTGGGTGCTGGGTGAGAGGACACAAATGGGGTGAGGGTGTAACTGAGGCCCTGTGAATAGGGCTGGGGGAGGGGGCTAAAGAGGCCCCTGGGTGGAAGGGGAGGCCTGGTGGCAGGCGAGGGGAGGTTTGGGAACACACGTGTTGGGGTGTCCAGAAGTCCTTGTCCAGACACCTGCACCATTCATGGTCTGCTGCCCACCTCCCCCCAGATGCCCACAGGAGACTTTCACTCTCCCAGGCTGCCTCCTGCTCACTCTCAACAACTAGGCACTTTAATGGCCTAGAATCTTGAGCTGAGGAGATTATCCTGGACAGGAATGTGGAGCTTTGGGTAAGGCATGCCCCACGTGTACTGAGGGTCATCATCCCCTGAGTTATGTAGATGCATAACCCCTAAATTATGTAGATTAAGCCACAAGTATAAGATACCATGCTCTGTGTGTATGTGTAAGAGAGAGACAGAGAAAGAGAGGGAGGGAAGGAGAAGAGACAGAATCAGAGAGTCAGACACAGAGAGAAGTGGAGTCAAACAGCCTCTCTGTAGGTTCATAAAAGGTAGTGATCTGGCCACTAGCAAACCCTAAAATCCATCCTACAATTCTAGGTCCATAAACGATCCATTCTAAGGAGGTCTCCCCTGACCTCTGGGGGTCATGGTCATAACTGGAGGCAGTGGCTTAGGGGCACAGGCTGTGGAGAAAGCTGGAGTTCTAACCCTGGCTCCTCCACTACTTCCCATCTGCGTGACACTGCGCAAATCATAGAACCTTGCTGGGCCTCAGACTCTCACTTGTAAAATGGAGACAGTGGCAAGTATAACTCATGCAAAGCACTGGCACATGGCAAGCCCAGTGCAAACAGTACCTGTTATGATCAACATTGTCGCTATTATTATTCTTTTTTTTTTAGGTAAGAAGTAGATTTATTTAGATAGAAACACACTCCACAGACAGAGTGTGGGCCATCTCAGAAGGTGACAAAGGCCACTATTATTCTTAAGGCCATCGACTGTTGCTGGATTTTTCTCCCTTGTGGGATGGGGACCTTGCTACTCTTAGAGGTAAGCCCCATCTGTCCACCTCTATGGACCCATCCGGGGACAGTGACAGTCACAAGGGCTTGCGGGAGGGAAAGGAGGTGTGATACACAGAATAATGACCCCCGCAAAGATGTCCACATTCTAATCCCCAGAACCTATGAATGTGTCACCTTACATGGCAAAAGGGACTTGGAGGACGTGATTAAGTTAAGAACCTTGAGCTGGGGAGATTATCCTGGATTATCTGGATGGCCCCTGTGTAATCACAAAGATCCTTATAAGTGGAAGAAGGAAAACCAATGTCCATATGACCAAATTCTGAGTCATAGCAAAATCTTAACAAATTTAAAAGAATTGAAATAATGCACAGTATGTTCTCTGGCTGTAATGGAACTAAACTAGAAATCAATGACAGAAAAATACCTGGAAAATTTCCAAACATCTGAAAATGAAAGACACTTGTAAATAACCCATGGGTGCATCAAAGAGTAAGTCACAAAGCAAGTTAGAAAATATTTTTAATTAAATGACACTGAAAACACAATGTAACAGAGTGTGTGGTATGCACCTAAAGCAGTGCTTAGAGGAAAAATTATGACATTAAATACTTATGTTAGAAAAGAAGGTTATAGGAAAGGAAAAATTTTCCCTTGACCCTCTTAGGGTCCTTGGTTGGGTCTGAAAAGTAAAATGACAGATTAACAGGAGAAAAGTATGCAAATTCATTTAATATAAATTTTACATGACACGGGAACCTTCATAAGGAAATGAAGACCTGAGGAAACAGACCTGAGTAGTTTTATTCTAGGTTTGATGAAGCCTAGACAGTCATAGAGAAATATGATAGGGTCAGAGAGCATGTGGTAAGTGTAGTAAACTGGGGGAAAGTTAGCAAGGCCTGTTTGTTCAGATTCTTATTAGGGTTCCTTTGTCTTCAGAGATAAGAATGCTCCTTTCCTCTGGGTATGCGGAGGGCACCTCTCACATGAGGGTGTATGAACTGTTTCAGGGGAGAGGGCAGGAGGAAGGTCAGAGTGACCTCCCTGCTTCTGCTGTTTTCTCCACTTCCTTCAGCTTAAAGTTTTCAATATGCCAAGGTGCCATATTTGGGAGAAGCATGTCCTGAACTCCATCAAGTCCTCCTATCAATGATCTAAGCTTCCACCTCATGAAATTAGAAAAAGACAAACAAAATTAAGCCAAGCTGAAGGAAGGAAATAATACAGAAAAGAAATCAAGAAAACAGAATAACAAGAGGGAAAAAAAATCAATGAAACTAAAAACTAGTTCCTTGGAAAGATCAATGAAACTGATAAAACTCTAGCCAGACGGACCAAAAACACAAACAAACAAAAATCAAAGAGGAGACAAATTACCAATATCAGGAGTGAAAGAGAGACAGAGGGGGAAATGGGGAGGTCATGTGTAATGCGTACAGGGTTTCAGTTTTGCAAAATGAAGAGTTTTGGAGATGGATGATAGTGATCATTCACAGAAATGTAAATGTACTTAATGCCACAGAACTGCACACTTAAAAATGGTTTAAAAGGTAAAATTTGTGTTATGTATCTTTAACCGCAATTTTAAAGTAAATAAATAATTGTTTAAATGAAGCAGTGGTTGTTACCAGGACCCCAGAGCAAAATGTTTTGTGCAGGAGGGGGAGGCTGCTTACCCGCAACTGCTGCAAATGCTTGTCCTGCAATTCCAGGTGCCCAAGACCCTGACCGACCTGAGCTGAGCAGCCTGGAGGGGCTGGTGCCTCTTTGGGGAATTCATCACCAGATTCTCAGCCTCATGATTCCCAGCAGACACATCTGGTGGTCTCTGGTCATCCTGAGGCCTTTGTCCCTATGACATAGACCAATTTGTGCAACTATAAGCCTTACCTGGGGCCTAGATAAGAATCTTTTCTCTAAGGAGCCCTGGCTGAGGGGGGCTGACACCAGTCTTCAGCATGACTTCTGACCCAGCCACACAGTTCCTGACAAAGGTCTGTGATCCAAAGCCTGAGCAATAAAAAGATTTCCAAACACCTTTAATGCGTAAACTTGAGTGTAAACTGACCAGATGTCAGGGATTTATCTTCTTCCATAAGAAAACAAAAACCAAAAAACAACTCCCTACATTCCCTCATTCCCTGCATTTTCTGTCATCCTTTGAGTGCCTCTTCACCTATATTTCTGAATCAAAGACAGTCATCAGGTGACTTGGGGGAAAGAGCAAACATCAGCCAGTTTTCCCTGGCTTTCAACTCACTGAAAACACTCCAAAGTTGATACAACCTAAGAACTTCTGCTCCCATGGGCCATCTTTTGTCCTTTACAAAAGGTTATTGTCAAGGCTAGGGGACTCCAGGGTTTGTAAGTCTATGGGCAACACACAACTTCAGTGCTCTGTAAACTCTTCCATTGGGAAGGGAAAAAAATGAATTTCCAAGATTTTGTTGGAATTTGCCATAATATTGGTTTCAGAACTCAATAAAGAGACCTTAATTGGATTAAGTGTATGTTTATATTTTAATCATCCATTAATTAAGAAAAAGTAGAAAAGTACACTTTTTTTTGGCCGCACTGTGAGGCTTGCAGGATCTTAGTTCCCCAACCAGGGATAGAACCTATGCCCCCTGCAGCGGAAGCGTGGAGTCCTAACCACTGTACCAGCAGGGAATTCCCAAAAAGTAGATGTTTTTTGTTTTTTAATTTTTTATTGAAGTGAAAAGATACAGATTTCCAAAAAACTTCCTGGAAATCAGGTAGCTAATATGAAACATTCAATGGAAGGCTTGAAAAAAAAAGTTGAGCAAATCTTCCAGAAAGTTGAATAAACAGACAAAAGGAGTGAAACAATTTTTTTAAGTCTTAATAAAGGTGATCTAGAATTAGAGTTTAAAACTTTCCAGATACTGAGAACAGAGGAAAAGGCAGAGAAAATTATCGAAGAAATAATCCAAGAATGTGCCTTAGAAATGAAGGCCATGTGTATCCAACACAAATGAATAACGACTTAGACAAAGGGATATTACTGTAAAATTTCAGAATACCAAGTAAAAATAAAAATAAATAGTAGATCCTAAAAAAAAAAAGAAGACAACCCAGGGACTTCCCTGGTGGCACAGTGGTTAAGAATCCACCTGCTTTGTGACAGCCTGGAGGGGTGGGATAGGGAGGGTGGGAGGGAGGAAGACGCAAGAGGGAAGAGATATGGGAACATATGTATATGTATAACTGATTCACTTTGTTATAAAGCAGAAACTAACACACCATTGTAAAGCAATTATACCCCAATAAAGATGTTAAAAAAAAAAAAAAAAGAATCCACTTGCCAATGCAGGGGACACGGGTTTGATCCCTGGTTCAGGAAGATCCCACGTGCTGCAGAGCAACTAAGCCCGTGTGCCCACAACTACTGAGCCTGAGCTCTAGAGCCCATGTGCCACAACTATTGAAGCCCGTGCACCTAAACTACTGAGCTCACATGCTGCAACTACTGAAGCCCACGCACCTAGAACCCATGCTCCGTGATAAGAGAAGCCACCACAATGAGAAGCCCACGCACCGCAACGAAGAGTAGCCCCCGCTTACCGCAACTAGAGAAAGCCTGCACACAGCAACGAAGATCAATGCAGCCAAAAAAAAGACAACCCAATAAAACAAGAAATGTGAACAGACAAGAATAAATGTGAATGAAAAATTAGCACATGAAAATAGGCTCAACATGTTGAAATGCAAATTCAAACCCCAAGAAGATGCCACACACTCCTTTTAGAATAGCTAAAATTAAAAAGACTGACCATCCCAGGAGTTAATGAGGATGTGAAGCAACCCTCATACACCGCTGGTGAGAATGCAAAATTGTACAGCCAGTTTGAAAAATATTTTGGTGGTTTGGCACTAAAGCTGTAAAAATAAATAAATAAACAAACTCCTGATGAATTAAAGAGAAAGAATTTATGGGACAAGCAGAGCAAAGAAACATATGTATGGTGAATGTGAATTAAGACAGAAGACAATATTAAAAGCAAATAGATGGTTATAATGAGAAGTACATAGGGGTTCTAAGAGTCCTGGGTTGAAAACTAGCTGCACTGGGGACTAGTGATTTGACCTTGAACAAGATACTTCTCTTCTCTTCTCTTCCATTACTTGACCTATAAAATGAGGATAACAGAGCAGTGAGGTGTTTTTTTTTAAGGGTAGTAACAGAGAGATTGAAATGTACTTATAGTGAAGCAGTACCTAGAGCACTCACACCATCCCCTGGGAGAAGCCATTCCTGACCACCTGGGTTACAGGGCTCTCCTCTGTATTCTGATCATCCCCTGGCTCTCCCCTGCCATGGCTCTCATCATAGTTGTTCTATCATTATGTTCTGGATGGTTCTCTACTCATTAACTCTGAGCTCTTTGAGAACTTATATCCTGCCTGAATCAATCATTCCTATGTCCTCAGAGCCTGCCTAGCCCAGAGCAAGGAGCTTGATTCCCGGCAGGGGCTCAGACAAGATTGTTTTTTGTCTTTGGTTTTGGGTTTGGTTTGGTTTGGCTTGGTTGACTGGGGGGTTTTGTCTGAGTGATGATGACACTAGATAATCAAGTTTAGAGGATGATGAAGTTCAGGAACCACTACTCCAAAATATGGCACCTTGACATGTTGAATACTTCCAGCTGAAGGAATTTAAGAAGCGGCAAGTACAGGCAGGATTTTCTGACCTTTCTCTGAAACAGGTCATAAGACCCTCATGTGAGAGGTGCCCTCCCTCTACCCGGAGGAAAGGAGCATCCTTATCTCCAAGACACAGGGACACTGACAAGAATCTGAACAGACAGGCCTTAATGTTTCCCCTAGTTTATTACACTCGGCTCACATTCTTTTTTATCTTATCACATTTTTCCAGGACTTCCCACTCTTCATCAAATCTAGCATAAAACGCTCAGGTTTAACCACTTCTTCGGGTCTTGTAAAACTTATATTAAACAAATTAATATGCTTTTCTCTTATCTTTCTTTTGTTACAGCAGCCCCAGCCAAGAACTTCAAAGGATAGAGAAAAAAGATATTTTTCCTCCCTACACCATTATGAAACTAGCATTTGGTTATTGGAAATAATACATTATAAACAAGAGATCATAGGAAATCTCTCTTTGCAAACTTCTGTTCTCTTAGAGGGGGATGTGCAGGAAAGGGTTACCTCAGTGGGCCTGGGTTGCTCAAATCCTGCACATACCAAAGAAAAGCCTGCCTCCGGGATTGGCCCTTGGATGGCTCCTGAGAGATAACTTCTGAGCCCTTCGAATATTTTGCCTGATAAGAGTTTTTGCATGTTTGAGACCTTGGGCCATGCTGTACCAGCAGGATCAAATAAGTTTATCCTAACAATGTGATTTATGATGACTGTCTGGTTTTGCTCTGGGGAGATATAGTCTGAGTAACTGAGATCAGTCACATGAACTCTGCATGCCTATGTGACTGACTCCCCCCAAAAAAAACATGGACACCAAGGCTCAGATGACCGTCCCTGGTTGGCAACATTTCACATGTATTGTCCCACACCATTGCTGGGAGAATATACAAACATGTCCCCATGCAACTCTACTGGGAAGGGACCCCTGGGAAAGGAATCTTGCACCTGGTTTCTCCTGGACTCCATCCCATACACCTTTTCCCTTTACTGATTCTAATCTGTATCCTTTCACTGTAATAAACCAAACCATGAGTATAACAGCTTCTGAGTCCTGTGAGTCCTTCTAACAGATCATCAAGCCTGAGGGTGATCTTGGGAATCTCTGGCACAGGGAGCTTGTGCCCTTTACCCACACTCTTGCCAGAATCATCTAGTACCAGTGTACTGCCCACATTTATATTTATAATGAACCTTAGTCACTGCTGCTTTCTCAGATCAGCCTCCAGGGGCTGCATTGGCTAATTCGCTAAAGCCTTCCCATATACAAAGGGGCTAAGGAACAGACTAGGCTCTCAATAAATACTCCTTGAATAAACACAACACTGCCAATCTGGTTATTTTAGTTTTAAGTGTAAGGCATAGATGTCACTCAGCCTTATATCAACAGAACCAAGTATGTGAACCCAGTGATCAGTGGGTGTGGGAAGTCCAGTTGGCCTCTTTCACCCTCACGAGTCTCCTCTCCTTGTTTTCCTCCTGCTTTGTGGCCACCCCACTCATCACTTTTTTTCTAGGTTCCATCCCTGTGTTCCTCCTTTGCACTTCAACTGCTCTTTTGTTTATGTGTCTTCTCTGCCCCACCAGTGTAATATCCCCCATGACAAACACCATATGTATCCATATGCTACCTCACTTATTTCACCACAGCAATCCTTTAGTGTAAATATTTTAATCCCTATTTTGGAAATGGAGAAACACAACCAAAGGATATAGATACCTTTCCCACCATCACACAGTGCGTGTCAGGGGCAGGATCGAAACCAATGGCTATTTCATGCCATGGCCTATAAGCAGACAGAATAGGTAGGACCCAAGTCGTTTGGCCTCAGCCAATTTCCCTGCTCCCTTTCCCTCTTCTACCTACATTCTAATCCTTTCATCCAACTCTACAGCCTAGGGACTTCTCACATACTTTGTAGCAAACGGGGATACCCTACGTTTAGTCTTTTTATTTGAACCATAGATTTTCAGTCCTTTTGGGTGAGGAAATATCTTTAAACCTGTATTAAGAGGGAGAAATAATTGCATTTATTATTCCTTAAGCAGGATGGATTCTGAGCAAGGTCTTTTCTTCAGAACCTTTTTTTGGAGTGTTAAAATAAAAATGGGAGCTCAGAGATGTAGCTTGCTCTCATTGTATACAGTAATAGGGGTATAAGGCTGGAATCAGGCAGTTGGGGGCTTCTGAGTGTGATCTGTGACTATCAGGCCAGTGGAGGATTTTGCAGAGGAAATAGAGATTTGTGGCTGCTCCCTCCCCACCTCTGAATAACTTGGAAGGATAGGGGTGTTTGCAGGGGATGTTGTGGCATTTTGCCATGAGGCCTGTGGCATAAGTTTTTTTCTCTGTCTCTCCACAAACTGTCCCCAAAAGGTTTAGTGTTCTAGTTATATTTTTCTGTAGCACTATAAGATAAGCATGTTATTATTTTTAAATGTTTGTTTTTAATATCAATGATTTCGTCTGGAATACCATCTGGGGCAACGCTTCATCTGCAGTATGTGGTCTGTGTTTCACATATTGGGAAACCCTTCCTTCAAGAGAAGAACAAAGCCTTTTAAGTCAAACAATTTTATATATTTTTAAAATTTAAATTAAATCTTATAAAAACATCACATTATAACTGAAATCATCATATACAGCATCAGTTCTGTACTCAACACTTCAGGAGCTTTTACTCTGAGAAAAGAGCAAGGGTTTTGAACTTCGAACTCGAACCCCCAATCTGCTTTTTACTGGGGTCAGAGATTCTCAATTTTGTGAAAACTCTGACTTTCTTTGTGAGGATCTGATGAGGTCATACATGTACAGAATCTAGCACACAAAAATGGCTAACAGTACATACTCTATAAATGTGAGTTTTTATAGTAAATCAACTATAGATTGATTTATAGATCTATAGAACTATAGAACTATAGATCTATAGATCTATAGAACTCAATAGATGAAGCTATGGTCGTAACTGTACACAGCTCCAGGGTTGGTCAGCCATTCGTGACCATACAGGACAGATCAAAATCATCTAGGCAAGTTAAAAGAGCCGTGACTTTTAACTTTCTGTGTACAGGAGATTGGTATCAGCATAGAAACAGGAGCAGGTAGCTTTCAGAGTGACAGCATCATTAGAGGTATCTTGCAGGGAAGATGGGCACCTCACAAAGTTTGAAGGGATGGCAACCTGGAGCTGCCCCTTCTGTCTCTACCTTTTAAGTAAAGTCCAATCTTCAAAGAGAAAGGCAATTCAGAAACAGCTGATCACAGGAAAGCCTGGCCCCACATTACTCACAGCCTTGAAGCTCTAGAGAATAGAAGAGGTTTTACATCCCAGCTCATTGTATGAAGCTAGCATAACCTTGATACCAAAGTCAAAGAGAGTACATGAAATAAAAGTATAGGCTAGTGTCACTCATGGGGACACACATAATCCTAAACAAATTATTAGGACATAGATTACTCATGACCAAACTGTTTATTTTAGGAATATAAAGTTGGCTTAAACATAGAAACTTATCCATTTAATTCAACCCATTAACATATTAATAGAGGGGAAAATCTTATGATCATCTCAATAAATGCACTTTAAGTGTTTGGTGAAATTCAACATGTAATCAACATGAATACTCTAAGCAAATTAATAATAAAATAGAATGACTTTGATAAAGTGTATCTACCAAAAGAAAAGCACAGTAAACACCATGGTGAAATATTGAAAATTTTCCATTTCTCATCAGGGAAAAACAAGGATATCCACTATCTACTATCTACTTTAAAATGAGAAAAGGAAATAAAAGCTGTAATGTTTAAAATGGCAGGAACAAAACATTATTATTCAAAGATGATATGATTATGTATTTTGAACACTGAAAAGGATCTAAAGATAAACTTTAGGACTTAAGCATATTTTAGCAAGGTTGCTGGGTAGAAAAAACAACACATAAAAATTAGGTCTCTATATACCAGATCAAACAAAATATAAAGTTTCCAAAAAAAGGTACAATTTTCAATAGCATCAAATACCTAGGAATAAATTTAACAGAAGACATGCAAGACTTCTTTGGACAAAACTGCAAAACTTTACTGAGAGAATTTTACAGTCACATTTCCAACACAAGAACAGCCTGCATGGTTACAGTTTGTCTTCATTTAAACCTGTGGTTGCCCTTCACCTGTAAGATAACATAACATTTGGGAATATTAGTTAGAACTTTATTCAGATGACGCTAAAGGGATACAGAGGACACTACAGTCTTAGTTTTATAAAATGGACTAAAACCAGAACCCTAAGGGTGACCCTTGGCTTATATACAGTTAAACTTCTGTAGAGACTTTGAAGGTAGACTTTCAGGCACTTCAACAATATTTGCTAAACACATCACTCTTTCTAGTGGTACAGAGAAACAAAGAGACTGTTCAAGTTCAGAACTGATTAAGCCCAATGCTTCCATTCAGAAGTAGTTTTAAGTAGAAAGCAACATTTTTTTATACTTTTAGTAAAAATCCAACCAAACAACAAATAAAAAACCTAAGAAACAAAAGAAACTTTTAAAAAGTTCATTTAAATGTTTTGACTTGAAAAAAAATTCTTAATATAGGATATCTAAAACAGTAATGTCACACTTAGAATTGCTTAAATGGAAAACAGAAAGGCTAGTATTGCATTTGTTTTGGCTCTACTGTGGAAAAGTACAAAACTTTCTATGAGCCAGTTTAGCCCTTACATAGTAGTAGGTTAACCATTTGTCCCTGTTTTCATCCATACTCCTATGAGTAGTGACTCTCTACACACCTAAAAGCATTCCAGTTTGTATAATAAATTATATGGTTACACTAGTTTTAAGTCATTACCATCAAAAGTAACATCACATTGTGAAGGAAAATAGTACCATGTCTCACAGTCCGGAAGAAAAAAAAGGACAGAAGTGGGGTGGAGAGAAAGGAAAAAAACCTAGAGAGCCAAATATCTAGATAGACAGAAAGATAATATAGTCAATATCTGTTAGTGTCTTTTTCATAATCCTTATTGTGTACACTTAGCCTTTTGTCTGTTTTCTGCAAGATTATTTAAACTAGTGGATCTTCTATTCACAAATATTTTCTAAAAGAGCAATCTCATTGATTTATTAGTTGTATTATTTTTCCTTTTCCTAATGATTCATACCTGTCTTTTATTAAGAATCCCCTTCCTCTTCCCCTTAGATTTATTTTGTTGCCTTGTTATTATTTTCTTATATTGGATGCTCATGTAATTTTATTATCTTTTTTAACAGCCTATGTATTTAAGGCTATGATCTTCCTATGAGTACATTTTAGCCATGTTCAGTAGGTTCCTGAAAGTAGCCTGAAAACTATCTTTTAACGTAAAGAGTCTGGAATGGACCAGGAATGTAAAGTGAAAATATTTAGAAGACTAATGCAGGGTAATTTCTTCTCTAAACATCAAGTGCTTCCTTTAAATTCAGAAGCTGTGTGATTAATGGTCAGTAATTTGGAAAACACACATGTAAAACACACTTAAATTGATTACTCAGGAAGTACTTCAGTTACGGTCTTTGAAATTCAATCTTAACAATTTGATGCCTCAAGGAGCAAAATTTTCACACATTTGACATGGTTAGAGGTGATTATATCATACTATCCACATTTTATTAGGAACAGTAGCTCATTAAGACTGACAGTGGGGACAGGGAGCGTGCTCAGCACAGGTATCTTACTAACAGTCACCTTGACCATCACTGACTACATGCACTCTCTACTTGATCACCCACAGAGACCAGAGACTAGACTGTCTCTTGATATTTTATTATTCAGTCATCTGAGGCTTCATTCCGGGAAGGATTTAAAATGCAATTGTTGGGCTTCCTTGGTGGCGCAGTGGTTGAGAGTCTGCCTGCCGATGCAGGGGACACGGGTTCGTGTCCCGGTCCGGGAAAATCCCACATGCCGCGGAGCGGCTGGGCCCGTGAGCCATGGCTGCTGAGCCTGCACGTCCAGAGCCTGTGCTCCGCAACGGGAAAGGCCACAACAGTGAGAGGCCCGCGTATCGCAAAAAAATAAAATAAAGCTCAATTGTTCACATTTTTGTCAATTATACATCAATAAAACTGGAAGAAAAAATAAAATGCAATTGTTCTTTAAAAGCCAGATAATTCAGAATTCAACAGAATCCGAGGACAGGCATTCAGAACTCCAACAGAATAACAAATATCAAGCAAAGTGTTAGTTCATTTTCTTAGTAGTGATGAAACCTCAATTCAAATGTAATTTGACTCAGGTCAGGATTTGATGATTTATGATAAACAAAATCACATAAAGCAGCTTATCTTTGTATTCTATGCAACAGAACCAGAGTAAGTAAAAATGAGAATTGAAAATAATTTTTAAATATCTGATTTGAAGTCACTATTTTTATAAGAGCAAAGATGGGTTTAGAAATTAAGGGATTTGCCCAGAGTCACACAAATTATGTTGGAGCTGGTACTAGAACCTACTTCAGCGCTTCAGCATATTTCATACAAACTGATGTGTGTTACAAATGCATTACACGTTTGTTAAATGCAGATCTCTATAAAAGCATCTGAAAATTATTAACTGTTGGTTAAAGGGCTTATACTTAAAAGTAAGAAAATGCTTTCATTTTATAATTCAATATGGCTTTGACCCAATTTGTTTCTATACCTGATAGTTAAGGTCTGAACTACATTTCAAATCAGCTTTATATGTGAACTCTGCTATTAAACCAACAGTAATGTTATCTTTATATTATTAAAAATATAATATTGTGGAAAACAGACACCCTATAATTTGCATGCATAATAGATAACATACCTGCTTCTGGCTCTTTAATGGGCTCTGGATTTGGCAGTCTCTTCCTCTTGACATCAGAACCATCTCCACACCCACACCCAGTCTTTGGCTGAGCCAGTTCCTGCTGATTAGCTTCCAGGGCAGGACCTTGCAAATAAAAAGTTTATCAATTTAAGAAGTAAAACTTAAGATATAAATAAGGGAATGATAATATTCACTCCTTCAGTGTTATGAAGTAAAAGCCTTAGGCTAGTGTGGTAATAAATGTGATGCATGAGAATCCCAAGAGCATTATTTCAGGAGTCTGTTACAAGAAACAGGGTTTTATTACCCTCTTCCTTTCCCAAGACTGCCCTCAGACAAATTAGGTGCTCCCTTTGTACTTATCCATATTGTACCTGTGACTGTACTTATCAGTGATTCGTTTGGGTCTCTCCGACTAAATTGTGAGCTCAAGGTTGAAACCATGTCTCCTATTAGTACTTAGCATATTACATGGCATGAGCAGACAACGATAAATGTTGAGTGGGGAAAAAAGTCTTAAAAAATACCTCAAACTGATTAACATTTTGCAAACCAACTGGTATGTCCTCTTCAAAAATGTCAAGTGTCATGAATGCCAGAAAACTAAACAGACATGACAACTAAATGCAATGCATGATCCTGGACTGAACTCTGGATAAAAAAAAATTCTATAAAGGAAGTTATTGGGACAACTGGGGAAATTTGAATATACACTGTGTATTTAATGATTGCATATTCTCATTGTCAAATTTCCTGATTCTGATAATTGTACAGTGATTAGAGCCAAGAGAATTACTTTTTCTTTGTTCTCAGGCTATACATACACTAATGTACTTAGGGTAAAGGGTCATGATAGTTGAACCTTTATCTAAATGACTCAGTAGTAATAAGAGCAAACATATCAGTTAAGTGTGTATGTGTGTGTGTATACATACAGAGGGGAAGGGAAGAGGATATGAAACCAATGTGGTAAAAACTATTAACAATCGGTGAATCTAGGTGAAAAGTTTATGAGTTAATTGTACTATTCTTGCAAATTTTCTGTAAATTTTATGTTTTTAGAAATATAAAGTAAAAATTAAAGAGAATACATGACAACTACATTGTACTTCAGGAAGACAAGAGTGATCTTATTTTTAATTGTGGTTTAAAAACACATAACAGCGAATTCCCTGGTGGTCCAGTAGTTAGGACTCTGTGCTTTCACTGCTGAGAGCCCAGGTTCAATCCCTGGTCAGAGAACTAAGATCCCACAAGCCACATGGCCAAAAGAACAAAAAAATTTTTTTAAAAAGCACGTAACATAAAACTTACCATCTTAACCATTTTTAAGTGTACAGTTCAGTAAGGGGTTATTTTTGCATCATTAGCAGAAACTAGAAATGGACTTTACATATTTGTTTTCCTGTATTATGAAACCTTTATTTTAAATGGTCTAAGAATAAACCATAATAAACGTATAATTTCTGTATTTTGCTAAAGTGTACTAAAAGCAGTGAGCATCAGCTATTTACAAAGCCTGAAGTCTATACCACGTATAGGATTTCAATTACAATTAAAAGGTAATCTTCTGAAGAGTTAGCTCAGTGCATTTGCAGGCCCATGACAAATCTTATAGTTGTGACAGCCACGCTCTACTGGGGTAGCCAGAAACTTACTTCGTTAAAATAAACAAAAGCTATATTTAGGTCCAAAGGTCCTATATGTAACTTTCCATAAATAAATCCCATGTAGAACAAAGTAAAATTATTTAACTTTTAAATTTAAAAAATAACCAAAATAGGGGTTTCCTGGTGGCACAGTGGTTGGGAGTCCGCCTGCCAATGCAGGGGACATGGGTTCGTGCCCCGGTCTGGGAAGATCCCACATGCTGCGGAGCGGCTGAGCCCAGGAGCCATGGCCACTGGGCCTGCGCGTCCGGAGCCTGTGCTCCGAACAAGAGAGGCCATAACAGTGAGAGGCCTGCGTAAAGCAAAAAAAAAAAAAAAAAAAAAAAAACAAACAGTAAAATTATTTAAGAATAACAGTCAAATATACAATGAGAATAAAGGAAATGGGGTAGAAAGAAATGAAAGGGCATTGTTGCCAGTCATATTCTACAAACCTTTAACCGTGGCCTGAGTTATGTAAATGTTTTGCTTCAAAATACTATGTATATCCGGGGAAATAATGTCTGTCTCATGTTAATCTTAGAATAATTAATCTTTTGATTTTCCTAAGCATAGAAGGATTTAACCACCTTTTAAAAACCACTTTAAAACAATCATACTAAACCAGCTACCTGTATGACAGTATCCTGAACTATCCAGCTTTTATCAAACTTACCATGTAAAAATATCAATTACAGAAACAATGGCCATCATGCATGACTCATTTCTGGAGCCTCTATCCTACTACATTGAACTGGGGCAATACTGAGCTACATTACAGTACAGACATTTGAGTTTTGAGCAAAATCATTCACCTTTTTTACAGCAACATTCATGGTAGGAAGACACAAACTCTGGAGTGAAATACAGATTTTGTATTGAAAAGCCAAGTGCTCTTTGATAAGCCCAATCCTTTAGCCTCAATTTTCTCATTCATAAATTGGGGAAAATTTATTATAGCGAGGGATTGCCCTAAGCTGCAAATTATACTCTCTTCACTTCTCCAGCCAATTTTCAGGCCATGTTTGAGATCCCTTTCTATTGTTTTCTTTCTTTCTCTGACCGGTATATCATAATGCATGAGACACCACACACACACACACACACACACACACACACACCCAACAGGCATTCTTCTTCCCCTTCCCTTCACCTTGAACTGAAGATGCTCCTTCATCCTTTTCCTCTTGACCAAGTATAATGTCCTGACTTTTAGTTAGTGGCTTCTCTTGTTGAGGTTTCTTATCACCAGGCTGCTGGAACTATGGGTGTGTGTGTGCAAATGAAAAGTTTTGTTACTAATACGTGTCAACAATATAAATATACAAAATACAAAGATACATTTGATCATAAATAAATCTAAAGACATTTTTCAAATACTATTCAGTACACTTTTTTTTTTGGAGCAGAGAAAGTTGTATTACAAGTCCATGCTAGGAGACGAGGTGGCTCATGCCCTAAAAAGCCTCGAGCTCCCAGCATACTTATTCTTAACAAAGTTCCTCTTCCCACAGAGAGGCTACTCCAAGAAAACTGTTACCCACAAGGACTTTGGAAGCTATTTTAATCTATGTCAGGATGGCTGTGTGCAATCTGTTAATAAGCATGAGAAGGAAGTCATCAGTCAAATTCCCCAGGAACGTAACAGCATTCATCCAGGCAACACCAGAGTGTAATCCTCCTGGATCAATGTTCCTTATCACATGGAAGACCTTTATCACTGTATCTATATTAGTTCAACAACATTTGCACACAAATTAATTTCTACTAATAAAAATCATCAAATGTTAAAACACTTACAAACACAGGCCAAACTGCCCTGGGATATCTTTGATCATCACGTCTTTCTTTAGGTCTGTATGTTGACTTTATTCTCCGACTCATATTTCCCACTGAAAACAGAACATTGTCATTTGGAAAATGCACTTAAGAGGATAAATATATTTGAACACTTCCGTGGCCAAATGATGATGTATACTATTTTTGTAATACTGAACACATTTTCAAAATAAGTCTCAAGGTAATTTAAATGTGTGTGCTTTCCAATCACACCAAATCTGGCAACTTGCAAAAGCAATTGTTATGTCATGGCCAAGCTGACAGAAAAATCACCTTAAAACACATAGTAGGGCTTCCCTAGTGGCGCAGTGGTTGAGGGTCCGCCTGCCGATGCAGGGGATGCGGGTTCGTGCCCCGGTCCGGGAGGATCCCACGTGCTGCGGAGCAGCTGGGCCCGTGAGCCATGGCCGCTGGGCCTGCGCGTCCGGAGCCTGTGCTCCGCAGCGGGTGAGGCCATGGAGGTAAGAGGCCCGCGTACCAAAGAAAAAAAATAAAATAACCAAAATAACAGTAAAATTATTTATGAATAACAGTCAAATATACAATGAGAATAAAGAAAATGGGGTAGAAAGAAATGAAAGGGCATTGTTGCCAGTCATATTCTACAAACCTTTAATAGTAGCCTAAGTTATGTAAATGTTTTGCTTCAAAATACTATATATATCCAGGAGAAATAATGTCTGTCTCATGTTAGTCTTAGAATAATTAATCTTTTGATTTTCCTAACCATAGAAGGATTTAACCACCTTTTAAAAACCACTTTAGGGCTTCCCTGGTGGCGCAGTGGCTGAGAGTCCACCTGCTGATGCAGGGGACACGGATTTGTGCCCCAGTCCGAGAAGATCCCACATGCCGCGGAGCGGCTGGGCCCGTGAGCCATGGCCGCTGAGCCTGCGCGTCCGGAGCCTGTGCTCCACAACAGGAGAGGCCACAACAGTGAGAGGCCCGTGTACCGCAAAAAAAAAAAAAAAAAAAAAAAAAAAAAAAAGACTTATAAAAAGTCATACTAAACCAGTTGCCTGTATGCCAGTATCCTGAACTATCCAGCTTTTATCAAACTTACCATGTAAAAATATCAATTACAGAAACAATGGCCATCATGCATGATTCATTTCTGGAGCCTCTATCCTACTACATTGAACTGGGGCAATACTGAGCTACATTACAGTACAGACATTTGAGTTTTGAGCAAAATCATTCACCTTTTTTACAGCAACATTCATGGTAGGAAGACCTAGACTCTGGAGTGAAATACAGATTTTGTATTGAAAAGCCAAGTGCTCTTTGATAAGCCCAATCCTTTAGCCTCAATTTTCTCATTCATAAATTGGGGAAAATTTATTATAGCGAGGGATTGCCCTAAGCTGCAAATTATACTCTCTTCACTTCTCCAGCCAATTTTCAGGCCATGTTTGAGATCCCTTTCTATTGTTTTCTTTCTTTCTCTGACCGGTATATCATAATGCATGAGACACCACATACACACACACACACACACACACCCCCAACAGGCATTCTTCTTCCCCTTCCCTTCACCTTGAACTGAAGATGCTCCTTCATCCTTTTTCT
This sequence comes from Stenella coeruleoalba, assembly GCF_951394435.1. Taxonomy (NCBI): domain Eukaryota; kingdom Metazoa; phylum Chordata; class Mammalia; order Artiodactyla; family Delphinidae; genus Stenella; species Stenella coeruleoalba. The sequence continues at coordinate 38,443,210 of NC_137152.1, read as the reverse complement.
CTTGACCAAGTATAATGTCCTGACTTTTAGTTAGTGGCTTCTCTTGTTGAGGTTGCTTATCACCAGGCTGCTGGAACTATGGGTGTGTGTGTGCAAATGAAGAGTTTCGTTACTAATACACATCAACAATATAAATATACAAAATACAAAGATACATTTGATCATAAATAAATCTAAAGACATGTTTCAAATACTATTCAGTACACTTTTTTTTTTTTTGGAGCAGAGAAAGTTGTATTACAAGTCCATGCTAGGAGACGAGGTGGCTCATGCCCTAAAAAGCCTCGAGCTCCCAGCATACTTATTCTTAACAAAGTTACTCTTCCCACAGAGAGGCTACTCCAAGAAAACTGTTACCCACAAGGACTTTGGAAGCTATTTTAATCTATGTCAGGATGGCTGTGTGCAATCTGTTAATAAGCATGAGAAGGAAGTCATCAGTCAAATTCCCCAGGAACGTAACAGCATTCATCCAGGCAACACCAGAGTGTAATCCTCCTGGATCAATGTTCCTTATCACATGGAAGACCTTTATCACTGTATCTATATTAGTTCAACAACATTTGCACACAAATTAATTTCTACTAATAAAAATCATCAAATGTTAAAACACTTACAAACACAGGCCCAACTGCCCTGGGATAGCCTTGATCATCACCTCTTTCTTTAGGTCTGTATGTTGACCTTATTCTCCGACACATATATCCCACTGAAAACAGAACACTGTCATTTGGAAAATGCACTTAAGAGGATAAATATATTTGAACACTTCCGTGGCCAAATAATGATGTATACTATTTTTGTAATATTAAACACAGTTTCAAAATAATTCTCAAGGTAATTTAATTGTGCGTGATTTCCAATCACACCAAATCTGGCAACTTGCAAAAGCAATTGTTTATGTCATGGCCACGCTGACAGAAAAATCACTTTAAACCACATAGTAGGGCTTCCCTAGTGGCACAGTGGTTGAGGGTCCGCCTCCCGATGCAGGGTACGCGGGTTCGTGCCCCGGTCCGGGAAGATCCCACATGCCGTGGAGCGGCTGGGCCCGTGAGCCATGGCCGCTGAGCCTGCGCGTCCGGAGCCTGTGCTCCACAACAGGAGAGGCCACAACAGTGAGAGGCCCGTGTACCGCAAAAAAAAAAAAAAAAAAACACTTATAAAAAATCATACTAAACCAGCTACTTGTATGACAGTCTCCTGAACTATCCAGCTTTTATCAAACTTACCATGTAAAAATATCAATTACAGAAACAATGGCCATCATGCACGACTCATTTCTGGAGCCTCTATCCTACTACATTGAACTGGGGCAATACCGAGCTACATTACAGTACAGACATTTGAGTTTTGAGCAAAATCATTCACCTTTTTTACAGCAACACTCATGGTAGGAAGACACAAACTCTGGAGTGAAATACAGATTTTGTATTCGAAAGCCAAGTGCTCTTTGATAAGCCCAATCCTTTAGCCTCAATTTTCTCATTCATAAATTGGGGAAAATTTATTATAGTGAGGGATTGCCCTAAGCTGCAACTTATACTCTCTTCACTTCTCCAGCCAATTTTCAGGCCATGTTTGAGATCCCTTTCTATTGTTTTCTTTCCTTCTCTGACCGGTATATCATAATGCATGAGACACCACATACACACACACACACACACACACCCAACAAGCATTCTTCTTCCCTTTCCCTTCACCTTGAAGTGAAGATGCTCCTTCAGCCTTTTTCTCTTGACCAAGTATAATGTCCTGACTTTTAGTTAGTGGCTTCTCTTGTTGAGGTTGCTTATCACCGGGCTGCTGGAACTATGGGTGTGTGTGTGTGCAAATGAAAAGTTTTGTTACTAATACACGTCAACAGTATAAATATACAAAATACAAAGATACATTTGATCATAAATAAATCTAAAGACATTTTTCAAATACTATTCAGTACACTTTTTTTTTTTGGAGCAGAGAAAGTTGTATTACAAGTCCATGCTAGGAGACGAGGTGGCTCATGCCCTAAAAAGCCTCGAGCTCCCAGCATACTTATTTTTAACAAAGTTCCTCTTCCCACAGAGAGGCTACTCCAAGAAAACTGTTACCCACAAGGACTTTGGAAGCTATTTTAATCTATGTCAGGATGGCTGTGTGCAATCTGTTAATAAGCATGAGAAGGAAGTCATCAGTCAAATTCCCCAGGAACGTAACAGCATTCATCCAGGCAACACCAGAGTGTAATCCTCCTGGATCAATGTTCCTTATCACATGGAAGACCTTTATCACTGTATCTATATTAGTTCAACAACATTTGCACACAAATTAATTTCTACTAGTAAAAATCATCAAATGTTAAAACACTTACAAACACAGGCCCAACTGCCCTGGGATAGCCTTGATCATCACGTCTTTCTTTAGGTCTGTATGTTGACTTTATTCTCCGACTCATATTTCCCACTGAAAACAGAACATTGTCATTTGGAAAATGCACTTAAGAGAATAATTATATTTGAACACTTCTGTGGCCAAATGATGATGTATACTATTTTTGTAATATTGAACACGTTTTCAAAATAAGTCTCAAGGTAATTTAAATGTGTGTGCTTTCCAATCACACCAAATCTGGCAACTTGCAAAAGCAATTGTTTATGTCATGGCCAAGCTGACAGAAAAATCACCTTAAAACACATGGTAGGGCTTCCCTGGTGGCGCAGTGGTTGAGGGTCCGCCTGCTGATGCAAGGGACGCGGGTTCGTGGCCCGGTCTGGGAGGATCCCACCTGCCGTGGAGCGGCTGGGCCCGTGAGCCATGGCCGGGGCCTGTGCTCCGCAGAGGGAGACACCACGGCAGTGAGAGGCCCACGTACAGCAAAAAAAAAAAAAAAACAAAAACATAGTAAAAGACAAGAACACATTTCTGATGAGTTTTGGATTCACAACTTCATACACCATTATGGAGACATTTAGTAAAATACTACTGGAAATTTAAAACTTCAGGGACTATTGCTTTCGTCACACTCTTGTTTACCAAGCCCTTGCCCCCACCCTAATTAAATTCTTTTGGAACACAAAGCCACACTCACTCGTTCGCATATTGCCTACGGCTATTTTTGCATTTGCAGAGTTGAGCGGCTGCAGTAAAGACTCCTATGAGGCACTCTCCTTCCTTGGCACCCTGTTCGGGGCACTACAAATCTCAGGATGCCGTTACAACCCCACATTGGTCTAGTGTCTAGGCCTTTCCTTTACCTCCCGCCCCGCCCCCATGCCCCGGGCCCCACTGCTGACTCCGGATTCTGTGCTCTGTCTGCAGTTCCAGGGCCTCCAGGACCCAGATACTGCAAATAACCCCGCCATGACTCGCTCTACCTTCATCTGACCTCCCTAACCTCCACCGCCCACCGCCCACCGCCCTCCCTTTCCAGCCACCAGGACGAGAGTTATGGTGGCCATGACACCTGTGGTGAGAAGGACAACGACCTCGAGGGCTTTCCTCCTCAGAGGCCATAGATCGCACCGCCTGACCCGCCCGAAGCCCGCTGGCTCCCCCTCACACACACGCACACTTAAACTCCAAGCAGGACAGATCTGTGGACCTACCTGGTGAGTCTCAGCCAGGCAGAAAGAACGGAGAGGCTAAGACGCGATGCGCGCAGCTCCGCACCCAGACGACGTTGCACACGCCGCACAAGGGCCGACGGGAAGGCGTGCAGCCCTGAGCATGCGCACTGCGTCTCGCACGTGCTGCGTGGGCTGGTTTCCCCGCCCCTCCACGGGACCCCACAGAGAACTCCCGGATCTGTACTCGTCTGCACTTCCGGTCCCTCCAGGGTTCAGATACCTCAAGTAACGCCCCCAAGCCCCTCCCAACTTTCAACTTCCCCTCTCCCCTTTGTGGCCCGTTTTCCATTATCCCAGCCCCCACTATGACAAGGGCTGTGGTAGTTGCCTGTGAAATGAGTAGAATGCCTGCTAAAACCGAAATGACAATATACTCCATAGGATTTGCATAAGCCCAGGCCTCAGAACCTAATATTCAAAACGTCCAGCATATGATTCAAAATTACTCAGGGAAGATGGCAGAAGACTAAGACGCGGAGATCACCTTGCTCCCCACAGATACACCAGAAATACATCTACACGTGGAACAACTCGTACAGAACACCTACTGAATGCTCGCAGAAGACCTCAGACCTTCCAAAAGGTAAGAAACTCCCCACGTACCAGGGTAGGGCAAAAGAAAAAACAGAGACAAAAGAATAGGGATGGGACCTGCACCAGTGGGAGGGATCTGTGAAGGAGGAAAGGTTTCCACACACTAGGACGCCCCTTCGCGGGCGGAGACTGCAGGTGGCGGAGGGGGAAAGCTTCAGAGCCGGGGAGGAGAGCGCAGCCACAGGGGTGCGGAGGGCAAAGCGGGGAGATTCCCGCACAGAGGATCGGTGCCAACCGGCACTCACCAGCCCGAGAGGCTTGTCTGCTCACCCACCAGGGCGGGTGGGGTTGCGAGCTGAGGCTAGGGCTTTGGTCTGAGTGCAGGGAGAGGACTGGGGTTGGCGGCGTGAACACAGCCTGAGGGGTTAGTGCACCACGGCTAGCCGGGAGGGAGTCCGGGAAAAGGTCTGGAGCTGCCGAAGAGGCAAGAGACGTTTTCTCGCCTCTGTTTCCTGGTGCACGAGGAGAGGGGATTAAGAGCGCTGCTCAAAGGAGCTCCAGAGACGGGCGCGAGCCGCGGCTAAAAGCGCGGACCCCAGAGACGGGTGGGAGACGCTAAGGCTGCTGCTGCCGCCGCCAAGAAGCCTGTGTGCGAGCACAGGTCACTCTCCACACCTCCCTTCCGGGGAGCCGGTGCAGCCGGTCACTGCCGGGTTCCCGGGATCCAGGGACAACTTCCCCGGGAGAACGCACAGCAGGCCTCAGGCTGGTGCAACGTTACACTGGCCTCTGCCGCCGCAGGCTGGCCCCGCACTCCGCGCCCCTCCCTCCTCCCGGCCTGAGTGAGCTAGAGCCCCCGAATCAGCGGCTCCTTTAACCCCGTCATGTCTGAGCAAAAAACAGATGCCCTCCGGCGACCTACACGCAGAGGCGGGGCCGAATCCAAAGCTGAGCCCCGGGAGCTGTGGTAACAAAGAAGAGAAAGGGAAATCTCTCCCAGCAGCCTCAGAAGCAGCGGATTAAAGCTCCACAATCAACTTGATGTACCCTGAATCTGTGGAATACATGAATAGAAAACGAATCATCGCAAATGGAGGAGGTGGACTATGAGAGCAAGATTTATGATTTTTTCCCCTTTTCCTCTTTTTGTCACTGTGTATGTGTATGCTTCTGTGTGAGATTTTGTCTGTATAGCTTTGCTTCCACCATTTGTCCTAAGGTTCTATCCGTCCGTTTTTTTTTCATTTTTTTCTTAATAATTATTTTCTAATTTAATAACTTTATTATTTTTTACTTTATTTTCTTTCTTTCTTTCTTTCTTTCTTTTTTCTTTCCTTCCCTCCTTCCTTCCTTCCTTCCTCCCTCCCACCGTCCCTCCCTCCCTCCCTCCCTCCTTCCTCTCTTTCTTTCCTTCTTTTCTTCTTTCTTTCTTTCTTTCTTCCTGCTTCTCCTAATTCTTTATCTCTACTTTTTCTCCCTTTTATTCTGAGCCGTGTGGATGAATGCCTCTTGGTTCTACAGCCAGGAGTCAGTGCTGTGCCTCTGAGGTGGGAGAGCCAACTTCCGGACACTGGCCAACAAGAGACCTCCCAACTCCACATAATATCAAACGGCGAAAGTCTCCCAGAGATCTCCAACTCAATGCCAGCACCCAGCTCCACTCAACGACCAGCAAGCTACAGTGCTGTACATGCCAAACAACTAGCAAGACAGGAACACAACCCCACCCATTAGCAGAGAGGCTGCCTAAAATCATCATAAGTCCACAGACACCCCAAAACACACCACCAGACGTGGACCTGCCCACCAGAGAGACAAGATCCATCCTCATCCACCAGAACACAGGCACTAGTCCCCTCCACCAGGAAGCCTACACAATCCACTGAACCAACCTTAGCCACTGGGGACAGACACCAAAAACAACGGGAACTACAAACCTGCAGCCTGCAAAAAGGAGACCCTAAACACAGTCAGATAAGCAAAATGAGAAGACAGAAAAACACACCACAGGTGAAGGAGCAAGATAAAAACCCACCAGACCTAACAAATGAAGAGGAAATAGGCAGCCTACCTGAAAAAGAATTCAGAATAATGATAGTAAAGATGATCCAAACTCTTGGAAATAGAATAGAGGAAATGCAACAAACATTTAACAAGGACCTAGAAGAACTAAAGATGAAACAAACAAAGATGAACAACACAATAAATGAAATGAAAAATACTCTAGGTGGGATCAATAGCAGAATAACTGAGGCAGAAGAATCGATAAGTGACCTGGAAGATAAAATAGTGGAAATAACTACTGCAGAGCAGAATAAAGAAAAAAGAATGAAAAGAACTGAGGACAGTCTCAGAGACCTCTGGGACAACATTAAACACACCAACATTCGAATTATAGGGGTACCAAAGAAGAAGAGAAAAAGAAAGGGACTCAGAAAATATTTGAAGAGATTATAGTTGAAAACTTCCCTAATATGGGAAAGGAAATAGTTAATCAAGTCCAGGAAGCACAGAGAGTCCCATACAGGATAAATCCAAGGAGAAATACGCCAAGACACATATTAATCAAACTGTCAAAAATTAAATAAAAAGAAAGCATATTAAAAGCAGCAAGGGAAAAACAACAAATAACACACAAGGGAATCCCCATAAGGTTTAACAGCTGATCTCTCAGCAGAAAATCTGCAAGCCAGAAGGGACTGGCAGGACATATTTAAAGTGATGAAGGAGAAAAACATGCAACCAAGATTACTCTACCCAGCAACGATCTCATTCAGATTTGATGGAGAAATTAAAACCTTTACAGACAAGCAAAAGTTGAGAGAGTTCAGCACCACCAAACCAGCTTTCCAACAAATGCTAAAGGGACTTCTCTAGGCAAGAAACACAAGAGAAGGAAAAGACCTACAATAACGAACCCAAAACAATTAAGAAAATGGGAATAGGAACATACATATCAATAATTACCTTAAATGTAAATGGACTAAATGCTCCCACCAAAAGACACAGATTGGCTGAATGGATACAAAAACAAGACCCATATATATGCTGTCAACAAGAGACCCACTTCAGACCTAGAGACACATACAGACTGAAAGTAAGGGGATGGGAAAAGATATTCCATGCAAATGGAAACAAAAAGAAAGCTGGCGTAGCAATTCTCATATCAGACAAAATAGACTTTAAAATAAGGACTATTAGAAGAGACAAAGAAGGATACTACATAATGATCAAGGGATCGATCCAAGAAGAAGATATAACAATTGTAAATATTTATGCACCCAACATAGGAGCACCTCAATACATAAGGCAAATACTAACAGCTGTAAAAGGGAAAATCGACAGTAACACATTCACAGCAGGGGACTTTACCACCCCACTTTCACCAATGGACAGATCATCCAGAATGAAAATAAATAAGGAAACAAGCTTTAAGTGATACATTAAACAAGATGGACTTAATTGATATTTATAGGACACTCCATCCATAAACAACAGAATACACATTTTTCTCAAGTGCTCATGGAACATTCTCCAGGATAGATCATATCTTGGGTCACAAATCAAGTCTTGGTAAATTTAAGAAAATTGAAATTGTATCAAGTATCTTTTCCGACCACAACGCCATGAGACTAGATATCAATTACAGGAAAAGATCTGTAAAGAATACAAACACATGGAGGCTAAACAATACACTACTTAATAACGAAGTGATCACTGAAGAAATCAAAGAGGAAATTTAAAAAAACCTAGAAACAAATGACAATGGAGACATGACAACCCAAAACCTATGGGATGCAGCAAAAGCAATTCTAAGAGGGAAGTTTATAGCAATACAAGCCCACCTTAAGAAACAGGAAACATCTCGAATAAATAACCTAACCTTGCACATAAAGCAATTAGAGAAAGAAGAACAAAGAAAACCCCAAAGTTAGCAGAAGGAAAGAAATCATAAAAATCAGATCAGAAATAAATGAAAAAGAAATGAAGGAAATGATAGCAAAGATCAATAAAACTAAAAGCTGGTTCTTTGAGAAGATAAACAAAATAGATAAACCATTAGCCAGACTCATCAGGAAAAAAGGGAGAAGACTCAAATCAATAGAATTAGCAATGAAAAAGGAGAAGTGACAACTGACACTGCAGAAATACAAAAGATCATGAGAGATTACTACAAGCAACTCTATGCCAATAAAATGGACAACCTGGAAGAAATGGACAAATTCTTAGAAATGCACAACCTGCCAAGACTGAATCAGGAAGAAATAGAAAATGTGAACAGACCAACCACAAGCACTGAAATTGAAACTGTGATTAAAAATCTTCCAACAAACAAAAGCCCAGGACCAGATGGCTTCACAGGCGAATTCTATCAAACATTTAGAGAAGAACTAACACCTATCCTTCTCAAACTCTTCCAAAATATAGCAGAGGGAGGAACACTCCCAAATTCATTCTACAAGGCCACCATCACCTTGATACCAAAACCAGACAAGGATGTCACAAAGAAAGAAAACTACAGGCCAATATCACTGATGAACAGAGATGCAAAAATCCTCAACAAAATACCAGGAAACAGAATCCAACAGCACATTTAAAGGATCCTACACCATGATCAAGTGGGGTTTATTCCAGGAATGCAAGGATTCTTCAATATACGCAAATCAAACAACGTGATTCACCATATTAACAAATTGAAGGAGAAAAACCATATGATCATCTCAGTAGATGCAGAGAAAGCTTTTGACAAAATTCAACACCCACTTATGATGAAAACCCTGCAGAAAGTAGGCATAGAGGGAACTTTCCTCAACATAATAAAAGCCATATATGACAAACCCACAGCCAACATCATCCTCAATGGTGAAAAACGGAAAGCATTTCCACTAAGATCAGGAACAAGACAAGGTTGCCCACTCTCACCACTCTTATTCAACATAGTTTTGGAAGTTTTAGCCACAGCAATCAGAGAAGAAAAGGAAATAAAAGGAATCCAAATTGGAAAAGAAGAAGTAAAGCTGTCACTGTTTGCAGATGACATGATACTATACATAGAGAATCCTAAACATGCTACCAGAAAACTACTAGAGCTAATCAATGAATTTGGTAAAGTTGCAGGATACAAAATTAATGCACAGAAATCTCTGGCATTCCTATACACTAATGATGAAAAATCTGAAAGTGAAATCAAGAAAACACTCCCATTTACCATTGCAACAAAAAGAATAAAATATCTAGGAATAAACCTACCTAAGGAGACAAAAGACCTGTATGCAGAAAATTATAAGACACTGTGAAAGAAATTAAAGACGATACAAATAGATGGAGAGATATACCATGTTCTTGGATTGGAAGAATCGACATTGTGAAAATGACTCTACCACCCAAAGCAATCTACAGATTCAATGCAATCCCTATCAAACTACCACTGGCATTTTTCACAGAACTAGAACAAAAAATTTCACAATTTGTATGGAAACACAAAAGACCCCGAATAGCCAAAGCAATCTTGAGAACGAAAACGGAGCTGGAGAAATCAGGCTCCCTGACTTCAGACTATACTACAAAGCTACAGTAATCAAGAAAGTATGGTACTGGCACAAAAACAGAAAGATAGATCAATGGAACAGGATAGAAAGCCCAGAGATAAACCCACACACATATGGTCCCCTTATCTTTGATAAAGGAGGCAGGAATGTACAGTGGAGAAAGGACAGCCTCTTCAATAAGTGGTGCTGGGAAAACTGGACAGGTACATTTAAAAGTATGAGATTAGATCACTCCCTAACACCACACACAAAAATAAGCTCAAAATGGATTAAAGACCTAAATATAAGGCCAGAAACTATCTAACTCTTAGAGGAAAACATAGGCAGAACACTCTATGACATAAATCACAGCAAGATCCTTTTTGACCCACCTCCTAGAGAAATGGAAATAAAAACAAAAATAAACAAATGGGGCCTAATGAAACTTCAAAGCTTTTGCACAGCAAAGGAAACCATAAACAAGACCAAAAGACAACCCTCAGAATGGGAGAAAATATTTGCAGATGAAGCAACTGACAAAGGATTAATCTCCAAAATTTACAAGCAGCTACTGCAGCTCAATATCAAAAAAACAAACAACCCAATCCAAAACTGGGCAGAAGACCTAAATAGATATTTCTCCAAAGAAGATATACAGATTGCCAACAAACACATGAAAGAATGCTCAACATCACAAATCATTAGAGAAATGCAAATCAAAACTACAATGAGATATCATCTCACACCGGTCAGAATGGCCATCATCAAAAAATCTAGAAACAATAAATGCTGAAGAGGGTGTGGAGAAAAGGCAACACTCTTGCACTGCTGGTGGGAATGTGAATTGGTACAGCCACTATGGAGAACAGTATGGAGGTTTGTTAAAAAACTACAAATAGAACTACCATATGACCCAGCAATCCCACTACTGGGCATATACCCTGAGAAAACCATAATTCAAAAAGAGTCATGTACCAAAACGTTCATTGCAGCTCTATTTACAATAGCGCAGAGATGGAAGCAACCTAAGTGCCCATCATTGGATGAATGGATAAAGAAGATGTGGCACATATATACGATGGAATATTACTCAGCCATAAAAAGAAACGAAATTGATCTATTTGTAATGAGGTGGAGAGACCTAGAGTCTGTCATACAGAGTGAAGTAAGTCAGAAAGAGAAAGACAAATACCGTATGCTAACACATATATATGGAATTTAAGGGAAAAAATGTCATGAAGAACCTAGGGGTAAGACAGGAATAAAGACACAGACCTACTAGAGAACGGACTTGAGGATATGGGGAGGGGGAAGGGTGAGCTGTGACAAAGCGAGAGAGAGGCATGGACATATATACACTACCAAATGTAAGGTAGATAGCTAGTGGGAAGCAGCTGCATAGCACAGGGAGATCAGCTCAGTGCTTTGTGACTGCCTGGAGGGGTCGGATACGGAGGGTGGGAGGGTGGGAGGGAGGGAGATGCAAGAGGAAAGAGATATGGGAACATATGTATATGTATAACTGATTCATTTTGTTATAAAGCAGAAACTAACACCATTGTAAAGCAATTATACCCCAATAAAGATGTTAAAAAAGATACGCAGAATACTCAAAACACTAAAAATAGAACTACTGTATGACCCAGCAATTCCACTCCTGGGTATATATCCAAAAGAAACAAAAACACTATTTGGAAAATATACATGCACACCAGTGTTCATAGCAGCATTGTGTGCCATTGCCAAGACATGGAAGCAACCAAAGTGTCCCCCAGTAGATGAATGGATAAAGAAGATGTGATCCATATATACAGTGGAATACTGCTTAGCCATAAAAAAGAATGCAGCAACATGGACGGACTTGGAGGGCATCATGCTAAGTGAAATAAGTCAGACAGAAAAATACTGTATGATATTGCTCATATGTGGAATCTAAAAATTGCAACGAACTAGTGAATACAACAAAAGAGCAGAATCACAGATACAGAGAACCAACTAGTGGTTACCAGTGGGGGGAGGGGGCAATATAAGGGTGGAGGGGTGGGAGGTACAAACTATAGGGTGCAAGATAGTCTCAAGAATGTATTGTAGGGGCTTCCCTGGTGGCGCAGTGGTTGAGAGTCCTCCTGCCAATGCAGGGGACACAGGTTCGTGCCCCGGTCCAGGAAGATCCCACATGCCGCGGAGCAGCTGGGCCCGTGAGCCATGGCCGCTGAGCCTGCGTGTCGGGAGCCTGTGCTCTGCAACGGGCGAGGCCACAACAGTGAGAGGCCCGCGTACCACACACACACAAAAAAAGGAATGTATTGTATAGCACAGGGAATATGACCAATATTTTGTAATAACTGTAAATGGAAAATAACCTTTAAAATTGTATTAAAATTTTTAAGTGAAAAAATTGCTCAAAATATGAAAAAACAGGAAAATCTGAGCTCACATGGGAAAGACAATCAATAGACACCAATGCAGAAAAGACTAAGATGCCAGGATTATCTGACAATGTCTTTCAAGCAGCTATTGTTAAAAAAAAATACTTAAGCAAATGAGTCATGAACACTTCTGAAATAAACGTAAAGACAGGAAGTCTTGGCAAAGAGAGAGAGAGAGAGGGAATATTTCAAGAAACAAATGGAAATTTTAGAAGTGAAAAATAGGATAACCAAATAAAAATCTCACTGCATGGATTCAGTAGCAGAATGGGGATGAGAAAATAGTGAACTTGAAGATAGATCAATAGAAATTAGTCAATCTGAACAACCCAGAAAAAAAGAGATCGAAAAAAACAAACAGACCTGTGGGAAAATACTAAAACATCTATAATTTTTATACAAAACATATATAATTTTTCCTTCAGAAAACCAGAAGTGAAAGAGTTATAGAGATTAAAAATAAGAAGAAGAGGGCTTCCCTGGTGGCACAATGGTTAAGAATCCTCCTGCCAATGCAGGGGACACGGGTTCGAGCCCTGGCCCAGGAAGATCCCACATGCCGCAGAGCAACTAAGCCTGTGCGCCACAACTATTGAGCCTGCACGCCTAGAGCCCGTGAGCCACAACTACTGAAGCCGGTGACCCCAGAGCCCATGCTCTGCAACAAGAGAAGCCACCGCAATCAGAGGCCTGCACACCGCAACGAAGAGTAGCCCCCACTCGGTGCAACTAGAGAAAGCCCGCACGCAGCAACAAAGACCCAACGCAGCCAACAATAAATTAATTAATTAATTAAAAATAAGAAGAAGGTTCAAGTGACTCTATTAATATCTGGCAAAGTAAACCACAGAACAAAGAAAATTACCAGGGATAATGAGATGTTACAAACTGATAAAAATTAACCAAAAATACTTAATGATCTATAACGTATATGCAATTGTGTTGGGAGCCCCCAAGACCACCCCAGGTTTATTATTCGCAAAGAGGATCCATAGAATTCAGCATATAGGTGTGCTCATCGCTAAGATTTGTTACAACTTAAGGGTACTAAGCAAAATCAGCAAAGGGAAAATGCATAGGGTGACGTCCAGAGGAAAGCAGCAGAAGCTTCTAAGAGTCCTTTCCCAGTGGAGTCACACAATTCATTCCTCCAGCAACGAATTGTGACAACATGTGTGCAGTGTTGTCTACCAGGGCATCTCGTTAGATACTCAATGCTTTCTCCCTAAGATAGGGAATGAGGCAAGAATGTCCATTCTCCCGCTTGTTATTTAACATTGTATTGTAAGTCCTAGCCAGTTCAGTAAAGCAGGAAAAGGATATAAATGGCTTACAGTTTGGGAAGGAAGAACTAAAACCATCCCAATTCTCAGGTGACATGATTATCTGCATAGAAAATCCCATGGAATTTAATTTTAAAATATTAGAGCTAGGACTTCCCTGGTGACACAGTGGTTAAGAATCCACCTGCCAATTCAGGGGACACGGGTTCGAGCCCTGGTCCGGGAAGATCCTACATGCTGAGAAGCAACTAAGCCCATGCACCACAACTACCGAGCCTGCGCTCTAGAGCCCACATGCCACAACTACTGAGCCCATGGGCCACAACTACTGAAGCCCGCGCACCTAGAGCCCGTGCTCCGCAACAAGAGAAGCCACCGCAGTGAGAAACCTGCGCACCGCAATGAAGAGTAGCCCCCGCTCGCCACAACTAGAGAAAGCTCGCATGCAGCAACAAAGACCCAACGCAGCCATAAATAAATAAATTTAAAACATATTAGAGCTAATAAGTAAATTTAGCAACATTGTAGAATATAAGTTCAGCACACAAAAATCAGGCTTATTTCTTTACACTAGCAATGGACAATCAAAACCAAAATTTAAAAACACACATGCAATACTATTTTACAACAGCTCCTCAAAAAATCTAACAAAACATGTACAGGATCTGTGGATGTTGAAAACTACAAGAAGCTGATGAAAGAAATAAAAGAAGACCTAAATAAATGAATATAGTGTTCATGGGTTGACAGATTCAATGTAGTTAAGACATCAATTGTCTCCTAATTGATCTTTAGATTTAATGCAATTCCAATCAAAATCCCAGTAGGAATTTTTTTGTAAATACAGAATAATTGATTCTAAAATGTATGTGGAGGACATTCCCTGGCGGTCCAGTGGTTAGGGTTCTGCTCTTTCACTGCTGAGGGCCCAGGTTCAATCCTTGATTGGGGAACTAAGATACTGCAAGCCGAGCAGGGCAGCCAAAAACATTTTCTTTAATTGAAAAAAATTAAAAATAAAGAATAAAATGTATGTGAAAGAACAAAGGAACTACAACTGTCAAAATAATTTTGAAAGGAGGAATAAAATTGGAGGACTAACATGGATTTTAAGAATTACTATAAAGCTACGATAATCAAGACAGTGTAGTATTGGCAAAGGGATAGATACACCTTTGTAAAATATCAATTGGTCATATTTGTGTGTGAAGGTGTGACTATGAAGGGATGGCACAAGGGAGTTCTGTAGGGTGATGGGACAGTCATGTATCCTTAGTGTGGTGGTGGTTACATGAATACACACATGGGTTAAAACTCACAGAATCCCCAAGGTCAATTTTACTGTATGAGTGATTGATTGATGGCTGCGTTGGGTCTTCATTGCTGTGCGCGGGCTTTCTCTAGTTGCCGCAAGCGGGGGCTACTCTTTGTTGCAGTGTGCGGGCTTCTCACTGCAGTGGCTTCTCTTGTTGTGGAGCATGGGCTCTAGAGCGCAGGCTCAGCAGTTGTGGCGCACGGGCTTAGTTGCTCCGTGGCATGTGGGATCTTCCTGGACCAGGGCTCGAACCCATGTCCCCTGCGTTGGCAGGCGGATTCTTAACCACTGTGCCACCAGGGAAGTCCCTGTATGATTATTTTTTAAATAAATTTTTAAATCTTTGTCAATCAAACAGGTGAGAATCCTTGCTTTCTGTAAGACTGTTTTAACACAGGTGTACGTATGCCTAAACAGTAGTTCTGTTTTCTTTTGCTCTACATATAAAGGGAATCCTAAGTTACGTCCTCTCGTATCTGACTTCTTTCACTTAACATTTTGTCTGTGTGATTTAGTTCATTCCATCTCATAATTGTGTAGTATTCCATGGTATCCATATAACACAATTTATTTATGCACTTCCTATTGATGTATAATTGGCTTGTTTCCAGGTTTTTTACTATTAAAAATAGTTTTACTACATGAACATTCCTGTATCTCTCCCAGGTTTACATGTATGCGTGAGAACGCGCACCACAGCTAGTATAAGATGGCAGAAAGGTAAATCGAACACTACCTAACCACCCAATAGAGAATGACTGAATACACCCTGGCTATGATAGATGATGGCACATCATCAGAATCACTTCAAAACCTGTGAGCCACTGTTTGGATGAGTTACACAAGTGCTCACCAGGGGCTGTTGTGGTGATGACTCATGTCCCTGTAGACTGCAGATGGGTCCCAGTAACGTTTGGGGCAGGGAGCTCACTGAGCTCATCTTGGGGCTCCCGAGGGCAGAGATGAGGACAAACAGGAAGGAGCCTGTGACACAGGCTGCTGGCCGCCCCAGAGCACTCCGGAGAGGGCCTCAACGGGTCCTGGCCCAGGGTTCTGATCTCAGAGCTTCTGCACCTGCCTGCCTGCCGCGAGCACTTCCAGGAAGGCATCCCTTCCGGGAAGGCACCCCGCCCTGGGCCAGGCCTGAGGCAGCCACTTCAGTCCTGCCCCACCAGCTCTGACCCCCTCCTCCTCCTCCTCTTGGGCAAATCTGCTCTCTCATCTCTACAGGTCACCCTCCATTCATGAGCACCCCCTGCATTAAACTGGGAATGTAATAGTACCTGCTGTGTAGGTGAGGAGACAGGCCCAGAGAGGGCAGGGGCTGGGCCTGCAGCCCCACAGCAGGTCAGCAGGCAGGTTGTGGGTTGTGGTCCTCGTCCTGCAGCAGCTCATCCCCTCAAGCCAAATGGAGCTTTTCTGCTGCTTCTCCCTCCAGGCCTGTGTCTCCCCAGACAAGCAGCCCTGGTGCTCCACTCACCCCAGCCAGGGGTTCTAGACCAGCATTCAGTCTCAGGGAGGGGACTGGGTGGAAGCAGAGCTGGCAGCTGGCCAGGATCTGAATGGGGACTTGGGGGGGGGGGTCTTTTCCTAAACCCCAGGCTCTGTTGGGGCTTCCCCCAGTGCCTTCAGCATCTGTGGCTGTGCCTTCCGGCTATAGCCAAACCTGCCCCAGGATCCAGGCTGCAGACTTCTGAACTCCAGGCTTGGTGGAAAGAAGCATATGATGCAACCTTTCAGTGAGAAAAAGAAGATTAAAACTATGACAACAACTTCCCTTTAACCCTGGAAATGAGCTTCTGGTAGGAGGCAGTAGAGCAGGAGGGAGAGGGAGGCATCTACAGAAGACCCTGAACTTAGACCAGGGTTCTCCAGGAGGAACAGGCAGAGCTGACCCTAGGTACCCCCAGCTGTCCACACACAGAGAGGGAGCCTCCGAGGGACACCCAGGCCTGGGGCTCACACACCCAGAGGCCTGTGACCCTCTCAGGTGTGAATGTTAAAGCCTCTGTCGTTCCTCTGTCTTTTTTGAAGCCTTCCCAGACTTGGAGATGAGACATCCCTGCTGGCGAAGGCAGGTATAGCTGTGATGTGGACAGTGCGTGGCTGAGCTGTGCCTGGTGACACCAAGACCTCCCATGGGGCCAAGGCTTCAGTCAGGCTTCCATGAATGAAAGGAAAAGGCTGCTTTAACTTAGCAGGCTGCTCAGGTTTGGACCTGGGCTCACCCTGCACCACAGACATCCAGAACGGGAAGTGGGGAGGTTGTAGGATGTGGTCCAGTAACAGCCAGGCTGAGAGCTCAGGACAGAGAGCAGAGGCCACTGTGAGATCAAGATACTGGGCCTAGTAATGAGGAGGAGGGAGAGGAAGATCAGGAAGGCCTCTGCAAAGGACTGGGCTCAGGGCTGATGAAAACATGGACACTCAGGGCCTCAGTTTGCCCACCTGTACACTGGTGATAAAAGTTGAATTTACATGGTGCAGTTGGTGTGAGAAAAGCACGGTTCATGTAAAATGATCAGCCAGTGTCTGGCACAGAGTAACTGCGAGGTTAATGCTGATGGTATTGTTATTTTTATTATTACAAGAATCACTCAGTCTTAATTGTTGACATGCTCTTCTCCCCCGTGGGGTGGGCACCTTGCTCCCTTCAAAGGTAAGCCCCATCTGTCCACCTCTGTGGCTCCAGTGTGGGGACACTGGCAGTCACCATAGAGGCCTGGTGAAGGAGGGAGTGTTTGATAGGGAGAATAATGGCCCCCGAATGATATCCATGTCCTAAACCACAGGACCTGGAATATGCCACCTTACATGGTAACAGGGACTTTGCAAATATGATTAAATTTAAGCATTTTGAGATGGGGAGATTGTCCTGGATTGGGCCCAGTGTAATCACGAGGGTCCTTGTAAGTGAAAGACGAAGGCAGGAAAGAAAGAGAGTGATTCGATGTGAGAAAAGACTCCACTGGCTATTGCTGGGCTTTAAAGATGGAAAAAAGGGGCCAAGGACTGCAGGCCACCTCTAGACACTGGAAAAGGCAAGGGAATGATTTCTCCCCGAGAGCCTCCAGAAGGCCCAGAAGGAACACAGCCCTGAGGACACCTTGTGAGACTTCTGAACTCCAGAACTGAAAGATAATACATTTGTGTTGTTTTAAGCCACTGAGTTTGGTGTAAATTTGTTACATCATTAATAGGAAACTACTAGATAGGGAAACACATGTCCTCCCCACTCCCTTCCTTCCTTCTCAGGCCCCTATTTCCGTCAGAAATGCCCAGTCCTGTGGCCCCTACGAGGTTGTGGCCCTGTCCCCTCGGTCAACCTCAGAAACAGGGGGAGACTGAGGAGGTTACAGGTCCCCTGGGGAGGGTATATTAGGACCCAGTGCTTCTCAAGGGGGCAGGCAGGGAAGGGGCCTGGGGTACAAAGGAGGCCCCCACATTGCCCATTATTCCACCTACTACAATAATACACATACTTGAGGGTGGGGACAAGGTGACGTGAGTGACAGTAATTGTGAGATCTAGAGGGGGGCTGATAACAACTGATGTTTACTTGCTGTACCAAGCACTTCCCTAGGTGAATGATGTATTATCTCATTTAACCTTCACCATGACCCTGTGAGGAGGGAAAGTTATTACCCCTGATGACAGAAAAGCAAAGGGAGGCACAGAGAGCTTGAGTAACTTGCCCATCACGTGACATCATGGAAATTTAGTCCTGGACTGTGTCATTCCAGAGCCCCTCCTCTTGCTCACCCTACTCCACTGACTGGATTACTAGATTAATCAAATGTTGTCATGGGGAATTCCCTGGCCATCCAGTGGTTAGGAGTCGGCTCTTTCACTGCTGTGGCCCAGGTTCAATCCCTGGTCAGGGAACTAAGATCTCACAAGCGTGGTGCAGCCTGAAAAAAAAAATGTGGTCATGAGTGAGGGCCATTACACATGTTTTCTCCAAAGCCCAGTGGGCATTAGCCCCCTTTTATGAATGAGGAACTGAAGCTAGGAGAGAATAGATGACTTGCCTAAGGTCACACAACCAGGACTTGGGGTTCTGGCCTTTAAATGAGATTTTCCAGGCTCTGAAACCACATTTCCTCAGTTATTATGAGTGTGAATGAGGTCCAAGGGGAGATGGACTCCAACATCTGAGGACAAAATGGGCAGACCCTCTCCATCCCCTCAGAGACAGCTGTCTCCACACCACGGCTGATGTCAGGAGATAAAGAATAAACAATTCCCCCAAATATGACTTCCACAGACAGGGCTGAGGGAACCTCAGTAACTTCCAGGGCTGAAGGCAAGAGGACCCTGATCCCAGAGGAGGTTCTTTTTGGTTTTATTTATGTTTTAATTTTACACATTTATTATTTTTTAACATCTTTATTGGAGTATAATTACTTTACAATGTTGTGTTAATTTCTGCTGTATAACAAAGTGAATCAGCTGTATGTATGCATATATCCCCATATCCTCTCCCTCTTGAGCCTCCCTCCCACCCTCCCTATCCCACCCCTCTAGGTGGTCACAAAGCACGGAGCTGATCTCCCTGTGCTATGCGGCTGCTTCCCACTAGCTATCTATTTCACAGTTGGTAGTATATATAAGTCCATGCCACTCTCTCACTTCGTCCCAGCTTACCCTGCCCCCTCCCCGTGTCCTCAAGTGCATTCTTTACACCAGAGGAGGTTCTGAAGGAAGTAGTCTACACTTTGTGGTCTAGACAAGGAAATTGGGGTGGCTCAGACCCTGTGTGGAGGAGTCCCAGAGTGTCACATTGCTCCCCATTCTCACTGCATTTTTAGTTGTTTCTTTGGGTTTTTTTTAACCTGAGAAATGTACATCTTAATGAATATTAATGAATTTCACATCCATGAACAATCACCCAGATCAAGCAGTATACCATTATCCACATTCCAGAAGTCCCCTGGGTCCCTTCTCAATCATATTCCTCCGTCCACCAGAAGTAAACACTATTATGACTTGGTCATTATCATTCCCTTGATTTTCTTTATAATTTTACCACTAGCAATGGATTCGTTTTGGCTGTTTTTGAACTTCATGTAAATGGATCATACAGTGTGCAATCATTTATGTTTGGCCTCTTTTGCTCCATGTATTCGTGGATCTTTCATTCTCATTGTACAATATTCCATTCTGTGAATATACAACTTATTTATATACTTCGTGGCACTTCTGGTTTTTCTATTTTTAGTTTTTAATATATTCTAGATTTGAGCCTTTCATCAGTTAAATGTGCTTCAATTACCTTCTCCCAATTTGTGTCCCAATTTGTGGTTTTCATTCTTTATGGTGTTTTTTGATCAATAGACATTCTTAATTTTAATGTAATTGAATGTTTTATAATTGTCATTTAGTGTTTTTCTGTCTTATTTAAGTAAAACTTTCCTATCTTCTATATTCTACTATTTTAAAGTCTTAAAGCTCTTTGGGGGACTTCCCTGGTGGTCCAGTGGTTAAGAATCCATCTTGCAATGCAGGGGACGCAGGGGATCCCTGGTCAGGGAGCTAAGATCCCACATACTGCAGAGCAACTGAGCCCACGCACCACAACTAAGACCCGATGCAGCCCAAAAATAAATAAATAAATATTTTTTTAAAAAGCTCTTTAGTTTTGCCTTTCACATTTAGGTTTTCAATCCACCTAGTATTATTTTTATTTGTGTTGTGAGGTAAGGATCCAATTTCATTTTTTTTCTATATGGATAACTGATTGTTCCATTTATCAGAAGTCCAACCATTCCCCACTGGTTTCACAGTACC
The DNA here is from genome assembly GCF_951394435.1 of Stenella coeruleoalba. Lineage (NCBI taxonomy): Eukaryota > Metazoa > Chordata > Mammalia > Artiodactyla > Delphinidae > Stenella > Stenella coeruleoalba. Next base: position 38,422,723 of record NC_137152.1, on the reverse strand, counting down.
TCCTTGGCCACCTATTCTCTGTCTACATTATGAATGGGTCTGTTTCTGAGACCACTCGTCTTTCACTCGTCTATTTGTCTACCCTTGCAGCAATATCACACCATCTTTTCTTTTTGCGGTACACTGGCCTCTCACTGTTGTGGCCTCTCCCGTTGTGGAGCACAGGCTCCGGACGCGCAGGCTCAGCGGCCATGGCTCATGGGCCCAGCCGCTCTGCGGCATGTGGGATCTTCCCGGACCGGGGCACGAACCCGTGTCCCCTGCATCGGCAGGCAGACTCTGAACCACTGCGCCACCAGGGAAGCCCAATATCACACCATCTTAATTGCTATACCTTTAAAATAAATATGGGTGCCCTGGCTAGTTGGCACTTCCACATAAATTTAAGAATTAACTTGTTAGGATACACACACACAAATCTATTGAAATCATGATTGTATTTGTATTGAACCTATAAAACAGTATAGAGGGAACTGACAGCTTTATGACATTGACTCTTCCATTCGATGAACATGTATATCTATTTATTTAGTCTTTTTAAATATAGATTGATCTATTTATTTATTTATGTATTTATTTATTTATGGCTGAGTTGGGTCTTCCATTGCTGTGCGCGGGCTTTTCTCTAGTTGCGGCGAGCGGGGGCTACTCTTCATGGCAGTGCACAAGCTTCTCACTGCGGTGGCTTCTCTTGTTGCGGAGCACAGGCTCTAGGTATGCAGGCTTCAGTAGTTGTGGCTTGTGGGCTCTAGAGAGCAGGCTCAGTAGTTGTGGCACACGGGCTTAGTTGCTCCACAGTATGTGGGATCTTCCCAGACCAGGGCTCGAACCCGTGTCCCCTGAACTGGTGGGCAGATTCTTAACCACTGCACCACCAGGGAAGCCCCTATTTAGTCTTTTAAAATGTCTTTCGATAAGGTTTTATATTTTTCCCAAAAAAACTTGGCCTCTTTTGTTACTTTCTAAGTAGTTCATACATGGTATCTTTATTAAAATTTTCTTAGTTTGTTGTTAGCATATAAAAGCAATAGATTTTTTTAAAGGCATTTTTTTAAATTTATTTATTTATTTATTTTTGGCTGCATTGGGTCTTCATTGCTGTGCACGGGCTTTCTCTAGTTGCGGTGAGCAGGGGCACCTCTTCATTGTGGTGCACGGGCTTCTCATTGCAGTGGCTTCTCTTGTTGTGGAGCACAGGCTTTAGGCACGCAGGCTTCAGTAGTTGTGGTGCATGGGCTCAGTAGTTGTGGCCCGCGGGCTTATTTGCTCTGCGGCATGTAGTATCTTCCTAGACCAGGGCTTGAACCCGTATCCCCTGCATTGGCAGGCGGATTCTTAACCACTGCGCCACCAGTGAAGTCCCTAAAAGCAATAGATTTTTAAATATGGATTTTGTATCAGAAATCTTCTTAAATTCTTAAAAATTCTAATAATTTATCCATGCACTATTTTGGATTTTCTAAATATACGGTGGTATCATCTACAAATAATGACAATTCTGTTCTTCATTTCCAATTTTTAAACATTTTATTTCTCTTCCTTGTCTTACTGTGCCTGCTAGACCCTCCAGTACAATGCTGAGCAGAAATGGTGATAGCAGGCATCTTTGCCACGTTCCAAATGTCAAAGCTCTTAACATTTCACTTCTGTCATTTACTGTAAATCTTTGTAGATACCCTTTAAGAAAATTTATTCAACTAATTTGCTAAGATTTTTAAAATCATGAATAGATGTCGAATTTTATCTAACCCTTTCTCTACATTTATTAAGATGATTGTGGTTTTTCTCCTTTAATCTGCTAATGAGGCAAATTATGCTGATTGAGTTCAAGTGCTAAACCACATCACAGGTTTACAATAAATCTAACTTGATCATATTATTCTTTTTTAATATATTGGATTTAGGCAGTGCTATAGAGTGAATGTTTGTGTCCCCTCAAAATTCATATGTTGAAACCTAATCCCCAGTGTGACGGTATTAGAAGGTAGGGTCTTTGGGAGGTGACTAGGTCATGAGAGTGGAGCCCTCATGAATGGCATTCGTGCCCTTATAAAAGAGACCCTAGAGAGCAACCTTGCCCCTTCACTATGTGAGGACACAGCGAGAAGACAGCCGTCTAGGAACCAGGAAGTTGGTCCTCACCAGACAGCAAATCTGCCGGCACCTTGATCTTAGACTTCCCAGCCTCCATAACTGTGAGAAATAGATGTTTGTTGTTTATTAGCCACCTAGTCTACACTATTTTGTTATAGTAGCCTGAACAGACTAAGACAGGCAGTTATCATTTAGCTTAAAATAGTTACATCTATCTTCTGGAGATTGTTCTGTAATATTCTTTTCTTACTCATCAGGTTTTAGTATCAAGGTTATAGCAGCCCCATAAATTGAATTAGGAATGCTCCCTCTTTTTCTACACTCTGGAATTGGTTCTATAAAATTGGAATTATTATTATTATAAATAATTATTATAAATAATAATTCTTATTCCTGGAGTATTTCACCAGTGAAGCCATCTGGAGACAGTTTTGGCAAGTTATATGTCTGTAGTGATTTGTCCATTTTACCTAATTTTCAACCCAATTGGCATAAAGTTGCTTTTTTGGACATTGAGCAAATTGTCACATCAGTGGAGGGCCACAGACACATGTCTGGACTTTGATATTTGACAAAGTCAGAATATGCTCATTGAAAGGTGAAATAATGGGTGTGTTGAATTTGTTTTCACTAGCTGTTTTCCACTTCCAGACCTCTGTAATGCTATTCCTTCTTACTGGACTGCCTTCTCTTCCCCTTCATCACCTAGTGGATTCCTTCTTGCTTTGTGTGGTGTTTTTGTTGTTGTGGGTGAGGGTGGGGGGAGTTGGTTTGCTTGTTTGTGCACCACGTGGCTTGCAGGATCTTAGTTCCCTGACCAGGGATCTAACCCGGTCCCTGGCAGTGAAAGCACCAGGTCCTAACCACTGGACCACCAGGGAATTCCCGCTTCTTGTTTTTTAAAATGCAGTTCAGGTACCACATCCTCCAAGAAGGCTTCCAGAGTTCCCACAGTGGACTAAGCATCTGTCCCAGGGTCCCCGCAGCTCACTGGATCCATCACTGCTAATGTACTAACCACACTGCACTGAAATTCTTTCTCTGCGTCTGTCTCCCCCACTAGACCGTGGGCTCCTTCCTCTGTGTCCTCAGAGCACAGCAGACGTCAACACTTGTGGAACTAAAGTGAGCTGTAACCACTGAATGACTAACTAAGTTCTCTAGCCATGTCTCTATATTTTCCCACATACGTTTGTTTGTTCTTTTATTTCATTCAATAGGTATTTATTGAAAACTTACTATGTGCCAGGTAGTGTTCTAGAAGAGTGGCCAGTGAGGAAAGAGGAAAACTACGAGAGTATGGTATCCTGGAAACCAAGTGAAGAAAGGATTTCAAGGCTGAGGAGATGGTTAACTGTGTCAAAGGCTGCCAATAGGTCAAGTAAGACGAGGTCTGAGACTTGACTGTTGATAGAACAATGTGAATATCATCAGTGACTTCAGCACTTTTGCTGAAGTGGTTGGGCAAAAAATACAATTGTGGTTAAGGAAAAGCACTGGAGCCCTGGGGGAGAAGGACTGAAGAAAGCTGGTATAAAGTTTTGCTGTGAAAGGAAGCAAACAAATATATGGTGTTTTATTTTGCTATGCAGAGTTTTTTATTTGCATGCAGTATATACATCTAGCCTTTCTTTCAAAGCTTCTGGGTTTCCAGTTTTGAGTTAGAATGCAATGTCTGTGGACAGCAACTCTGAAATGAATTTTTCACAGCACATTAAGTCCTCTGTCCTTTCTGAGGCCTCCTCAATCTTGAGGGCAGAGGGCTCTCCCTGCTAGTGTCAAAGGCTGTGTTTTGGGGGTTTTTTTCCACTAACCTCAAAACCTTGTGGCTGATCCACAACAAATATCCCCTCAACCACAGCTGACCACATGTCATGCAGTCATGTATGTGACACCAAACACTCATGTGGCCACCATTCTTCCTCCCTCCCTGGCAGAATGTGAAAAAGACCAAAGGACCTGCCCCCCAAAGACCACCAGACCACATGGATTAGTACCATAAGATGAGGTGACACAGATCCTCAAGGACATATTGAAGCAGCAGCAGCAGGCAATGACCACATCCCACCCACCCCTACCCACTCCCCACCGTGGTCCTCCCACAGAACGTGACCACCCTGCACATTCAGACCCGAACAGGAGAACATTGCACAACAAGACACATCGTTTCTCATAGAGCTGTATTGTGGCATATAATAATAGGTACTCTATATAAATTAAATTAAAAATAAAGCTCCAGCAGGTTGCACAGGTTGGCTGTTAATAAATATATCTCTGGGTAATTGTGCCCCAAGACCAGCTCATGACCACTCTCCCTCATCCAGAGAATTATACAAAAATAAATACAGGCTTGGGGGGGGGCGGGATGGGAAGGGAGGACATGCCCAGTTCCATTCTGAAAGTTCTCACTCACACCATCCACCCATGCTGTTTCTCTCCACTGGTATCACCGCAGGGAGCCCCACGCTGACTGGAGAGCTAAGGGACAGGAAGGCCTCTCTCCAGTCAAGCATTCTCAGAAGCAAAGGACCCTTCGCTGTACAGGCCACACATCCCATCTGAACCCTCTGGGGGGAGGGGCTACCCCTCCCCAGAGAGGGGGAAGCCTGTTATTGCTGATCTCACAAGCAGCTCCTACGAGAACCAGGCCAGAGAGAGGCACAGCGCAAGCACCAGGAGGGACATACCACTGTTCAGAGCCACAGGGACCACCACCAGCCCAGCCAGGACCCCCAGAGTCTGGGTCAAGGGCCCCCAGAGCTGGGGAGGCAATACACACACACTCTCTGCAGGGGCTGCTAGGGTTGGAGACCTCTTTGGGGGCTCAAGGCTTGGGCCTGAACCCTCTTCATCCTGGGAGCTCACATGGGGCCTGGCCAGGCTGGAAGGACAGACTTCAGCCCCCAAGGAACCAAGGAGGGGGAGATCTTGCCCCTGCAGGACTGGAGCAGCTGGCTCCTTGCCGAATATAGAAACCGATCTGTCTGCCAACTCAGTGGTAAACTCCATCTGGACTTCTGTCCCCCCTGGTGACCCAGTCACCCCAGCTATCACCCTATTCACATGCAAAGAGTCAGCGTCCTTGCCCATCCCCTTCTCTGGAGCCCCAGTGAACTGACCCTCCATACTCAGAACCACAGGGCTGTTACATCCTGAGCCTTCTGCCCACGGGAGCCACACATCTCCCATAGTGGCTACCACAGGATGGGCCCCAGAGAGGATTTCCGGAGGCGATTCCTTGGGGGTGTCCCCTTCTGGGCTGGAGGGTATGATGGGGAGCCCCTCTTCCCCCTCTCCCTCCTCATCAGGGTCCTCGGTGTCCTTGATGAGCTCCACACCACGCCCCAGCCTGGCATAGTGCAGCGTGATCTCCTCAGCCAGGGCACTGTTCAGGGCCCGCTCGGGGCCAGGCCACTTCAAGATCAGGTCGCGGTCCGTGAGTACGCCCAGGGGATGGCTGGGAGATACCCCCCCATCTGTGGGGCCCTCCCCACTACCTCCTGTCCCACCAGCAGCCACGGCAGCCCGCAGGCGGCTCAGGTGGGACAGGTAGAGCTGCTCCAGCTCCTGGTCAATGGTGTCCTCGCCAAGCAGCTCCTCCAACCCACTCACGACCTCCAGACCCCCAGGGGTCTCATCCATGATAGCTCCCACTATGGGGTCCTTTCGGCCCCTTCCATTCTCTCTGGATACTTCCCACGTAGCCTCCACCTGTCGCTGGCTGGGTTCCAGGAAAGGCCCAGCTGCCCCCTCACTTGCATCGGGCCCCGAGGCCTGGTCCCTGGGAGAGCCACCCAGGCCACAGAGGGAGGAAGAGAGGGGAATCCTGATGGCCGGTGCCTGGGGGACCTCTGTGAAAGCCACAGGTGGACTGCTTCTGGGAACATCACCTTCCTCTGGGGGTTTGCCAGTCACTGTAACTTCAGAAACCTGGAGCCATAGGGGAGGGGGGAGGGAGGGGAGAGAAAGGGAAGGGAATGAAGAAGAGGAAGGGATGGGACAAGCAGAGACAGTGAGAACTGGTGACAGCGCACATCCAGCCCCACAGGTGTTTCCAAGTGAAAACTCCATAAAGAACTATAATTTTCTTAACTCCAAAGACTACGTCTACATTAAAATAACAAAATTAGGTGGAATAAAAGGGGGCTTCCTATAGATCATAAAGCTGAGAAATTCAGTGGGCACCAATATCTGGTGAATGACTATCAGTAACTACTGTTGGTTGACCTCCAAAACATATCCAGAATATCCATATGAATTCATGTATTTTCTCTTTTAAACAAAATGTATTTCCTAGCTCTGTCTTTTGACAAGGCCTAGAAACAATGACCAGTCTAGTAGCAACAAGCACATCTAGCACCCAGATCTTGGTTTCTAAATACCATTCTCCACTGAAAGGAATCAGGGCTTCTGAAATAACTGACTGTTCCCAGGTTCGGGGCAGGGAAAGTACAAGATGAGGCTGGGACATATTGACATACAAGAATGTGAGAAAGTGCTCAAAGAATGTTGGGGATGTATCAAAAGAACTCTAGAGGGCTTCCCTGGTGGCGCAGTGGTTGAGAGTCCGCCTGCCGATGCAGGGGACACGGGTTCGTGCCCCGGTCCGGGAAGATCCCACATGCCGCGGAGCAGCTGGGCCCGTGAGCCATGGCCGCTGAGCCTGCGCGTCCGGAGCCTGTGCTCCGCAACGGGAGAGGCCACAACAGTGAGAGGCCCGCGTACAGCAAAAAAAAAAAAAAAAAAAAAAAAGAACTCTAAAGCCAATGAAAATAAGCTCCCACTGGCCAGAGACAATTCAATTTAAGTGTCAAAATAAATAAATAGGTGCAATGGGTTGAAACTCATCAAATATGTTTAAAATTTATGAGTTATTAATGCCACCCCAAAACTTAAAACCCTTAATTGGTCACCTTTGGAGAAGTTCATTTCTTCTGAAAACTGGTAAATAAAAGGGAAGTTTTTAAGTATTTATCCAGCTTTTTCTATACAAACTATATACCCTCAGGGCATATATGTTCAAGGTAGCCAAATAGTTGATGTGAGAAAGTTTTTCCTTAGAGAAGAATTCCAGCTAATAAATAGAATTAAGTAGAATCAATTCTATTTAAATTAATTAATAATAACAGGTTATATTTAATAAAAGTAATAGTAATTAAATTTAATACTAGATGAAATTAATTAAATAGAATAAATTAATAAAAGTGGAGTAGAAATGTGTTTCCACGTGGATGCAATCAGCCAAATCCAGACTGTGGGAAACTCTATAGGACAAACAAGGCTTCTTCAACAAACAAATTGCAAGAAAAGTGAGACAGATTTAAAAATCTAAAAAGACCCATCAACCAAATACAATGTATTGACCTTGTTTGGACCCTAAAATACCTATGAGACAAGGAAATTTGAACACTGACCAAATATTTGATGATCCTAAGGAATTATTGTTAATTTTCTGAGGGGTAACGTGGCATTGTGGGGTTTTTGTAAAGAGTGCTTAATTTTCTGAAATACAAACCAAAGTATTCAAGGATGACATAAAGTCTGGATTTTTTCCAAAATAATTCCATAGGGAAGGTGAGAGGAGGGGCTGGGGTATAGAGAAATGTAGGAATGGACGTGTTGAAATTTGTTGAAGCTGGGTGATGAGTATATGTGGATTCATTATACTGGTTTCTTTACTTTTATTATTTATTATTATTTTTTTTTGGCCACTCGCATGGCATGTGGGATCTTAGTTCCCCGACCAGGGATCAAACCCATGCCCTGTACAGTGGAAGCACGGAGTCTTAACCACTGGACTGACAGGGAATTCCCAGTTTCTTTACTGTTATATGTTTGAAAATCTTTGTAATAAAAAGTTAACACACACACACACACACACACACACACACACACACTTACATCTCTAGAATCTCTCTATCTCCCTGCCAGCACCAGCATCGCTCACCTGGACCACTGCAGTGGCCTCCTCCTCAGGGTCCCCCAGCTTCCACCCTCAACCCTGCAGTCCATTTTCCTCACAGCAGCCAGAGGAAGCCTGTTAAATCCTAAGTCAGATCATGGACCTCCTCTGCTCAAGACCCTCCTGCGGCTCCCCTGTCATTCAGAGTAAAAGCCCAGAGTCCTCTCCATGGCCCGTGAGGCCCCATGTGATCTGTGCCTCCACTTCTCCCACCTCACCTCCTGCCGCTCCCCCTCACTCACTCTGCTCCGCTGCACGGCCTCCTCCTCACTGTTCCTCACACATACTAGCCACGGCCCCACCTTGAGGACTTTGCACTTGCCTGAGATGTTCTTCCCTTACCTTAGTTATCCACATGCCTCACTATTCCACTTTCTTCAGATCTTCTCTCAAATCTCACTGACCACCAAGGCCTTCCCTGGCCACCCAATCTGAAGTTGCAAACGTCTTCCCTCCCCCAACACCCCCCCCCACACACACATACACTCTCTCTCTCTCCTTATCCCTTTATTTCCTTTTTCCTTAGCACTCATCATCATCTAAAATACCATATATTTTAACTGCTATTTTGTTTTATTATGTCTCACTCCACTAAAATGTAAGTGAGCCCCATGAAGAGACAGTGTTTGGGTCATTACTGTATTACCAGTGTCCCTAACAGTCTTTGGCACAGAGCAAGCACTCAATAAATATTTGCTAAACTAACAAATGACATTTCTATAAGCCCAGGCAAATAACTGCATTCTACCCTTCTGCCACCAAGTTCTGATTTGGGGGGCCACCCCCCAACCTAGGGGAGACCCAGAGCAAGTCAGCCCCACCACCCAGCCTCCCATCGGGCTGTCCATCCAGAGGCTGCCAGGCCTGCTTACCTGAAGTGTCATCTGGGGCCACGGACGGAGAGGCGTGGGGGCCACCAAGGGACCCACTGACTCCTGGACATCAGGACGCTCTGCTGGAAAGAAGAGGACAGCGTCGGGGCCAGGCAAGGGTATAAACAAGCCTGGTTTGGTTAAGAAAATATACTCTTCTAGCCAACTGGCAGATTTGCCTCTGAAGCTTTCTGTGACAGTCTAAGGCAGAAGATGCCTCTTAATTTGTGGAGAAAGAAAAGGGGAGGAAGAAAGAAATGGTAAATATAAGCTAAAAGTCCCCAGCCTGCCAATTGCTTACCCACAGCAGGGGTATTATCGTCTGCACTCTTCATCCTCAGCTCCTCCTCGTTAGGCCTGTGGGGCGGAGGAGAGAATGCATGGATCTGATGCCCTGAAAGGCCGGTTCTGCCACCTACCGGCACCTTCTGAGCCTCTCTGCTGGCCCACCCTCACCTGACAGCTGCTGTTTTCTCTTCTGCTGCCTCTTTCTATCCTCTGGTCATAAAGTCCTACACACTCACTGTAGAAAATTGACGAAATACAGGAAAGCGTAAGGAAGCAGGAGAAAAGTCACACATCAGCCAGAGGCAACCATCGTTACCATTTTGGAAAATTTCATTCCACACATTCTGTGAATCGTTTAGATTCTGCGGGCATAATTTTGCAGCTGGCTTTGTCCATTTAACAGTAAGAAGCAGCATTACATACTTTTGTAAACATTTGAAATGGCTGCTACTACCCCCATCACATGGGTTGACCTTAATGTACGTAGCCATTCCCTTCCTACTAGGCAGCTAGGTTGTTTCCTTCATCTTGCTCCCACAAAGCAGACTTTGGCAGACATCATTGGGCATAGCTTAATGAACATTTTGGATCATTTCTTTAGAGTATACTTCTGGCTGTGGAGGAAACCATCTTTTCCAAGAAAGGGCAAGCAAGGACTGTGGGGCACAGGAAACAGCAAAGGGAAGGAAGGAAGCAACTGGAGAATGGGAAGGAGGTCAGCAGAAAAGGCAGTAACCTGAGATCACAGAGGCCTAGGTCCCTCCGCCAACCCTCCACCCATCGCCATATCAGCCTGGCAGGGCACTTAACCTCCCTGAACCTCACCCTCCTCACCTTAAAACGGAGCACAGGGGAGCCAGCATGTGTACACCAAGCACAGGGCAGTCGAGGGAAATGAGGACATCAAGCCAGACACCAGGGCCTGGCACAGAGCAGGGGCTGAATCAAGCATAGATATTTGTTGGTCTTTTTCCTCATTTGCCAGGCAAGTCAGACCCAAGGTCTGAGTGGTGGAAACCAAGGGTATTTCAGTCAGTCCCTGCCAGGGGTGAGGGTATGAGGATCATGGAGAAATCGCTGTTCTCATTCTCACCAATGAGTATCAACTGCTTACAAATTAAGGCAAATGAGGGAACCATTAACTAAAACACATGCGGAGACCTGAAAAGAGCTGAGGTAATAACTCAAACCTTTTTTCTTCCTCAGAAGTAACAGGATGATGTTGACATTTCGGTAAGTGGTTGCAACTTTTTTGAAAACACATAATCAGTTCCCTTCACAATTACCTACAGAAACAGAATATCACTAGCTGACCTGAATATAGTGCTTACTATGGTACTTCATAGCATAGCTTCACATATATTCATTTAATTCTCATGAGAACCCTATGAGATAGGTACTTTTACATTTTTGAAGTAGGCAGTTTTATTATCCTCATCTTACAGATGGTGAAACAGAAGCCAAGTAAATGGCTCAAGGTCACGCAGCAAAGATCGAAACCCAGGTCATTCAGCTTCTAAGTCTGTGCTCTCAACCAACAAACTGCTGCTTCTTGGATGAGGGAGGCTGGGGTCTTACCACAGCCTCATCTCCAATCCTTTCCAGGGCAGATAGAAAGAGGCAGCAATAATAGACAAGATCCCTCCCTCCACCTTCATTCAAGCTTTGCTTTTGATCTGCCTTTTGCCCACACTCTCATTCCCAGTTTCCCTGCCTTCAGGGGACATGTGGCTAGGAGACCACCAGACACAGAAATAGCTGCAAGAACTGGTTTTTATTAGCACCCTTGGGGAGGAAGCTTGAACCATGTACATGGATCTAGAGTCTGGAAGATCTGGAAGGGACCATCTGGTTTTCTTCACAGACTAGGGCTCACACATCACACCAGAGGTATTTGAGTCAGAAGACTACAGGGCATGAAGTAGGTGACTCCAGGAGCCCAGCCATCAATTCCTGCACTTCACGGATGAGAAAGGGGGATTCGGAGCAAATTGGCTTGGCTCTGCACCACTCCCCTTAGTAGGTCAAAAATCCAGGTCTTTGGATTTGTGGCCCAACACAATTTCTGCTGACTTCTTTTGCTGGTGTAGTCCTTCATTAGAGAAAATGTCATCTTCCTAGGGTCTTCTAAAGCAAGCATCCTCAAGACCCGCAAACAAACAGAGAGGCAGCCCTCCTCCCAGGGCAGGGCTAGGCAAGCCTTCCCCTGCCATCTGGCCCAGTGCAGGTGCATGATAACCAGGCTTCTAAAAGCCACTCCAGAGTCCTAGATGTACATGAGAGAGAAGAGAGGGGAACTCAGGATGCAGCCAACCAGCAGGAAAAGAACTTCATGGTCCATTTGAAGGAAAAAGAGAGAGAAGAAAAACAAATACAAAACAAATCCTTCAGCCCCCAGAACATCTCTTCCAAAGCCGGGGAGGGTGAGAAGAGGGGGAACATCCAAAAATCACGTCAAGTAATTCAGCCAATCCCCAAATCCACGAAGTCAGCAGAAGTACACAGGTCACTCTCCCTACTTCCAAAGTCAGAGAGATGAAAGCAGGAGGCACAGCATCTATTGTTCACCTCCTCCACCGTGGGCCCTTTTCATTGATACACCAAGTCATTTGAAAACCCTCACATCTCTCCTTCAAAGCAACACCCTTCCCTTTGCAGAAACTGTTCCCAAATGCAGAAACTGAGGCTCAAGGAACAGTATCTACACCTACTAACTACTAACTACACACCACACTGATAACATCCAAAGAGGGTTCCATTTTGAAGACAGTGTGTGAAACTGTGGGCTTAAAAAAAAACACTAAATATCCTTGAACTGTCTTTCACAGTAAATATTCGGAGGCAGCTATGACTTTAATCAAAAGGAGGATAGTGATAGAAATGGAGTACAAATGTATACTGACTCACTAATCAGTAACAGAGAAGAGGGGTTCTTAGAAAAATGGGGAGGGAGATTAAGAACAAAACTGTACCTCCCGTATGCTTGCTAATTTTCGAGAAGGAAACTTGCTCTTTTGGCACCAACCCCACACACACCACGTGGTATTGCCTCAAGGGCAGTGGGCAGTCACGAACTGGAGCACAGACCAGGGGGCATCTTGGGCACTCATCCTCTGGGTGCTCTCGCGAGAACTAGTCAAGACAGTGTAGTCTAGGATGGGCCGTGTCAGGCCTGCATGCCTGTCTCCTGGGTGTGAAAAGTCTTCCTGCCATCAGGAGACTCAATGGCCTGACCTCAGAAGGCACCCAGGGAGACCAGGGTGTGAGATTTCAGAAAGAGGTGCTGTGGGCCCCAGCCTAGGCCAGCCAAGACAGAACAAAAAAGTCAATCGCCACAGTCAGAGAGTGAGTGAGCAAGTGAGGGCTGACAACCTCTGTGGAGAAGAGCAAAGCAGACTTTCAGAGCAGTCACATCACTGCCACCACCACCCAAATCCTCTGAGAGCACCCCCAACACTCGTGTTTTCAAAGAACCTGGCCAGCCCAAAGTGGGTCATGCACTGAAACCCAAAGGGAAACTCAGCAGACCCCAGCTCCCATGCAGTCAGCCTGAAGATAACGCTGACTCTCCGAGGGGACAGGTGGCTTCGGAAATCTGCCCGAGATACTTGGAATCCCAGTTACCCTGAGCCATCTGCTTTCTAAAAACAACAGGGTTTGAAGGAGGCTGTGAAAGCCACCAAGTTATGTGGGGTACTGCTCTGTCTTCCCCAGCTAGTCTGTGTCAGTGTCAGTTCTGGGACTTATGGACAATCCAGTAGGGCAGAGGGAGGAAGCTGAGCAGTTTGTTGTGCTATGAGCTTCTGCTACAGCAATGACTTCATTCATTTGGCCGTGACCCACGGTAAGAAATACGTTTTACATCATAACCCAGCACACACCCATATATACATCTCTCTGAAAACCAGTTGTTCTTTGAATGAGATAACTTACCTTTACTACATGTTGTGATGCACTCATTATTTTCTATGCTATTTTTTTAATGTTTGTTGGAATCCAGTAAATTTATTTCACATCTTAATAAAGGGTCATGACATGTAGTTTTGAATAACCCCAGCTCTGCCACCTACCAGCTGTGTGACCTGGAGCAAGTTACTTAACCTCTCTGTGCCTCCGTTTCCTCATCTGTGAAGAGGGTATAATAGTAATACTTACCTCAGAGAGCCGTTAGGCAGATTGAGGAAATATTTGAAAGTCTCCTTTAAAGTGCTTAACAAACAGTACTCCACTCCAAATTCCCACTGAGAGAAACTGAGGCTCTGAAGAGGAAAGCAACTTGCCCAGCATTGCCCAGCTGGTAAGACACATCACCCAGCCCGGCACAGCAGTTGAGAACTGGGGCACCAGAGCAGGAGCACCCAGCTCAGATTCTGGCTGTGCTGCTTTCATAACACGTGGCCTCAGGCCCACATCCTCGACCATGATGCCCTATCAGTTTTCCGTGGAATAAAAGAGGATCACTTTCACACTAAAATCCTCACTCCAGACAACTAAGATGACCCCTGGCCCATCCTGTTTCGACTTTGATTGTTCTGATTTCCCAACTGCCAACTCAGATAGCAAGTTGGGTCCCCATCCATTCAGCTACAGGTACACCTGAAAATCATTGAGGGCTTACTGTGCATCAGCCCAGGGCCAGACTCTGGAGACACAATGGTGAGCAAACCCGACTAGGAAGCTTACAATTTAGCGTGCAGGAAGACATCAAAAAAAGATACTCACACTCATTCTTTCAACAAACATTTATTGAGCACCTGTTAAGTGCCAGGCACCGTGGCAGGCCCTGTGGGAATACAGTGGTGAACAAAAGCAGACCATGTCCCTACCCCTCACGGAGCTTACAGTCTAGCAGGGCAGAGAGGGTCATCCGATAATCCCCTAATGAAGGTCTAACTACAAACTGAGGTCAGGGCCTTCAGAAAAGGAAAGAATGCCCTAGAACAAGGGGCCTTGGCCCAGACTACAGGGTCAGGGAGGGCTTAAGATGCTTAGAAGGAAAATGAGCAATGGAGGGGTCAGGGAGCGAGGGGCTGCTGAGGACTCTATGGAGGAGGTGATGGAGTCAATCTCGAACAAGGGGAGTTTGAGGCATCTTTGAGACATCAGCCAAGTAGAGATACTGAGTTTGTATGTATGAGGCTGAAGGAAAGAGTAGGGAGAAAGAGAAGAACCAGAGAGTTCAGAGGAAAAGCAGCAGAGGATGGTCCCAAGGCAAGGTAAGAAAGTGTTTTAAATAGGAGTGCTCAACCACTTCAAGAACTCCAAAAAACCACCTATGGAATCTGGCAGATGCAGAGGCAGAAGTGAGTGGAGAAGACAAGTGTAGGCAACTCTTTAGAGGGGGGTCGACAGTGAAGGGGAGAAGGGTGATTGGGTGCTGGCCAGGAGCAGTGGGGACAGAGGTGGGGTCAAAGCACAGATTTCTAAGACAGCAGAGACACTGGCATGTATAAAGGCCAATAGAGAGGCTCAAGCGAGGAGGGCAGTGAAAAGCTGCCAGGAGAGAAAGGGTAACTGATTATGTCAGGTTCTGGAGCAAGTGGCAGAAAAATGGAACCCAGGGCACAAATGGGGAGACTGGCCTGAGGGAGGAAAAGGACCTCCCTCCTCCCCTGTAACACAAAGGAGGGAAATCAGTTTGCAGGCTTGGGGGCTACAAGTTGCGGGGAGTTCCATTCTTATAGTTTCTACTTGTTTTTTTGAAGCAGGAAGTCTGAAGGTAAAGAACATTTGAAAGAGTCACCTCAGGGACGAGACAAGAGTGGATCAGAATAAAACAGTAGGACTGCCAGGCAGGGTGGAAAATGACCCTGGATTTGTGGCAATGCTCATCTCCTCTGCTCTATGACATTCTCTAACAGGGCTTGCCCGCTTGGCTGGTCAGTTGCTATAAAAAGACCCGGGCCTGAGGTGGTTGGGATGGACAGGCTTCCAGGAGGAAGCACTCTTAGAACTGAAGGATCAAAATGAGACTGCAGTGGGAACCGCACCAACATTCCTGATGAGGGAAACAGCATGGACAAAGGCCCTGAGGCAGGAAGGGGGAAAGCACCTTGGAAAGACCACAGTGACAGAAGCTCAGAAGGCAGAGGATGGCATGAAGTGAGACTAGATGCCCTGGAGGCCAGACTGGGGGAGAGGTCATGGGGTGCTCAAAAGCCATGCTGCAACTTTCTTGGTCTTTATTTTTAAAAGGAATAGGACACCTCCCAAGGGTGTTAAGCCAAGGCAGACCTGGAGGGCTCTCCTCCCCACACCAGCCCTGGGATTTTGGACTCTGGGAGCCTCGGTTTGCTCATCCAGAAAAGAGGGATCGAAACCATCTATCTCACAGGGAATGTTGAAAGGATTAGATGAGACTGTACACGCAAATACTCCGCAGGGTCTCTGCCAGGTCTTGTACAACAAACCCTCCATCCCTGCCCCTCCCACCCGGTTCCACCACCGGCCCTTTGACATGTTAGCGCCAGTCTACAGCTTTGGCCCTGTTTGAACCTAGCACTGTGCCCAGCACATGGTAGGCCCTCAATAAATGCTTGTTGATGGATCAGCTCTAAGCCTAAGGGTTATCAAAAGCCTGGGCCAGCAACTCGAGGAATGCAGCCATTTCAGTTTCTGAGCTGTATCCCGAGGGCTAGCACAGACTTCTCCCGTGTCCCCACGTGACGTGGCTGTGCTGGTGCACAGTGGACCTGCAGGCAACACTTCCTGAATGGGAAGCCCTCTACAACAGGGCTCCCGCAGGCTGAGGCTATCCCCTAAGATCCTCTACCACCTCCCAGAAGGGCTGGGTCGCAGGCAGCGGCTGTTCTCCAACAGCACTCCAAGTCACCGGCAGCACGCAGGTTTTAAAACAATAATAAGTTGAAATGTACTCGCCAAGAAAGCCACCGACCTACAAAGAAAATCTTATCGCTGATCTTGCAACGAGCACCGACCTCCCCTTTGCAAGAGCTGAGATCAAGATAAAGAAGCTATCGAAAAGCCATCTGCCCACTTAAAATAATATCATAAGTCATGTTAGGAACCACAGACCTGGGGCCAGATACCAAAACAATTGTCTGAACGGGCTGCTTCAATTTCTCCTTAAAACCACCCATGTATGTTAAAAGAAAAACACCCTCCCACCCACCTTGGCCCTGCAAGCTTTTGATTTCTCTGTTCCCTTCCTTTCACACTCTAAAATGACCAAACTCTGTTACCCAAACTGACACGTCTTACAGACAAGGCTCCCACGACAGCCAGCTGGAATGACGACTCAGGAAAAGTGACAGAAATTAAGGCGAGGGGCACTGGAATGGCTGGATATCTTGATCTGGGTGATGGTTTCACAAGGGCATACATATGTAAAAATCTATTGAGCTTCACACTTAAGATCAATAAAGGAAAAAAAAAAGCTAGAAGGAAAGCAAGACATGCTAGGAACATGGGAACACCTGGAGCGAAATGCAGAATTTGCCCTGAATCCTATCAGGCCTTCAAGAGGAACAGTAGTTTTTAAAAAACGTCCCTACCGTCTCCTCCCTGGTCCTATCACTCACTAGCTGAGTGTACTTGAACAAGCTGGCTCACTTCTCTGAGCTACCTCAGTTTCCCCCTCTATTAAATGGGCATAACCATAGCAGCTACACCACACAGCATGCACAGTGGGACTCAGGAGAGAACAAACTTGAAGCTCTCAACACAGAGATCAGTAAATGTTGGCCACTGTTAATCTTTCAAAGCTAACACCATGCTTCAGTTACCTTGCCCATGCTTGCTGCGTCCAATCCAAGCACACAAATTGACTGTCGTTCCCCTTTAGCAGATGAGAAAACGGAGGCTCACAGATGAAGAAACTGAGGCAAGGCTACACAGCTGGTGATGGACAGAGCAGAGTTTGGGAGGGGAATCCAAGGAACTATCTGTGATTCCCTAAGCATTAATACTGACACCTATACGGCACTACTAAGAGCCAGGCTTGGTTCTGAGTGCTCTTACTCATCTCCTGTGAAGTAGCTGCAATAATTCTCTCTGCTTTACAGATGAGGGTACTGAGGCACAGTGCGGTTAAATGAGTTGGCCAAGATCATAAGGCTAACAGATGACAGGACTGGGATTTGAACCCAGGCACTGATGTCAGAATCCACACTCTTACGCCTGTAAGGAAAGCCATGCTGCCTACCCTGCTCAGATAGTCTCAGGTTACTGTTACCAACACAGGTTGGTGAGTAGGTACTTGTCTGCTTGCTCACTTACCCAGGCACATCTGCCCACAAGCCCCAAGCTAGACCCTTCTGAACCACTCACAGCCTAAGGCCCTTCCAGGATCACAAACATCTTGCTGCAGCCAGAGGCTTCTGATCAAGCATATACAAGGTCCAAACAGCATTTTCCCATTCCCATTTCCAGTCCCCCCAGGAGCAGGGAAATGTATGCATTTCCCACATGTGCTTGGAGAATCTACTTATCCCAGGTTAGACTTAGGTGATTCCCCCCAAAATCAGGCCTAGCTGCTACTCTTGAAGAACTCATGGCTTGATAGGGAAAACCCAGGAGGATCTTGTATCAGGGGCTTCTGGGGTTAAGTGGTTCCTTCTCCAAAGCCCTGAATGGTCACAGGTGGTACAGCAAAAACAAAGGTAAAGAGCTTCCAGTCCAGGCCCATCTGGTTCTGCCTCTGCCAGAGCCACTGCTTCTTGTGAGAGCAGGGGCTCAGCCCCTCAACTCCACAGGAGATATCAGACCAAATTAGAGCAAAACAGTAAAGAGACTGCACAGGCTTCAAGGTCAGACATGGCCAAACTGGAAAAGCCAGGAGCCATCACTTCCTCAACCAGTTTCTCCCTCTAGAACTCTGGCTTCCTGCTGCATCAAATGGGGATCAGATTCCCTGCCTCCCACTGGTAAGGACCTTGGTCCACACTACCATATCACTGCAGTTCTCTCCGCTCCAGCACACTACCCTTCGTTCACACCAGATTCAGTCCCACCTCAGGACCTTTGCACTTGCTGTTCTCTCTCCCTAGAACACCTCTGCTCCCATTATGTGTGCAAAACTATTCCTCTTTATCATTCAAGGCTCAGTTTACACAGTACCTCCTCAGAAAGTCCTCCTTGTTCCCTTTTCTACAAACTCTCTCCCTCCCCATATCTGTGCATAACTCTTATCAGCATCCAGGACTCACTTTCTCAAAGGCCTTCCCCAAACACCCTACCTAAAGCAGCTATTCCCTCCCAAACTGTCCCCTTACTCTATTTTACTTTCCTCTCAGCAGCTAAACTTATTCGTCTGTATCTTATCCACCTGCTGGTTTTTTCAAACTGTCTCTCATAAAAGCCTGTATGCTCCCTGAGGGCAGGTAAGATGTCTGTCTTGTTCAGGGCTTTACAGTGCAATTCAATAAATGAATGAAACCCCGGTAATTAAAACACAGCCTAGCACATGTTCGGTCTCCATTACTCTTTGACCGACTGACTGAATGCGCCCTCCTCCCTGTCCTGGAGAGCAGGCCTCAGGGGCTCCTGGGTCGGAATGCTTGTCCTCCATCCTAAACACAGCACTGCGTTGGCGGAGGTGGCGCTGGCAGACATTACCTGCGCCTCACCGGCTTCATGCAGCTCTTCAGCTGCCTGGCCTCAGCCTCCACGGGACCCTGGCACTCGGGCTGTGGCTCCAGCTGCTGCAGCTGCTGCTGCTGGGGCAGCCCTTCGGCATCAGTGGGTGTGGGAGCGGGTGCAATCCGGAGCAGGACTGTGTAGTTGCGGCCGTGGTTGTTGGCCCAGAAAGTGCCCTCGGGGGTCTCATAGCGCACCACGAAGTCCAGGCGCGCCCCATCGCCCGCACCCTCAGCAAAGGGCAGCTGGAAGGCAAAGCGGTCGGTGCGGCCGCCGTCGTCGGGCGAGGAGGCGGGCGCCTGGCCGGGGCCCAAGCCAAGGCCCAGATCCAGGATGGGATCTCCTGCTCCTGGTCCTCCCGCTCCTGCCCCCGGCGGGCTGCGCGGGACGTAGCGCGCTGGGTGGTCGCAGAAGGAAGCCCAGCCGTCGTGTGAGGCCCGCACGTGCACCGCCTTCTCAAAGGAGCGGTTCAGCACGCGGACCAACCCGCGCAGCACCGGCGGGCGCCCCCCAGGCACCCACACCCCGGCACCCCCGGGGACCGCTCCGGGAGGCGGCAGCAGTGCCTCCAGCTCCACCATGACGCGCCCCAAGCGCTCCAGACGGCCCGGCGCGGGCGGCAGCGAAAATGTGGGCACCAGGTAAAACCCCCCGCCAGCGGGAACGGGGCACAGCGGCGAGGGCTCGGGGCAAGCCTCCTCTTCCTCCTCCCCTTCATCCCCATCCTCGCCATCGTCGTCCTCGTCAGCCCCGCCGCCGACGCCATCTTGCCCGGCCGCCACCGCCATCTTGCCCGCCCCGGGCCCGCCCCACGGCCGGTAGCGGCGCAGCTGCGCCAGCGGCAGCCCCAGGGCCTCGTCGGCGAACAGCACCCTCCGCGGGGCCACCGCTGCCTCGACTGAGGTACGGGGCTCGCCCGCGGCCGGCGAGGGGGGCGCGGGATGCCGCAGCGGGGGCTCCACAGGGGCCGTGCGCGCCATACCGGCGGCGGCGGCGGCACCGACGGCACCGGCAGCGGGACCGGCGGGGGCAGGGCCTGAAGGGGCGGGCAGCCAATGGGAAGGCCAGCGCCGGGGGGAGGGGGATACGACTCACGGGGGGGGGGGTCGTAGGCGGCGAGACGACAGGTATAGCGGAGAGCCAATGGGGAGCCGCGCACGCGTGACGTAGACGGTGAAGCGAGTGCAGGGGAAGCACGCAGCCAATGGGGATACCCGAGAGTGGGCGGTGTAGGAGGCGGGATGATCGGGGATCAATGGGGATGCGTGAATGGGGGGGTGCGAGGTCCGGGATGAAGAGAGCAGAAGTAGGACAGCTAATGGGGAAGTGTGAGCGGGAGCGGCGTGGGAGCGGCAGGGAAAACGGAATGGCTACAGGCGATGGGGGCAGCAGGGAGCGAACGGAGAGGCCGGAACAGTAGGAGATCCATGGGTTGCGTAGGTAGTGGGACGGAAGGTAGAGACAGCGAACAGCCAATGGGGAGCCGTGCAGCGGTGACGTAGAGGAGGGATGACGATAATGGCTGCAGCGAGCCAATGGAGAGTCTTGTGAGTGTGCACTACGCCTTCAAGGGGCGGTGCCAGGGCGGAACTAGCCAATACGGAGACCAAAAGGTGACCAAGAGGCGGTATGTGAGCGGCCTCGGAGGCGGGACTGGAGGGGAATAGCCAATGGGGTGGGTGATGAAGGCGAGAGCGAGGAAGAGAGGTAGCAGATAGCCAATGGGGGAGTCAGAGTGAAGGCAGTTGAGACCTCAAGGGGCAGTGCAAGAACGGGATGAACCAATGCTGAAGCTAGAAAGTGTATCGGGACAGAAAGACCCGGAGGTGGGACGGGAAAGAGCAGAGCCAACGGGGATGTTGTAGCTGGTGTGAAGGAGGGGATGAACAGCCAATAAGGAGGCTAGAAGAGAGGAAGGTTCGTAGGCCGTCTGAGCTGTAGAGTGGTCGGGCCTCTGAACCGTAGAGTGCAGGCAGCCCTTAGAAAGAGTATGCCTCTCATGGATGGATTTACCTTCTCCTTAACCCTCAGTGACTCCCTATTGCCCCAGGGCTATGAATGCCCAGAGCCCCTGAAGACCTAGACTGCATCCTAGTGTGAGATCTGAGAAAGCAAAACGGACTCTCCTGTTGCAGTTAGTGGGTCTGCCCAACCCAGCTCCGAGCCTTTGCTTGAGCGGTGCCACCAGCCGAGAATGCCCCTGATTATCACCCTCAGTGTTCTCCAGGACTTGGCACCATTGTTGAATGAATGGCCAAATGAAAGGTTGAGTTTTCGGGGAAGATGAGCTTTTTCTAACTCCAGCTCAGAAAACACTGAGCGTGACTATGCAGCCAGGAGTTGGTCGGGCGTGTTGGCAGATATTGACTAACGTAATCACAAATCAAAGCCCTGTCTTTCTTGCGGGACTGAAGCTCCACACCCCACAGTGGCCTCACCTCCCTTCTTTCTGTCCCCGGTCTCTGCTCCTACTGTTCCCTCTACCAGGAGTGCTGCTCCTTCTTCCTCATCTAGTGGACTCCTTTCATTCCCCTTTCACTCTTCCTTTGAGATCCCGCCTTCCGTGGGAACAGAATTGTAGCTTGTGTCCACTGAACATGGCCATTCATACATTCCCCCTTCATCCTGGGAGGATTTTCTGAACACCTGCTGTATGCAGGGTTCTGACTCACAGCATCCCTAGGAGGGAGGCAGTTCCACCGGCGGGCTCCCCTCCTCAGGTCTCAGTGTCCAGGATGGGGTTATGGGCCAGGAACCAATCAGTATGTTTAGTTGCAAATAACAGGGAAAACCGCACAAAATAATATGGGCTTAAACAAGATAGAACTTTTTTTTCCTCACCTAAAAGTTCAAGCTGTTAAGTAGTCCAGGGACTCCTTCCTGCCCACAGAGTTAGGGTGTTGTCTGTGTCCCGGTGTGGCCCCAAGACTCTCATCCTTCAACAAATCCTGTCAGCTCTCCATTCGATATATTTCCCGAATATACCCTCTCCCCACCCGCTCCACTGCCAACGCCATCATCAGTCGCTGATGATGTAGCGACTGCAGTAGCCTCCCTCATCATTGCAGTAGCCTCCCTCTCACTGATCCCTCTGCTTCCATCCTCACTCCTAAAGTCCATTCTACACTCAGCAATCAGAGGGATCCTGTTAAGTCCTAAGACAGTTCACATCTCTCCTCTACTCACAACCCTCCCATGGCCTCCTACTCACTCAGAGTAAAAGCCAAAGTCCTGACCATGGGCTACAAGGTCCTGCATGGTTTAACGGCCCCCCTAGTCCCCTCTCTTACCTCACCTCCTACTCCTCTTCCTCTCACTCACACCATTCTAACCACACTCTTACCTCCTTAGTAGACCTTGAGCAAATCGGACACACTCCCACCTCAGGACCTTTGCGCTGGCTGTTTCCTCTGGAATTACTCAGATATCTACATGGCTCCCTTCCTCACCTCCTTCAAGTCTTTGTCAAAGGCCCACTTCTCTGGGGACTTTCACCAACCTCTCTATTTAATCCTGTCCACTCTCCCCCGGAAGCCTCCCATGTGAGAGGATATAGTCCAGTGCAGAGAGGAGATGGGGACCTCTGCCCACCTGACCCCTCGGCCCTCATTCTGCAAGGGTCCTGGCTCTCAGCAGCAGCAGCATCACCCGTCACTCAGCTTTCCTCCTTCTTTTCTGGCACTCCTCTCATGGAGCAAGTGACAGTAAGGGAGAGATGGTTTGGGGAGGATGTAGCCCACACCTCGGACCCTGAAAGAGAAAACCAGCCCCCTCTCTCAGGAGGGAACAGGTCCTGAGGCAGGGAATGGGGCCTCGGCTTCTAGAACTGACCTGGTTTATAGTTACATGGGACATGTAGGGAATGTTCAGAACCAAGTCGACAGGGAGCAAGGGGTCATTAATTAACCTTAGGGACATCCCTAAAGTTGGACTCCCTCCTGATGAGCACGCGCCTCACCCCCTCTCTTGCTCCCAACCACATGCCATATCTTTTAAGCCCCTGCTGTATGCAGGGTCCCTGCAGGCCTTCAACCTGAGACCTCACCCCACTTGGTGCCTCCCCTGCCTGCCTGGCACACACAGGCCATCTTTGGGTCTCAGACATGTCCCACCAACTCAGAAGCCTCAACCAGTGAAAGTTTTGTTTTGAACTAATGGTAGGGAGGGTTGGGTTCTTTTTTTTTTTATTGCTGTTGGCTGATTTTTTTTAGGTTTTTTTTTTTTTCTATTCACCTATTTTTTTTTCTCTTGTCTTCACAAAGCCAGGCCACCAGCCCCCTCTGGGCTTTTCCAGAAAGGTGAGTCTGAGTTGAGGAAAGAGGCTCTCCTTCTTTTGAGGATTTGGGAGATGGTGGGAGGAAAAGAAGCAAAGGGGTAAAGGGGGGGGTCTTGGCCAGTAGGTTTATACCATGTGAATAAAAATCTGTTTCCAATTTCTCTTTCCCAGGCCTGAAGCCAGTCTTGCAGACGGGTTGGAGTGGACATTGGATGACAGAACTCTGGGTCATGCAGGGCACTGGAGAGCCAAGGGCAGGGAGTCTCAGCCACAGCCTGTCAGGAGAAGCCCCTGGGGGCTGGTCTCCCCTGTTGACCATTGGTTGGAGGGGGTGCCTGCGGAGGTGAGGAAATGCAGCCGCCAAGTCTTGGACAACCTGAAACCTTCAAGCCCCCAGAAGAATCTCCAAATCTCAGAACCTCCCTATCATTGCAGCCTAGAATTTAAAACCTGAGACCGTTGCGCTCAAGGAAACCTGGCGGTTTCAAAGCCCAGCACCAATGGAACGCAGGGCCCCTATCCTCCAGCTCTGTGATATTGGGCAAGTTGCCCGACTACTTCGTGCCTCCGTTTTCCCCATCTGTATAACGGCCATGACGACAAGATGGAAATCCAAGGGCTGTGGTGAGGATTGAACACGATAATTGTGAAAAGTGTTCGGCGGTGCATCTGGCACATGGAAAATCTGAGAAATTGTCGGCTACAGGGATGATGGTGGATATTTAGAATCCTAAATCCTTGGAAACTGGGACTTTTCGAAGTAGAAAATCGCAAAGGCTGAGGGCCTCAGAAGCATCGGGCCATGGTGTCCCTGACCATGAGAAGGTTGGGGTCCCAACGAGCCTCTCTAGGCTTTGTGAGGATGGATTCATTAATACTGGGGCCTGGTTGGGACCTTCCCCTCTGGGTCAGAGCTCTCAGGCCCTAAGATGTAATGAGGCAAGACTTTTCTCCCTTTCCTCACTCAGTGATGTTCAGTGGATTCTGGGAGCCAATGATTCTCAGACTCTTGGATTCTGTGAATTGTCGGGGGTAGGGAGGGACTCCCTGATTTTTTCTCCATGAAGTAATTTCCATGCCTCTCACCCTCTGTGAGAAGATGGGTTGCAAGAGTATCCGGAGCTCCCACCCCTGGGCAGTAAGACCGTGATGACCGTATCAATTCCACTTAAGGGGAAACTGAGGCCTGGACCAGAGCAAGGCCTCTGGAAACGCAGCCCTATTCCATTTCTTTCCCTGGTGTTTCCCATCCACATGTAGCATCTCAGTTCCTTTCTTCCTTTCCCCAGAGACCCTCAAATATCCCCTCACTCACAGAGTGGCATCTCTCCCTGCCTGGGATGTCCCTGTGATTTGAGTTCTTTTCCCTTTTTTTCTAACTCTACACACTTTTGTTTTAAAAACTGTAGTTTCTCATGAGCCCTGTTATCTCATTGATACCTCTCACCTCTGTAGTGAGGGGAAGAAATCATATTTTCAGATGACTCGTAAAGGGCAAACAAAAAACCCAAAATTTCAAAATTTCCGTTTAAGTCTCATAATCAAGAAGAGGAGAAACAGAGCGAGCGAGTGAGAGAGAGAGCGAGAGAGAAAAAACTATGAGAACCCCCCCCACCCCGTGATTATCAGCGTACACACTCATCGAAAAAAAAAATTGGATTATTAGAAGAGAGAGGTCTGTGGCTTCCACACCGTGGTTTTTCTTCTCGGTATAAAAGCAAAGTTGTTTTTGATATGTGACAGTTTCCCACAAGCCAGGCTGATCCTTTTCTGTCAGTCCACTTCACCAAGGTGAGTGTCCCCGCTCTCCCCCACCAGATGCGGGTCCAGCGGAAGAGACAACAGTGAGGTAGGCACTGGGTTGGAGGGTAGTCAGGGGCCCTCGGGGACCAGCAAGACACACGCAGCAGCTCCTGTGATCCTGGTCAGGTAAGGTATTTTTTACAGTAACAATACTAATAACAAACGCCAGAGGACTGATAGATCAAGTACTTAATCAGTGCTGAGGCAGAGGCAAAGATAAATAAATGGATCGATGTGTGGACGGGTAGGATTTTTTAAATATATCAGCTGCCAGTCTTTATGAATCTCAGAGCTTTGAACAACTTGAAACACTGTCCAGGTGTAACTGGAAATATCAGCGACGTCTCTGACATACCTTTGGCTCTTCTCTCTCGATATCTCCCGTCCCTCTCTGTCTCACTCTTTTCGTGATTCTCTGCCCCTCTCTTTCTGTTTCCCTGGCACGCAGACTCTCCACCCCTCTGTCTTTCTCTGGCTCTGACCATCTCCCCTGTCGCTGTCTCCTCCAACTTGACCACACTCCATTTATCTCCTTTCCTCCGTCTCTCCCGCCGCCTTTCCTGCTCACTCGTCTTGCCTTCCCCCTCCCTGCCTCTCCCCCTCTACCCCCAGCCTCCAGCACAGAGCTTTGTACAGTTGGCGCTTAATAACAGTGTGTTGAGTAATGTCGAGGAGGACATTTACATTTTACAAGAATGAGCATCAATTCTGTTTGCCCCAATCGAAAGAGGATTGTGGGCTGTCGGGTTGGGCTGAGCACTTAACTTGAACTTGCGCTTGCACCGCATGAGGAGACCCTCCAGGGGGGCACTTCACGCAATTGTCAACCATGGTTTAGCTGTGGGATTCTACCCTCAGGACCTCGTGTTGTGGGGGGAGGGCCAGGATCCATGTCCAGGAACAGAGCAGGCCATTCAGGTCTGGGGTGACCTCGTCTCTGCAGGCTTAGCAAGTGCTCACTGAGTGTTAACTGTTAGTATTTTTTAACCAAATTAGAATCATGCTATCTAGCTATCTATTGCTTTTGTTTCTGCTTTATTCAATGAATAGGAGCATTTTTGTAGGTCACTGAAAAATGTTTCAACGTATGATCTTTCATAACTGTTCAGACTGTCCTCACATTGGTATGAACCACGACTGGTTCGACCAAGTGCTGATTTTTGGACATTCGGGTTGTTTCTAGTTTTTTCGCATAATCATCCCGTATTAGTTCCTCGGATTCCTACAAATCGAGTGGCTAGGGCAAAGCGTTAGTGCATTTTTAAGGTTTCTGACCCTCTCTGCAAATTGTTCTTCCAAAAGGTTGTCCTGTTTTATGTTCCCTCTACTCAAGCTAACCGTGGGTGGGTATTGTCATTTTTTAATCCTTTCTCAACATAACAGGTAAGAAAAATATTACCATGTTGTTGAAATTTGCATCTTTCGATAACTTACACTGTTTGTTGACCATATGTGCTTTTTTTTTTTTTTTCAGTTGTCTGGTCAAGTCCTTAGTCCTAATAGGGTGTTCATCGTTTTTATTTATTGATTTGTCACAGCTCTTTATATAAAAGGATATTAGCCTTCCATCAGCCGTACATATATAGCAAATATTTTCTCTCAATTCATCATTTACTGAAGTTGTTTTGCTATTTGTTCATGCTGTTTTGTGATGCTTATGATGTTTTTATATTGTCAACAAGGTTAGTCTTTTCTTCTGCGGTTACTGTCTCTGGTTTTGTGCTTAGAAAGTCCTTTCCCACTTGAAAATGAGATAAATGTTCACCTGTGTTGGCTTTTATTCTCTTTTATGGCTTCATTTTTTCCACTTACTGTAGAGGTTAAGAGTGTGGGTACTGGAGCCAGACTGTCTGGGACAAACCCAGCCTCAGCTCAAGCAATTCGTGTGATTTTTAGCCAGGCATTTAACTTCTCGATACCTCCATTTCCTCATAGGTACTGTGATGGTTATAATAGTACTGACCTCAAAGGTTGGTTGTAAGGATTAAATCTCTCAACCTTGTTAGATGCTTAGCCTAGGGCCTGGCATACAATAAACCCAAGATCCATATAAGATTATTATTTATCTCTTTAATGGATCTGGAATTTATTTTAGGGTACATGATGAGGGTGACATTTCAAACTGGGCAGGAAGGGGTTGGTGGAAAAATGGACTGGTTAGTCATTAGCTTTATTTTCCCCTTCATTATCCCAGAACCATTTGTTAAACAATCTATTCTCCAGCGTCCCCTGGTTTGAAATGCCGTGTTCATCACAGACTCCATTCCCTCTAGACATTGGTCTGTATTTGAGCTTTTCCATTCTGTTCTGTTCCTCAGTGTCTGTTCTGGTGCCAGGGCCACAGCGCTTTGCTGATTGTTGCTCTGCAATACAATATAGCACCCGGCCGAAGGCCCTGGCATCTTGCCCTTTGTTATTCCTCATTATTTTGGAATAACGAAGGATCAGCTCCTCCAGCCAGAGACCAACAACTGTTCTTATTTGGAGCATCTCTCTCTCTCTCTCTCTCTCTCTCTCTCTCTCTCTCTCTCTCTTTGTCTCTCCCCATCTCCCTGTGTTGTTTCTGTCTCTCTTGTTCTCTCTTTGACTTTCTGCTCCTATGGGTTCCTTCCCCCTCCTCACTGTCTCTCCTTCTCTCGGTGTCTCTCACTATCTCTCTTGTTCTCTTTGTTTCTCTCTCTGTGTGTCTATCTCTGTCCCACCTCATGTCTCTCCCATCTCTCTCTGTAGCTCTTCTTCTCTGTGTCTCTCTGTTTGCCTATGTCTGTTTGTCTATCTCTGTTTCTGTCTCTCAGCCAGTCCCCTGGGTAGAACGGCAGTTATCGAATCAAAGCCCTACAGACACCTAACAGCTCACTCAGACACAGAGCACAAGGCCCCTGGCCCTCATCCACTCCACACCTCTCCCCTTCCCAGAGTACAGAGGGGCAAATTGAGGCTGGGAGATGGGCGGGAGGGCCTCTCTGAAGGCCTCACAGAGATGCAGTGGTAGAGTTGAGACCCAAGCTCAGATCTCAGGACTCTCAGTGGGGCCCTGGCTCTGTGTCTCTCCCCCACAATGGGCCTCAGTTTACCCCTCAGCACCCATGACAGGGGCAGGGGGACCCTGGGCTGTCTCCCAGCTGCTGCCGTTCCCCCTTCTACCCTCTCACAAGTTGGACCCTCATGGTCACAGTGTGGGGCTAGCCTCACAAGAGCTAGGCTGGGTGGGGTCCCAGGGCCCCATGGGTCAGGAGGCCTCATGGCCAGAGGGTGGTGATACTAGAGGGACATAAGTCAGTCGGTATATCTGTGGGTCTGGCTGTGGACAGAGCTCAGCCGTGTCCCCAGAGTTGGCACAGGTCCCTGGGATCCTCTATCCCACGGCTCCTCCAGAGAGCCTGGTGGTAGACTCTACCGGCAAAGGCCAGGGCTCTGACTGCTCCCACCATGAGGTCCTAGCTGAAGGTCTGCCAGCCTCAATGTCCCCTTCCTTCCCTCCCCATCTCTGGCAGAATGGCTGTGAGTCTGGGAGCGCTGTCCCAGAATGGACAGGGAGATGGAGGCCCTGCAGGGGTCCATCTACTGATCACCAACATTTTGTTAAGCATTTCATGTGCGTTAACTTTGGAAGATGGGTACAATTATTGTCCTGTTTTACATATGAGCCCAAGGAGAGTTACAGCTAGTTAGTTTCAGAGCCTGGCCCCAGGCTGGGTGAAGCAGAGGGGACGATTCTGACCCTCCTGCCTTCACAGAACTTAGGAGGAAGGCTTGCTGCAATTCCAGGCCTGGCAGGCGGGAGGCACTAGGAACTTCAGGAAGTTCCAGTGATTTTGGACACCAGGGACATAGGCCTTCACCTACTGAGAAGTTGGACCCATGGACCCCACAGAGTCTGTGGGTTTGAGATTCTGGGATCATTTGAATCTAAGAAATGATGTTCTACGATTCTGAGGTTCTAGAATAGTACCATTTGAAGACCCTGAGGGTCCCAGTCTCTGTGGGGTCTGCATGGCGCTCCCCAAGCATCAAACCTTGGGCCTCTCCATGGCCCAAAAAGGGCCGGGTCTACAGGGCCCAGGGCTTGTCATGGTGGCCAGACGGACGTCACTCACCACATCCGCCAGCACCCACATCACCCCACCTGGGCCTGGCCGGCTGCAGGACGGGACGGCCAATTCTCGGAACGAAACCCGTGGGGTAGGGTACCTGCCCCCTTCTCTTCCTCCTTGGTGCCGATGAAGCCCAGCGCATCCGGCCGCCATGACGTCAATGGCGGAAATATCTGGGGAAGTCGGGGGCTGTGACAACAAGGCCCAGATGCAGACCCCGATACGAAAACACAAACTATGTCCCAGAAACATCCTCCATGTGGCTTCTAAGAAATAGTCAGAAAAGGATGCCCCAACAGACAGTGCAGGAAGCCGGCTGCCCAATCTGGCCCTCCAGGTACCCCACCACGAGACAGACCATATCCACGGCCCCCTTCTGAGAATGTATCTATGCTGCCCTGAGTCAGGTTGTTGCAGATGTGTCTGAGGAGGCGATTTCTTATAGGCTCTGGCCAAGGGTCCAGGCAGCTTGAGAAGTGACCACAGGCTAGCCGTGTAGGCCAGGCCAGAGTGGTGGAAAACATCCACTCATTCACCAAAATCAGTATTGGTTCGCTCAGGTCTTCTGTGACAAAGTACCACAAACTAGGCGGCTTAAATAACAGAAATGTTTTGTCTCACAGTTCTGGAGGCCAGAAGTCCAAGATCAAGGTGTCAGCAGTGTTGGTTCCTTGTAGGGCTACGAGGGAGAAATCTGTTCTCTCTCCTAGCTTCGGATGGTTTGCTGGCGCTCTGACATTCCTTGGCTTATACAAGCAACACCCTGATCTCCGCCTTCATGCACTCATTCAGGCCCTTGTTCTGAGCCTCCGTAGACCCAGGCTCCTGATTCTCATGCAGTAATGTTCTAAGGCCCCGAGAGAGTAAGGGTTTAAATACCTGGATTCACACCCCCACCTCCGTCAGCACCATAACTCTGGCAACCCCCATGAGCTGAAAGCAAAGAAAGAAAGGAGCAACTGCCCCCTCAGAGCCCTTCTTCTGCTCCCCAGGGCTGCTCTCGGCAGCTGTGTGCCCAACCCAGTGCTATGGGGCGGGGTGGGGAGACACACACATACACACACACACTTTCCGGAGAAAGAAGTAGAGATCTCAAGTCACCATGGGGCTGTGGGACACTGTACCTGGTTGTCCCCTTCAGTAAAATGGAAGTTGGGCTTGGCAGTCCCTTCCAGCTCTGGCTTCCTCTCGGATTGGTACTCTAGCATTCCGAGAAACCAAGGCCCTGCCCATCGGGGAGTGTAAGGTTCTGGAGCCATTCTGGAGGATTTTCTGGATAGGGCTTGGATAGGGGAAGAGAGGAAGAGCGGGCATTCCAGGCAGGTCGAATAGCATGAACAAAGGCTTGGAGGCAGGCCTGAAGAGCAGGGATTGGGATGAACTCCGGTGGGAGCCGAGTCGAGGAGCTCGCACAGGCCCCGGCTCAAGAGAGCCTGTCTCTCCTCCTCTCTGGCACCTGCCCTGCCAGCTCCATGCGGGGCGGGAGCCCAGAGATGATCTCAGATGGAGAGCTCCAGACTCCTGTACTCAGCTTCCACACGGCCTTGCCACTTGCATGTCTAACACCAGAGTCGTCATGTCCCTCCACACCTGGATCACCACCCCCAACCCTGCTCCCCCATCTCCCCCATCTCAGGTCATGTCAGCTCTGTCCTTCCAGCTGCTCAGCTAATACCCAGAAGTCACCTTGACCCTCCCTCTCTCACCCTCCGCATCCAAGCTGCCAGCAAATTCTCCTGACTCCACCTTCGAAACATTAACTCCGAACCCACCCACTTCTCACCATCTCCACTGTCATCATCCTGGTCTGGACTGTTGCTTGCCTGGACTATTATAGTAGCCTCCTCACTAGTCCCCCTACTTCTGCCCTCACCTTCCTAGAGTCTGCCCCCCTCACAGCAGCCAGAGGGATCTCTGGAGTCCATGCCCACCTTGCACTCCCAGATATGCCCGTCACTGGGGTAACATAATGCTCCCAGGAGAAAATCAGAAAGCAGCCCCCGTGGGATCAGCAAAGGTCGTGTGGCCTATACTGGGTTCAGGGAGGACAGGAGGGCTGAGGCTTGAAGAGCACCACTCAAGTGCTGAGACCTATCCTGGCTGAGGCCCCACAAACCACCCCAAATTCCCCACCACCCTCAGGGAGGACACCTCCCCAACAGGCCTGTGCCAGCGTGTACAGGCACGCTGTGTGCTGGCTCCGTGTATGTCTGCACGTGGCGTGTGCTTGGAGACACAGGCACACCCGTGCTCCTGACACCGAGTATGTGTGTGCACACGCGCACACACGTGACCAGAGCTGGGGCCCCTTTGGGACACGCCCCAGCCAATGCCTGCTCTGACCAGAGGGGGTGTCCACATGGTTCAGATGGTTGAGCATTTCACACACACCCCAGCACGTTTGTAACTCCTTCCCCTTGTGTCCCCGCAGCCTGCCCTCGGACAAGGACCCAATGCCCAACCCCAGGCCAGCCAAGCCCTTGGCCCCTTCCTTGGTACTCAGCCCATCCCCAGGAGCCTTGCCCAGCTGGAGGGCTGCACCCAAGGCCTCAGACCAGCTGGGAGCCAAGGGCCCAGGGACAACCTTCCAGGGCCGGGACCTCCGAGGTGGGGCTCACGCCTCCTCTTCCTCCTTGAACCCCATGCCACCATCGCAGCTGCAGGTGAGGCCTAGGGCCCAGGATGGGGCAGGCAGGGTGGGGTACCTGGGCCTATAGGTGCCGACCTTTACTGTGGCACTGGGCGGGGGGCCCAGCTGGGGCACAGGAAGTGGTTTTCTGGGTCCCAGGCACGTCTGTGACTTATGCAGATGTCACGGGGCCAAGAAAGTCCCCACTTAGCAGGTCTCGGAGATTCGAGGCTCTCCGCAACCTCCCAATCCCTGTCTCAGGATAGGAGACCCTATCATGGTCCCACAGGCATAGCCATGTGTGTCTCCATCCCCCTGTGACAGAGGGCTTGGGGCCCAGGGAGGTGAGGTGACAGGATGGAGGCCAGCTCTGCCACTTATTAGCTGTTTGATCTTGAAAAAGTCACCCAATCTCCGTGAGCCTCAGTTTCCACATATGTAAAATGGGGTTGGTCATTCTGCCTAGTACGTGGGGTCGTTGGTGAGGAGTATACGGGTTAGACATGTAGAACAGTGAACATGAGGATGGCATCTCACCCGCCTGCCTTCCCCCAGCTGCCCACAGTGCCCCTCGTCATGGTGGCACCCTCTGGAGCACGGCTGGGTCCCTCGCCCCACTTGCAGGCACTCCTCCAGGACAGGCCACACTTTGTGCACCAGGTACCAACCCAGAACAGGCAGGGAGGAGGGAGCAGGCGGGAGAACTGGGGAGAGGACCTGGCTGAAATGGACCCCATGTGCCCCTAGCTCTCAACGGTGGATGCCCATGCCCGGACCCCTGTGCTGCAGGTGCGCCCACTGGACAGCCCAGCTATGATCAGCCTCCCGCCACCCACTGCTGCTACGGGGGTCTTCTCCCTCAAGGCCCGGCCCGGCCTGCCACCTGGTAACACTGTACCCCACAGCTCCACAGAAGCCCAGAGCCCCCAATCCTTGAACATAAGTGGTGTGGGCTGCTGACTTGCGGCCCTCAGGAGGCCAGAGGTGTCAGGTCTTATCATCTTGGAAACTCCAACCTCTAAAAATGTCAGGCTCAGAACCTTAAAGACACAGAGTGTCAAAATCACGGAACCACAGATCTTTGCAAAGTTAGTCGAAATGTCAGCGCAGTCTTTGAGCTGCTCCACCAGTAGCCTTGGAGATTAGGGACCACAGAGCCCCCTGGGAGTCTGGGCCTGCAAAGCTCAGGAGGGTGGGAAGCTCAAAATGAGAGGCTTTGTGGGCCGAGCTCCAGAGCCTGGCCCCCAGCCCCCAGAGGTGCCCTGTCCCCACCTGCAGGGATCAACGTGGCCAGCCTGGAATGGGTGTCCAGGGAGCCAGCACTGCTCTGCACCTTCCCAAGCCCCGGTGTGCCCAGGAAGGACAGGTCAGTGTGCAGGGCTGGGAAGGACCCTTGCCCTGCCATCCCCTCCTCTGACACACTTTGTCCCCCCAGCACCCTTTCAACCATGCCCCAGGGCTCCTACTCACTGCTAGCAAATGGTGTCTGCAAGTGGCCCGGATGTGAGAAGGTCTTCGAGGAGCCAGAGGACTTCCTCAAGTGAGTGGGTCAGGCCTGTTCCGGTCCGGGGGGCCCCAGTTTGTGGGAGGAGGTCTGGGGTGCAGGTCTCAGCTCAGGCCTCATCCCGATAAGGGGTAACATGAAAGAGGCAAAAGCTGAGACTGCGGGTTCAGATCCTGGCTCCATCACTCACTGGCTCTGTGACCTTGGGCAAGTTACTTAGTTTCTTGGAGCCTCGGTTTCCTCATCTGTATAATGGGGGCATCATAACAGAGGTGTGTGCTATGATTTACCTCCATTTTACAGACAAAGAAACTGAGGCCAAAGAGGTTAAGTGTCTTGATCAAGATCACCCAGTTCCTGAGTAACAGCCAGCCTCCGGAATCCACACTCCTAACTGCTTTGCCCTGCTACCCCCCCCTCATGCCAACACACCAGCCTTTTATTGATTTTATTGACCCCCAAAGTCCCAGATCCTCACAATGGCTATTGTTGCCTCCTCTCAGCCCCATCTCTCTCTCCTTCTCTCTCTCTCTCTCTCTCTCTCTCTCTCTCTCTCTCTCTCTCTCTCTCTCTCACACACACACACACACACACACACACACACCCCTTTTCCAACCATACCCAACTATCAGTGGCAATTCAGTGCATCCCGTCCTCTTCACAACCAGGCCTTCGCACAAGCTGTACTCTCCACCGGGAATGCCTTTCCCACTCTCAGCTCACTACCCTTCCATCATCATCTCCAGCACCCTGGACATACAGTAGATGCCAAGTAGCATATGTTGAAGGAATGACAGGTGTGAAAGGAAGACTGAGGTAGAAAGAGGGGAGGGAGGCTGAGGCTCTGAGGAGAGACCTTCCTCCCAGAGGGTCTGAGCCCTCCCCACTAGGAATGTTGAGCCGAGAAGCCAGGCTCGCCATGGTCACCCGCATGGACTCTTTCCGCTACCCAGGCACTGCCAGGCAGACCATCTCCTGGATGAGAAGGGCAGGGCACAGTGTCTCCTCCAGAGGGAGGTGGTGCAGTCTCTGGAGCAACAGGTGACATGGGGGGGGCGGGGGCAGGGGAGCGGTGGGTGAACCGTACGTCCACCCTGTGCCAGGATACAAGCTCACCCAGGATGGGGGCTGGCATGAAGGAAGGAAGGGGGCAGGGCACTCCCAGGGAAGACCACAGCCTACACAAAGACGTGGTGGAGAAAGATCAGGTTGAGGCCTCACTCTGTGCCTGTCCTCACAGCTGGTGCTGGAGAAGGAGAAGCT
This sequence comes from Stenella coeruleoalba, assembly GCF_951394435.1. NCBI lineage: Eukaryota > Metazoa > Chordata > Mammalia > Artiodactyla > Delphinidae > Stenella > Stenella coeruleoalba. Next base: position 38,388,341 of record NC_137152.1, on the reverse strand, counting down.
GGGTGCTATGCAGGCCCACCTGGCTGGGAAGATGGCCCCAACCAAGGCTCCATCCACGGTGAGCCACCCCAGGCCTACAGGTTGCACAGACTGCTGGGGAGCAGGGGAGAGAGAGGCCCTGCAGGGGGCGGGGGACCTATCCTTGCACCCAGGCCCTGGGATCTCTGGGCCCCTGTCCCCAGCTCCAAACATGCCCAGACCTAGGAATCTGTCCCTTTCTACCTACAAACCCTCTGACCTTAAGATCCCAAATCATGATCTTGAGTTTGCAAAGCAACAGCAAATCGCCAAACACTGAATGCAGACTGTGTGCCGCTGGCAAGACCAGCTATATAACTCACAGGGCCCAGTGCAAAATGAAATCACGGGGCTCAGATTTCAAAATGATGACCGCAGAGCATTAAACAAAGTGCAGGGCCCCAAGACCTTCAGAGATCACATAGAAGCTGGCCCTGGGTGTCAGGCACTGTTTGTGAGCACTTTGGTGATGTTAACTTATTTAATCCCCATGATGCATGGTGAGGTAGGTATTACTATCATCCCCAATTCACAGATAAGGAAAATTGAGGCCAGGGAGGCTTAGGTGACTTTCCCAAGGTCGCAGTTGGGTAGCAGAGGAGCCCAATTCAACCCTAGCTCGTGGCCCTGGCACTGGTGTGCTACACACACTAGTGTCCGTACCCGCACTTTAATAAATATGGCTCGTGCTGCTTTGTGGGATTCTACATCAGAGTGGAATTGAGAAGAGGGTGCCCTTACTTTTAAAAACACTTATTTAAAACTAAAGTGGCAAGTTTAAGCCTCTGGGTCACCAGCCTCTCCCTCTTCCCCCAGGCATCATCCGACAAGGGCTCCTGCTGTATCGTAGCCACTGGCACCCCGGGCACCACTGTCCCAGCCTGGCCGGGTCCCCAAGAGGCCCCTGAAGGCCTGTTTGCTGTGCGGAGGCACCTCTGGGGCAGCCATGCAAACAGCACGATCCCAGGTAAGGATGGTACGTGCCCTACGTGGTGCCCTCTGGGCCCCTCATCTCCCTGCCTGGTACTGGGCGGGGGACTGCTCTTCCCCACCACTGCCACCCAGCCTTTGGAAACTGGCAACTGCTCGTAAAAGCTTCCTCTCTGGATTTCCATGGCCTCCAAGCCCCCATTGTGGTCTCAGATGTCTAGTCCTAGCCCTGTCTCCCCTGAGGATTAGGGCTCACTCACTCTGTGCTTCAGCTACTCCATTTGGTCATCAGAAGGAAGAGAGCTAGCTTAGTAATTCCCAGGGACTCTCCCTCTCCCCACCAAGGAAAAGCAGGGTGACTCGCCCAAGCTCACCAATCCCCTACTGCCTGCAAAGTCTGGGCTGTGGGCTTAATAGCGATTAGGGCCTTCGAGTGCCATCCTGACTCCGCCATTTAACCAGTTACATGCATTTCATGGGGAAGTTACTTCATTTCTTTTAAGCCTTGGGGAGAATAAGCCCCATTTTGGTGGAAGCGGTGCAAAGGGGAAATGATATCATTTATGTCAAGTGCTTAGCAAACAGTGACTGGGATCCTGGAAAGCGGTATTCACGGTGGGATTTCAGGCATGCAGACTCGACAGCCGGTCGGTCGAGAGCAGAGGGTGGGAGAGGGAGCGAGGAGTTCCCTGACGGGGCCTGATCCCACCGTACCTCTGCCAGAGTTCTTCCACAACATGGACTACTTCAAGTTTCACAACATGCGGCCCCCTTTCACCTATGCCACCCTCATCCGCTGGGTAAGCAGAGTGCCGGGCTGAGGAGAAGGAAGAGAGGGCGGGGTGGAGGATCTGCCTCTCTCTGAGCACCCGCAGGCGGGCTCCTGCCTGAACAAACCCACGCCTCAGATGTGATCCCCCATCTTCACCCCAGACCTGCCCCCAAACCCACAACTAGACTGCCATCCAAGCCAGTGCAAGCTAAAAGCTGGCCTTCAACACACCCCCTTCCTGATGGCCACATCAACTCCAAACCTAACTGCCTCCTGGGCCTATAAATAGCCCCCAAACTAGCCCCCAAACTCCTTCACCAGCCCAGACGTACCCCAGTCTGCCGACACATTCCCCCCAGACCCTATCCCTAACCCCTTCCTGTAACACCTGACCCGTCCCAACCCCTTCATCCTCATCCCCCTAGTGCCTTCCCAGAGGCTTCACCAGAGCCCACCCGGACCTTTATCCTAGGCCCACACCTAACCCTACACAATGCCCCCCACTCACCTACCTAGCCCCATCCCAACCCGGAGCCTCACCGCAGCCATGGTCACTGACCCTTGACGCAATTCCATTCCTAAATCCAAGCAGATCAAATTCCCGGACCCTTAGCCTCACTCCACGCCTAATCCCAGCCCTGACCCTTAACGACCACACACAGTCAACCTCATTCTTGACCCTGAAACTAACCACATCCCTGACACATAAAATAACTACGTAACTAGGCCCACCTCTGACTCCTGACCTAATGTCACGTGTCATCCCACCCCTCGCCCCTTGACTCACCCCAGTTCATCCCCAGCCTGACCTTTAACCAGCCACTTCCCTGACCTTTAACTCTGCCTGGTCCTTTACCCCTTCCAAATCCTTAACTGGACCCCACTCTCTGGCCCTTACCCTTCCCAAACCCTGAAACCTCACTCTCACAGAGAACTCCAACTCCAACTCTACCCCAGAAATTTAACTTAACTCTAGCCCTAACCCTGAAGCAGACCCCACTCCAACCTCAAACCTGATCCTCTACCTAACCCCATCCCAGCCCTACCCTCACCCCGCTTCTAACCCTGTCTCTGACCCGTCACCCCACACCATCTCCCTTCCTTCCCCCGTCCCCACAGTTCCACCCAGGTCAGAAGGCCCAAGGTGGGCCAGTGCCCCTCTCAGTCCGAATTTGGGGGAGCGGCTCCCCTTACCCCCACACCCCCTAACCTTCAGGCCATCCTGGAGGCTCCCGAGAAGCAGCGGACACTCAACGAGATCTATCACTGGTTCACACACATGTTCGCCTTCTTCAGAAACCACCCTGCCACCTGGAAGGTGAGCACCTCCGGAGGTGGCAGTGGCTGGGAGGGCCTCAAATGCCACTGCGGTGCTGGGTCAAGTTCAGGAATGGGCGGGCCTGGGACTGGGCTTGTAGGCATGTTGAGAAAGGGCAGGAGGTCGATTTTTGGTGGGGACTGCTGGCCTCAGAGGATGACTGCCTGCCTGCTCCCCTCCCCAACGTCCCCGGCCCGGCTGGCTGGTCCTCCTTCCACAGAACGCCATCCGCCACAACCTGAGCCTGCATAAGTGCTTCGTGCGCGTGGAGAGTGAGAAGGGGGCCGTGTGGACCGTGGATGAGTTTGAGTTCCGCAAGAAGAGGAGCCAGAGGCCCAGCAGGTGTTCCAACCCCACACCCGGCTCCTGACCTCAAAGCCAAGGAAAGAAGGAAGGACAGGGGCCAAAACGGGGGAGTAGAAGTGGCTGGAGGCAGGGGTGACCGGCCCTGAACGTCCCTGCAGGGACCAAGAAGTAAGGTGTGCACCATCTTGCTGGCCAGGGACCCTGCTCCCCAGCTGACTGCCCTCCTGGATCACATGCTCTGCACCAAGGCTGCTCAGAGGGACCTTGGCCCCAACCCCACACCCCCGCCCCAGCCCTCTGCGACCGGCTCTCCAGCCAAACTGAGCCTTCACAACCGACCACACACACAGCCTGCCTCAGTCGCTCTCACAGATGACCTTAGGGCTGGAAAGGACACAGAGAGTCGCAATCCTGTCCCTTGGACTCAATACAAACCCTAAAACACGAAGAGCCTGCCTCAGTACACTCACACCACCTCAAATCCGCAGTCACACAAACAGTCACACCCGAGCACAGTCCTGTCAACCCACATGCCCCAAAGCACACACCCGTAGCCAGCTTCCAGGCCCACAGGTGCAGCGTCACACGGGGCATGCCCAGACACCCGCACAGAAGCAGCCTCGGTACCTTCAGGATCTCAGGTCCCAGAAAGCCACACAGACACATGCTGGTCACACACGGTATCACACAGCTCCCGACACAGACGCTCGGTCGCACAGACTTTCTGAACTCACCTGCATATCTCACACACCCACAAAGCACCCCAGTGGGCGTCCTGAGTCCCACGCAGACACCCAGGGCCATGCACACCGACTCACCAAATGTACCCAGTGTCTCACCTGCCACCCGCCCCCTCCCCCATCCTGAGCCCTGTGCCCTGTGCCCCCATCCATGCCTCAGCTTAGACTGCAGACAGAGCCCCTCATTTATTTGAGATCCAAGGCCCCAACCCCCAGCACCCTCCGCAATAAACTGCAGCTGAGCTTCCACACTCTGGATGGTCGCCCCAGATAAGGGTTGGGGTCAGGTGGGCAAGGGTCTGGGGCCAAGACTACAGCAGGAGGAACTGGACCACAAGCAGAGGGCATGGCCCAGGCCAGTGCTTGGCCAGTGCCCCCAGCACCCCAAATCCCTGCCTGAGGCCTGGGGGAGACCTCTGCTGGGGGCTGCTCAGGCCTCACGGACCCGGCCCAGGAGGCCAGCATTCTCCTGGCGAAGGGCTCGGTAGTCCTCACGGATCTTCTCCAGGTTGCTGAGGGTCTTCTTGCCCATCTCCGTCTCAATCTAAGGCAATGCGAACCGCAGCCCTTCAGCGTGCAGGGCCGCTTTCCCAGCTCCTGCTCACCAGCCCCACCCCATCACAGCCACCCAGGGCCCCTCCCATGCTCCTTCCACCCCCTCCAACAGCAGCCTGCTCTGTCCCACCGCCAGGCCTCTGCACATGTCATCCGTCCACCTAAAGCATCCTTTGCTATGTGGCAGGACTGCCCACCACATACTCGAGCTGAAGCCTCTGCCAACGGCCCTGGGAGGCAGGTGTGAGGACCCTCAGGGGGAAGGAGGGGGCCAGAGCAGGCCACTGGGCTGCTCCAGGTCACACACACAGCGCCTAAGGGGCAGGGCTGTGTCTGGTTCCACAGCCTCTCTTGGCATAAACCGAGGAGCTGCCTTGGTTAGCCTTCCCAGCCCCAGGCCTCACCTGCTCCTCAAGGTCTCGAACCTCCCGCATGATTGTGCCCGTGTCCTCGATGGTCTGGATGAGCTGGCTGCAGTTCTGGGGACAGCAGGAGCGGAAGGCTTGCACCCCAACTTGGCCCCACCCCAGCCAGCCCCCAGGCACGCTTCTCCCCTCACCTCATGCAAGGCAGCTAGATACTTGTAGGCCTTCCGAACAGCATCGTCCTTTTTGGCATCCTGACCAGACAGAGGAGACCCTGAAGGTGTCGGTGGGCTGTCCCCGCCTCACCCCGCCCCTACCCCACCCCCACCTCCAGGCCCCCACAAGGCCACCCTCTCCCACTCCCTGACTTCATCTTCCCCAGGGCAAAGCCAGGCCTGAGCATCAGTGTACCTACGAGGCTCACACAGGGCCCAAGGCCCACCCCACCCCCGCACCCAGCCCGGCCTGCCCCACACCTTGAACACAAGCTCATCAGTCACCGCAAACGTCCGGTCCAGCTTCCCAGACAGGGAGTTGATTTCCTTCTGAAGCTCCTTCGTGTCAGACAAGATCTGGCAGAGACCAGGGTAGCTGTGAGCCCGTCTGGGGCGGGCAGCCGGCCAGCTGAGGGCATTCACGTTTATGCTGTCCCATCCAGACAGGGTCAGGGGTGGCTGGAGTGGACTGTGTGGGGCTCTTCTGTGTCTGGGTATGGCCAGATAGCTCTGACTTTCAGAGGGTGTGAGGTCCCCGTGTAGCCCTGCAACACACATCTGCCCCTTCGGCATATCTACCCGTATGACCCACCCTCCCTGGCCACGATGGCGTACCTTAGTGATCTCTTCCTTCTGCTTCCGGATGTTGCCCACAATCTCCAGGATGCGCTGGGTATAGGCCAGCCGAGACACGTCTCTGGGCAGGGTCTCGAGCTCTGACATCTAGGCAGAGACAGCAGGTGCTCCCTTAGCACCCACACCTCCCCGGCTCTGAGTGGCCCAGGGCCCCCACACGGGCCTTACCAGCTGCTTATAGACGTCCTCCTTCCGGCGGGCCTCTTCAGCAGCTGCCCGAACACTCTGGTGCAGCTCCTGGATCTCTGCCAGCCGTCGAGAAGATTCCAGCTGCCAGGACCCCACGGGTAGAGGGCAGTGAGGCAGAGCGCAGGGCTAGCCCCCTAGGGAGGAACCGAACCCGCCCCACCCATGGCCCCGGACCCCACCACCTACCTCTCTGCAGTCCTGGAGCTTTCGGAGGTGGCGGTACTCAGCAAGGAGCGGAACACGATGCTTTTCCCACTGACCTGCCAAGTGGATGACCCGCTGGGCACTGCTCTCTACCACGAGCTAGGGGTGGTGGCAGGGGGGCTACATGTCACACTGGCTGGGCCCATCCAACTCCGACCCTCCCAGCCCAGCCTCAGCGCCAGCCCCACCTGCAGCTTGGCAAGGTTGGCAGCCCCGTCGGGCAGCAGCTCCACCGCCCGGCTCTTCAGGCGCAGGGCCTGCTCATGCTCCGCTGTGCTGAGCTTGCTCTGCCGACACTCGGTCTCCACCTGGCACCCAGGATCCCCACTCCCAGTCAGTGGGGAAGCCCCATGCACACCACAACCTCCCAGCCCCCGCTAAGCCTGGAGAGCCCTGACCTAGCCCAAGGCCCTCAGATGACAACACATCCCTCTAGGGGCCCTATGGGCCCCTCGGACCCCTCCTGATAGTAACAGAGACCTATAAGCAGTGACAGGCACCCACAGGCCCCTCTGACCCCTCCACCTCCACACTGACTCCCCAGGACCCCTGATGAGCCCCACAAGCCCCTACAGAGGCCCACAGACACTTACACCCCTCCCGATTCTCACAGACACCAAGGCACCACTAACCCCTGCAGGTCCAACACCACCCCCACCCCCAACCCTACATCGCCCTCTCATTCCCACTGATTCTCCTGAACCCTCAAGAGGCCCACAGGTCCCCAGTGTCTCCCATGAACCCTTCTGACAAGTGCAGACCTCTACAGAGTACCCCCTCAAGTCCCTCTAAGCCGTCTAGGCCGGACTTGTGACCTGACCCCGGTGGACAGCCCCTCTCCCACACCCACCTGCACGAGGCTGATTCCCAGGGTCTTCATGTTGGCTTCAACCTCTTCAATGTTGCGATTCACTCCCTCCAGCTGCTCCCGAAGAGACTCCAGCTCCTGCTCCTGAGCTGCCCATGTGTCCTGGGAGGCACAGGCAGTCGGGGTGGGGGTGTCAGGCCCAGTAGACAGCCAAGGGCCCAAGACACCTCCCCCGCCCCACCATTGCTCTGCTCACCTGTTCAGGCCGCCGGGAGGTGGCCGGCACATCTGACACCTGGGCTGCCTGGGCCTCGGGCTCCTGGGGAGCGAGAAAGGAGCATCCTGGCTGTCGGGGAAAGCCCTGCCCCTCACAGCCCAGCCTCAACACCCACCAAAAGCACCTTCCCAGCACCATACCGGGGTACAGTACCACTGACGGCTGTCAGAATGTGTGTGAGGATCAATGCACTCTCTGACCTTAGACTGGAGTGTTTGCTCATAAAGAAACCTCCCTGACCCTGACACAGCTCTTGCCCATCTGCCCATGAGAAGGACGAGGGCCCCTCTGGATGACCATCCAAGGAGAGAAGATATGTCCAGAGGAAACTGCCCAGGAAAAGCTGGGGTCTGCACAAAGAGCAGCCCTACACGCTTACATAGTTCCCACCCCTCTACCCTTTCTCCACGGAAGTCCCCAAGAAGCCAGGGGACCGTTCTGGGTGCCCATCCACCATGGGGAGAGGGCAGGTGGGAACACGGGCCCCTGTATGGATAAAATGTGGTGTGTGTACATCAAGCAATACTGCCTTGGCCCCATCAGCATGCCCCAGGGCCACTCAGGCCCACCCACCAGATGGAAGGTGAACTTCTCTGAATGTGTGAAGCGGGAGCCCTTGGGAGCACCAGTCCTGGCGCCAGCACCCCAGGCCTGCAGCAGCTCTCCCAGGTCTCGGGCTTGTTGGGGGGGCCCTGGCCGGCCCCAGGTCTGGCGCAGATGCTCGGCCAAGTGCTTCTGCAGCCGCTGCCGCTGAGCCCGAGTATCCTCCTAGAAACAGTGGAAGAGTGTGGAGGCCTGCGGGGTACCCAAGGCCCTGCCTCCACCAGGGAGCTGCTTGACAAGGTGCTACCCCCAAGTCACACCAGCCATCCAGCCTCTCCCACAAGGGGGCCTGGACCCACTCTCCTGGTCCACAGGCCTGGGAGCTCCCTGAGGACGGGGCCTCCTCTTCTTCAGCCCTGCTTCTCTCTACCCACTGGCTCCCTGCACTGGAGGAGGCTGTGGGAAGGGAGAGAAGTAAGCCTGCAGCCCCCAAATTAGAGACCGACACTCAAAAGATATGTGGGGACAGAGCGGAAACCGAGTCAGAGGTGCTGGGCAAAGAAGGGGGCAGAGGCAGAGTGGAATTGAGAGAGAGAGAGAGAGACATGAGAACAGAGGCAGTTTTGAGACAACTGGAGAAATCTGATTACGAACTCAGTGTTGGATGGTATTAAGAGGTCACTGTTACCAATAGAGGGGACACGGGTTTGAGCCCTGGTCCAGGAAGATCCCACATGCCGCAGAGCAACTAAGCCCACAACTTAGTTGCACCACAACTACTGAGCCTGTGCTCTAGAGCCCGCGAGCCACAACTACTGAGCCTGCGTGCCACAACTACTGAAGCCCACGTGCCTAGAGCCCATGCTCCACAACAAGAGAAGCCACCGCAATGAGAAGCCTGCGCACTGCAATGAAGAGTAGCCCCCGCTCACCACAACTAGAGAAAGCCCACACGCAGCAACGAAGACCCAATGCAGCCAAAAGTAAATAAATAAATAAATTTAGGGGAAAAAAAGATGTAATAGGTTCTGGTTCAAAAGATAAAATGCATATACAAAGCTTTAAAAAAAAACAAAAGAAAAAGAGGTCACTGTTAATTCTGTTAGGTGTGAAAATGGCCCAGGGGTTGTGTTAAAAAGTGCCCTTATGAGTTAAGAGATGTCTGCTTAAGTATTTAGAGTTAAAATGATATGATGTCTGGGACTTGCTTTAAAATATTACAGAAAAAAATGTTAGAGAAGGGATGAGGAAAGATTGGCAAAATGCTTATATCTTTTTTTTTTTTTTCTCTTTTTGGTTGTGCCTCGCGGCTTGTGGGATCTTAGTTCCCCGACCAGGGATTGAACCTGGACCCTCAGCAGCGAAAGCGCTGAGTCCTAACCACTGGACCGCCAGGGAATTCCCACAAAAGGCTTATAATTGAAGGTGGATGGCAGGGACATAGAGTTTACGAGACTATTCTCTCTACTTTTGTGTCTGAAATGCCTGTAAGTTTAAAAAAGAGAGAAAAAGATAAAGACAGAACAAATGGCAGCGGAGGAGGCGGAAGGAGACAGTTCCAGAGGCAGACAAAGTGGGGAGAGGATGGGGACAGATACTGAGGTGGACAGAGGGGAGATGGAGGCGGATATAGAGGTAGATGAGGCAGAGACACAGAAACGAGGAGACAGCAGTGGGGAGAGAGAAAGAGGGGCAGCAAAACCACAGAAGGAGAAAGCCAGTGATGAGAAGAGACGGTGCAGAGATCTGGAAGCCACACGTCGGTGATGACGGCAGAGACAGAGAAAGAGGGAGCGAATCAGGGGCAGGAAGAAGGTAGTAGAAACAGGGAGGAAGGGAGCAGATCCTGACAGCTCTGGCTGCCTGTGCACGTCCTTCGGTGGAACATCGCCCTCAGAAGAGAGCAGTATCACCACCCTTGTCTCACAGCAGGAAGCGGACACTCCGAGGGGCCATACTGACTTGTGCGAGGGCCACAATCTTTCTGACTCCAATGTTCTTTCAGGCAGGGAGCCAGGTAGTTGCACACAGGGAGGAGACGATGGAAGAGAGGGACAAAGTGGGGAAAGGAGAGGGGCAGAGGACTAACGGGAAACGAAATGGGAGCCACAGTGAGCAGGGACCTCGTCAGCAGGGACCAAGCACTGGGCAGTACCTGGACGGGGAGGCGGGATGCCCGGTGGACCCAGTCCTCATCCCTGGGGCGGTCCCGGCCCGTGTGCTGGCAGAGTTGGATGGCGTGGCATTCAAGAAGCGAGGCCACCCTCGCAGCAGGCTGCGGCACCTGGGCGGGGGCTGGTAGCAGCAGGGGACTCGCCTGGAACTCCCGGGGCTCTGGAGGCAGCAACAGAGTCAGCCAGCCCTCCTGCCTCACCATGCAGTTAGGCCCACCTCTACCCCTCCCCCCAGCCCCTCTCCAAAGCCTCATCCTCACCTCCTCTGGAGAGCAAATCAGGCATGAACAGCCTGCTGGCATGGAAAGGCTTCTGGTGGGCCGAACCCTGGTGAGAGAGCAGAATCAGACCTCTAGGATGAATCGTGACGGGGGGCACCAGGGAGAGGGAGCCAAAAACCTGAGCACCCAAATGGGGACAAGGCAGGCAAGGCAGCAACAAGCAACACTGACATGAGTTGAGGGGTCCCACCTGGAGGTGCTGCAGCTTAGGAGTGCGAAGGAGGGGTGGGACCCAGGGCAGGGCTAGCTGGTCCCGGATTTGGCTCCCGATGGCCCGGAGGAGGATAGCTGAGTCACCTAGGGAAGTGGGGAGGGAGTGTCAATCAGGTGACAGTGCCACAACTCCAAAAATGCATACCCTGGGAAAGCAGCCTGACTGCCCCCCCCAGAGATACATATCTATGTAGCTATCATTCTCACACTCAGACATTCAACAAACACTTATTAAGCACCTACTTAGAATGGTACCAGTCACCATTCTAGACCCTTGGGCTACTTCAGTGAACAAACTGATAAATATCCTCCTGCCCTCCGGCAGAGGCAGGTAGAGGAGAGCGTGACCAAGGCCGTAAGTACAATACAGAAGACTGTCAGGTGGTCATCAGGAAAGGAAGATAAGGACCATTGAGAGGAAGATATAATTTTAAACAAGGCAATCCAAGGAAGGCCTCCCTGAGGTGACATGTGAACAGGAACCTCCAAGAGATAAGGGAGTGAACCATGAGGCTATCTGGGTGCGTAAGCCAGCAGATGCAAAGGCCCTGAGGCTGGAGTGGCCTGGTGTGGTTAGAGTAGAGTGGACGAGGCGGGGGCAAGGCAGGAGGTGAGGCAGAGAGGCCCCTTCCAGCACCAACACCCCACCTGGGTCAGCCCAAGCCCCAGTTCCCTTCCCCCTGCCCTGCATCCCCTCTCCCAGCCCCAGTCCTCCCACCTAGTTCTCCTGAAGACATATACCCCACACCCACCAGTCAACCTTTTCACCACTTCCACCTCTCTCAGCCCCCACAGCACCCTCTCCCTCACCCCCACCACGCCCCAGGCACCCCATACCAGCAGGCTGGTCTGCGTCCTCAGAGGCATCAGTGGGCAGACGTTCAGCCAGGAAGAGAAGCAGGTCCCGGAGGTCAGGCTCACTGGGGTAGAGGAAGTTCTGATAGCCAAGCTCCAAGGGATATCCCAGGTCCTGGGGGTGGGGAAGGGTGGCCGCTATCAGTCAGGCAGGCAGGATCCTCCTGTTCTGGGAGCCCAGGGCTGAGACCACAAATGATCCCACTCTCTCACCAACCACCACCCTCTGAACTTCCCCTTGGCTCACCAAGGCCTTCAGAGCTTTAAAAATTAAAGCTCCGGGGACTTCCCTGGTGGTCCAGTGGGTGTGACTCCACGCTCCCAATTGCAGGGGGCCCAGGTTCGATCCCTGGATGGGGAACTAGTTGTGGCATGCGTGCCACAACTGAGAGTCCGCATGCCTCAGCGAAGGTCTTACGTGCTGCAACTGAGACCGGCGCAACCAAAATAAATAAATATTTTTTAAAAAAATAAAATTAAAGCTCTGGCCTCTCTAAATACGACTCAAAATCCAGAGGCCATGAAAGAGAAGATGGGTATTTCTGAATACATGAAAAAATTTTTCAAGAAAAATTACAGTGAGCAAAGTCAAAAGCATAATGACAAGCTGGGAAAAAATGCTTGGAGTTCATATCATAGGCAAAGAGTGAATCTTTTTCACTAGTATATAAAGAGTGCCTAAAACTACACAAGCAGAAAGACCAACAGTGCAACAGTAACAGAGGCAAAAGATAGGAGCAGACAATTCCCAGAAAGAGAATGAAAAACGGCCCTTAAACATATGCAAATATGTCCAACTTTGCTTACAAGAGCGACTTGAATTGAAAGCACACGGAGAGACGCCACACGAGCATCACCGATCCGGGACAACCTGACGTTACGTTCTCCTGAGGTCCACTCAGGCAGGGAGATACTATCACTTGCACAGAGTTCCTGCCCCAGACCTGAATCTAGTCATGAGCAAACGATCAGACCAATTCAGATTATGGGGCATTCCAGGAAACAACCAGCCTGCATTCTTCAAAAACATGTATCATTGCAAAAAGAAACAAAGAAACAAAAACTAAGTAGGACTGTTGGATACAGAAGATTAGAAATGTAACAGTGATATGAAATGTATGATCCTAGATTGGACTCTGTAGTTGGAAACAAAAAGAGCTAAAACGGATATTTTTGTAACGACTGAGGAAATTTGACCATGCACTAAATATTAGATACTATTACTCTATCAATATTCAGTTCATGGGTGGGATCATGATATTGTGGTTATACTGGCAAATGCCCTTTTACTTGGGAGAGATGCACTGAAAGTTTTAGGTATGAAGTGTCATGATGTCTGCTGCTTTCAAAAGGTTCAGAAAAAAGTGTGTGTGTGTGTGTGTGTGTGTGTGTGTGTGTGTGTGTGTGTGTGTACCCAGATAGAGAGAAAAGAGTGGAGGAAAATGTTAACAACACAGAAAGCTAGGAGAATGGTGTTATTTTTCTGTTTTCATTTTTCCTTAAATTTGAAAGTTTTTCAAAGTACAAAGCTAGGAGGAAAACTATACAGAGAGACTATTCCTCACCTATTGAATGGGCAAAACTCTGACAATACACTCAGTGGGTGAGGCTGTGGGTAAACAGGCACCCTCTCATACACTGCTGTTGGGAAGGCAGAAATTAAACAATCCCAGTGAAGGCGATTGGGGAAAATCTAACAAAATGGCGTATGCGTTTACCCTTCCACCTAGCAATCCTACTTCTAGGAGTTGACCCTGAAGACAGGCCTCCAACAATTCAAGAATATATATGCACAAGATTATTCATTACAGCATTATTTGCAAAATATTGGGAACTCCCTAAATGTCCAAGCACAGGAGAGGGGTTGAATAAACTACAGTGCATACATACAATGAACTACTCTGCAGCTGCAAAAAGGAAAAAAAAAATGATTGCCTGATATGAAATGATTTCCAGGATATGTGGCAAGGGGAAAAAATAAGGTAAGAAACTAGGTATATGCTCTCTTTTGTGTAAGAAAGGGGGGAAATAAGAATATATAGTTATATTTGCTTATATCTTCATTTTTTAAAAACTGGAAAGACACACAAGAAACTAATCAAGGTAATCCCCTTACAGCAGACGGGTAAGGGTAACGAGGTGAACGGTCTGGAGTGCCAGTGGGACTTTTCCAGGTATTGTGTTACTTCTGTCACACCTTGGAGATTTCTTTGACTCTTTCAGTAGTTAACCATCTTTTACCCAGTTAACAATTCTTTATATTGAAATTTCCCTATTCAAATTACTGCTGGGGTTTGTGTCTCTGGACTGGACCCTGACTGATAAAAATGACCCACACAAAATAGTAAATAATGTTTTTAAAAGAGGCTATGGGCTTTGGAGTCAAAAAGATTGGGGTTGAAATCCAGCCTGTACTACTTAACTGGCTATAAGGCCTTGGACCGGTTATTCAACCACCAAGAAGCTCAGTTTCTAGCTGTAAAATGGGGCTGACAGTACTTTCCCGATGTGGATGCTTTAAGGGATAAAAGGGCCCATCAAGGTTCTGGGCCAGAGTTGCATGGATTCTGAAAGCATACTTCGTGGATGCAAATCCAAGCTTTGCTTCTTACCAACTGGGTAACCGCAGGCAAATCACTTAACCTCTCTGAGCTTCACTTTTCTCACCTGAGAAAAGGGATACCAACAGTGCCTACTTCAGAAAGTTGTCACCAGAATTCAGTGAGTTAACACCAGGTTACCACAATGCCCAGCACAGAGCACACACTCAAAAAACATCATTATTATACACACGTATGTGTACTTGGTCACAACGTAAGATATATTTATTTCAGAGGATCACAGTCAAAACAGTGTGAAAACCACTGTCTTTTAAGCTACTTTACTTTGGGTTTTTTCCGACACCTGCAATCAAAGGGCTGTGACTGATACAGAAACTCATTCCAGGAGTGGGGTGTGTGAAATGACAGACACCAAAGTATGGAAGTGGCTGAGTCGCAAAAAGTGCTGCCAGGAGTAGGGCACATGAAGAGGCAGGCACCAGAAGGCGGCAGTGCTGAGCCAAGGTGGGCTACATGAGCAGCACCCAGCTGGGTTAAGAGAGACCTTTTCTACCTGCTCAGGGCAAACCGAGGCTCTGGGGCCAGACAATCACGTGAACCTCTCAATCACGGAAAAAGCCATACTCACGCTAAAGTTAGTGTGAGGAAAAGTAGGTCACCACCAAATCCAGTGGGAAACAGCACTGAGAGAAGGGAGGAAGAGAAAACTGGGGGAAGCCTGATCCCCGGCCCCTCCTCAACACGCCCCACTGTGCACCCTCCTAGCCAAACAGGACACAAGTTCCCCTTTATAAAGTGCCGTCCTCGAGAAGACAGCCCCAGGCCAGGGGACAGACTGCCTGCCTGGAGGGCCACCGAGAGCCCCAGACAAAAGAACCTGAGAACTCCTGAGAACTAGGTGAACCAGAGAGCCAAGGGAAGGGTAGAGCTCTGAGGCCTATTTCTAAGAGACAGAAACTGCACAAGCAAGGAACAAATTCAAGAAACCTGACCACCCAGTCCCTTGGGGCTAAGTGGAAGGTTTCACTGTAGTTACTCTATTGTCCCTCTGCCACCATATACTGAGTACGCTGGGCATGTCGACATTCATTACGTAGCCACAAGTTGCTGGAACACAAGCAGCCAGATCAAGCCTATCCAATAATAGTGATACCACTTGCACAAAGCTTACTATATCCAGCTTTTCACGTATGAACTCTTTTTTTTTTTTTTTTTTTTGCGGTACGCGGGCCTCTCACTGTTGTGGCCTCTCCCGTTGCGGAGCACAGGCTCCGGATGCGCAGGCTCAGTGGCCATGGCTCACGGGCCCAGCCACTCCGCAGCATGTGGGATCTTCCCGGACCAGGGCACGAGCCCGTGTCCCCTGCATCGGCAGGCGGACTCTCAACCACTGCGCCACCAGGGAAGCCCTGAACTCATTTTTAATCCTCATAGCAACCCTATGTGGTAGGTACAATTCTTACCCTTTTTACACATGAGAAAACTTAAGCCCAAAGAGGTTAAGAGACTAGCCTAAAATCCCAGAACTAATGAGCCAGGAGAAATGACATTTACTTGGAGCCCTTGGATATAGTAACTGGACACAGGTCTGTACTGGGGAGGCATGAGTGCTTCACCAGAAGGCACTTTATTTACAATAGAGACAGTATGTAAATTATTCTTACGAGAGGTAAGCTGCAACAGAGCAGAGTAAAGTTTTAGTGCAGACACTGTTTTAGTTAAGCAGCATATCTTCCTTCGGGTAACCCTCCCTCCTCCAACTCCAAGTGATCTTGAAGGAGCAGCCAATCACAGTGCCCTATAGGGATGACCAGGTGATCCAAGCTGGCCCAACCAGAGAACGTGGTGGTTAATTTCAGCCTGAGCACGTGACTCAAAACAGGGCCTTTTCAGGAACTGGTAAATGGATACTATAGGGGGAAAAGTTCTTGGTGCTAAGCTCAAAATATGAGAGCCAGGGGCAACTCAGGCACAAACTCATTTAATCCTCAGGACAACCCTACTGTTATCATCTCGATTTCACAGATAAGGAAACTGATGCCCACTGGGCCATCAGTTAGCAAGGTCACACAGTTAACAAGTGCTGTAGCCAGGGTCTGAACTACTCAGGCAGTTTGACCACAGAGCCGGCAGCCTTAACCACTAATGAACGCTAAGCCACAACGGGAGGTGGCAGAGAGTAAAGTCAAGAGTCTCAAAGGAGCTTGGTGACTTTGTGAAGGAGGAAGGAAGAGGCTGTGTGTAATTGGGAGGAAGACACTCACCATACAGGCCTGAGCCAGGCTCATGGCCAGACGGAACCGGGCAGACATAGCAAGAGGCAGCAGGGGGCTAAGGCCGGAGCCCACAGCAGGGTTGATCACACGCAGGCAACGGACCACAGCTTCTACAACCAGCTCAGTGGTGAAGGCTCGCAGGGTCTGCACATCTGGAGGAACTGCCCTGAAGAAGAAGGAGGCAGGCTCGATGGGGGGTGGGGGGAAGCAGTCAGGAAACAGGGATGAGGCTGGGCCGTGCTGCCTTCTGGAAGCCCTAGTACTGGGATGGGGTAGGGAGGGTGGCCACAGTTCAGACAGGTCCTGGGTGTTGCTGGCTGACTTCCATTTGGAAAACTGAGAATGGGGGGAGTCCTCAGGTCCTAAGATCTTGGTGTAGAACGGTGGATGGAAGGGATCCGAGTTCAAAAAATCTCAAATTTCCCTATGCCTAAAAGCCCCAAATTTCTGGGGTCTGGGAAGGCCTAGGAGCCCAGGTGGAATAGCCTCTGGGTTTCTGCATCCCCAGATATCATGTTTGCTGCATGTCAGAGGCCCCTAGATACTGACCTGCTAGAATTTTGAGACTAGATGTTGGGAGGCTGGAGTTTTCAGGAGTTCCAAATGTCAGAGTCCCTGGGTATCAGGACCACCCAGTCTCAAGCAATCCAGAAATCAAGCTCCCTAGATGTTGTCATCTTGGGTTTTTAGGACCCTTGAATGCAGGAGTCCTTGTGCGTCGGGGTCACCAAGCATTAAGGCCACCAGATTTTATAGAGTCCTGGGGTTTTAAAAGGCTCAGGTATTGGGAAACCAGGTTTGAAGGTTCCCAAGTATCCAATCCCAGGGGATTTTGGAGTCCCTGAGTGCCAGGATCCCAGAGTTTTATGTTCCCTGGTTCACAGGATAAAGGTGGCTTAGAATCTCCAGATGTCAGAGTCCCAGGGTATTGATGTCAAGATCCACAGATTTCAGGATCCCGGGTCTTGAGGTTCCAAGGTTTTAAGGTCTCGAGGTGTCTAGGTCCTGGAGTTTGGGGTTTACCAAGTGTAGAGGTCAAAGGGTTTGGGAGGCCCCGTGTGTGTGTGTGCGTGCGTGTGTGTGTGTGTAAGGAGGAGGGAGGGTCTTAGGGTCCTGAAGTTGCAGCCCTAGATGTCAAGGTCCAGAGTTTTGGAGTCCCGGATGTGGGCATTCCGGGGTGGGCGGGGGCTGTGTCCTTACGTGCCGGCCTGTCGCAGGGAATGGATGAGGATTCGGTCCGCCTCCTCCATGGTAGAGCCGTGTTGGAGTCCGAGGTTGGGTCCAGGGCCGGGTCCGAGCAAGAGAGGCGCAGCTGTGGAAAGCCCGCTCCCTGCTCGCGGTCCAAGGAGTGTCACGGGCTGCGCGAGGAGAGCCGGGAAGTGTAGTTCCGAGACCCAGTTCGGCGCAAGCCGGATGCCTGTCGTTCTGGTGTGAATGGGCGCGCGCAAGCTTGAGCGTGCAATGGCTGCTGGGAGTTGTAGGTCTGGTTTTGTTTGTTTTCTCTTTCCTGCAGCCCAGTGCGCTCTTCCAAGTGAGCAAAGGATTATACTGCACGCGCAAGTGTGTGTGTGTGTGTGTGTATGTCAGGAAGGAAGGGGGAAGGAGCGGGACGGAGAGAGGCTTCTATACTCATTCATTTAAGGCAGCATTCATCTTCTAGATTGTAAAAGTGTACAAGTTAAGGCAGGGGCTTTCGCACAAAGCGACTAGGTTTGAGTCTCAGCTCTGCAACTTGCTAAATGTGCAACCGTGGGCAGGTTACATAGCTTCCCTGTGTCTTAGTTTCCTCTTCTGTAAAATGGAACTGTTAATGTACCTGCTTCCTAGGATTAAACAGAATTAACTCACGTAAAGCAGCGTTGAAATGTGTGCCTGATACATAATACAGTAAAAAACAAAAACAAACAAAAACCACTATGTAAGTTACAGTCACTAGTATTCATGCATTCAATAAATGCTTTATTTTAATGTTTTATATATATATATATATATATATATATATATATACACTCCAGAGAATAATTACATAGTAAACATCCATATAACCACCATTCATGAAAAAGACCACCCTGTCTCCACTGCTCAGTAGTGCCACGTTTGTCATAAATCACGTGTACCTATATGTGGGACTCAGTTTCTGAACTCTATGCTGTTCGTAATTTCTCTTGCTTTATAACAAGCTTTGATACCTGATATAGCAAGTCCTCCCATCTTGTTATTTTTCAAAGCATTTTGGCTTTTCTAGGTCTTTTGTATATCAATATACATTTTTAGAATCAGTTTGTCAAATTTCAAGGAAAAATCTCTTGAGATTTTTTTTAAATTAATTTATTTATTTTTGGCTGTGTTGGGTCTTTGTTGCTGCGCGTGGTCTTTGTTGCGGCAAGCGGGGGCTACTCTTTGTTGCGGTGCGCGGGCTTCTCACTGCAGTGGCTTCTCTTGTTGCGGAACACGGGCTCTAGGCGCTGTGGCTAGAGCCACAGTAGCTGTGGCTCGCGGGCTCTAGAGCGCAGGCTCAGTAGTTGTGGCACACGAGCTTAGTTGCTCCGCGGCATGTGGACTCTTCCCGGACCAGGGCTTGTGTCCCCCGCATTGGCGGGCGGATTCTTAACCACTGCACCACCAGGGAAGTCCCTTCTGAGATTTGTGTTTGGGACGGCATTGAATCTCTGGATCACTCTGGGAAGAATTGACATCTTCACAATATTGACTATTTCAATTAGTAAATTTAATGTATCTCTCCATTTATTTGGGTCCCCTTTAATCACTTGAAAATATTTGATAATTTTTTTCCATGGAGATCTTGCACATATGTTATGTTAGGTCTATTCCTACATACTTCGAATTTCAGATACTGTTGGGAAACAATTATCATTTTTCTTATTTTAGTTTCTGACTCTGGTGCTAGTATATATTTTGTAAAAATATTTTTTTAAAAATCTGTGCCTTTTCTGTTGCCAGACTCTGGCCCACAAGTGTCCCATCTTCACCCCTCCTCACCTTCCCATCCGACCCTGTTATGGCCCCGCCCTGTGACCTTAATCCCTCCAAAGCTGGGGGAAGAGAGGGGGGCTGTGTGCAGATGGCTCTTCAACCTGGAAAGGAGGATGGCGGCATCTGAAGGCGGGAAAGGTGAGAGCAGGTTTCCACCCCTGCAGACCCTTGGAGCAAGCCTGGGCTCTGCTCCATCCTCAGCCCCTCTGACCCACCCACTGCCCACCAGGACCCCACCCCTGGAGAGCCTTTAGGGGACCAGAATCACATCATCCTGTTCCCATCCCAGCCAGCCCCAAACACAGCCTTAGATCCCAACTGAAACCCAACCGAATCCTGGCCCTGATCCCTATCCTAGCGCCCACCCCAACTTCAACTCCAGTGCCAGCCCCAAGCTTAATCCTAACACAAACTTTACCAACCAGAGGGCAAACCCCTGTTAGAATCCAAACCCCAACATGAATACAGACCTTACCATGAGCTCTAAAGTTACCGAAACTCAACCCCAACCCCTGGATATAAGCACTGTTAGTGAGTGGGTCTCTGACTTTCCAGAAAGAGTGCAGACCCATTTTTTTTTTTTGTGGTACGCGGGCCTCTCACCGCTGTGGCCTCTCCCGTTGCGGAGCACAGGCTCCGGACGCACAGGCCCAGCGGCCATGGCTCACGGGCGCAGCTGCTCCGTGGCATGTGGGATCTTCCTGGACCGGGGCACAAACCCGTGTCCCCTGCATCGGCAGGCGGACTCTCAACCACTGCGCCACCAGGGAAGCCCCAGACCCATTTTTAAGTACCAGAGAGAGAGAGAGAGAGAGAGAGAGAGAGAGAGAAAGAGAATACACACTTGATGGTGGTAGTAAGTTGTGAAGGCTTAGAGTCAGAGACTGCCTGGATTTGGCTCCCAATTCAGCTACTTCATCAAATCACTTAACCTCTCTTTTTGCATCAATTTCTCCGCCTGCAAAATGGGGATAATACTATGTGCCAGACACTCTTCTGAATGCTGAACTCATTTAATCCTCACAGCGACCCTATATTGTAGGTACTCTTACTGTCATCTCATTATACAGATAAGGAAATTGAGGCTCAGAGAGGTTACATAATTTGCTCAAGGCCACACACAGCTACCAAGTGGTAGAGTCAGGATTTAAATACAGATAGCTTGTTTCCTCCAAAGCTGGGTGTCTTAACCAGGCCAACCCACTGCCCCTTGGAGACTGAAACAAGGCCATGGGACTTGGGAATGGCTTTAGCTGAAAACCCCAGTGCAAAACTCAGATCCCACCCAAACTCAAGTTAAACCCTAACCTTGATCCTAATTCAAATTCCAAGTCATTCAAATATCCAGTCCTAACCCTAAATCATATCTCAAGAACACTTTACTCCCACCGGTATTTAAACCCAACCCAAACTCTACTACTCAAATTTAATCCTAAACTTGCTTCCAGCTATAAACTTAATCCTACCCCATGCCAATTCAAGCTCTACCCCCCAAATCTAACACCAAACCCTACTTCAATTAGAAACATAATCTCACCCTCACTCCCCTATAAACTCTCACTCTATCGTCAATCAATCAACTCCAATTCCAACTCTTATCCCCCAATCTTTAACTCGGGTACCCTCAACTTTCCCTAATTTTACATGCTCTTCTCTCCTTCCCTCAGACAGAGGGATAGGATCATGTAGGAGGCAGCCATGATTGCCCCAATACCCTGTCCCCCCCCCCACTCGGTCTCTCCACACAGACACCACCCCAGAGCCCAGTCCAGCCAACGGGACAGGCCCTGGGCCCGAATGGGGGCTGTGCCCTGGGCCCCCAGCATCAGGTGGTGAAATCGGCGGGGCATCCAGCCTGGGGACCCCTAAGCGAAGGACTCAGCACAGTAAGCACAAGACAGTGGCAGTGGCCAGTGCCCAGCGCTCACCCCGGGCACTCTTCTGCCTCACCCTGGCAAACCCCCTGCGGCGGTCCTGCATCAGCATCGTGGAATGGAAGCATCCTGGAAGGCCAGGGGCAGGGCTCAGGGGTGAAGGTCACCAGGGTACCAAGAGTCAAGGATTAAGCCAGGGCTGGAATGGAAGAGGGCTGAGGTCACCAGGGATCAAGGATTAAGAACTGGATTCAAGGGGGAGTTGAGAAAGGTGAAGGTCACCGGGGGGATCAAGAGTCAAAGACTAAATCTCAACAAGAGTTGAGGATGGCTAAGGTTTCCAGGGGGGTCAGAGTCAAGGCCTTGGTCAGGGCAGGGGCTGGGAATGTCAGAGCTGGTCACCTTAGGGTCAAGGGTCAGCATTGGGTGGGGAGGGCCCCAAGGGAATGTGGGGCTCTGAGACCACTCTGCCTGGGTCCTTAACTGTGTCCACCTGAGGCCCTTCGACATCCTCATCCTGCTGACCATCTTTGCCAACTGCGTGGCCCTTGGGGTCTACATCCCCTTCCCAGAGGATGACTCCAACACTGCCAACCACAACCTGGTGAGGCTAGCCCCGCCCCACCCCGCCTCCAGCTAGATACAGCCCCAGTAGAGCCACACCTCAAGCCTTCCAGCCAGGCCCCGCCCCTCTCTGACCCAGATGACCCTCTCCTGCCCAGCCCCACTCTCGGTCCCCGCTACGCTCCTCTTCCCCTACCCCCTGTCAAACAAACCCCACTCCCAAATAACTTCCCGATCTCCCGCCCCCTACCCCCGGCTCCGCCCCCAGGAGCAGGTGGAGTATGTATTCTTGGTGATTTTCACTGTGGAGACCGTGCTCAAGATCGTGGCCTACGGGCTGGTGCTCCACCCCAGCGCCTACATCCGCAATGGCTGGAACCTGCTCGACTTCATCATCGTCGTGGTCGGGTGCGCCTCTGCAAGGGATACCCCCAACCCTAGCTCAACTTCCCACCGCAGGCCCGCTAAATTCGGGGCTCGGGGAAGCGACTGCTTCAGACTGCCTCCATTCGGCAGCCAGAATCAGGAATATGCATTTCCACTTACAGGGACTTGTACTTTTCCGAGGAGAAGGGAGGGGGGAAGGGGGGGTCCGAACGCCTGACCCCCGCCTCCTTGTCCTGTGCTCCCCCATCAGGCTGTTCAGCGTGCTGCTCGAGCAGGGGCCCGGACGCCCGGGGGACGCCCCGCATACCGGAGGGAAGCCGGGGGGCTTCGATGTGAAGGCGTTGCGGGCGTTTCGGGTGCTGAGGCCACTGAGGCTGGTGTCCGGGGTCCCGAGTGAGTGGCTCGTCCCCCGGGCTTGGAGGTAGCGGAGGGGAGAGCGGGAGGGGAGCTGAGCTGACCCCGCCCCTACGTTGCCCACCCCTCGCTCCCCACAGGCCTGCACATAGTGCTCAATTCCATCATGAAGGCGCTGGTGCCGCTGCTGCATATCGCACTTCTTGTGCTCTTTGTCATCATCATTTACGCCATCATCGGACTCGAGCTGTTCCTCGGACGCATGCACAAAACCTGCTACTTCCTGGGATCTGGTCAGCAAGCCCACCCCACCCCACCCCCGGGACAGGATACGCCCCCTCCATTGGCTCCTAAGCCCCACCCTGTTCTCAAGGGGACACACGCAAACTCACAACACTTCGCCCCCAAGTTCAGGCTCCGCCCCCAGATAAACAAGTCTTACCCCGCCCCTCCCATATTCAAGACTCCGCCCTCAATTCCAGACTACAACCGCCCCCCTAGCTAATTGCTCCGCCCTATCACAAGTTTCCACTCACAGGTTAAGGCCCTATCCCACACTGAAGACTCCATTCTCCAGAACTGGTCCCAAATAGTCAGGCCTTTTTCATCCACACCCAAACCCCTCTTGGCCCCACCCTTCTTTCAAGAGAGCCTCCCATATTCACAAGACTGCTCCTAGGCTCACGCCTCACTGTTACTCACAAGATTCTGCCCCAAGGTTTACAGTCCCACTCCTCAGATCCCTGTGGTTGGGCTTCACAGCTTCCCAGGGGTTCAGAATTCTGACCCAACACAGTCAGAGGCTAAGGGTTGTCTTTGATTTAGAAAAATCTAGAACCCTGAGGCGAGCTTCCCAGGTAGGCGGGCGTCCAAGGTGGCAACGACTGTGGGTGGGCGTGCTTCGGGTTCCAGAGCTCCAGTCTTCCCACAGACGTAGAGGCGGAGGAGGACCCATCGCCCTGTGCGTCATCGGGATCGGGGCGTGCTTGTACGCTGAACCAGACCGAGTGCCGTGGACGCTGGGCAGGTCCCAACGGAGGCATCACCAACTTCGACAATTTCTTCTTCGCCATGCTGACAGTCTTCCAGTGCATCACCATGGAAGGCTGGACTGACGTGCTCTACTGGGTGAGGTGGACGGCGGGCACACAGTGCAGAAGCTGCACCTGCCTTTCCTCACCGAGCTCGGGCGGGAGTGTCCGCCTACCCTGAGGGATGCATGCCCCTTCTCTCTCCCTAGATGCAGGATGCCATGGGGTATGAGCTGCCCTGGGTGTATTTCGTGAGTCTTGTCATCTTTGGATCCTTCTTCGTCCTCAACCTTGTACTTGGTGTCCTGAGTGGGTGAGGAACCTAGACACCTACCCGGGCCTTCCTTCCTGCCCCTCAGCCCCTGTCCCTTTACTTTGTTCCTGGCAAACTGCTAGGCATCCTTCAAAACCCATTTAAAATACCCCTTCATTCATTCAATCAACATTGAGCATCTACTGTGTGTGAGGCACTGTTTCAGGAATGGAACACGAGACAAAAATCTCTGCCTTCCTGGATATTACATTCTGGTGGGGAGAGACAGACAATAGCAACATACACAATAAATGTGTGTGTGTACATACACACACACACATATGTGTAGTGTCTTATATGGAATATGTGCTATGGAAAGAAAGGAAGAGTTAAGATAGGAATGCCGAGATCTTGTAATTACAAATAAGGACAATCAGGACAGGCCTCCTTGAGATGGTGT
This sequence comes from Stenella coeruleoalba, assembly GCF_951394435.1. Taxonomy (NCBI): domain Eukaryota; kingdom Metazoa; phylum Chordata; class Mammalia; order Artiodactyla; family Delphinidae; genus Stenella; species Stenella coeruleoalba. The sequence goes on along the minus strand of NC_137152.1, from coordinate 38,364,188 downwards.
TATCTGAGTAAAAGTGTGAAAGAGATTGAGCCATGTGGGTATCTGAGGAAAGAGTGTTCCAAGCAAAGGGAACAGCCAGTGCAAAGGCTCCAAAGCTAAAATGTGCTCAGCATATTCAAAGAACAGCAAGGGGGTCAGCGTGACTGGGAGGTGACGGCAAGGGGGCCAGGGTTGTTCCCCCACCTAACCCTCTATTCTCCTCCCTCAGAGAGTTCTCCAAGGAGAGGGAGAAGGCAAAAGCGCGAGGGGACTTCCAGAAGCTTCGAGAGAAGCAGCAGCTGGAGGAGGACCTGCGGGGCTACCTGGACTGGATCACACAGGCGGAGGAGCTGGACATGGAGGACCCCTCAGCTGATGGCAACTTTGGTTCTGTGGCTCAAGAGGGCCAGGCCAGCCACCGTAGGCAATCCCAACCTGGCCCATTCCCTGCTCCACGCATCCTCAGATGTGGGCTGCCCTCCTGAGATCCAGCCCCAGCCCGCAGCAACTCTAGGCCCCTGGGTCTTCCCTGGAGGTCCAGTGGTTAAGACTCCGTGCTTCCACTGCAGGGAGCACGGGTTCGATCCCTGGTCGGGGAACTAAGATCCCACATGCCATGCTGCGCAGCCAAAACAAAAACAAAAACAAAAAAAAACTCTAGGCCCAGCCTCCGGTTAGGACACAGAAGCCAGACTCAGATACCCTTCCCAGACTGCACCCAGAACAAAGACTCCAAATAACACACACACACACACACACACACACACACACACACACACACACACACGCACGCGCGGCCCTAACCCCACCCCAGGCCGTGCTCCATCACTGTCCTCCATGTCCCCACAGGGCCGCAACTGGCAGAGCTGACCAATAGGAGACGAGGACGTCTGCACTGGTTCAGTCACTCCACCCACTCCACACACTCCACCAGCAGCCACGGTGGGGGTCCAGCAAGGTTGACAAGGGGGAGGAATGGGTAGGCAGAGGAGAAAGCCAAAGGCAGAACCCTGGGATCTTCATGTGCCGACCTCTTCTTCCACCCTGCGCACAGCCAGCCTCCCAGCCAGTGACACCGGTTCGATGGCAGAGACCCCAGGCGATGAGGAAGAGGAAGAGGGGGCTCTGGCCAGCTGTACACGCTGCCTGTGAGGGCCCCCAGCCCTTGACCCCTGACCCAGCCAGAACCCAGAACAGACCCTGACCCCAATCCTTACTTTAGCCTCCAACCTTGACCTCAGCCCCTGACCCTCGCTGCTGACTGCCGCTCAGCCCCTGACGATGCCTGCCTCCCATCCCCCTCTTTTCCAGAAACAAGATAATGAGAACCAGTGTCTGGTGAGTTGGAAAAGTTGTGTGACTGCTGGACCCCATGACTTTGTGAGCCCCACCTCCAAGCCCTCCAAGCCCCTCATGACCGCCGGGCTCCCCCACCTGAGCCCCCCAGAACAGGCTTAGGTAGGTGATCTCAGCCGGTGGGTTCCCCATCCCCACAGCCGCTGCCTCCGCCGAGCCAACCGGGGCCTTCGGGCGCGCTGCCGGCGGGCTGTGAAGTCCAATGCCTGCTACTGGGCCGTGCTGCTGCTCGTCTTCCTCAACACGCTGACCATCGCCTCGGAGCACCACGGGCAACCCATCTGGCTCACCCAGATCCAGGGTGCACCCCCCAGCCTGCCAGCCCTCTCCCCCAGCCCCCAATTCCTTCCACCCCAGAAGCTCCAATCCAGGATCTCTCGGGTGCCCCACACCCCCAGATACTGCCCTCCTACCCAAGTAAACGCAGAAACTTTAGCCTGTTCCATCCTACCTTGTAGCTTACACTTGTATAGCACTTGCTGTGTGTGTCAAGCTCTGTTCTCAGCACTTTACCTGTACTCACTCAATTTCTCTTCACTGCAACTTTAGGTGAATTAAGTACCAAGGTGCAGTAAGTGACTAATCCCAGGACTCAGCTAGTGAGTGACAAACCCAGGCAGCCTGGCTCCAAAGTCCAGGCTCTTAACACCACACTGTCTGGACAAGTTAAGCCCTCTGTGCCTCAATTTCCCCATCTACAAAATGGGAATAGTATTAGTATCCACTTCAGGGGGTGGCAGGGAGGATTAAATGAGTTAAAGTGAAAAATGCTTAGAACATTGCCTGGCCCACATAAAGCTAACACTTTACAAGTGTTAGCTCTTACTATTATTCACCTTAATCTCAGCCCCCAACCTGAATACTGAGTACACTTCTAATCCCAACCCTCAAACCAGCCCCAGTCCCAACTAAACACCAGATTCTAACTCTACCGTTGAATTGGAGTTTTTCTGTATTCATAGAGACTGACCGAAGCCCACACCCCAGCTCTGCCCCTCGCCCCAGCTCCAAGCCCCTCAAAACCTTGCCCACTGTGACCTACAAACTCACCTGATCCCTAGTCCTAACCACACCGCCGGCCTGTGCCTGGACGGATACCAACTACCCCAGATCGCCCCATGGCCCCTACCTCCCCACATTTCACCACAAAAAACTGACTAACCCAGTCACCCCTGCCCCTCTCCCCACAGAGTATGCCAACAAAGTGTTGCTCTGTCTGTTCACGGTGGAGATGCTTCTCAAGTTGTATGGTCTGGGGCCCTCTGTCTACGTCTCCTCCTTCTTCAACCGCTTTGACTGCTTCGTGGTCTGTGGGGGCATCCTGGAGACCACCCTGGTGGAGGTGGGCGCCATGCAGCCCCTGGGCATCTCGGTGCTCCGCTGTGTGCGTCTCCTCAGGATATTTAAGGTCACCAGGTGTGTGTGTGTGTGTGTGTCGGGGGAGAGGACGGGGGCCCCAAACACAGCCCCAACAGCCACCACCCCAGCTCCAATGATGACTGTATCCTCATCACCATTCATTTATCAAATATCCATTGAGCGCCTACTGCATACAAGGTGCCCTTCCAGGCCCTAGGGAAACACCAGGAATCAAAGCAGACACAAGTTCCTGCCTTCCTGGAGATTAAAGTCCGCTGGGGAGGGTGTCTACTCCATTTCCATCCCCTTCCTCAGCCTCAACTTCAGCTAGAACATTATTCCCAACCCCATCTCCAAACTCAACTCCATACTCATCCCCGACCCAAACCCCATCCCCCACCCCCAACCATAACACCATCTCTAACCCCAACCACCAACCACTCATCATCCACAAGCTCATTTACAGCCCCATAACCCAAGCCCAAGCCCAAGCCCACCTCCAGCCTCATTCCTAGCTCCCAGCCTCATCCCCATCACTAGCCACAACCCCCACATCCCAAACTCATAACCATCAGCCTATCTCCAAACGCAAACCCATCCCCAGTCCCAGCCCCAATCTCATCCCCATCCATCCTCTCCTCTATCCCAACCCTCAGCCACAGACTTATCCCCGACTCAGTCATCTACAGCTCCAAATATTCCCCAACCCCATCCCCAGCTACAATCCCTAACCCCAGGCCCAACCTGAAACCCAGTTTTAGCTTCACCAACTTCCATATACCCTCCATACTAACCTCATCTCCCCTAATGCCAACACCAACCCCGAATACAACCCTCCCCTTACTTCTTATTCTCACCTCACCCCAACTCCAAAATCACTTCCAACAATGACACAAAAGCTCATCTTAACCCAGTCCGCCCCAGTGCATCCCAAGCTGGAGCCCTGCCCCGGCTCCTGACTCACCACTGGACATGTCAACCCTTCCCCCTCCATCTCTGCTGCAGGCACTGGGCATCTCTGAGCAATTTAGTGGCGTCCCTGCTCAATTCAATGAAATCCATTGCATCCTTGCTGCTTCTCCTCTTCCTCTTTATCATCATCTTCTCCCTGCTTGGCATGCAGCTGTTTGGGGGCAAGTTCAACTTTGACCAGACACACACCAAGCGAAGCACCTTTGACACCTTCCCCCAGGCCCTCCTCACTGTCTTTCAGGTGAGACCTGGAGATTATGGGATGGGTGGGCAAAGCGGGGGGACCCAAGGTTGGGGAAAGGGTCCCAAGAGTTTCACGGTGACCTCCCACCCCCAGATCCTGACAGGTGAGGACTGGAATGTGGTCATGTATGATGGTATCATGGCCTATGGCGGCCCCTTCTTCCCAGGGATGCTGGTATGCGTGTACTTCATCATCCTCTTCATCTGCGGCAACTGTATCCTCAGAGCCTTGGGAGGCTGGATCGTGGCAGGGCTGGGGAAGGATAATGGGGACATGGGCACTCCATAGGCAGGCTGCTTCTCCATCCTTGTAGCCTGAGCTCACCCCAGACATCCTGTTGAACGTGTTTCTTGCCATTGCTGTGGACAACCTGGCCAGTGGAGATGCAGGCACTGACAAGGACAAGGGCAGGTGAGGTCTGGCTCTGCCTCCAAGACAGTCTCTCCCTAGGATCCCTGACTGGGACCCTCCCACACACATCCCACACCACCAGAGATGCCTTGGTCACTCTGGCAATCTCCATCTGCAGATCCAACCTTCCAGTCCTCATTCACTGAACATGCATTTATTGAGCACCTACTTTTTGCCAGGCCCTGTTCTAGATGCTAAAGAGACAGCAGGGGTCAAAGAAGACAGAGTCCTTGCTTTCATGGAGCTGACATTCTAGTTGGGGAAGGCAAGCAAAACAAACAAATTAATATATAATAATATAATTTACTTAAATATATGTTAATAATATGTAATGTAGAAAAAGAAAGCAGAGTAAGAGAGTAGAGAGAAATGAAGATTGCTATTTTGGTTAGGGTAATCAAGGAAGGCCTCTATGAGAAGGTGACAGCTAAAGAGAGGCCTGAATGAAGTGGGGGAGTGAGCGCCATGCAAATATCTGGGGAAAGAGTGTTCAAGGCAAGGGGACAGCAAGTGCAAAGGTCTTGAGATGATAATATTCTTAGCACATTCAAAAAACACCATGGAGGGAATTCCCTGGCAGTCTAGTGGTTAGGACTCGGCTATTTCACTGCTTTCACCCGGGGCCCCGGGTTCGATACCTGGTCTGGGAACAAGGAGAGTGGTAGGAGGTGAGCTCAAATGGGGGGAATAGAAAAGCCAGATGAAGGGCATTCTGGGCCATGGTGAGAACTTTGGGTTTTGCTCTGAGTGGTGGGAAGCCATGGGAGGGGTGTGAGCAGAGGAGGAGGAATGTATCAGATGTAGAATTTAACAGCATCCCTCCTGCTGCTGTGAGAATAGACTAAGGGGATGAGGGAGGAAGCAGGGAGGTTGTATGGGACCTGAGAAAGGTCTGTTCTGATTGCAATGACCCCCTCCCTTGGCCTTGCCTATCTGCTTCGATCCTTAACAGTCACCTCCTCCCCAATTTCCTCGCACAGGGAGAAGAACACTGAGGAAACTCCACAGGAGAATGGAGCACTGGTGAGTTAGAGGCCTGGGCACTGTCTACACCTCCCACTACCACCAATATCTGTCTATGCGTGTGTGTCTTTATCCCGCATCCTCTGCCTATTCATTCCTTCTTTATTGTGTCCCTCCCATGCCTCCCCTGTGTCCATCCCCCCATCATCGATGCCTACCCCATCATCAATGACCCCCATCTTCCTGTCCCCAGGTACCTGGTGGGGAGAATGAGGAAGAGGAAGGTGCAAAAAATGAAGGAGCAGGCAAGTGGGAAAGACCAGGTGGAAGAGGTATGGGACCTTGGGGACAGCACCCAGGTGGAGCTCGTGACCCCTGAGACCCTCCTCTCTGGAGAGCAGCCTTCTCCAACATCATCTTAAAAATAATGGGCTTGGTGTGTGGCCAGGAACATTTGAGACGCTGAGATTAGAGAAGAGAAACAGACGTTTTGTTTTACTGCAGAACTTCTCAGAGCCTTTATTATAAATAGTATGTATATGACTGAAGATGGTAATGTGCGTTCAACACACATTTACTGAGCCCCTCCTGTGTCCCATGCACTGTTCTAAGTGCTGAGGACACAACAGTGAACAAAACAGTCTGAAATCCCTTCTCTGAGGAGCTGACACTCTAGCAGGGAGATGAGAATTGACCACATGACAAGCACTGTTCTAGGTGCTTTACATACATTTTCTCAACTAATTCTCTCTCCTTTGATCTTCTTCTGCTGCCAGGCATGGAGGAAGAGGAGGAGGAGGAGGAGGAGGAAGAGGAGGAGGAGGAAGGGGGTGCAGGGCATGTGGAACTCCTGCAGGAAGTTGTACCCAAGGAGAAGGTGGTACCCATCCCTGAGGGCAGCGCCTTCTTCTGCCTCAGCCAAACCAACCCGTGAGTGCTGCGAGTGTACAGGGAGTTGGGGCAGGAGGGGCTGGGGCAGGGGGAGGACCAGGGAGCAGCCAAGGCTGGGGGGGGGCGTGCACGGCCTTATGCAACAGGGCCCATGCTGTGTCTCTCGGGCTCCCCCAATCAACTCTGCGGTCCTGTGTTCTGACCATGGACCATTCCCCACTCCCCAGGCTGAGGAAGGCCTGCCACACCCTCATCCACCATCACGTCTTCACCAATCTTATCCTGGTGTTCATCATCCTCAGCAGTGTGTCCCTGGCAGCTGAGGACCCCATCCGAGCCCACTCCTTCCGCAACCACGTGAGCCTTGGGCTGGGGACTCAGGGGACACTCCCAAGGGTGTCCTACTGGGCACAAGCTGGGGCCAGGGTGGAGGCAAGGAGAAGACCCCTAGCTGGGCAGAGAGAGAGGAGCAATAATGGCAGCTGCAGCAGTGCCAGCCTTTATTATGAGTGCAACACACTTGGGGAAGCACCAGGGAGGTGATCAGTGTTTGGCAGAGGAGGGAGCTGTGCTCAGAGGTTGAGCAGCCCAAGGGCGCCCATGTAGCTGAGTAGAGGCAGAGGAACCCAAATCTGAACCCTTGTCTTTCTGGTGGCCAAGGCTTTTGCCTTGTAGAAAAGTCCTTGATGATGATGATGATGGGAGAGAGAAAGAGAGGGAGGGGAGGAGAGAGGGAGGGAGGGACAGCAAAACTTACTGAGAGATACACACAGCTAGGATCCCCCTCAGCCATGACTCGGTGGCTCCCCCTCTTTCTTGCCCCCCAGATTCTGGGGTACTTCGATTATGCCTTCACCTCCATTTTCACTGTGGAGATTCTACTAAAGGTGACTAATGGACCCCCCATCATACCCCCAGTTACCCCAACCTACTCCCCATCCATCTCTGCAGCCCATCTCTCCTGCTTCCATCCCCAACTCCCCTCTCTTCCCTGGATCTGGGGTCTAACTATCCTGATGGCCCCCTACTCCCCAGATGACAGTGTTTGGGGCTTTCCTGCACCGTGGCTCCTTCTGCCGTAGCTGGTTCAATCTGTTGGATCTGCTGGTGGTCAGCGTGTCCCTCATCTCCTTTGGCATCCAGTGAGTGACACCTGCCTACCCCATTCCTCCAAGAGCCAAGGCCAGGCCTGGGCCATGGCCTGAGGACTGCCCCCTCCTCAGCTCCAGTGCCATCTCGGTGGTGAAGATTCTTCGAGTACTCCGAGTACTACGGCCCCTCCGAGCCATCAACAGGGCCAAAGGACTCAAGGTAATCCCATCCCACCCAAATCCATGGGACCCAGACCCTGCCCCGCCCCTGGGGCCAGGATCACTGATCCGACTGACCATTTGCAGTGATGCATGACCACACAGCCTGGCCACAATGTGTAACCACACGGCCCTGACCACTGGCCATGTGGCCTCATCCATGTTCCTTACAAGTGACCATCCATTCCTTACCAAAGGCCACGTTTCTGTGATCCAAGTTCCTGACATGTGGCCACATACCCCTGTCTGGCAAACACATTTCCCGTTGGTACCCACACATCCTTCACCCAAGACCACATGTTCCTGACCCAAGTCCCTGAGCTCCATCCATGCCCAGAGTCCTTGCCCTGTGGCCACCATGGCCTGCGGTGTCCATGAGCCATATCTGTGGGTGTCTGCAGCACGTGGTGCAGTGTGTGTTCGTGGCCATCCGGACCATCGGGAATATCATGATTGTGACCACGCTCCTGCAATTCATGTTCGCCTGCATTGGCGTGCAGCTCTTCAAGGTGGGAGGAAACACTGGAGGGAGGCCCAGGCATGAATCAAGGCACGGGGCCGGGGGATGAAGGGTGAATCTGCTTGACAAATATCCTCTCTGCAGGGGAAATTCTACAGTTGCACTGATGAGGCCAAACACACACCCCAAGAATGCAAGTGAGTGCCTGAAACCCTGCCCTCCATGGAGCCCAGGACCCTCTTAAAGTCCAAAGAGGCCCCTAGATCTCACCCAGGCCTCTAAAACCCCTAGATCTTCCTCCAAAGAACTGCAGAGACCCCCCAGATTTTATCAAGGCCCCCAAGACCCCAGAATTCCTCAAGACCCAAAGATACATCCCGAGAATTCTCCCAAGAACGGCAAAAGCCCTCAGACATCACCAGTCCTTAAGAGGCCCCCCCCCAATAACCGCCCAAAACCCCTCTCCACATTCCCCAGAGTTACCTACATTCCACTCCAGAATCCCAACCATCCCCAAACACCCGACCCCCACCACCAAGTCCCCAGCTTCCGTCTTGAGACTCCTACAGAGGGTAATAGTTCGCTGAAATGGTTCGCTGAACCATTCTTGGTTCAAATTCGTCTCATGAGACTTGGTTACATTCCTTAACCTTGATGAGTCCCACTTTCCTCAACTGAAAAATGGGGATAAAAAGAGTGTGGATTTCACAAGGTTGTTGTGAGGAGCAAATGAGTTACTACAAAGAGAATGTACTACAATGTAAAGTTAGTACATGTAAAGCCTAGCACAGTGCCTGGCATATACTTAGTGCTGATAAATGTTGGCTGTTATTTGTATTGCTTTTTCCTGGATGGCAATGATGGTGATAATAATGTTGCTGACAGCTAACGTATACGGCCCCAACAATATGCCAGACACTGTTCTCATTGATTAACAAAATTAATCCTTGTAACAAGCCAGGAAATACGTTCTGTCATTATCCTTATGTCATAAATGGGGAAAACTGAAGCACAGAGGTTAAATGCCCAAGGTCACCCAGCCAGTAAATGGAAGGGCAGGATTGGAACCCAGGCTATCCAGCTCCACCACTATGCCCTGCTGCCTCCGTACTGGAGACACCAGTCCCCATTCCACAGCTCCCTACCCCTCCTCACCCACCCAGCATGTCTGCAACATCCACAGGGGCTCCTTCCTGGTCTACCCCGATGGAGATGTGTCAAGGCCCCTGGTCCGGGAGCGGCTCTGGGTCAACAGTGATTTCAACTTTGACAATGTCCTTTCAGCCATGATGGCCCTGTTCACTGTCTCCACCTTCGAAGGCTGGCCTGCGTGAGGGGCAGGGCCCCAGGGATGGGCAGGGGACTGGGCAAGAGTCTTTAGGGGATTGGCTTTGGATATCCTGGGGATGGGTGGAAGGGTAACTTGGGATGTGAAGAAGGTCTCTGGAGAGTGGATAGGGTTTTCTGGGGACTGGTGGGTGTATCAGATGACTAGGTGGGGATCTCCCAGAAGTTGGCCGGGGGTGCTTAGGGGACCTGGGTGAGGGGGCCTCCAAGAATTGGGTTAGAGAGGTCTCTGAGGCACTAGGTGGACGTCTAGAGAGGACTGCATGGGATTTAGTGGGGGTACCAGGTAGAGGTCTGGGGGGACTGGGTGGAGGTCTTGGAGGAGATGGAGCTGGAGATTCAGGGGTTTCCAGATAGCTGCACAAGTCTTTGGGAGTACTAGGTGGGGGGGGCGAGGGAGCAAGGAATTCAAGTTGATAGGACAGGGGACTTAGAGATCTTTGGGGGCTTGTTGGGGAGTTCTGGGGATCTGCATGGGGATCCTCAGATGGCTGGAGGAGAACTGGGAGTCTGTGGGAACTTAAGGGATTTGGGGGTCTTGGAGGGCCTGCATGGGGATTCTCAGGAAGGTTGGATGGGGATCTCTAGATCTCTGGAGGGCTGGGCTTTGGGAGTCTTTGAGGGCCGGGTGTGTAGGTCTCAGATAGTTAGGTCAGGGGATTTGGGGATCTTTGGGGATATTCTGGGGTGCCTAAGGTGTCTGGGGACAGGTCTGAGGTGTCTGGGATATCCCTTTACTTGCCTCCACTGGCTCCCCAGGCTGCTATATAAGGCCATCGATGCAAACGCAGAGAACAAGGGCCCCATCTATAATTACCACGTGGAGATCTCAGTGTTCTTCATTGTCTACATCATCATCATTGCATTCTTCATGATGAACATCTTTGTGGGCTTCGTCATCATCACCTTCCGTGCCCAGGGCGAGCAGGAGTACCAAGACTGTGAGCTGGACAAGAACCAGGTGACCTCCGACCCCTGATCCACCAACCCCCCACCCCCACCCCAATTCCTTGCCTCGGGACCCCACTGCTCACTCATGCCTTGCACCTATATGCAGCGCCAGTGTGTGGAGTATGCCCTCAAGGCCCAGCCACTCCGCCGCTATATCCCCAAGAACCCGAATCAGTATCGGGTGTGGGCCACTGTGAACTCTGCTGCCTTCGAGTATCTCATGTTCCTGCTCATCCTGCTCAACACGGTTGCTCTAGCCATGCAGGTCTGAGCTCCCCACCCTGATCCCGCCAGACACCTGACCCTATTCTGTCTGCACAAATCCTTGAGAACTGTCAGGAATGCTTTAGGCTGCAAGTAACAAAATCCCCAACTGACAGAGACTTAAGCTTTAAAGATATGTGCCACATATATTCAAATCAAAGGCCGATAATCATAAGTTGTATCCTGATTTCAGAGATGTGAGAATGTGGGAAAAATGGCAGATGGCAAATGTAAGTTGTCATTGACTGTGAAATGCACCCCAATTTCAGAGATTCTAAACTGTGAAAAGATGTGTATCCTTGGAGTCAATGAATTATGATAGTTACCTCACATAGCAAGCAGTGCAGAGGTAGGCTGTTTGCTCATTGCTCATCAGGGACCCAGGCTCTGTCTTTCTGCTCCACTATTCTTAGTAAGTTGGCGTTCATTCTCATGATTGTTGCTTCATGGTCACAAGTTGGCTGCCACAGTTCCAGATATCAAAACCACACTCAGAGAAGGAAAAAGGAAGGAAGCTTGCACCAAGGGACTCTCCTCACTCGACCCTTTTATTGGAAATCAAAAATATTTTTCACAGAAGCTACCCAAGCAGCAGCAAGCTTATGTTTCTGTCAGAACTAGCTGCAAGGAAAGCTAGGAAATCAAGGGCTGGGCTTTCCAATATCCATAATGGGAGGCGGACAGTGTGAGAGGTTTGGCCAACACATAGTGCTACCACATCCCCAGACTTACCTCAGTCCAAGACAGAGAATATTTGGTTGGGGTGGGGGGGGGGAATCTCTGCCTCAGGCTATGTCCCCACATCTGATTTTCTCCCCCAGCACTATGAGCAGACTGCTCCCTTCAACTATGTTATGGACATCCTCAACATGGTTTTCACTGGCCTCTTCACTGTTGAGATGGTGCTCAAAATCATCGCCTTCAAACCCAAGGTACCCCCAAGGCCTAGACCCATTCCTTAGGGTGGAACTCACTGCATAGCTCTCAGGGGGGCAGCAACCAGGGAGTCATGAGACTAGGGAGGAAGAGGGATCTAGATGCAGCCTTATCATGTGATCCAGCCTACACCCTGCCTCCCCAATGCCCCCAACCACTACTAGCCCCATACCCTAGCTTGCTAGCTCTGAGAAGACAGGGCACTGCTTTCCTCCTGTCTACAGCATTACTTTACCGATGCCTGGAACACGTTTGATGCTCTTATTGTGGTGGGCAGCGTAGTGGACATTGCCGTCACTGAAGTCAACGTGAGGACTGGCTCTCCACTAACCCACTCACCCCCTGCCAACCTTCCCTCACCTCAACCCCAGGGCTTTCTTTCACATGGGGAGGTGGTTCCCACTCACATCCACCCCACTCCTGGAGACTCAGAGCTCCTCCCTCTAGCTCTATCTCTTGAGTCCCTATTGGGTTCAGCCAAAGCCCCCTTCTACCAGCTCCCGCTCATTCATTTGCAAGCTATCCTCTGGCTCCAGCATCTCCTAAAATGACTCTCCTGTTATTTCTATTATTTTCTTCATTGCCTCATTGCCCCCTCCATTGGTCCCATCATCTCCACCAACTCCTGCTTTGACTCCATCATCTCCTCTGATTCCTTCATTGGCTCCATTTCCTCCACCGATACCATCGTCTCTGACACTGGGTCTTTCACGGTTCTGTCATCACCACTGACTGCACGGTTGGCTCCATCATCTCTTTCACTGGGTACTACATGGTCCTCCATTGACAATGCTGCTGGGTCCATATCTCCATCACTGGCTTCTCCATTGGATCCTCCATCGGTTCTCTCATCTCCATGAAACCACCGGCTTCATCATTTCCTCCATTGGCTCCAATATCTCTCCTCCACCATCTCCTGTGCCCTCTCCTCTACCTTTCACCCTCATTACCAACTTTTCCTTCAACCATCCTGATCCATTACCACGTAACCTTCCTTATCATCCCTTGGATAATAACTCTACCATCCATTATCCCCCATATCTCCTCCATCATTTCTCTCCTGTTCATTGGCCCTGTGATCTCATCATCTCCTCCATCACCTCTGTTTTGGCAATATCTCCGCGCAGAATGGTGGCCATCTTGGCGAGGTAGCCCCCCACCCCACCTCACAACAGGGACTCTCTGCCTCTCTCTTCACCAACCCTCCTTTCCTTTCTTCCCAAAAGTCCTTAGAAATGCTCCCTGACCACCCTGGGGCCTGGGTTCTGAGGGATTTGGAGGCTGGGAGGGCCAAAGCATGAGACAGGGAGGTGGCTGGGGCAAATGTGGACTGAGCATACCCACCACACGCCCAACCCCAGAGCTCTGAGGACAGTTCCCGCATTTCGATCACTTTCTTTCGCCTCTTCCGAGTCATGCGGCTGGTCAAGCTTCTCAGTAAGGGTGAAGGGATTCGCACATTACTCTGGACATTCATCAAGTCCTTCCAGGTAACTCCCCCACTCCTTTGTTCACCCCTCATCCCCACTTCACACCCTCAGCTTGTCCTTTTACTGCCCCCAGAACTACACCTTCCAGCATGCCATACCCATGTGCAGCTTACCATTTCCAGTTTTCTCTCTTTTGTGGGCTCTCAATTCCCAACACGTCTTGGCCTCACTGACCTTACTCTATTGTATTTAATACTGTGTCCGTATTTGGGAGACCCTGGCAGTCATGGGCACTTTGGGGATGGACCACATCTCTCAGCAGGCCCCAGCTTGAGTGCATTCTGGGGCTTAACAGTTCTCTGCCTGGACCTGAGTATCTATCCTCCTCTCCACCCCCATAGGCCTTGCCCTATGTGGCTCTTCTCATCGCAATGATATTCTTCATTTACGCAGTCATTGGGATGCAGGCAAGTGAGAACCCTGGGGAGCATCCCTCAGGCACTCCTCTGTTGAGGGGGGTTAGATAGGAATGAGCCCAAAGTGGGGGTAGAAAGACAGACAAGCTGCACCACCCTGAGTCAGTCCATACACCTGTGAAATGGGATCAGCAGTGCCTGCTTGTCAGGGTTATAAGGATCCTTTGGGTATTAGGTGTTGTGAAATGGATGGGAACCTGTAGGGGCACGGAGTCACCCCTCTGACACAGCCCCTGTATGCCCACAGATTTTCGGCAAGGTGGCTCTTCAGGATGGCACACAGATCAACCGAAACAACAACTTCCAGACCTTTCCACAGGCTGTGCTGCTTTTGTTCAGGTGACACACACACCCTCTCCCCTGCTGCTTTGATCTCCAGCATGCTTTTGGGTACCCACACATCCTCTCTGGGCCCCAGACTGCCTGAGCTATGGAAGTAACAGGGCAGCACGGGGCTCCATATTGCCTGAGACCTTTCCTGGCTGTGTTCTAAAGAATCTTTTAGAATATTCTAGCCTCAGCCATCCTTTTTCTGGCTGCAAGACGTGTACCTTTCATAGGCCTCAGCACCCCCTCTGTAAAATGCAAACATGATCGTCATCAACATGGCCACACCAGCTTTTAAAATATTGAAACGCTGTTTTTACCAGATGTAGCCCCTGGTAAGAAATAGGTCATATCCTCACCCCTCTGGCCCCCACAGCGGCCCTTGTCATGACTTCATAGCCTCCCCCCAAGATGGCACCACTGTGTGACCCGCAGGTGTGCTACTGGTGAGGCATGGCAGGAGATAATGCTTGCCAGCCTTCCTGGGAGCCGGTGTGACCCTGAGTCTGACTTCGGCCCTGGTGAGGAGTTTAGCTGTGGTAGCAATTTTGCCATAGCCTATTTTATCAGCTTCTTCATGCTCTGTGCATTCCTGGTAAGGACCAATCCCCACAACCACCACTACTGCCCCGGGGGCTGGTCCTGATGGGGATGAGGTGGGGAGCCCAGATCTTCAGAGAGGGTGAAAGGGCTGGCCTGACGACAAGATTAACCCGGGGACTCATGACCCAGTGACCATAGAAGCTTACCTCCGCCTCCCACCAAACCCCCCATACTCTTCTCTGCCCTTCACCTAACCTCTCCTACTCACTGGCCCACAGATCATAAATCTCTTTGTGGCTGTGATCATGGACAACTTTGATTATCTAACCAGAGATTGGTCCATCCTGGGCCCCCATCACCTCGATGAATTCAAGAGGATCTGGTCTGAATATGACCCTGGGGCCAAGTATGCCCTCTGACCCCATACCTGGGATACCAGAGGACAGTGCACTGCCTCACAGTCCTCCAACTCTGGAACCTCTGACCTATGCCTCCCATTACCCAGGCAGTAGATGCCCCAAGGTTCCCACTGCCCCTGTCCTCTGCCTTTTCCCCTCCCCCACTGACTGCCCTCCAGTTCTTCCCTGGCAGACTATGGGGTGTTGGTGGGGCGAGGGAGTGATGAGCTGGTAGGGCCTTGAGTAAGGACCAGAGGGGGTGTCTCCAACCCAGTAGTGCCTCTCTTCTACCCCCACCTTCCCCAGAGGCCGCATCAAGCACCTGGATGTGGTTGCCCTGCTGAGACGCATCCAGCCACCCCTGGGATTCGGGAAGCTGTGCCCACACCGAGTGGCCTGCAAGGTCTGTGCACCTGCCCACCACTGCCTCTGAGAGGACTGTCACCACACAGCAGGGGTGGGCAGGGACCCTGCCTTGGGTGGGGAGGGGGTGTTTGGTGGCATCCTCAAAGGTTTCTGCCCTTGGGCATCACATGCCTGCATCCCTGGCATTTGCCCAAAATGGGTTCCATGTCCCTGGTGTGCACAGAGACTTGTGGCGATGAACATGCCTCTCAACTCAGATGGGACAGTGACATTCAATGCCACACTCTTTGCCCTCGTTCGGACATCCCTGAAGATTAAGACAGAAGGTGTGTGGGGAGGAGGGGGAGGGGCAGGAATGGGAGGGTCCCTGGGGAAGGTGCAAGGAGCAAACTAATTGAGAGATGGGCCCCACTCTTAGCTCTGAACCTCAAAATAGGTGACTTTGCCTTCTCCAGGCTTGTTTTCCCACCTGTCCAACGGGGGCGGTGTTTGGCTGAGGTAGAAGTTTGTGACGCGCCCTCCAACAGTGAAGGAGTGGCTGTGAAAGCCTCTTCCTATTGGCTCATGCCCCACATCCTCTCCCCATGCAGGGAACCTGGAGCAAGCCAATCAGGAGCTGCGGATTGTCATCAAAAAGATCTGGAAGCGGATGAAGCAGAAGCTGCTAGATGAGGTCATCCCCCCAGCTGACGGTGAGCTAGCTCCACCCCAATTCCTTAAGCCTGCCTCTGAATGTCAACGATTGCTCACCACCACCAAACCATCACTGGCTGGAGAGGGAGGGGTGCAGGGGGAGAGTCCAAGCTTTGATGTGGGGGTGTGGGGAGCAGAGGACTCCTGTGTGACCTTGCCTCCTCTCCCTTGCTTCCAGAGGAAGAAGTTACCGTGGGCAAATTCTACGCCACATTTCTGATCCAGGACTATTTCCGCAAATTCCGGCGGAGGAAAGAAAAGGGGCTACTAGGGGCCGAGGCCCCCCCAAGCACCTCCTCTGCCCTTCAGGTCTTGGGAGCAGGGCCTGAGCTGGGGGGCGGGTATGTGGGAGCTCTGTGGCTGAGGCTGACTGCCTTCTTGATCTCATGGAACCCATGTCACAGATGAGGAAACTGACCCAGGACCCACAGAAGGTCAGGGGTGACTGTGGGGCTCCTTCCCCCACCCCACACTCCTGCTCAGGGACAGGGAAGTTTAGACCCTGAGCTACCCACTTCCCTGTTTTCCCACCCCCACAGGCTGGTCTGAGGAGCCTGCAAGACTTGGGTCCTGAGATGCGGCAGGCCCTCACCTGTGACACAGATGAGGAGGAGGAGGAAGAGGGGCAGGAGGGAGAGGAGGAGGAAGATGAGAAGGAACCGGAAACGTACAAAGTAAGGACAATAAGCTTTCACTCCCCCAGGAACTCTTGATTGTAAAATACTCCCTCAACCCCCCGAGTGATTTCCATACTGCGTCTGGGAGGAAGTCCCCCAGAGAAGACCCCCTGCAATAGACAAATGTTTTTTTGGTACCTACCACCCACTGTTGGAGGGCAAGAGCCAGATTTGGCCCCTGGGGAGCTCACTGGAGACACACTATTTGACCAAGTGACTTAGTTATAACCTGGATGCAATGCTCAATCCTGTGATTTCCACAGGCCCCAGTGGGCTCCCAGCCCCCATCTCGCCGGAGCTCTGTGATTTCTGTGTCTCTGCCTGCCTGGGACAAACCACCAGATTCACTTTCCCTTGGGCCCAGTGACGACGATGGGGGTGCTCCCAACTCCAGACAGTCCAGTGTGCCCCAGGCTGGGTCCCACGCCCACAGGTATGGCCAAAGGTCTGCAGGAAGATTGTGAGGGAAGGCAGGGACTAGCCACTTTATGGGGGTACTTCAGGGGGCAGAGGGTTTTTCCAGTGAGACAAACATCTATTAAAAGAAAGCCCATGTCTCCTTTAAAGCGATGACAGGTTAATTTTATGTTATGTGAATTTTCCCAGTTAAAAATGTCTAGTGTTTCTGTAGAAGGTAGGACATGAAATGAGAAGGGACCGGGCCCAGGGCCACACTGGGGGTAGCTGGTCTGCCTAACTTGCCTCACTTTCCCCAGGAGAAGCTCTGGGGTTCTCATTTTCACCATTCCGGAAGAAGGAAGTTCTCAGTCCAAGGCAACCAAAGGGCAAGAGAAGCAGGATGAACGAGAGGAAGTCCCCAGCCAGCACTCTGGCCACGACACGTAGGATGAGCCCATGAGCCACGTGCGAGAGGGACGGCACCCCATCGCGCATGCCCAGGCTTGAGCTCACCCCAGCCCTCCCTCCCAAACAGGCTCTCCTACCTAGATGAGCAGGCAGGGACTCCCCCACGCCCCATCCTTTTGCCACCTCACAGACCCCAGAGATACGTGGATGGCCACCAAGCACCACGCCGCCGTCTGCTGCCCCCAACACCTGCAGGTGAGAGTGGACATGGGTCCTGGGGGGCCCCATGGGCCATAAGGGCAGAGGGCTGGGGAGGCACTGACATTCCTCTTTGCCCCTGGTACCCCCCACACCCCCAGGCCGGAAGCCTTCCTTCACCATCCAGTGTCTGCGGCGCCAGGGCAGTTGTGAAGATTTACCCATCCCAGGCACCTATCATCGTGGGCGCAACTCAGGGCCCAGCAGGGCACAGGTGAGGTGGGGGAGGGGGGCTGAGGCCCGGAGGGGTGGGGGGCAGCCTAGGCTGAATTTGTCAAACACACTACATATCGGGCCCTTCTGAAGAAGGGGGCACATGTGAATTCACACAGTCCTCACTGTGCCTGTGAGGTGGGTACTGTTACTAGCCCCAGTGTACAGATGAGGAAACTGAGGCCCAGAGAGGCTTACTCAAGATCTCACAGTTAGTAAGTGGCAAAGCTGAGATTTAAACCCAGGCCTTCTATGCTCTGAAATAAACCCAAGGCTGATGTATACCCATTCAATTTGACTCCAGTTGTGTTTGGGGGGTAAGAGGTAGGCACAGGAGTGATTCCTAGATCCTCATGCCCTACCCATCAACCACTATGCTCCTGATGTTTATTCTGGTCCAGGGTTCCTGGGCAACCCCTCCTCAGCGGGGCCGGCTCCTATACGCCCCACTGTTGTTGGTGGAGGAGGGTGCAGCAGGGGACGGATACCTCGGCAAATCCAGCAGTCCACTGCGCACCTTCACCTGTCTGCACGTGCCTGGAACCCACTCAGACCCCACCTATGGCAAAAGGGGCAGTGCTGACAGCCTGGTGGAGGCTGTGAGTCCAGAAGGGGAGGGGGCTGGAGGGATGGGAGAGAAGGGGAGAAGGTGGGAGCTTGGGAAGGAGGGTCCCCAGTCTCTGTGTTGTGTATGTAGCTATCCCTTTGCTCTGTGACTTCTGCTCAGCAAGATGTGTGCCCCACTGTCCCCCACTGACTTCCCTGCGTGCCCTCACGGGTTCATCACTCTTCCACACCAACCCCTCTGTGCACACTGCTCCGACTCCATGCTGTGCCCTCTGTCAACACTGATCCCATCTGTGCCCCCAGGTGCTCATCTCCGAGGGCCTGGGCCTGTTTGCCCGAGACCCGCGCTTCGTGGCCCTGGCCAAGCGGGAGATTGCAGATGCATGTCGCCTGACACTGGACGAGATGGACAGTGCCGCCAGTGACCTGCTGGCACAGGGGACCAGCTCACTTTATAGTGACGAGGAGTCCATCCTCTCCCGCTTTGATGAGGAGGACCTGGGAGACGAGATGGCCTGCGTCCATGCCCTCTGAATTCCCATCCCTCCCCCACTGCTCAATAAACCTCCTGCCCTCCCTTCCTCAGAAGGAGACCGGCATGGACCACACCCCTGGATTTTGGTGTCTTTGCACTGGAGGCCTGGGGCTGCCCAGCGGTCCTCATCTATCCATCCCCTGTTTCAGCCCTGAGCCACTGCCCACACGCGGGTATTTCCAGAAACCAGGACAGCCGGGCCTGATTATTCAGCGTCAGGGAAGGAAGGAGGAGGAGGGGAGGCGGAAGAGGCAACAGCCAAAAAAAGCTGGAGACAGAGTGGAGGTGGTGGGGGAAGGGAGGTTTCTGGACAGATGGAGGAAAGTGGAGAGAGTGAGGATGTGTGAGGGCTCGGATGAGGGGTGGGGGAAAGTCAGAGATTCCACAAGGGGTCAGGCAGATCAGACTGGGGCAGGACAGATGGATCGAAAGGAAAGGATAAGGAAACCTCCAGGAGAGTCCTGCCAGTAGAAAGGCCTGGAGGTTAGAACTGTGATGTATCTTAGGCAGAGGGGTCCTCTGACAGCACGAGGAAGGGAGGCTAAATTGCGCTCACCCCACCTCCCCGCTTCTGCTTGTGAAAAAAGAAATCTAGGACTTCCCTGGTGGTCCAGTGGTTAAGATTCCATGCATCCACTGCGGGGGCACCGTTCCATCCCTGGTCGGGGGAACTAAGATCCCGCATGCCTCCAGGTGTGGCCAGAAAAAATAAATAAATAAAGAGAAAAAGGAAATTTAAATTCATTCGTAAAAACATGGGTGACAGCAAAGGGCGAGGCTTCTAGCCTGGGGCAACCCACTCAGGGCTTACCTGGCTCTCCTGAGACTAGCTAATAGTACCCCACTCCCAGATCCCAGAGCTCCTCTCTGTTTCTTGCCCTACTTTTAGTCATTGCCCAACCTTTGGCGTCTCATTCATTCAGTGAAGGTTTATCGGGCATTTATTTTGTGCCAGGCACTGTTCTGGGTTTCCCTCAGCACAAACTGAGCTGGCTTAGACATGTGACGGCGGTTGTCCAAAGTGGTAGTCATCCTCACTCCAAAGGAATCGGAGGTGGTGTTAGAAGTGACACCGGATGCGGCCACCCCTGGGGACGGTCTGACCTAGGGTCTCCTCCCAGCTCTCAGAGCAGGGGTTTCTCATTTGTCTAATTTGTGTCAATGGAACCAGGACTGAAATTTGAGGGAAGCCAAAATTGGAGGCTAGAACTCAGAATATAGAATTGCACTAGGTCTGGAAACAAAGGCTTGGAGTGGCTGGGCCGGTTTATTGTGGGAAAGTAAGTCATGGGCAGGGTAAAGAGAGTGAAGGGCGATTGCTGAGGGAGGAGGTGGGATAAGCCACCTGAGGGCAGATGATGCAGACCCTTGAATGCCAGGCCCCAACCCCTGGGATTTTTCCTGAAAGCAGTGGGGAGCCATGGGAGGGATTTGAGCAGGGGAGTGACATAGTTAACTTTGCATTTTAAATAGATGCTCTGACGGGTGTGCTGAAAACAGATGGGAGGAGGAAGAGACTGGAGATGCTAAATTTGGCAGGAACGATGGTCGCCTTAGCCAGGGGAGGTGGCAGAGGAGATGGTGAGAAGTGAGTAGATTCCAGAGATGTGTGGAAGGTAAAACGAACCATTTATTGGGCCCTGAGCTAAGTGCATTACAGTGACTATCTTGTTTAATCAGTGCAACAATCCTCTAAGTATCATTTTAAATTATTTTACCTGTCCAAAGTCATACAGGAACAAATATCAGAGGTGAGATTCAAATTCAAGCAATTGAATGCCAAAACCCATGCTCTTCCCCTGAAAAGGCAATAACTGAAGTACCCATTACATATTCCATATTTGTGTGAATTTGAGTGTGAGTGTGTTTGTTTAAAAAACAAAAAAACATAGGTATACATTCAGATGGTTCAAAGTTCAAAAGTACAAAGGGGTGAAAAGTGAAAGTTTCCCTTCTCTCTGGAGGCAACCCGTTGTATCAAATATCTTTTATATAGTTATAGGATGCCGTACTGATAAGTTAGCACAGTGGCTAAGAGTAACAGGTGCTGGAGCCAAACTTCCTGGGTTCAAATCCTAGTTCCACCACTTACCACCTGTTCAAATCTTAGTTCTACCACCTACCAACTGTGTGACCTTAGGAAAATTCCTTCAGCTCTCTGCACCTTAGTTTAGTCAGCTATAAAATGAGGATAGTAGTAGTACCTGACTCGTAGGGCTGTTGTGAGGATTGATTGATTGAGTGAGTGATGGCTGCATTGGGTCTCCGTTGCTGCATGTGGGCTTTCTCTAGTTGCGGAGAGCGGGGGCTACTCTTCATTGTAGTGCACAGGCTTTTCATTGTGGTGTCTTCTCTTGTTGAGGAGCACAGGTTCTAGGCGCACAGGCTTCAGTAGTTGTGGCACATGGGCTCAGTAGTTGTGGCTCATGGGCTTACTTGCTCTGTGGCATGTGGGATCTTCCCAGACCAGGGATCGAACCCGTGTCCTCTGCTTTGGCAGGTGGATCCTTAACCACTCTGCCACCAGGGAAGTCCCTGTTGTGAGGATTTAAATGAGTGATATATGGGAAGCTCACAGAACAGCCACAATTTAAAATGTTAGCTGTTCTCTCTATAATTGATATAATGCTTCCCTTCTATTTGTACACAATTCCCACATAATTTGCCATCTTGCATTTCTTACTTAACTAAGTATCTTGGCTATCATTACACAGCTCCATATTATGAGTAATGACAGCTACATAGTACTCCATTTTGCGGCTCTACCTGAGTTTTTTTAAACAGGCCACCAGTAATGAGCATTTGGGGAGTGTCCACACTTTACAAACAGTGCTGCAGTGTATTATCTTATACATACTTCTTTTAGCACATGTTTGAATCTCTCTGTAAGACAAATTCCTAGAAATGTAAACGCTGAGCCACATATATGGACTTATTAGTTTGCTACATTTTGCCAAATTACCCTCTACAGAAGTTATACCAATTTAACTTCCACTGGCAATGTATGAGAATACTTGTTTCTGGCCAACTGCTAATACTGAGCATTATCAAACTTCTTTATATTCACCACCCTCAAAGATGAAAAACAGTGTCTTAGTAGCTTTTATAGGCATTCCTTTTAGTATGAGTGAGGTTGAGCATCTTAAATTCCAGCTGTATTTATCCATTGGATTTTGCCACATGGCAATTGCCATTGACCTTGGTGGGCCTAGTTTTAGTAGCATGAAGGAGGCATAGTCCAATTAAGAGAGGACTAAGGAATAAACAGGATGTAAAAAGTTGAGAGTTGGAGTAGGCAACACTTTGACTAAGGAAGAGCGAAATACGGGAAATGGTTGGAGGGGGAGGGTTGTTTTTTTTTAAGTGCTTAAAATGCAGATGAGAAGAAACCCTCAAGACCCTGAACCATGTTTAAATTGCAGGGACTTTGGGCACTGCCAATAACTAGCTGGGCGACCTTGTATAAGTCGCTTAACCTCTCTGGGGACTAATTTTCCTCACCAGTAAAAATGGGGCGAATAGTCCCTACCACGTAGGGATGTTCTAAGGCTTAAATAAGTGAACACATTCAACAGTTCAGCAAACGGCCTGGCAAATTGTCCTACTGTAGGACCCAACGGCCCACCTCCCCAGATCTCTAGCTGTGTTTTCAGAGATAACGACCTTCTGAAAGCATTTTCACGGTTCCAGCCTCTGCAGCCTCTGGACTGGAATGGCTGCCTGCGAGGTTTAGACACGGCCGCTGTGCGCAGGCGCGCGCGGCGAGCGAGGCGGGGGCGCGAGGGGCGGAGCTGCGGCCCCCTGGGCTGTTCCGACGATCGCGCACCGCCCCCTCCGCGCCCAGCGCCCGCCCTTGCTAGCAGGCGCCTCCCGCCCCCCGCATTGCTGATGCTGCTGCTGGCCGACATGGACGTGGTGAATCAGGTACGCGTTCCAGCACCGCGGACAGAGCCCGCCGCTGGCCGGCCTCCTCGCCGGGGTCGCTGCGAATCCGCCGACTCTAAGAGGTGGTGGCCAGAATCCTAGCAGCGGACACCCGGTCCCCGGCGCTGGGGCTGGGGTCTGCGGCAGGCGAGGGGAGGAAAGGGGAGGTGGAGAAAAGAAGGAGTGCGCCCTTTGCCGCAGCGAGGGCCGTCCTCACTGCCGCAGCGGGGGCCGCCAGAAGCCAGTTCCTTACGGGCGACCGGGAAGGAAGAAGGGGTCTTGGAGCCAGGGTATGGGCAAGGAGGGAGGGGAGGGGAGAGTAGAAGGAAGATGGGGGGTGCTGCAGATGAGCTAGGAAATAGAGCGACAGAAGGCGTGGGGGCGGGGGTGAAGGGGAGGGCTGACACCTGCCCCTTCCAAACAGAGATGGTACCCTGATAGACGACCACCTCTTCCCCCAGAGCAGACCAAGGGGGACGATCAGTTTCGCTTCTCCCAAACCCCTAGTCCCCCTTCCCCCAGCACATATGCAGTGAAGCCATGTCCTAGCCCTCCTCCACCTTAATCAAATCAGTCCAGACCCTCTCTGCCATCGAACTCTTCTTCACCACCTCAGAACCTCGCCCATCTCTAACCAGGACTAACCCCTCCCCATCCTCATCACCTTAGACACCCCACCACCGTCATCTGACTCACCTTTACCGCTGCAGATCCCTCCCCCACCCTAGCAAACCCGACTCCCTCCCTGTTATGACTCACCTTCACCATCCAAGACCCCTTCCCCCACCCTAATGAACCCCAACTCCTTCCTCACTCTCTCCACCCGATCCCCTTCACCATCTGACTCACCTTTACCTTTTTAGACCTTCTCCCCTTCCCTAACTAGTCCTGACTCCATCCCCATCTTACTCACCCCTGACGCCCTCTGCCATCTATCTCACCATCTCCCCAGACGTCCCCACCAGCCCTGAACCCAGGGGACCTTCTCTCAGAGACCCTGAGCTCACACCTTCCCCAAAGTGTCACTTTCTCCTTTTCACCGCCTCTCCAAACGTCACTCCCTCCCAGAGATCACATGCCTTATCCCCAGGGGTCATTGCCTGGTGGCCTTGTCCCCCACCTCCCTCTCCATCCCCAACAACCCCACCCCTCCCCACCATTTCTCTCCTCAGCTGGTGGCCGGGGGTCAGTTCCGGGTGGTCAAGGAGCCCCTCGGCTTTGTGAAGGTGCTGCAATGGGTGAGTGTGGTCTGGGCTGTGGGGAGAAAGAGGGAGGTAGTGGGGTCTGGAAGAGCAGGGATGGAGTAGGGATAAGGAGGGAGGGATGGATGGGTGGGGGGGGGCAGAAGGGGGTGGGGGAATTGGGCTCCTGGGTGAAGTCCCAGGGGGTTGGGGCCAGAGAACAGATGGGCTGTGATGTGACGCCACATAAGGCCAAGGGTACCCCCATTCTCAAGTGGAAGATTGCGACGTCCTACTTCCTCTCCTGAGGTGAGAGGGGGGCAGGGGAGGTGGAGACTGAAGCTGGTTGCTGCAGGGAGAGACGAAAAGCCAGAGAAACCCAGAGACAGTGAAGGAGACAGAGAGAATGGGAGATTGGGAATGATGGAGACAGAGATGGAAATACCAGGAAAAAAGTGATATGGAGATGGGAGAGAAACAAACAGAAAGAGACAAAGAAAAGGGAGACAGAGAAAGATGCACAGAGAACAGAGATGCAAAGAGAAACAGACACAGGAAGAGAGGAAGAGAAATGCGGTGGGGGAGAGAAAGAGACAGAGGGAGAAGAAGAGACCCTCCGGGAAAAGGGAAAAGGAGAAACCGATAAACAGAAGGAGAGGCAGGAGGGAGACAGAGAGAGCACCATAGAGATAATGTCAGAGACAGAGCAGGGAGATAGAAACAGACAGACCAAGAAACAGAAAGACACACACACAAACATTCAGAGAGAGAGAGAAGAGGCAGAAAGAGACACACATAGATACTAGAGAGGCAGAGAGAGAAACAGAGATACAGAGAGACAGAGACATCTGAGAAAGACAAAGACATATTGAGAAACAGAGACAGAGAGATACCGAGGGAAACAGACACAGAGAACAACAGAGACAGGCAGAATACAGAGAGAGACAAAGACAGAGACAGAAATAGACTGAGACAGAATAAGGGGAATCAGAGCATTATTGAGAGGTAGAAACCAAGAGAGACACTGGGAGAAAGACTGGAAGAGATAGCCACACCCCTCTAATCAGCTTGTCCTTGGGCCTCGCTGAGCCCTGATTAGGGTGGGGGTGGGGACCAGTCCATCTGCTGCTGCCTATGCTGGGCCCCATCTGTCCAGAGGAGGGCAGCCCCATCCCACGTGCACACAGGCTCACCGTGGCCATCCCCATCCCTGCTGCCCAAGGTCTTTGCCATCTTCGCCTTTGCCACATGCGGCAGTTACAGTGGGGAGCTCCAGCTGAGTGTGGACTGTGCCAACAAGACCAAGAGTAACCTCAGCATCAAGGTCGAATTCGAGTACCCCTTCAGGTGTGCCCCCACACTAGCCCACCCCTGGGATCCTGACAGACCTGGGATGGGGGTGGGGGGTGGGACCGGCCAACACCTCCTCCCCAGCGGCTCCTGCCCAGCCCCAACCTCGGGAGACCACACCCACTCAGATCACTGCGCATGCACTGAGCACCTACCTTGTGCCTGGCACTCCTCTGGACATCTAGGACACGTGGTGACCAAGACAGGCATAGGCTGTTGCCCTCTGGCTGTGTTCTAGTGAAGAGGAGGGGCAGGAGACTGACAATAAACAAGATTCAAAATTATATATATATATATATATATATATATATATATATATGCACACATATATATATCCTTAAGGCAGTAGGTGCTCAATTAATGTTAGCCAATATTATTATTTAATTCCCATTCGTTCATCCCATACACAGTTTTTCAGAACCTATTGTATGTCAGGTACTGCTGAAAGTGCTGGGGATATAACAGTGAACAAAACAGACCAAGCTCCCTACCCTCATGGAGCCAACATTATAACAAATAAACAAATGACTAAAGAGGATAATTGCAGATTGGGAGAAATCCAAGGAGGGCATCTTCATGCAGGGTTTTATGATAAAGAATAATGAGGGGGTGCTGCTTAGCCATGGGGAAGGATTAAGCCAAATTAAACAGTTCTGAGAGTTATTGAGCTCATACCGTGTGCCGGGTGCTAGGTACACAAGAGTGAGCACAAGCAGGCAAGGTTGCTGCACTCATGGGGAGGCTTACCTCCTAGGAATGGGAAGACAGAGACCCACAGACACAATTTCAATAGAGGCTCCTGAGGCTCCTCCACTACTAGGACAAATCACATAACTGCTCTGGGTCTCCATTTCTTCATCTGTGAAAGGGGATAATAATACCCACCTTACAGGGTTATGATAAATATTAAATGAATTAATACTTGTAAAATGCTTAGCACGGTGCCAGGCACACAAGAAGCGCTCCATAAGTGTTTGTTAAAATAAGGAAAATAAATAAGTTTAAAGGACTCAGGAAAGAGATCAGGGATTGAGTTGGAAATTAGGGATTTTTGAGCACTAAGGGTAAATGTAGGCTCAGGGGATCACCCAGGGTGAGAGGCAAGACTGAAGAGAAGATAGGCCAGCGCAGGGCCTGAGCAATAATCAAAAGAAAAGGGGGCACCAGGGAGGCGTGGTCTGAGAGGCTGGGGAAGGGGGGGATGACAACCAGGGATCCACCAGTTCACAGAAGCCAAGAGAGTTTGGGGAAGGAGTGGGAGCTGCAGCATGGGATACTGCTGAGAGCAGGCCCTTTGGGGATCTAGAAGACCAGAAAAATCTGTGGACACCCCAACTCCTCCCATGTCTAGGACCTCGGGTGCTGAGGATCTGCCCTTCACCCCCAAGCCTCCCAGGGGAAAAAAATCTTTGCCCTGTGTCCCCCTGACCAACCCTGCCACTGCCCCAATAATCCCCCCCAAAGACCCCTCATTCCCCCTAGAAACCCAGAAACTTAAACCCAGCTCCAACTCCTAGCTCCATCGTTTAGCAGCCATGCAGCCCTGTGCAAGTAACTTAGCCTTGCAGAGCTTGGGTTTGTTCATCTGTAAAACAGGCATAATAATGCCTGCTTTAGAGAATTGTGGGGGAGGGTCATTAAGTGAAGAAATTATGTAAAATGCTTGGAGGTGATCAATAAGTGTAAGCCTTTCCCTTAGAGCCTTTGCTATACAAGGGCACTGGCACCATTTGGATCCTGCCCCCCAACCTGAGGCCAGAGCTCTGGGACTTCACCCTGCTCTTTCTCTCCACGCACGTTCCTCCTTATGACCCCTCTTCCATCACACCATAGGAAAGGCCTTAGCCTCACATGCCTTCCCAGTCTACAGCTCCCCCCCACCCCCGCCCACACCTCACATACACGAATCCTGTTCCAGCATCCCTTCTACCCTCCTGTCTTTCTGTCTGTCTCCTCCTATTTTATAGTCCCTGGGCTCTCCTCTGCTATGTACACATTTGTTTTTCTCTTGGGGACCTGAAGTGAGGTGGGGAGAAGAGTCAACATGACGTAAGGGGAAAAACACAAGGTTCAGATTCCAACTCTGTCATTCCTATACAAGCTGTGTGACTTTAGGCAAGTTAATGCGTTTCTCGGAGCCTCTGTTTCTGCCTCCATATACTTCATTTAATAAACATTTATTGAGCGCCTACTATGTGGCAGCACTGTTCCAGGCCTTAAGGGTACAACACTGAACAAAACAAAGGAAAAAGCCCTGCCCTCTTGTAGTTACAAGAAAAAACAAGGAAAAAAGTAAAATACATGGTATGTCAGCTGGGGTATCACAGCTACAGAGAAAATGGAGCAAAGAAGGGGGCTAAGGAGTGCTGGGAGGGAATGGTTAGATTTAATTAAATAGATCAGGGAAGACCTCACTGAGAAGGTGACTAGTGGAGCAAAGCTTGAAGGAGAAGAGCATTCCAGTGCAAAAATCCTAGGGTGGGAGGGTGCCTGGTATGTTCTATGAATAACCAAGGGGCCAAAGTACCTAGGTTGGAGTGAGGGCTGAGTAATACCTATTTCACCAGCATGCTCTCAGCAATCAATGAAATGTGACTGGTACACAGTAGGTGCTCGTGAATGGTTATTTCCTCCTCTTCCTGGGACCTTGTCAGAATCTGGGGGACACCCATGACTGGGCAGGGGGGAGGGGAGGGAGTTCTTAGGGCCTGGGCCACACCTGCCCACCTCTCTCCACAGGCTGTACCAAGTGTACTTTGAGGCACCCACCTGCCAAGGGGACCCTAAAAATATCTTCCTCGTGGGGGACTACTCCTCATCGGCTGAATTCTTTGTCACCGTGGCCGTATTTGCCTTCCTCTACTCCATGGGGGCTCTGGCTACCTACATCTTCCTGCAGAACAAGTACCGAGAGAACAACAAAGGGCCCATGCTGGTGAGTTCCCACAGCCATTCGTATGCATACAGGGGCCAGGGGACATGGAGCCTTAGGGACACAGCCATGTTCAGAGGCCACGTCAAATCCCAGACAGGCCCACATGCAAGCGGCCCTGATAACAGCCGCACACATTACTGCTGCTGCTGCTATGAGCATCAGAGACACCGAATCAGAGTGACAGGGACACACCCACAGCCCACACAGAATCCCAGACACCTGGAAACTTGCCACCTCTCACAAAACCCTACAGTCTAGATGAAAGAAAGCAGCACACAGAGGTTCATTGTGACAATCATGCTTGTCATCACACCACACAGACACACTGATTCCTACACAGCTGTACTCATACACCCTCATCCCAGACACAAAATGACACAAATTCCCACATTCAGATAAAAGTGGAAAGACACACTACTTTCCACAGACTTGGCAACCATCTCACAGAATCACACACACACACACACACACACACACACACACACACCACATACCACAGTCACACTCCCACACCCTCTGTCACATACACATACATGCACAGACAAGCCCAAGCTAGGAGGGCCACCTTCAAGTGAGTGTTGGGGGCTTCAAGAGCTGGAAAGGCAGGGGAGAGACAAGCCTCTTCTGGGAGACGCCCCTCCCAAGAAAGCCTGTGATCTGAGGAGGCCCCACAGCCCAGCATGAAGCAGCCCACTCATGGTACCATCTCCCTCCCCCCTGCCCGGCCTAGGACTTTCTGGCCACGGCAGTGTTCGCCTTCATGTGGCTGGTTAGCTCGTCGGCCTGGGCCAAGGGGCTGTCAGATGTGAAGATGGCCACGGACCCAGAGAACATTATCAAGGGGATGCCTGTCTGCCACCAGACGGGGAATACATGCAAGGAGCTGAGGGACCCTGTGACCTCTGGCCTCAACACCTCGGTGGTAAGCCCTGGGAAGCTGGCTGGGCCAGCTGGGGAGGGTGGCTGGGAAACTTAGTCTGGCATGGGGAGTGGTGGAGAGAGAGAATGAGAGGAGAATTCAGAGGAAATCCAAGAGGGCTCCCTGGAGGAGGCATGCCAACAACAGAGCCTTGTAGGATGAGATAGCAATTAT